>NC_140504.1:19012373-19612373 GCF_964339955.1 Pipistrellus hanaki
TTTCTCTTTAGCTTCCATTGCCCTAGGGGAAGTATCATTGAAGAAGTTCTTTTGGCATGTCTGAGATTTTGCTGCCTGTGGATCTCTCCTCCTTTTTCCATTCCCATACCCACCACCCTGACCTGGCCTTTACCTGCCTGATCAGAATGAGCTTGACCACTTTTATGGTTCCCATCCTGCTTATAGGCCCTATGTAAGGCCCCCTCCCCTTGTATCCCTGCTTCCAGGACTCCTTCCAGACTCTGAGCAAGCTGGCCTCACCTCTCTGATGAGCATGTATGTGTTTCCAGCCCACATTTGGCATCCTGCTTGCCCCTGCACTGCCCAAGGCTTCCAACCCTGCTCTTAACTGAAAGGCCGGAAGCCATGGACGCCAGGTTCACTCATTTCACAGCACGGGCCCTGCTCCTAGCAACTCAGTCCAGCAGAAGGTTTCAGCTGCCATTTCCCTAGGCAATGAGGTTTAAAGACTTCTCTTCACCAGCCTCCTTCATCCTGTCTCCTTCTCTCATTCCCAGCTTCAAGTAAAAGTCAGAATCACTTTTGAAAGGGCTGCTTCAAACCTTGGCTAACCTATTGAAAGTTATTAATGGCTTTCTATTTCCTATGGAATGAAGACCACATTCCTCAGGTTTGAACTCAGTTTGACTGTGATCTATCGTTTTATAGCGATCAAATTCCTAAAATAGGCCTAAGACTCAAGTGCTTCTTAAGGGGTAGGAAGGTAATGGAAATGGATAATATGGGTCCTACATTACACCGTCAGGAGTGGTGTGACAATGGCAAACTGGAGAGCATATGCACTACTTAAAGGGGCAAGCCAGCTGTTGTCATAAAAAAAATTGGGGCCTACAGTTGCCAGGTGTTCAGCTTATTCAACAGAAGCTAGAAATCTGGATTTTTGGGCAAAGTTTTCTGCATCTTAAAATGTATGCAAATCATACCTGCAGGCTGCATCCAGCCGCAGAGCCACCCGTTTGGGATTCTGCCCTCTGCGTCAACAGAACCAGCCAAGAGCTCTGAGCCTATACCTGTTAAAATAGTAATAATTAATAGTAACAGCAGTAAGCAAGTGTTAGAACCGTGTGACAGATCTTTTAGCTCCAAACTGAGACCACCTACTTGCAAGCCAATGACTTCAGTGTACAATCTAAAACCATCCCATCGCACCAGCAACAAAGGCCCAATTTAGAAAGCACAGACACAGCTCTTCCCAACCTGGCATAAGATACACAGAAATGTTTGTCATGGTACATTGGCGGGGTGTGTTGTGTGTGTGTGGCGGGGTGTGTTGTGTGTGTGTGGTGGGGGGAGGCATTTCCAGAAGTTGTAAGGCAACATTCTTTAAAAAGTCTGTGTTCCAAGTGTTTATCAGGGTTTTGTCTTTTTCAAACATAGAAACATGGAGCACCCTCTCCACAGAAACAATGAGATTTCTGGGGAAAGCAACACCGCTGGTGGGTCACTTCACACATGCAATGTAAACAGAGAGGCAAAGGAAGCTGTTGCAAATGTATGGTGTGCCTGTTTCAAACCAACAAACGTCCATTTGCCCTAAGGACTCCTAGTTGCAAGCAAACCTCTGGCAGGCAGGCCTCTGAGAGGACTGTGGTAGGTGGTGGAGGGCAATGTTTGACAGAGCACACAGTTTCTGAAGGGAAAAGTATTGGTCTTTCAACCCCACTCGCTGTATGAGTCATTGGCACTGTCCCAGGAATGGCCCTTCTTTGAGGCTGAGGGCCTTGGTGTTTGGCTGAAAGCCAGGAAGGTGAGAGCAAGACTGTGGGGAGCATTCCGCCTTTTGTCCCAGAGCTGGGGACCACAGGACAATCCAGTATTCCTTCCTGCTAAGGTCACTGGTGCAGTGAGGTTGAGAGAAGGAAAAGGAACCACATGTGGAAACATCTCCAGCTGACTCAGGTCAGGCGTTTCCCTCACCTCCCTGTTCCTTCTCCCAGTCCTGCTTCTGCCTGGGAGCTGGCTGGAGGCACTTCCTTTATCCAGCATTTCACTCTTTTTCCGGAAGCTCAGTTAAGCGGAGCTGACAGCACCCCAGGGGACTCCTACCATCTCCTCAGTCTCCAGGGAGATGCCTCCTGAATGAAAGGATCTAAAAAGAGACACACACACATTTATATACGCGCCTTCCGGTTCTCTCAGGCACCAGACTATTTTCTGCTCTGGGCTCCCACACTCAGCCTCATTATCTTCCCTTCTCTGAGATTTTCCTCTCCTTCCTCTTACCACTGCCTCTGCCACCACCCCCACCACACACACACACACACACACACAGAGTTTCTGGGCTAGGAGAGCTGCTGAACAGAGAGGAGCATCTCTGGAACTTCATTTACCTCCCAACTTTGCCTCAGCCTCACTGTGTGAATACTACTAAGGAAGCTGTCAGGGTACTGGAGGGCACACAGATCTCTCCCCACCTCCCCAGTTCATTCCCCGCAATCTCACCCCATCCAAATGAGTGAGCCCATACCCATTTCAAGGCTTCTGCTCAAACCCAACTTTCCTCAGCCAAGAGAGCCACAAGAACTTACAGTGCCCTCTGCATTCCTCCCTCCCTACTTGCTCCATTCTCTGAGCCCTCTCTCACCTCCCCCCCCCCCCCCCCCCCCAGTCTGGGGGACTGTATCTGGCTTTTCTTTTTTGACAATTGACAAGATGCAACGCTAAGGGTAAGACACCACAGGGTGCTCAGACTGTCAGATTTTAAAAAAAAAAAAATGCTTGCGAAGAGTATTTTAGTTACATTTCCAAAGAATGTGCTGAATGTCTTTCTTCAACCTCCAAATCCCTTTTCAGGTGAAGCATTTCTAAATGTAATGTAGTGAGTCCAATTGTTAACCAGAAAAGTACAATAAAAATAGTGCAGGAGTTACCCAAAAGTCTGGAAACATAGACAATATTGTGCATCTATTGTACTTTTGTACTCCCCCCCCCCCCCCCCAGATTAATAATGAAAGCCACTGTTTTACCTGGAGAGAATCCTCATCTGAATATAGTGGAAAACAAAAACATATTGATTGGGTTTCTCCCATGCTTTCTTTACCAACACCCTGCAGAATGCCCTGTAACTTAAAAAACCTAAGTGGACAATAAGATTGGTGTACATTCTCCATTCAGTCTTCCAAGCGAATCAGTTTACTGTAAACGCTATTTATCTATACATAAACCCTTCCAAGAGGATGACTAATTCAAATTATGAGTAAGCTTATAAGGTCTTGTCAGGATACACCAAAAATGAGGATGATTTTGAGTTTTGCACTTTAATGAAATCCTGGCGCCTCCAACGAGAAGCAGAGTACAAAGGGTCATAGTGTCCTATTTCTCCTTTTCTCTAAAAATAGAATTCTTATTATATAAATATTCTGTGTTACACAATAAATCTAAATAAGTAGGGGAGAACTTTTGCTCCCAATCTTGTCAGCTCAGCAGAGCTAACTTTTCATTAGGCTCTGCTCCCTCTAGCCCTTGTGGATAATCACGAGTGCATTCTCCTGTTTTCAGTTAATAGCATCTCCGAAGCATGTTCCATGTTGCCGTGTAGTCCTTGTAATTTAAATTTTAATAACTACACCATATTTTTAATTATTCCCCTGCTGTCAGACATTTATTTGGTAATATTTTCTAGGATAATTAATGTGGCAGCCAAGCTTTCTTTCCTTATGGATTATTTCTTCAGAATACATTCCAAGCCTGGCTGGCATGGCTCAGTGGTTGAGCGTGAACCAGGAGGTAAGGGTTGGATTCCAGGTCAGGGCACATGTCCGGGTTATAGGCTCCATCCACAGTGGGGGCGGTGCAAGAGGTAGCCAATCAATGATTTTCTATTACCATTGATGTTTCTATCCCAATTCTTCTCTGAAATCAATAAAATATCTTTAAAAAGAAAGAAAAAAAAATACATTCTAAGTGGTAGGATTGAAGGTGGAAAGCCTGGATTTGAGGAGGTTTTTATTTTACCCAGTGACCAAGGAGCTCTGAAGCGCCCCCCACAGTCTTCCCCTTTCACCCCTTCCCCCACCCCACCTTTTCCTGCAGATATAGGCAAGTCTGCCTCAGAGGTTTATCAAATACCGGCAGTCCCCAACTTCTGTCATACCTCCCAGCCCCACAGAATGCTGGGAGAAGCTCAGAGTCTATTTCAGGAAAATATAACCTTAAATACTATGATCTTTAATCCATGTGGGCTTGTTATATGTTATTCTCAACAAGGACTAACACCAACACTAAGATATAACAATTTCACTGAAAAAAAGAAAATGAACAACATTTCTGTGGCCAAGTAGTGACATTTAAAGAGTTGTATGTCCCTTTAATAAATGTAAAATGGTCCTCATTGATTTAATTTGCATTTATTTTACATTAGTGAGATTGAACTCCTTTCCATATATTTGTTTACTAGCTATTTCCTCTTGAATGAAGCATCTATTTATTTCCCCAGTGTATTTACTTATAAGGATCTAATATTTTTGTATAAGTGTTTTATATAATATATATTTTAAGCCTTTTTAATATATGCTAATATTTTCTAATTTATTTTTTCTTTTTAATGTAATTTTAAGATTGTCTTAATAAGCTATAACCGCCTTCAATTCTCATAGAATTGCTTCAGAAAGCTTTGGATATTGATTTTTCTTCACACATGTTTCCAGATATAATACAAACTTGTCAAGTTTGGGGATTTTGACAACATGCTATACATATTATGGAAATATTTTTGGTCAATGTCAAATTTATGTAGTAACTTGTTGGGTTTTGTGGTGTGTGTGTTTTTTGTTTGTTTGTTTGTTTTTTTGTTTTTGTTTTTAACTGTATAAACAAAATAGCCAATTAAAATCGATTGGGACTTTTGGGGACCTCAGTGTGGATAATGGGGTTAGGGCCTTAGAATGTGGAGAGGCAGGAGCTGGGCTTTTTGGGGATGGCATGAGATAAGGGTGTATGGATTGGGAAGAACGAAGATAAAAGGGGTATCTCTTTTTTTCTCTGGCCTTCCCCATTCTCTTTTCCTTTAATCCTTTCTGATTACTAGAGCAGATTTCCATAGGAAGTAGTTTGCTATTACTTTTAGTATCTCCCTTTATTTCTTTTCTCTCGGTACACTCCTTTTTCTTTTTCTCTTATGGCATATACCACAGTTACACTGGGGTCAGACAGGCTGAGACTAGGCCCTGCCATTTGATTACAGTATTCCCCCTTATCTGTGCTGGATACATTCCTAGACCCTCAGACCCCAGTGGATGGCCTGAAACCATGGACAGTGTATATACTAGTATTTCCTATTCATACATACTTTTCACTTAAAGGAAGCACTTTACAGATTCTCTTTGGCATACTGAGTTGCCAGCATCACTACTCTTGGACTTTGAGGCCATTATTAAGTAAATTAAGAGTTACTTGAACTTGAGCACCGAAATACTTGGACAGTTGATCTGATAATTGAGATGGCTACTAAGTGACTTAACAGGCCAGGAGTGTATACAGTGTGGACAAAGGAGTGATTCATGTCTGGGCAGAACTGAATGGGAGGGTTCAAGATTTCATCATGCTTCTCAGAATGACATGCAATTTAAAATGTATGTATTGTTTACTTCTGGACTTTTTCATTTAATATTTTTGGACCATGCTTGACCATAGAAAACTGAAACTCTAGAAAGCAAAACTGCAAATAAGGGAAGACTACTGTATTGTTTGACTTTTGCCAGGTTACTCTCTGAGCCTCAGATTCTTCATCTGTAAAATGGAGACAATAATAGTATCTATTTCTAGAAGGATATTATGAAGATTAAAGAAGAAATTGTTTGAATGCTTAGCACAGTGTGGTAGACTATTTCATTCACAAAGATTTGGTGCTCCTGCCGGGACCGGTTTGGCTCAATGGATAGAGCGTCGGCTTGGGGACTGAAGGGCATGTACCTTGGTTGCGGGCATATCCCCAGTATGGGGTGTGCAAGAGGCAGCTGATCGATGACTCTCTCTCATTGATGTTTCTAACTCTCTATCTCTCTCCCTTCTTCTCTGTACAAAAATCAATAAAATATATATATATATAAAAAAAGATTTGGTGCTCCTTCCTGGGGAAGGATTAGATTTCCCTATTGTATTGTTATTAGCCTTGGCCATAAGATTTGATTTAGCCAATGAGATATGAGTAGAAGTGACATCTGGCACTTTGAGGTAAAAGACTTAAGCGCCAGTACATTGTTTGTTATGTCTTTTTCCTCTGCCAGCAGAACAAGTAATGTTTCAACAGTGACTGTGCCATTACTCTAAGTCTCAAAGTAAAGAAGATGCAGAATAGTCACAGTCAATATACAGTGGGCACACAGCATAAGCAAGAAAAAAACACACAAAACTTTGTTAAGTCATAAGCTGAGATGCCAAGTTAATGAAGTTTTATTACAGTTTTTGTTTGTGTGTGTCATATGTTGAGAGTCCTGCTGACCTTGGATAACTCATGAAATGGAGTAAGAATGAATGTAAAGCCTCTTCTGTCTAGCTGATTTCACACGTTGTCCTCTATCCTCAGCTACCGGCAGGCCCAGGGTGCAGTGCTTGCAGTATTACCTCGGCTCCATCAGCTCAAAGTCCCTACTAAGCGACCCACTGATTATTTCGCAGAGATGGCCAAGTCTGATCAGCAGATGCAGAAGATTCAACAAAAGCTGCAGGCTAAACAGGCTGCCACGGAGAAGTCAGAAAAGGCTAAGCAACTTCGAGCACTTAGGAAATACGGACAGAAGGTGCAAACCGAGGTTCTTCAGAAGAGGCAGAGGGAGAAAACACACATGATGAACGCCATTAAGAAATACCAGAAAGGCTTCTCTGACAAACTGGATTTCCTTGACGGAGATCAGAAACCTGTTGCACGGAGCTTTAAGGGAGAAACTAAAGGCCAGCAGATGAAGAAGGGTCCCAATGCCAAACGACGCTATAAAAACCAGAAGTTTGGGTTTTGTGCTAAGAAAAAAGGCAGCAAGTGAACACTCGTGAGAGCTATGATGGTAGCTTCCGGGCCAAGACAGCTCATGGCAAGGGCCTCAAGAGGCCAGTAAAGAAAGGATCAAATAAGAGACCTGGAAAATGGACAAGAGAGAAAATGAAGAGCAGAGCATGCTAAGCAGCATCTTCAAGAAAAAGGATGAAGACTTGGGATTTCACAATATAATTGGGTCCCTTTTTGTAAAAAACTTGTTTCAATAAACAACAACAAAAAAAAATATCAAAGAAGCATACACCCTTGGGTGAAAACACAGTTAAGACTAAAAAAAAAAAAAAAAAAAAAAAAAAGTCATAAGCCACTGAGCTTTGGGTATTGTTTGTTGTCACAGCACATAGTAGTCTATACTGATTGATAAACATAGTATTGTAAGAGTTTCTATACTGACTGGGGAACAATTAGCCAATTTCCAGTGCTCACA
Source organism: Pipistrellus hanaki (assembly GCF_964339955.1). Lineage (NCBI taxonomy): Eukaryota > Metazoa > Chordata > Mammalia > Chiroptera > Vespertilionidae > Pipistrellus > Pipistrellus hanaki. Next base: position 19,019,810 of record NC_140504.1, read on the forward strand.
TTGGCTTCAAATTACATGAAGTGAAAACTAGAACTGTAAGAAAAAATAGACAAATTCACAATTATAGCCAGAGATTTCAATACTTCTATCTCAATAAGTATTTGAAAAAGCAGATTAAAAATTAATAAGGCCATAGAATATTTAAATAAGAATCAAGTTGATCTAATTTGTAAACTATTCCAACCAACAATAGCAGGATATATATTCCTTTCAAGTGCACACAGAATATCATCAAGATAGGCCATATTCAGGACCATGACATAAATCCCAATTGAAACCATTCAGAGGAGGGATGTTCTCTTACTACAACTGAAATCAATAATAGAAAATAATCTGGGAAATCCATAAATATTTGGAAATTACACTACACACTTCTAAACTGGTGCATCAAAGAAGAAACATGGAGAAACTAGAAAACATTTTGAATAGAACAAAAGTGAAAGCACAATGTGTCAAAATTTGTGGGATGCAGCAAAAGTAGTGCCTAGAGGGAAATTTATACCTTTAACAGATTATATTAGAAAAGAAGGTACAAAGCAACAGTCAAAGCTTTCAACCTAAGAAGCCATACAGATAAGAATTTATATCAAAATAAGCAGGAGGAAAAAATAATAAGGATAAGAGCACAAGTCAATAAAATAGAACAGACTAAAGAGAAAAATTAATATGTCCAAAGCTGTTTTTTTTTAAACAACAATAAAATCAATAGATAAGAAACAAAAGAGGGAATAGACAATACTACATATTCTATAAATATTGAAGGCATAATGCAATAATGTGAACACATTTGTTAATGAATTTAACAACTTAAATAAACAAATTCCACCCTAACCTGTGTGGCTCAGTGGATAGAGCGTTGGCCTTCGGACTGAAGGGTCCTGGGTTCGATCCCGGTCAAGGGCACGTATCTTGGTTGTGGGCACATCCCCAGGTGGAGGTGTGCAGGAGGCAGCTGATCGATGTTTCTCTCTCATCAATGTTCCTAATTCTCTATCCCTCTTTCTTCCTCTCTGTAAAAAATCAATAACCAGGCCAGGAACAGCTGGGTCGGGTGCGGCCAGGCCCGGAGCAGCAGCTGCCAGGCTGGGAGCGGCCAGGCCCGGAGCAGCCGGGTCTCATGCGGCCAGGCCTGGAGCAGCAGCTGCCAGGCTGGGAGCGGCCAGGCCTGGAGTAGCCAGGTCAGGTGCGGCCAGGCCTGGAGCAGCGGCTGCCAGGCTGGGAGCGGCCAGGCCCGGAGCAGCCGGGTCTGGTGTGGCCAAGCCCGGAGCAGCGGCTGCCAGGCTGGGAGCAGCCAGGCCCAGAACAGCCGGGTCGGGTGCGGCCAGGCCCGGAGCAGCAGCTGCCAGGCTGGGAGCGACCAGGCCCGGAGTGGCCGGGCCCGGAGCAGCAGCAGCCAAGTCCAGAGCAACTAGGTCGGGAGCGGCAGTGACCAGACCCGGAGCAGCTGATTGTGGAACGAACCAGAGCAACAGAGGCCAGGCCCTGAGCAGCCAGGCCCAGAACAGCTCGCTCCTCGCCTGCCCCTGCCCCACAGCTGCCTCTCAGACATGGCTGGAAACTTTTGTGGGAACTTGAGGGTCTGCTGAATCAAGTGATGAAGGCTTAGATCTGGATGTGTTGAGTTAGTATAGGGCTGGGGTGTTGATCTGTGAGTGCCTTGGGTGGGGCCTGGATGAGGCTGGTTGACCTATTTGGAAATGTCTTTTGTGTGAAATGTATCATTGGGCATGTGGAGGTATTATTGATATGAGAAAATGCTAAGTAACTGATTTACTATCTGAAAAGGGATTTATTATCGGGGAAAGGGAGGGAGGAAGAGACTGAACATAAACTGCACCTATGGATGAGGACAATGGGGGATGGGGAGGGGGCGGAGGGTGGGGTGGGAACCTGGTGGAGGGGGGAAGAAATGAGGAACCTTTGTAATAATATGAACAATAAAGATTGATTTGAAAAAAAAAATCAATAAAATATATATTTTAAAAAAAATAGAAAATAAACAAATTCCTTAAAAGACATACACAATCAACATTGATTTTAGAAAAAAAATAGAAGTGGTACATCTACACAATGGAATACTATGCTGCTATAAAAAAGGAGGAATACTTACCATTTGCAACAGCATGGATGGAACTGGAGAGCATTATGCTAAGTGAAATAAGCCAGTCAGAGAAAGAAAATATCTCATGATCTCACTCATTTGTGGAATATAATGAACAACATAAACTGATGAACAAAAACAGATCCAGAGACAGAGAAGCATCAATCAAAGCATAAAAACCTCAGAGGGAAGGTAGGGGAGGGTGGGGTAAGGGGGAGAGATCAACCAAAGGACTTATATGCATGCATATAAGTCTAACCAACGGACACAGACACCAGGGTGGTGAGGGCAATGGTGGGGAAGGAGAGGGGGCAATGGGGGGATAAGGTCACATGTGTAATACCTTAATCAATAAAGAGAAAAAAAAGAAAACCTATTTAGCCTCATATCTACTAAAGAAATTAAATTTTAAAAATTGAAATCCTAATCTAGGCCTAAATCTAGACCCAGATAGCTTCACTGGTGAATTTCATCAAACATTTAGTATAAAATATGTGTAAATTGTACAGAAACTTCTCTACAAAATCAAGGAAGGAGTCACGTATCCCAATTCATTTATGAGGACAGCATTTCTGACACCAAAACCTGTTAAATACATTATAAGAAGAGAAAACCATTGATCAATATCCTTCATGAATATAGATGCAAGGATCATTAGCAAAACATTAGAAAATCTTGCCGAAACTGGTCTGGCTCAGTGGATAGAGCATTGGTCTGTGGACTGAAAGGTCCCAGGTTCGATTCGGTCAAGGGCATGTACCTTGGTTGCAGGCATATCCCCGGTAGGGGATGTGCAAGAGGCAGCTGGTCGATGTTTTTCTCTCATCAATGTTTCTAGCTCTCTTTCCCTCTACCTTCTTCTCTGTAAAAAATCAATAAAATATATTAAAAAAAATTAGCAAATCAAGCATAGCAGTATTTGAAAGGGGATTATACCATGATCCAATGAGGTTTATCTCAGGGAAATAACATTGATTTGAAATTCAAAAATTGATTAATATAATTAAGCGTACTAACAGAACAAATGAAAATATAATCTGATCATCTCAATAGATACAGAAAAAGCATTTGCTAAATGTTTCTTTTATGATACTTTCTCAACATATCAACCTGTGCAAGGACATTTACAAAAACCTGCAACTAGCACCACTAGTTTTACTTAGTTGTAAAACCTGGGTGAGAAAACATGGAAGAAAATCTTCCTGAACTTGGATAGGCAAAGATTTCTTAAAACAAAAATAAGAGGAAATCACTTATGAATAAATTGAACTTCATGAAAATAAAAGACAAATAGACAAATCACAAACTGAAAGAAAATATTTGCAAAATACACATTTAACAAAAAATTGGTATCCAGAATATATAAAGAACTTCTACAACTCAATGGTATGATGATAAAACAATCCAATACAATAAGGGGCAAATGCTCTGAACAAAAGAAGACATATGAACAACCACTAAACACATGAAAAGATGCTTCAAATCATTAGTCTTTGAGCAGTACAAAGTAAAACCACAATGAGTCACCACTACATAACTACTGGAAAGTCTAAAATAGAAAAGATTGAAATATCAACTGTTGGCAAAAATAAGAAGCAGCTAGAGCTGTCATATATTGCTAGTGGGAACATAAAATGCTACAACTGCTTTGAAAAATAATTGGGCAGTTTCTTACAAAGTTAAACATACACTTATTATACAACTCGCCAATTCCATTCATAGATATTTACCCAATACAAATGGAAATATGATCAGTATATATCTATGCATGAATGTTTATAGTAGCTTTATTCATAGTATCCAAAGCCAAAAACTACCCAGTGTTCATCAACAGATGAATTGATAAACAAATTAGGGAATATCCACACAATGAAATATTACTAATCTATTGAAAGGAACTACCAATGTAATCAATGTATCAATAACCTCCAACAGTATGCCGAACAAAAGAAAATGGACTAGAAGAGTAGATGCTCTATGATTCTGCTTATATGAAGTTCTAGAAAGAAAAAAATTTAATATATAGTTACAGAAAGAACATTAGTGATTGCCTAAGCCTAGTGGTTGTGGGTCAGGGAGCACTAACAGCAATAGGATACAAGGGAACATTTTAGGGTGACAAAAAAAAAAAGTGTTATTTCTTGACTGTGGTTGTAGCATGGTTGTAATCACTTGTTAAAACTCATGAAACCCTAACTTAAATTGGGTGCATTTACTTGATGGAAATTATGCCTCAATAAAATGCATCTTAAAAATAGTTACAGGTAGTATTTTAAGGGAATACACTCTGAACCTGTCAGCCTGGACTAGAAATCCAGATCCAACTCTTTTTAGCCTTGGGATCTTGGACAGTTACTTAATTTCTCTTTGCCTTAGTTTCATTACCTGTAGCATCATGATAATAATAATAATAATAGTAGTAGATGCCTCAAAGAGTTGTTGTAGGGATTAAATTATTTAACACTTATAAAGCTCTTAGGTCAGATAGCAAGTATTAATATTATTACTGATATTTGCAGTGGCCACCTGGCCATTCACAGAAAACACAAATGTTCAAAAGTGGGCCACTCTATTGTTCATTCTTGCTTGTCATGGTTGTTTGGTTATTCATCTAATTTTGAGCATAGGATGATACATACAATGGGTACTTAATAATTATGTTTTTAGTGGGTAAACTATTTAATGAATGAACACTTACTCAACATGTTGCATAAAATATACCCAATGATACAGGAGTTTCTGTTTAGGGTAATGGAAAAGTTTTGGTGATAGTTCTGATAGTGGACAATATTGTGAATGTAGTTAATGCATATTTTTGTTAAATAGTAAAGTGGCATATTTTATGTTCTATATATATCTATCTATATAAAACCCTAATATGCAAATCAATCAAATGGCAGAACAAACATTTGATCAGACGCACACTGACCACCAGGGGGCAGATACTCAATGTAGGAGCTGCCCCCAGCCCGCAGGTGCCAACCCGCGATGGCAGAAGGCAGGGCTGGTGAGTGGGTGGTGCCAGGCCAGCAAGGCAGGTCACCCCATAGAGGGAGGCAACTGGCAGTAGTGGCAGGGGGTGGGGTCAGTGAGCAGGTGGTGCCAGGCCAGCCAAGGTGGGTGCGAGTCGTGGCCCCAATCACCCCACCTGTCACCCCACAGTTCAGCTCTGGTCGCTGGCCAGGTTTACCTGTACACGAATTTTGTGCACCAGGCCTCTAGTATATATATATCCTAATATGTAAAAAGCCAGAGGCCATCACAACTGAAACAACTGGATGAACAACTGAACACAGGCTGCATGGGGCAACAAGGCTGGCAGGGAAGGCAGTTGGGGACAACTAGGCTGGCGGGAGAGGCAGTTGGGATGACCAGGCCAGCAGGGATTCAGTGAGGGGCGACCAGGCTGGCAGATGGGGAAGTTGGGGGTGACCAGGCTAACAGGGGGGTCAATAAGGGGCAACCAATCCAGTTACCACAATAAAAGAAAGTTCATACATATATATACACATATATACATGTATGTACATGCACATAAAATAAAAAAAGAACCTGTAAACTTGTCTTCCAGCTTTGCAAAGGTAACTCAAAATAATTACTACATCTGTTTTCTCTGTGGCTAAAATGTCAAGAAAAATGTTCATTTGTAGATTCCTTTAAGGTGTTAAGATGGGGATATTTTTGCAACATCTTGACAGGAAAAGCTAAAATTTGGATCCATCATAGGGTACATTAAGAACCAAAAAAAACTTGATCTATCCAACATTTGTCTAGTAAGATGAAATTTCCAGCTAAATCACAGCTTTCTTCCTACACAAAAGCTATTAAAACATAGAAGATTCAGCTCCTATTAGCAAAATTATGAATTGAAACATCTTGACTTCTGGTGGTAAGTTCCTTATTAACTATATGATTAACATTCTTCTTCTTTAGAACTTACATAACACGAGTTGCTTGTATACCTTGAACATCTCTAGAAACACTATAGAAACACTGATTTTGTTGATAATAGTCAAATTTCAGAATATGTCCTTGAAGCAAGTATTAGTTTTTAAAGTACATGAGTGAGTTTTATGGATATAAAACATTTACATCTTTTTCCTTCCTTTGATGGAAAATATTTAAGAACCAATGGTGTCTAAAATGATTAAAAATCAGACAAAAGGTACAGATGAAAACAGAGTTTTTTTGTTTTTGTTTTTTAAAAAATATATATTTTTATTGATTTTTTACAGAGAGGAAGAGAAAAGGATAGAGAGTTAGAAACATCTATGAGAGAGAATCATTGATCAGCTGCCTCTTGCACACCTCCCACTGGGGATGTGCCCGCAACCAAGGTACATGCCCTTGACCAGAATCAAACCTGGGACCTTTCAGTCAGCAGGCCGACGCTCTACCCACTGAGCCAAACCGGTTTCGGCAGGAAAACAGAGTTTTAGTGCTTAAATTAGTTTTGCCTAGTATGTAGTGTTACTTCCTATCAAAAAGACAGGATAAAAGGATACTCTCTAGTACCATTAAAAAGGAAAGTTTTATTCATCTCTTTCCTCTCCATTTCTCTGACTACTGCTGCATGGCAACCATTGGAGAAAAGAGGAGGCGTGTTAAATTCCACAGTGGCATCTGCCATGACGTAGAGCAATGTTCTGCGTCTGTTAATGTATTTTGGTTTTCTGGTAGACTACTATCTAAACCTCAATTAACTTATTATCAAAATTCCATTGTGATAAGAGTTTCTCTCCCTGGGGGATCCCGTTCACTTTACAGTTATTAATCTGTGAAGAGCCACAGGGAGACTTTTATGAAGATAAAGGATAAATGAACCATGCATATTATTTTCTTTACAAAACATATAGGCTTAATCTTTGAATGGAATATCAGGTGGAAGTTTCCAAGATATTTTAAATGTTTCAAAAATTTCAGTGAAAATTCTATCTATATTAAAACAAAGCTATGAAAAATACAAGCAAAAAAAGGCCCTACCTTTTTTTTTTTTTTTTTTTTTTTTTTTTTGCTTGTATTTTTCATAGCATGATGATTAATTAAGTGCTCTAATTAGGGGTTATATATTTCTAATTAGGAATTTCATCTGATTAATAAGTAAATTAATTTACTTTTTCTGATTAATTTAATCTGAAAAAGTAAATTATTGCATGAAAAATGTAGTTTACTAGATAAATGTTTTTCTAAAATATGAGGTCACTGTGGGAAAAGTGAATGTCTTTTAAAAGCTAATGAAACAAATCCTTGGTGTTGAAAATGTTGGGAAACATGTGTCTATGGTAATCATTTGTCAATTAGTCGTCTTTCTATACTGTGCTGCCTAAGTGAGTATTTTTTATTTACATATGAACTATTCCCTACCTTTTTCAGGAAGCACTTATATTGTCTCATGCCAGCTAAGTGTTATTGTTCTTTCAGTATTTTGGTTATTTTCTTATTTGCGCAATGATGAGAGTGCAGAATCTTTAAGGAAAAGGAGCACCAAGCATTTTCTGCACAGAGTAGGTGGTTTTCCCTTGTCCTAGTCACTGACCTGTGAGTTGTTGGTAAATTTTCTTGTCAAATCCATTTGGTGCCCTCATTTAGTAAGTACTTATTCAAAGTCTAGTATGAGTCAATCACTGTACATAATGTAATTAGGCAAAGAGAATACACATAAAATGAGTAGGCAGAGTATTCAAGGAAAAGGGAAGTTTATGCAAAAGCCCTGAGGTGGGAAAGAAGTGGGCTGATTCCAGGAACTGAAAGGACACCAGGTTTAAATTCTGTGGGCGAAGGAGAGAATGGAGTGAGATGAGCTTGGAGAGGCTAGCAAAAAACCAAATCATGCATGGCCTTGGAGGCCATAGTAAGAAGTTCTTCAAAGTTTATTCTCTGTCCTGAGTCAAGAGATTGGGGTGGGGTGAATGTGGTAAGAAGTGTATCAGAGAAATCAATTTAGAGGCCAGGCTTTGGCTTAGTAGTAGAAGGGGAATAAAGAGAAGTACATTTGAGATTTACTGTGAAGGTAGAAACCATAGGGTTTACAGATGGCTTCAATGTGGGAGAGGAGGGGAAGGGAAAGGTTCCTGGCTTGAGCAATTGCGTGAAATGTGATGCTGTTTACTAAGCTGGGAAGTTTGGACAAGGACAAGTTGACCTGAGAAGTTTTGAAAGAAAATCAAAACTGGTCAGGGCTGTTATGTTTGAGATGCCTGAGAGACACTGAGAGGAAGATATCAAGTTAGTAATTATGTTCACAGTCTGGAGCCTACTAGGTACATGGTGGATCTGAAAAGGAAAATGGCGGGGCTTGCAACCTAGTTCAGTATCTAGTTAAAACTGTAGTCTTTTTTTTAATTTTTATTGATTTTAGAGAGGAAGGGAAAGGGAGGGAGAGATAGAAACATCAATGATGAGAGAGAATCATTCATCAGCTGCCTCCTGCATACCCTTTACTGGGGTTGAGCCCACAACCCAGGCATGATGTGCCCTTGACTGGAATCCAACCCTGGCCCCTTCAGCCTGAAGGGTGACGCTCTATCCACTGAGCCAAACCTGCTGGGGCTAAAACAGTAGTCTTACTTCCCCACTCTGACTGACTTGGGCAGAACTGCAGAGCCTAACCCCATGGTCCCACCACAGCTGACTTGAGCAGAGCTGCAGAGCATGCTCCCATGGTTCCACCAAGGCTGACTTGGGCAGAGCTTCGGGGACCCTCAGGGACCCGCCACAGGAGGAGATATATAGATCAGAGCCTCCTCACAAGTTCAATTCAGGCTTTGGATCCAGAATTCCTCGGGACTAGCAGATCTTCTAAATAAAAGTTAAACTTTCCTCCCTCAGAGTGCTGACTGGTTGTTCTCCTATGCATTCTGCCATAATGTTTGGTGCATTTTTGGCCAGGAAACACCAGTTGAGCTGGCTCTTAGGCCACCGCTGATGAGAGTAGACTTCAGGGTACTAGCTTTGGGCACTGGGACCCAAGGAAGGCACGCCACCAGCACATTCGCCAGTTCCTGAACTCGCAGGGCTCAGAAGGACTGGGGCAGCTCTGCGCTCCAGCGGACCCAAAAGAGGCAGGAAACACCTTTCTAGGAGTTCCCAGGAGGAAAGTCAAAAATCAATCTGCTGAAACTGTAAGTCTTTCCCCGGGGAAATGGGTCTGAGTTGGCCTGTCCTATGGGACAGAAGAGGAGGCTGGCCCCTACCTATAGGTAATTATTTACCTCAGGATAGCTTGGATCATCTAGATCAGTGTTTCCCAAACTTCTCTCATGATGAGAATCACCTGGTGGAGTTGTTAAAATACAGATTCCTGAATCCCAACTAAGAAGTGCTAAACTAGAATTTTGGGGAACATGTAGGTGAAATTGTATACTTAACTAGTGCTCTAAGACAGCACTACAATTTCACCTACATGTTCCCAAAAATTCTAGTTTAGCACTTCTTAGTTGGGATTGAGGAATCTGTATTTTAACAACTCCACCAGGTGATTCTCATCATGAGAGAAGTTTGGGATACACTGATCTAGAAGAATGGCTTCTAGATGGTATTCACCGTCTCTGGGACTTCCTGGTAAGGAAGTCAAAACTGGGACTGGCTAAGGATTTGAGTCTGGCCTGCCTTTGAAAAAGGTAGAAGAGAAGCATTCCTAGGCAGTTTTCTACTGCCTCTCTTCAGGAACTTGTTCTGTATCTCTGCCCAATTTAAACTGATTTGGTGAATGAAATGTGGTACATACTGGTGTAAAAGTATTTATTTACTGATTTTTTGTGTTGTTTTTTTTAAAACCTTCTAAAGCTCTCCTGCATTTCTGTGGTGATTAAAAGTTCTTAGTGGGGAATGTTATCTTGTCTTTATTGTTTAAATATGTCTCTTTGTTGCTTGTTTAAATTGTTTAGATATCATATCACCTAAAAATTAAGGCTGAGAGTTCTAACTAACTGGAAAGAGAATATGACTTTGGTGTAATGGAGGAAGGTAAAGAGAAATTTTGAAAGAAAGTTGAATGGATGACAGACCAGTGAGCTGGGACAAGTATAATAGGGAAACAAAGCAGAAATCTTGTTCTCCCTAACCAAGGACACTTGTGAGTGAATTATTTGAATTTTGCTTCCCTAAACAGAGCTTATGTCTCTACTCAGGGAAACCGATAGCAGAAATCTGATTAGTCATTTTCAGTCCACACCCAAGGACAAATGAAGTTAGAAAATGAGCCTTATTTTGATTAGTTTTTGTTTGTTTGTTTGTTTGTTTGTTTAGGAGTCAACCCAGTTCCTCCCTGCATCATGGGTAATAGCTCCTCCTCAAACTCTACTGTCTTAGAAAGTATGTTAAGGAATTTTAAAAAGAGTTTATTGGGGACTACAGAGTAAATCTCGTCCCCTGGGCATTAAAAAAAGGATGTGTAAAACTCTGAGTTTGCCTTCTCTGGGAATCTAGAGAATAAAATTAAATTTGTTAATAAATAATTCTAACTAATTAGAAGGAAAGTATGGCTTTGGTGAAATAGAGAAAGCATAGGCATAGAAATGCATTTTGAAGGAGAAAGAAGGTAGTTTCTAAAGCTGGTTATTCCTGAAACTTGTAAGAATGTTTGTGTTTAATACACTTTGATATATAATCTTGGTAAAATCAAGTTTGATAATCCTTCAAGGGTTTAAATTTTAAGAAACTTTCTCTTGACCTAGAATTGGCTTTAAATCATCCTAATAGACTTTGAAGTGCCTCAACTGTTTGTTTTCTGAAGGTACATAGGAACTTTTGTCAAATACAGCTATAACTAATAGTTATTAATTATAATATTATAGAATACTAGAGTCCTGGTGCACAAAATTTGTGCATTGGGGGAAGGAGATCCCTCAGCCCAGCATGCGCCCTCTCACAGTCTGGGTCACCTTGGGGGATGTCTGTCTAAGCTGGAAGTCAGACATCCCTCTCAGAGTCTGGGACCCCTCACTCCTTACCACACCCTGCTTGCTGCTCCTTACCCCTGGGCTCACTGCTCCTTAGTGTTGCTGCAGAGGTGGGAGAGGCTCCTGCCACTGCCACTGTGCTCACCAGCCATGAGCCTGGCTTCTGGCTGAGTAGTACTCCCCCTGTGAGAGTTCACTGACCACCAGAGGGAAGCTCCTGCATTGAGCATCTGGCCCCCTGGTGGTCAGTGCACATCATAGCGACCAGTCATTCTGGTTATTCCACCGTAATAGTCACTTAGACTTTTATTATATAGATGGGGTTTTACAGAAAGAATTTGCCAAGGATTATAATGTGAAACTAGTTCCCTAAAAGTTAAGAAAATTTTGTGAATTAGAATGGCCAACCTTTGGTGTAGGTTGGCCCTCAAAGGAAACCCTAGATGTCCCAACTGTCAGAGCCCTCTTTGAGGTCATCATGGGTGATCCTGGTCATCCTGATCAGTTTTCTTACATAGATCAATAGCTAGAAAGAGCTTGGCACATGCTCCTTGGATCTGGCTCTGCGTGTTTAAGAATGGACAGAGTAAGGTTTTAGTGGCAGGAGAACAGAAGGAGGCAGGAGAAAAGGAGCAGGTCTCTCAGAAGAAAGCTCAGCCCCCTGTTCTATGGGAACTCTCCCTCCCCCCCAAAGAAGTAACACCAGTTTTACCACCTCCATATGTGCCTCAAGTGGAACCCAGAGCTTCTTTGCCTGGTCAGGGAAGCTTAGATACACCACCTCCTTCCATCTCTCCACAACCAGTTGGATGACGTTTGCGCTCAGCTGATGAGAGACACAGGCCATCCCCGGCTTTCCAGATGCCTCTCTGAGAAACTCAGGGTCCCCCAGTATTGGGAGAAGATGGGACCCTACAAGGGAGCGGGGGGGGGGGTGGGAATTGGTCTTTTACTACCAGTTTTCACTATGACTCTGAAAAACCTCAAGCCATGATTGACCTCTGGAGTCAATTTTTTAGACCCATAAGCCCACCTGGGTCGACTGCAAGCAACTCCTTCTCACACTTTTTAACACTGAGGAGCACATGAGAATAACAGAAGCTCGGAAATGGCTCCAGACCAGGGACATTAGACACAGACAAATGAGTCAGGAAGGTGCTCCTAGATGTGGAACCCAGATGGGACCCGAATTTATAGGACGGGAGGGCCAGATTAGAGCTATATCAGCTGGCCTTCCTCCAGGGACTCTGGGCTGGGGCCAACAAGCCCACTAATATGGCCAAGACCTGTGAGGTTTTCCAGAGGCCTGGTGGAAGTCCGGCACCTTTTATAGACCTCATCGAACTGGTGGCACCCAACTCCAACTAGGACAGACCGGTCTCTTTTTAACTGGGCCCCCATGAGCTCATGGCTGAAATGAAAATCCAGGCTCAAACTGTGAACTTTATGGTTGATTCAGGAGCAGAGCACACAGTAGTTACTCAGAAAGTAGCTCCCCTCTCAGGGCAGAAAGTCACTATTATCAAAGCTACCGTGCCACATCTGCAGACCATTTTGCTGCCCCCCGCCAATGTCAGTTAGGCGGCCACCAGGTGGTTCAGGAACTCCTGTATTTGCCAGACTTCCTGGTCCCTCTAATAGGCAAAAACCTTTTGGCCAAGATGGGAGCAGAAATATACCTCCCAGTCAAAGGACTCACCATTGGAATGTGAATTAGAGAAGGAATTTCCACTTTTCTAGGCAGAAGGCCTTTTTCTGCCTTCAGTTGGCACCCTCCAGTCATCCCCTGTTTGCCTTTGAGTGGGAAAACCCAACCATAGGGGCTGAGGAACAGTTCATCTGGACCAGACTGCCACAAGGGTTCAAGAACTCCCCGGACTCTTTTAGTGGAGCACTAGCATCAGGTTTGTCCAAATTTCCAGGGTAGGACTTGGGGTGCATTCTACTTAAATATGTAAACAATCTCCTATGTCTAGCTCCACGTGAGCTCAGTGTTGGGAAGGAACACAAGCCCTTCTAAGACTCTTAACTGAAACAGGTTACTGGATGTCCAAAAGGAAGGCTCAGAGCTGTCAAATACCTAGGTTTTTGAATCACCCAAGGGAAACAAAAACTAGGAACTGAAAGGAAGCAGGCAGTATGTGTCATACCAGTACCCAGCACCTGGCAACAAATTCCTGAATTCCTAGGGGCAGCAGAGTTCTGTCAAATTTGGATCCCAGGATTCTAAGATCTAGCTAAGTCCCTCTATGAAGCCTTAAAAAAAGAGGAATAGGTACCCATTAACTGATGTCTAGAACAGGAAAAAGCCTTCTCGACTATAAAGACAAAGCTCGCTGGCCCTAGGGCTCCCAGATGTGATGACACAGGACTTTAACCTTTTCATTCACAAGAACAACAGGGTAGCCCTAGGAATTCTGACTCAGGAGTTGAGACCCTGGCATAGGCCAGTAGCCTACCTTTCCAAACAGGTTGACCCAATTGCCTCTGGATGGCCCCCATGCCTCATGGCCCTTGCACCCACAGCCTTAATAGTCAAAGACACAGACAAGCTCACTTTGGGACAGAACTTAAATGCTAAAGTGCCTCATGCTGCTGTCACCCTAATGGAAGCTAAGGGGCAACATAGGCTGACTCATGCTTAGATGACTCAATACCACGGGCTTCTATGTGAAAATCCACTAATAAGATTACAGGCAGTAAGAACGCTTAATCCTGCCACTTTCCTACCCATCACACAGGGAACCCCTGAAGCATGATTGTCTAGAAGCCCAGGTTTACTCCAGACAACCAGATATAACAGATAGGCCTCTACAGAATCCAGACTTAGTATTGTTCACTGATAGCAGTTAGCTTCCTAGATGAAGGAAAGAGATGAGCTGGGTATGCAGTATTATCAAACTTTTGAGATAATAGAGGCACAAGCCCTGCCTAAAGGATGGTTAGCAAATGGGCAGAACTTTGGGCCCTAGTCAGAGCCTTAAATCTCAGTAAAGATAAACATGCCAACATCTACACTGACTCGTGCTATGCCTTCGCTACCCTGCATATCCATTGGGCCATGTACAAGGAAAGGGGAATCCTGATGGCTGGAGGAAAAGGAGTCAAAAATCAGAATGAGATCTTGAAATTACTAGAAGCAGTCTGGGAGCCCAAGGAAGTAGCAGTCATCCATTGTAGAGGACACCAAAAAGGAAAAGACTCAGTATCAGAAGGGAACCGTCATGCAGATGCAGCGGCAAGGCTAGCTGCTAAGGAGCAGACGGCACCAACATGAATCATGCTAGTTTCTGAATTACCTGAACCTCTGAAATACACTCCTTAAGAGGAATAATGGCCCCAATGAGAAGGGGGTAAAAGGACAAAGGAAGGTTGGTGGATATTTCCAGATTATAGGGTCTACGTTCCAGAACAGTTAGCTCATAGAGTAGTGCTCCAGCAGCATGAACTTACCCATTTAGGGAAGATGGCTCCAGAAGCCTTGTTAAGCAGGTACTATCTAATTGCCCGTCACCCCTCCTATGCGCCTGTCCTCAGAGCTACCTCCTCTGTGCACAGAACAATGCAAGGCTAGGGACCTGAAGGGCTGATAGGAATTCAGCACTGTGGGCAGGCTCCCTTTGAAGATCTAGAAGTAGACTTTACAGAAATAGAGCCTAGTAGAGGAAATAAATATTTTTTAGTTTTTTGTCTACACCTTTTTCAAGCTGGTTTGAGGCATATCCTACCCTCATAGAGAAGGTGAGAGAAGTCACTAAGGTGTTACTGAAGGACAATTCTGCAGTATGGGATGCCATTAACCATAGGGTCAGTTGATAGCCTTACCTTTATAGCTGAGGTAGTACAGCAGGTAGCTAAGGCCTTCAGAATTAAGTGGAAGTTACATATAGCCTACAGGCCCCAGAGTTCAGGGAAAGGAGAATGCATGAACCGGCTATGGCTAAGCTATGCCAGGAGGTGAAGTTACCATAGACAGATATCTTCCTGTAAGTGTGCTGTGCCCTGAGAGCCATTTGAAATTCTATATGGCAGACCCCCTCCCTAAATTTGGCCAAAGGGATATTTGGGGGAAATAGGGAACTTAGAAATTCAGAAACAGCCACAAGGACTTGGGAAAACTATCCTTAAAGTCCACAGATGGGTTACCGATCAATTGCCCATTTCTCTAGGAACAGCTGCGCACCCTCACAAGCCTGGGGACCAAGTTTGGGTAAAAGATTGGAAAAAGGAACCCCTTAAGCCAACCTGAAAGGGACCTTATCCAGTCATACTAACCACCCCCACAGCTCTCAAAGTTACAGGACTGAACACCTGGACCCTCCTGAGTAAAAGCAGCCCACCAGCTGAACAATCAGCATCCAGAGTGAAGGTGACCTCTGACCTGAACCACCCCATGAGAATCTTCTTCAAGAAGGTGGTGGATCTGGCTGACTGACCTAAATCTCCTTATCCCCTTCTATCTGGATAATTATTGTTTTTAATTTTTTTCTGACAGTTTTATCCAGTCTTCATACAAGTGTCACTGGAACCCCAGACTGGTACTGGGAGGAGAATTTCTCTGTCCATGCTACTTCAAAGACCCCCTTGGGGAAGATGGGGAAGACAGGATACTGAACTCCCTTTTTCATTCCTCACCCCCTTCAGCAGGAAGTAGCAAGAGAGGCCATCAACCTTATCACCAATTCCTGAGTCTTTTGTAATCCCCAAAGCTAAAGAATAGCTTGTGGGACAAGAGGGGGGAATGAAAAGGAAAATGGGGGGGGGGGGGGGTGTGTGTGTTAAAACCCAGTTCAGTATCTGGTTAAAACTGTAGTCTTACTTCCCCACTCTGACTGATTTGGGCAGAGCTCCGGGGACCCTCAGGGGCCCGCCACAGGAGGAGATATATAGGTCAGAGCTTCCTTATGAGTTCAGTTCATGCTTTGGATCTGGAATTCCCCTGGACTAACAGATCTGTGAAATAAAAGTTAAACTTTCCTCCCTCAGAGTTCTGGCTATCGTTCTCCCAGGCATTCTGCCATAACAGATCAACATATATTGATGATGTTTTATCAATAAGATATGTTAGAGGAACTTTGTATTTTAGAGTTTGAAGAGGAGAATGTTGAGAAATTGAGAGGAACGGGGAAAAGAAGTAGAAAGAAAATCAGGATGTGTAATGTACCTGAGGTCAAGAGAGGAGAATAGTCGTCTGAGAAGTACCCTGTTTCCCTGAAAATAAGACAGTGTCTAATATTAATTTTTGCTCCCAAAGATGTGCTAGGTCTTATTTTCAGGGGATGTCTTATTTTTCCATGAAGAAGAATACGGTACACATCTATTGTTAAATGAAAATAAAGGAAATTTATTACCTGTATACAGGGTAGTACGGTAGTTTTCAACACAAACCAGACAAACTGTGAATCCTACAGTATCAAGAATTTACTCATTTATTCAATGACAATCATGTCATCATCTTCTGGAACATCATCATAACAATCCAATTCCTGAATTTCCCGGTGAATTTCTTGTGACTTCATTTCTTTCAGAATCAGTGGACCAAATCTCTCATGTTTAGCCTGAGGCGGGGGGGGGGGGGGCTTATTTTCGGGGGGATGCCTTATATTTTACTCAGAAGGAAACCTGTAAGTAGGTCTTATTTTCAGAGGATGTCTTATTTTCGGGGAAACACAGTAGGTAGCTTGAATGCTGCTGAGAAGTTATAATGAAGAGAATAAAGTGACTATGAGATTGGGCACCCTGGGGTCACTTGAGGCCTTAATCAGGCTGTTTCAAGAATGTGAAGGATACTGAAGACAGGCTGGATATTCTGGAGGAGACTGACAACTTGAAATAGTACAAGTAGATAACGCTTTTGGGAGGAGTTTAGGAGAGATATAAAAATTAAATTCAAGAGGAAGAGAGAGATTTGAGGGAAGCAGATGGGGCTGAAATGGAGGAAGTTTTCAGGTATAGTGAGCTTTGGGATTTGACAGCTTATAGAAGCCTTGAGGAAGAACTTTGGAACCATATATGTGCAGCCAAAGCTGGGACAAGAATCTGGCCCAGGTGCCCTTTTAGTATACCCTGTCTCTTCTACGGTACATACTCAAGGTCCTGATGTAAAATAGGAGATGCAACACATAATGCCTTTTCTAGACATAAGTCTTGGACTACCCAGCTCAGCCAGTAATCACTGACTTCATCCTCACTCTAGAGTCTATAAGCTACTTTAGTCCTTTACTTGGCCCTTTGGTTTTCTCCTGGAAGAGAAATTTCTGCAAGTAGCATTTCTGGACCATAAGGTTTATCTTAATTTGACATGTCAGAGGCAGCTTTGCATCCTCTCAGGGACTGTGGGAGGCTAGAAAAAGCGTCATGAGATATGCTGTGTCTCTCTCTTCCTGCTCTGAGTAGCATTTTACTGCTTGGTTTCTGTAGCCTTTGCTAAATAAACCAGGAACTTAATCCTTCCTGGAGTCAGTCAGTGCTGTCTCTTGGGCCATTCCATAGCCCACAACTTTCAGTATTGGGAAGAAGAGAAGAGCTATGAAAATCAAAAGAGGTGGGAGGACTTTTGGAGGTGGAACCCATCATGTATGACTGCAAAGATGTTTTCTCAGCACTTTGATGAAGGCTGTTTTAAGATTTCTTGTGGGAATATTTTCTTATGAGAATAGCATGCAGGTATATTTTACAGACTTCTTTCCTTTTTTTTTCCAAAATAACTTACACCTACTCAAATAAGCTACCAGTCTTGTATGAATTGACTCATTTGTCAATAATAAGTCCAAAAGCCAGTATGGGGGCTGACTACTCCATCAAGAACACAAAGTGTTTCAGCTTAAGTGTAGCAAGAAACAGTGAACTTTTTCTTCTTGTTCTAATGGCACCCACTGACTTACATGTGTTTCTTTGTGTACTGAGATAAACTGTAAATTTAATGCAAAGGGACAGGGACACAGCCTGGGCAGCATGTCAAAGAGATGATTTATTGTACATCATGAAAGGAATATTTCATCATATCATTGTACAGTATTTGTTTCTTAGAGCTGCCATAACCAAGTACCACAACCTGGGTTGTTTAAAACAACAGAAATGCATTGTCTCCTCATTCTAGAGACTAGAAGCCCAGAATCAAAGGAATGAGGGAATCATTTGCCTCTTTCTGGCTTCTGGTGGTTGGCCAGCAAGCTTTGCTGTTCCTTTGTTTGTAACTGCATGACTCTAATCTCTGCCTTCATCATCACATTGTGTTCCTGTGTGTGCACATTGCCATCTTCTTTAAGGACACAAATTATACTGGATTAGAGGCCTGCCCTACTTCAGTAGGCTCTCATCTTAATCACATCTATTTCCAAAATTCTGTAGCTCTATTTCCAAATAAGTTCACGTTCTAAGGTACTAGGGGTTAAGATTTCAACATATCATTTTTGAGGAGACATAATTCAAGGTTTCCCTTGATTGGCACAGACACAGCCCAGCATGATAGCCTCTGGGATGACAGAATCCTATTGATCACTCTTTCCTTAAGGACTTTTGAGGAGCTCTTCACTCCTTGATGGTGGCAATGTCTCTGGCCTCCTCCTGGTTTCCTATAATTTATTCCTCAGCCCATGACCAGCTGGTAGCCACTCCCTCAAGCCAGCCATGGAATCTAAGATAGCCCCAGACTGGCTTCTCCCAACCTTCCCCACTGCTGGTGGATATGTAGCTTGCTCTCAATGTAACCTTATATCTCCACCATCATCCCATCTAATTTGGTCATTTTCTCTTATCAGTCCTTATACTCTTCAAACTCAAGGAGGCACAGTTGAAGCTCTTCAACTAATTTCCTTGAAATATCTCTCTCACTTGGTTTAGAAAGAGAGAAACATCATCCCCTTCACCTAGAATAAAGGGGAAGAACAAGACAAGGCACCCAACAATTCTCCAAAGAAAACTTCGCTGTCAATTTCTCAACTCCAGTTCTTGTACAAACTCTAGGTGGGTGATGGATTAAGGGTCACAACACCAGTTTGACCCTCTCCTTGCAAGCTCTGCATTAGGTGATATAGCCTCTCATTACAGCACATTGTTTACTTCTTTCTCTGTAGGGTCTCAGCCACAACTAAAACAGAAAGAGCCCAAATTAAACATCCTCTTTACACAGAGCTCAGCTCCCTAATTTAGGAAATGGCTACTTTGCTAGTTAAATAATTCTCACTCAGACTATTATTTGACCTTAAGAGGACCCTTCCCTTTATCTCATCACTAAGCTCCCTCACAGGTTACATTTCACAGTCCATACTTTGAGTAATCCTCTTGCCAATATCACACATTCTCTAGTCTCTTTATCTTTTCCTCACATCAATCTGGAAAAACCGCAATCTTAGGTGAACTCAACAGCCCACATCCTTCATGTCTGAACCCAGGCAGCTATGCACCACATCTGAGAAACACAAAAGGGCAAGCTGATATCACTATAATTTTAAGGTCACTATCTCTGGGCCCTCAACATTACCAACAATCCAGTCACATTTATTTGGCCAACTGGCTTTCTTGGTCTCTACAAGGTTCATGTCAAGTCTTCCTTACTCTCCTGAATCTCTGATCCCTGCCTGCTACTAATTATCATAAAATACCTTGCCTTTGCCTGGCCAGTGTGGTTCAATGGTTGAGCATCAATCTATGAACCAGGAGGTTACAGTTTGACTCCAGGACAAGACGTATGGGTGGCTATGGTCTTGATCTCCAGTAGGGGGGCATAGAGGAGGCAGAAAACCAATGATTCTCTTTCATCATTGATATTTCTCACTGAAATCAATAAAAATATATTTATATATTTATAATTTATATAAAAAGAAAATACCTCCCTTTTATTTCTAACTTCAACCTCTCTTTTTTAAATTCTTATAAGAATCTAAACATATTAAATTCTCCTCTATCTCAACAAACCTGCAACGGCTTACACTTATGAAGTAATTACTATGTACCACTATTGTTCTAAGTACTTCATGTATGCAATTTATTTAATAATTATATAATCCTATAAAGTAGGTAGTATTTTTATCTCCATTTTTTTTTTTTTTTTCAAGAAAACAGATTCAGCCGAGACCGGTTTGGCTCAATGGATAGAGCGTCGGCTTGGGGACTGAAGGGTCCCGGGTTCGATTCTGGTCAAGGGCAAGGGCATGTACCTTGGTTGCGGGCATATCCCCAGTAGGGGGTGTGCAAGAGGCAGCTGATCGATGACTCTCTCTCATCGATGTTTCTAACTCTCTCTCTCTCCCTTCCTCTCTGTACAAAATCAATAAAATATATTTAAAAAAAAAAAGAAAACAGATTCAGAGAGATTGTATAACTTGCTCAAGATGACACAGCTGATGAGTAAGGTGGGATTCCAACCCAGGTCATCTGATTCTAATCTCTGGATTTCCCATTGGTCTGCTTTTATTAGCTATTGTTTTTCTAGGTTTTTGTTTTTGTTATCTCACTCTTCATGACTTGATTCTCCACCCTAAATTTTATTAAAATAATCTGAAATTTAAAGAAAAGCTGCAAGAATGATACAGTGGACATCTATTATACATACCCTCTACTTATAGTCACACACACACACAATGACATGATTCAAATTTTAATTCCTCTGATATATTAATTGTAATTGTATAAAGAGCAAACTTCACTCCCAGAACCTCAGTCTTCAAAGCACCACAAAATTAACGGATGCCCATCCTAATTAGTGACAGTGACCAATCAGAACACTTCTTTCCAAATCTGTCAGTGATAGGTCACTGCACATCTGTTATTCAGTCCATGACAGACAGCAAAGCATGCAATTGTGTTGCCTCCTTGTCTCCCGGTGATAAACTTACATGACATTTTATAAAAATGGATATTTGAAAGAGGAATTTGATCAAAAAAGATGAAGGTACAGAAAAAAAAATTAAAAGTGATAATGCTGAAAGTAAAATTAGAACTAAACATAAATAGAGTTATGGAAGAGATAACTGGGAATATTAATTTAACATCGCCACCATTAGAAACACTAGCTATGCCGCCAGAGGAACTTGGTGAAGGCACATTTATGAAGATTAATGAGGAAAGTGGTTGTGATGAAAAGGATGAAGATGCCTTGGAGGCAGTGACACTGACAAAAACTTCACATTAAGAGAAATTTTGGAGCTATTTCATGACATAAGTGCAAATGACAAAATGACTTAGGCTGACCAAGCTTAGAAAAGAGTATGACAATTTGCAAAGGCATAAAGAAGATGCTTAATCCATATAACTAATTATACAATCAGAAGAATTGTTCAGACTATCCTTTGAGGGTTTTTAAAAATATATATTTTATTGCCGAAACCGGTTTGGCTCAATGGATAGAGCGTCGGCTTGGGGACTGAAGGGTCCCGGGTTCGATTCCGGTCAAGGGCATGTACCTTGGTTGCGGGCATATCCCCAGTAGGGGGTGTGCAAGAGGCAGCTGATCGATGACTCTCTCTCATCGATGTTTCTAACTCTCTCTCTCCCTTCCTCTCTGTACAAAATCAATAAAATATATTTAAAAATATATATATATATATATATTTTTTATTGATTTCTTACATAGGGGAAGAGAGAGAAAGAGTTAAAGACATCGATGAGACAGAAACATCAATCGGCCAACCCCTGCACACTCCCCACTGGGGATACACCTGCAACCAAGGTACCCTGTTTCCCCGAAAATAAGACAGTGTCTTATATTAATTTTTTCTCCCAAAGTCGCGCTAGGTCTTATTTTCAGGGGATGTCTTACCTTTCCATGAGCTAGGTCTTATTTTCGGAGGATGTCTTATTTTTGGGGAAACATGGTACATGCCCCTGACCAGAATCGAACCCGGGACCCTTGAGCCTGCAGGCCAATGCTCCGTCCACTGAGCCAAACTGGTTACGCCTATCCTTTGAGTTTTTTACAAAGAAATTAAATGCTTTAATCCACAATGTTTCTAGTGTTTTAAATTATAGTGTACTAAAGAAAACATTGTTTTACTAGTTTTTCATTTTCCTGCCTTCCTAACTAACCATAATGTTTTGACAAAAATGTTTAAAGGTCATGGAACAGTGGTAGTTTTTTCCACTATTAAAATAATTTTGGTCGAGCAGGCATGGCTCAGTGGTTGAGTGTCAACTTATGAACTAGAAGGTCACAGTTCCATTTCCAGCCAGGGCACATGCCTGGGTTGTGGGCTCAGTTCCCACTAGGGAGCATGCAGGAGGTAGCCAATTAATGGTTCTCTCTCATCATTGATATTTCTCCCTCTCCCTTTCTATCTGAAACCAATAAAAATATATTTTAAAAAACCATTTTGCACACTCTTATGTAGTCCTACACTACCATGCAAAGTGAGAACTATATATATGTATACATTTTTTTCCTGAACCATTTGAAAGTACTCTACAGCTATTATGATGCTTCACCTCCAAAATATTTCAACATGTATCTCTATCCCTTTAGAACAGGGACATTCTCCTACATGATCACAATACTTCTCTTATTAGTCTCAAGAAATTCAACATTGATACTGAGAAGGCTAATAGACTAATTCCAATGTAACTCTAATATTTGAGAGAACTAGCAACCTGAATCTATGCCAACAAGCCCAGTGTACATTTTTGATAATTTACAATTAAGTCACTGCCTCTTTCCCAGAAACTGCTCTTGCAAGACCTATTACCTAAATACAGAGGCCATAAACTATGAATAGTGCACAGCCTTGGGGGAGGGGGGGGGAGGTAGGAGTATTAGGGCTGGCGCCAGACCAGACCATTAAGTATGGTCTCAAGACCCCCAACACCTGGGTCCTTTTTTGCAAAACCCACAAAAGGACTGGAAGCATAATCTATATTTGGGGGACAAACACCAGAAAAATATAAAGGAGAAACACCCTGCATGTTACTTTGCTCAGACTTAGGAAATTATTCTGTTGAGTTTGCTGGCGTAATAAAACTGTATAACTCCATTTTATAAAGCATTGCTTGGTTTTTCTCTGGTCTTCTACAACATCTGGTTTTCTGATCAAGAACCCCAACCGCACTGGTCTTTTGGCCTCCAGTGATTGGACCAGATTTGAGGCCTGGGGACTGATTTTAGTAGAATTGAACCAGAGGACTTTGGGCTCTCCCAGACCTCAGCCTAGGACCCAGCATCTGGAGAAAGTGAACAGACACCTCTGGATCTATTTACAGAAATGGTAAGATAGAGCCCACTACATGGGACGCACTACAAGAGAATGGAAGGGAAGCTTGGTCATCTCCAAGGAAGTCATAAGACTTTGTCAAGTAAATTATTCAGAAATTGGGTGAACTGTTTAACCTCTGAGTGAATGTCTGTTGAAAGTGTATGAATGTGGAGGGAGAGGGCATGCACTCTCCTATCCATTTTGTGGCTTCACGACCTTGGTTACAGAGTCCGAGTGGGCCCTTACCTGCAGTTCCGTGATTTGTCATAAGGCATAATGGTGACTCACCTCCCCGTGGAGGTGACCAGGCCCGGGGTTTATACGAGAGCACCTAGCTAAGACGAATCTAAGCTCCCAAGGGATGAGGCCAGATGGGCATCTGATTGGATCTGTGAAAGTAGGTCATCCCCTCCCTTGTCTGTCTCTCGCCACTGATCATCATGGGGTCAGGACAAAGTAATCCACTGTCCTCAACTGCATGTTGAAAATTTTAAAAAGGGTTTCAATGGGGATTATGGTATTAAAATGGATCCCAAAACATTGAAGAAATTCTGTGAATCAGAATGGCCAACCTTCAGGGTTGGCTAGCCCTTGGAAGGCTCTTTAGATGAAGGACTAGTCAGGGCAGTCTGGAATGTAGTCACCGGAGACCCTAGACACCCAGATCAGGTTCCGTACATAGACAGCTGGTTAGAAATTGCTCAAACCTTGCCTCCTTGGGTCTGGTTCTGCATGTGTAAGAAGGGACAGAGTAAGGTTTTAGTAGCATGAGAAAAGAAGCTGGCAGGAGAAAAGAAACAGGTCCCTTAGAAGGAAGTTCAGCCCCCTATTCTACAGGAATCCCCTGAGGAAGCCCTGCCAGTTTTACCACCTCCAAATGTACCCTACACAGCACCAACTGCTCTCCCTGCTGGTCTGGAACATCCAGAAAGTCTAGAAACACCGTCCCACTCCGTCTCTCCTCAACCAGGCTCTCCAGAGCCAGTTGGGTGGTGCTTGTGTTCAGCTGAGCAAGGGTCCAAACCACAACAGGCTCATCTGATACCTCTCAGGGAGATTTGGGGTGCCAAAGTGCTTGGTGAAGATGGGACCTTGCAGGAGGGAGGACCAGTCTATTATTATCAGCCCTTTACCACAAATGACATCTTGAATTGGAAACATCACACCCCAGCTTATTCTGAAAAACCTCAGGCCATGATAGACCTTCTAGAAATGATCTTCCAGGCCCAGAAGCCCACCTGGGTGGACTGCAAGCAGCTCCTTTTCGTGTTCTTTAACACTAAGGAGTGCATGAGAATAGTTACAAAGGCTCGGAAGTGGCTCCAGACCCAGGCCCCAGCAGGGATGTTAGATACAGACAGATGGGTCAGGGAGGCCTTCCCAGATGAGGAACTCGATTGGACCTTGAACTCAGAAGATGGAAGGGCCAGGCTAGAAAGATATCGGCTGATCTTCCTCCAGGGGGTAGGGTAGGGCTGGAGCCAAGAAGCCTACCTATATGGCTAAAATCTCTGAGGTCTTCCAGAAGTTTGATGAAAGTCCAAGCTTTCTATGAGAGACTATGTAACACATACCAGGTCTATACCCCCTTTAACCCTGAGGCCCCAGAAAAATCAAACTATGGTAAATGCAGCTTTTGTAGGTCAAGCCCTGCCTGACATAAGGTGAAAGCTACAGAAGCTAGAAGGATTTTCAGAGGGAAAAAAATGCTACTGAGCTGCTAGAGATAGCAAACAAAGTTTTCATCAACCGAGACAGTGCGGTAAGGAAGGAGGAAAAAAAGAGAATACAAAGAAGGGCCAATATAATATCAGTGGCTTTTAGAGGCTCAGGCTCCCAGACAGATCAGAAAGGGAAGCAAGAATACAGATCAGCGGGGGGAGGAAGAGCGAGCTGAGACAAGACCAGTGTGCCTATTGTAAGGAGACAGGACTCTGGAAGAATGGATGTTCCAAATGGCAAAGTAAGAAAACTGGGCCCTCTTTTCCACCCAGTCACTATCAACCAGAGCCACCTGAAGCAGATCTCATTGGGCTAGCAATGGCTGATTCTGACTAGGACAGACTGGGCTCTTTTCAGCTGGGCCCCCACAAGCTCATGGTCAGAATAAAAATAGGAGGCCAGACTGTGGACTTTATGGTTGATACGGGAGCTGAGCACTCAGTATCACACCGAAAGTAGTGCCTCTCTCCAGAAAGGAGGTCACCATTAATGGAGCTACTGGGGACCAGTCCTGTAGACCATTCTGCTGCCCTCACCAATGCCAACTTGGTGGTCACCAAGTAATTCATGAATTCTTGTGCTTTCCAGATTCTCCAGTGCCTCTAATGGGTAGAGACCATTTAGCCAAAATGGGGGCAGAAATCACTTTTGCTCCAAATGGCTCAGCACAGCTTCTCCTAGGTGAGAAGACCTCACCAATGATCCTGTCCTTAGCAGTGCTGAGGGATAAAGAATGAAGACTATTATACCAGGTCAAAGGCCTCACCATTAGAACCTGAATTAGAGAAAGAATTCCTACTGATCTGGGCAGAAGGGAATTCTCCAGACCTGGCTAAGGACCACGCCCCAATGCTAATCCACTTAAAGCCTAGGGCAGTGGTCAGCAAACTCATTAGTCAACAGAGACAAATATCAACAGGTCAAGGACTAAAATTTCTTTTGAGAGCCAAATTTTTTAAACTTAAACTCCTTCTAACGCCACTTCTTCAAAATAGACTCGCCCAGGCCTTGGTATTTTGTGGAAGAGCACTAAGAACTCAATCCTGCCACCTTTTTACCCATTGCTGAGGGAGCCCTTGAGCATGATTGCCTGGAAGCCTTAGAGCACATGTGTCAAACACAAGGCCCGCGGGCCAAATCCAGCCCGCCAGGCCTTGCAATGTGGCCCGCACCGCGCTGTCATCACTGCACTCCGCTGTCAGTTTATGACATTGTCAGTTTATGACTGTTCAGTAAACCATTCGGCCCGCGATTTAGGCTGGATTTTAGATTTTGGCCCCTTCTCTGATTGAGTTCGACACCCCTACAGAGGAAGTTTACTCCAGCCGGTCAGATCTAACAGACAAACCCCTGCAAAATCTGGATTTAGTATTGTTCATAGACAGCAGTAGCTTTTTTTTTTTTTTTTTTTTAATTTATTTTAAATTAAGAATGAATTTTTTAAATACCCAAGTAAAACTATTACTAGTTTTGAAATAATTAAAACACTCTTAGCACATCAGTTGACAGCCTAAATGTTTAAATTCTGTTCTGAGGATACCTGCATATGTGTCCTCTAAATATGTTTCTTGCATGTGCTAATTTAATACTCCTTGAACAGAGAACTATGTACAATATATTTTTTTAAAATCAATCTTTATTGTTCATATTATTACAAAGGTTCCTCATTTCTTCCCCCCTCCACCAGGTTCCCACCTCACCCTCCGCCCCCTCCCCACCCCCCATTGACCTCATCCATAGGTGCACAGTTTATGTTCAGTCTCTTCCTGCATCCACCACTCCCCCTTTCCACAAGAACTGTCAGTCCACTCCCCTGGCCTATCTCCGACTCTACTACAATCAACAGCTAATATTGTTCATCAGGTTTTTCAATCTCCTTTTTTTGTTGTTGTTTTTTTTTTAATTAATAAATTTTTACACTTCTAAGAATAAATTTTAAAATCTAATAGTTTTAAACCTTGCTTTTTTTTTTTGCCCTGGGAATTGAGAAGCAAACTTGTTTACATGTAAACTTGCCCTTAGGTTATTAAAAGGTGTAGCCATTCACATGTAAATGAACACATTCTTTAAAGATAGCTGATGGATGGAATTGGATTACCTGTTCTGGGTAGGAATTAAAAATAAGGTGTTAGCTTTAAAACCTCTTTTTGGCAAGAGACCTTAAACTTTCAGAACTTTAAATTTTTCAGATAGTAAATCAGTTACTTAGCATTTTCTCAAATCAATAATACCTCCACATGCCCAAGGATATACTTCCCACAAAAGACATTTCCAAATAGATCAACCAACCTCATCCAGACCCCACACAAGGCACTCACAGATCAACACCCCAGCACTATAATAACTCAACACATCCAGATCCAAGCCTTCATCACTTGATTCAGCAGACCCTCAAGTTTCCCCAAAAGTTTCCAGCCATGTCTGAGAGGCAGCCTTGGGGCGTGGGCAGGCGAGGAGCGAGCTGTTCCGGGCCTGGCTGCTCAGGGCCTGGCCTCTGTTGCTCTGGTCTGCTCCACAACCAGCTGTTCCAGGTCTGGCCACTGCCGCTCCCAGCCTGGCTGCTCCCGATCCGGCTGCTGCTGCTCTGGGCCTGGCTGCTGCTGCTCTGGGCCTGGCTGCTGCTGCTCCGGGCCTGGCTGTTTCCAACCCAGCTGCTCTGGGCCCGGCTGCTCCAGGCCCGGCTGCTCCAGGCCTGGCTACTGCTGCTCTGGGCCTGGCTTCTCCTGACCCAGCTGCTCTGGGCCCAGATGCTTCAGGCCCAGCTGCTCCGGGCCTGGCTGAGCAGTAGCTTTTTAAATGAAGGAAGAAGATGAGTGGATATGCAGTAGTATCAAACTTTGAGACAATTGAAGCACAGGCCCTGCCTGAAGGATGGTCAGCACAGAGGGCAGAACTTTGGGCCCTAGTCAGAGCCCTAGAACTCAGTAAGGATAACCACTCCAACATCTACACTAACTCACACTATGCCTTCGCTACCCTGATATCCATGGGGCCATATATAAGGAAAAGGAGATTCTGACAACCAGAGGAAAAAGAATAAAAAATCAGAACGAAATTTTAAAGTTACTAGAAGCAGTCTGGGAGCCCAAGGAAATAGCCATCATCCACTGCAAAGGTCACCAGAAAGGGAAAGACTCAGTGTCAGAAGGAAACCAATGTGCTGGCGCAGCATCCAAACTGGCTGCTGAAGAACAAGTAGCACTGTCACGGATCATATTAGCCCCTGAATCACATGAACCTCCAAAGTGCACTCCTCAGGAAGAGGAATGGGCCCAGCAAGAAGGAGGCATGAGAACCGAGGAAGGCGAATGGATACTCCCAGGTCATAGGGTCTATGTCCCAGAACAGTTACCCATAAGGTAGTCCTCCAGCAGCATGAACTTACTCATTTAGGGAAGACTTCTCTATAAGCTTAGTTAGGCAGATGTCTAACTGATCAGTAACCCATCTGTGGACCTCAAAGACAGTTTTCCAAGTCCTTGTAGTTGCTTCTGGATTTCCAAGTTATAATACTTTCCCCAAATCTCCCTTTGGCCAGTAGAAGGCCATTGATGATGGTTTGTCCTCCTCTGTTAATCCTATCAGATGATATATAATATCTATTAGTGCTAATTTTAAGTTCAAATACTTGGTTAAGGTAATGTGTGCCCTATACTTGCCCATACAGGGGTCTTCAAACTACGGCCCGCGGGTCACATGCGGCCCGCAGAGGAGTCTGATCCGGCCCACCAGGTTTTTTGGGCAGTGAGCGCAGCCGAGGTGTTACAGTAGGAATTAGTAGTTCATATAGTCCGGCCCTCCAGCTCTCTGAGGGACCGTGATCTGGCCCCCACTTTAAAAAGTTTGAGGACCCCTTGCGGAGGACCTTTAATCTGTATGTCATTTGACATGTCCCATCAGTTTGTGAATGCTCACCTGGTTATTTTTAGTTGAGTACCATATATGGCATTTGGATAATTGTAAAAATAGTTTGAGTTCCAGAAAAATATCATCTTTCTTCAAGGAGGATTTACATTTGCTTCTGAAAAGAGGTTAAGGCTACTAGCAATGATAGGTCTCCTTAATCCAGTGTTTCCCAAACTTCTCTCATGATGAGAATCACCTGGTGGAGTTGTTAAAATACAGATTCCTGAATCCCAACTAAAAAGTGCTAAAGTAGAATTTTTGGGAACATATAGGTAAAATTGTATACTTAACTAGTGCTCTAAGCTTAAGTTTAGCACTTCTTAGTTGGGATTCAGGAAAATGTATTTTAACAACTCCACCAGGTGATTCCCCTCATAAGAGAAGTTTGGGAAACACTGCCTTAATCCAACTGGAGGACCTCAGAGGACTTGAAGCTGGGGGGGGCTGGCTTATTTCTGGTTTATCTTTACTCCCAATGTAGTAGCCTTTGGATCCTAAACCAAAAACCTGGAGTCATACCCCTTGACCTTCCTCAAACTTTAATTTTATACTCCTATTCCCAGTAGTCTATCAAAAAGTTCTGTTTCGTTTCCTGTGCCGCGCAAGCATGGCCAAGAGTGAACCTGAGTGGGGGCGGCTGAAAGGCTAAGAAAAGACAGACAGGAGAATGAAAGCTGGGTCTCGGTGGGACGCTGATTCTCTGAGACGCAGCGACCATGCCCACAAGCCGTGTCTATTTTTTACAGATGCCTCGAGCCAAAGTAAGGGCGTGGTCAAGATGTTTACAACATTCTCATAGGTTTCAATTCTACTCAACTACATGCACCTGAACTCTATCAAGCCTACATTACTCAGGCACGTGGGGCCATGTGTTCGGATCATAGGTTCATGCTTACAACTAGAGCTGTTGGCTGTAATTGTGCTGGGAGGGCCCTGCCCTCCAAGCTGGGACTTGCACGTGGCCATGAGAGGACTGTGCTCTCTCATCAGTCCAAGGCTTGAACTTGTCCAAAGACTGTAGCTGCTCTCCACAGCTTCCTAGTCACCTCCTTGGGAAAAGCAGCTCTAAATGTTCTGCTCACCTCTCTGTGTTTTCTTCTCTTAGATCTTGTTACTTTACTTCATTGTCGTGCTAGCTCTTGGAGTGATTTAAAAAATATTTTGTCCAACTTCTGTAGGGTTTTTATTTTTATTATTTTTTGGTAAATGTGTTAGCCTGAATTACCTAATCCATTACTGGAAGTGCAAGTTCTCCTTGCCCCAGAGTTGACTTTTAAAAATAAAAATATGGTTGTATCATTTTCCTAATTAAAACACATCAATGACTGCCTCTTTTTCTTCAGAATCTTTTATTAAGCTTAATGGTCTACATCCCCAAATCATCTCCAGCCATTCTCCATCTCGCTTTGTACTTTCCAGACACAGTGGCTCTCTTTCACAAAAATTATGATTTTCAATCATTCAACCTTTACAATTCTGGCATCGCACTGTGGTTTCCATCTCCTGACTACTGGTAACTGCTCCCACCCATCACCTCCCTCTGACCTCGTTAATGCTTACTAATGGCCAGAGCTCAGCCAAATGTTCAGCATGAAAGACTTCCCCGACTGTCCTGGCCTACATAGGTCAGTCTCAGCACCCAGTTTCCTCTTCAAAGCACTTGTTAAAGTTTGCAATTATATGTTGATTTGAATGATTAATTGAATAATTTCTGTCTTCTTCATATGCTAGATGATGGCAGGGGTCATGTCTGTTTTGCTCACCATTGCATGCCCAGCAACTACTTGCAACAGGTGTTTAATAAAATAGAAGAAAGAATAAAAATGATGTCAATCAAAAGTCCTTTTCTGGGTCCGTTATCTATGCAGTTGGCCCATTAATTTGCACCAAAAGTTCTGCACCTACGGTTTGTTGATGCAGCTGAAATTTCCTGGCTTTTACTTTGAAGTCTGATTTAAAAAAACAAAACAAACAAAAAAGAGAAAACCACACCAGTTTCGGTTTCCATTCCTCCTATGGTCACGCTGATTTCATGTCAATAGAGCGTTATTTTTAACCAAGGAAATGTTGCTTTCTTGGTGACTTTGTAAAACTTTGGAACAAACCGAGATTTACTTTGGTTTCAATGTAAAAACACTGATTCTTGAGAAAAAGCCATTCCGATGCTTAGTTTCCATTTTGGCTAACTCCTCAGAAAGTCAAAAATGAAAGACAGAGTCTCAGGCAGGTGATGGAAGTCAAAATAATACAGCAAATAATGTTGCAAATATGTTCTTTTGCTGACTATATATTTCCTTGGTAAAGTGAATTTCCATCTGTTTTGCAGTTGAAAATAAAAGACAGCTGCTTCTTTAAAATTTGTAGGTAAGAAGTCAACAAATAATGGGAACTCTAATTAATATTATAGGTTTTTGTTTTAAAACCAAATTTAGGCTTACATAATGGTATACACCTGTGCCAATTTTGTATTTTAATAGGCTTATCTTGGAATTGCCTATTTTTCTTTCTCTAGGTTTTAGAATACACAAACAATAACTATTTTACTTTTTTTAGTTTCAAAATGATTTCTTAGTTTTCCTGAATGGGGTATTCACTGATACAGTTGGGTAATGGTAACAGTAAATTAGCTTAAGTTTATAGGGATTACAGTTTGCTTCTGCTGGAGAAATATGAAATGTGTCAACACATCACTGGGCAGCACCTCACTTTCATGCTTTGTGAAACTAAATCTTCCTCTGCAAACGCTGTCCTCTTTTTAAAGGACACATGTTTAGCCCTAGCCACTTGGCTCATTGGATAGAGCTTTGGCCTGCAGACTAAAGGGTCCTCAGTTTGATTCCTGTCAAAGGCACATGCCCCGATTACTGACTGGATCCCTAGTAGGGAGCATGCAGGAGGCAGTTGATCAACGATTCTCTCTCATCATTGATGTTTCTACCTCTTTCTCCCTCTCCCTTCCTCTCAGGAATAAATAAAAATACATTAAAAATCAATCTGTTTTCTATGTAGGTTTAGAAAGGGAAATATTCTTAGATATGGCAGCAAACAGTCCCAACGTTCCCCCTAAACTTTTGCCTTCATTATCCAACTGCCTACTAACCATCTCCTCTTGGATATTTATCTCAATCTGAACATATCTAAAACTACACTCTTGTTTCCCCTTGCTCCCCAAAGTCTAATTCCCATAGTCCTCATCATCTCAATAAATGAAACTTCATTCTTCTCATTGCTCAAGCAATTGAAGGGTCATCCCTGGCTCTTTAGTTTACTTTATACGCCATTTCCAATTCTGCAGCAAATCCTCTCAGTTCTACCCTCAGCACACGTCCAGAATCTAGTCGCATCTCATTGCTGCCACCATTAACCCCCTTAGTCCAAATCCAAGCCACCATAAACTCTTACCTAGACTATAAACTGATCTTCCCGGCTTTCCCTCTTACTATTGTATAATGCTCCTTCACACACAGCAGCCTGGGTTATCCTTTCAAAATGTAAAGCATATAGATTTTGTCTTAAGGTAGAATCCAAAGTCCTTACCATGGAATCAAAAGATAAAATAAGGCCTCTGGCCACTTCTTTGACCTCTTCAGCAGAATTTCCTTTTGTTCATTCCACTCCAATCAATCTGGCTTCTGTGATTTTTCTCTACCATGCCAGTTTTGCTCCTACCTCGGAGACTTTGCATATGATATCCCATCTACCTGGATTGCCCCTCCCCTAATATCATCATGACTAGCCCCTTAATCTTCCTCAGGCTTGTGGTTAAATGTTTCCATTCAGAAAATGCCCTTCCTGAATAGCACATTAATTTTTAAAAAGTACCTCATCCCCTACCCACAGGACTCGTTCATGCCTTTCCTAGAATAAGGTTCTCCAGGGTAGTCCTGATTTCATCTGTTTTGACTTGACATAGTGATTATAAGTAATTATTCTCAAAATGTCCTAGTTTGATAAATTATGTTGTTGCATGCCCTTATAATGTTTTCTTCTTATAGTTTTCATCACTGCCTGATACCACCTATCTCTCCCCGTTTGAATGTTGGTGAAAGTTGGCCATTTGTTTTATTTTCTGCTGTAACCCTATCACTAAAAAGTACCTACAACACAAAGATTCAATAAATATGTGTTGAATGAATGGGGTCATTAGCTACCTGATAATGTCAATTGCTCTCCTGGAAACCAGGGAGGAAAAGATAACTAAGAGACCCTATTCAATACACAAGGCCCACCTGAGAGATTGTGTTTTGATAGAAACTGGAAAAAAGATTTCAGGTAGAAAATCTATGATCTGGGAGCTATCTGCCTAGTGGAGGAGTCAGAGATGAAAGGAAGATGGGCATCCGAACATCTCTCATCAGTAAATGGCTGGGATGTCCAATCTGGCAAAATCACCATATTGAGTTTACTATGTATATAGTTCTGCTCAGTGTGGCTAGTCAGAGCTAATGATAAATTAAATTGCCAAATTCTATTTTTGTCACTGGAAAAAGTTTTTACTACAGAGTATTGGCTTTGCAGAGCCTAAGCAGCAAAAATAGAAAGTATTTATAGTCCCAAATGTCTCATGACAGAATAAGAAGTGGGGACAGGGAAATTGTCTCAAAGAGAACTGAGTTTAGAATTTGATCAAAATGAGCAGTTGGACACAAATTATTTGCTGCAGGGAACAGCTTTGTAACCAAACTTTTGTATATAACTCTAATTATATCCTTAGGATAAATCCACACAAGTTAGAAATGCTATTAACTCGAATGATCTTTGCATATGATTTTTAAGATTGTCTTGAAAACTACTTGGGAATTATTATTTATTTATTTATTTATTTTTTTAAGAAAACTCTATTAAATGTAGCTGTACTCCCAATAGAAACAGCTGAGTTTCTTAACCTTTTAGGTATAGTAATCCTGGATAATTCAAGAAATATGCTGCATAATTCTCTCTCCTGGCAATATAGAGGTAGGCTTAATTCCTCCTCTCTATATTATATTCCTAGCACTTTGCAGGTACACCTCTATTATAGCACTTGCCACACTACTAGTATAGTGTATTTGTTTTCCTATTTGGCCACCCCAAATCTCCTTTCCCTACTACCCAACCCCCAAGGGTTTTAAAAGCCTGTGAGTTCTTACTAGTAAAGCAGCAGTTCTTAGGGAACATCTTCAAAGTGCAGAATTCATGAGGGCATGTTCATTAATTTTAGAGAGATGGGAAAGGAGAGAGAGTAAAGGAGAGAGGAAGAAAGAGAAGAGAGAGAAAGAGGGTGAGGGAGAGGGAGAGAGAGAGAGAGAGAGAGAGAGAGAGAGAGAGAGAGAGAGAGAGAAGGAAAACATGGATGTGAGAGAGGAACATCAATTGGTTGCTCCAACTGGAATCAGACCCTTGACCTTTCAGTGCTCAACTGCCTGAGTGACGCCCAACTGAGCCACATCAGGGTCAGGTCATGCCCTCTCGGATTTTCACTCAGAAGTTCTAGGGTGGGGCTGGGGAATCTATAGCAGACTTTCCCAAGTGACCTGGATAGTAAGTTCATAGACTTCTCCATATGAAAATGACTGAGAGTACGGACTATCTTAGTCATCATTGCATAACTAGTGCCTGGCACATACACACCCATAAATGTGTGCTGAATCAACTGAATGAATGGTCTGGAAAACATCTGGGGACTTCTCTAAGAGAATCCTTTCAAAAAGAATCAAAACCAGTTAGATGAGACAGCACTTTACTTATATGCTACGGGAGTTATTCAACAAACAGGTCTAAAACTAAAGGGGATTAAAGAGCACAGTTAGCTAGCCTGTGAAGATAAGAATAGTCCAGCAAGTGATTAGGCAGTTTACAGATGAAAGTCTTAGATAAACAGAATACAGCTCTGGCCGGTGTGGCTCAGTTGGTTGAGCATCATCACATGTACCAAAAAAAAAAGGACACCGGTTTGATTCCCAGTCTGAGTTCCAGGCTCAACCCCAGTAGGGGGTGTGCAAGAGACAGCCAATCAATGTTTCTCTTTCTCCCTTTCCCTTCCTCTCTCTCTAAAAAAAATCAATAAAGACATATTTTTTTTAAAAAAAGTCAAACAAAAACAGAATATAAAGGGTCCTAATTTATGATGGTTTGACTTATTATTTTTCAATTTTATGATGGTGCAAAAGCTATATGCATTCAGGAGAAACTGTACTTCAAATTTTGAATTTTGATCTATTCCCAGGCTAGTGATATGTGGTACAATACTCTCTCATGGTGCTAAGCAGCAGCAATGAGATGATTTTGCCCTAAAGTAGGGTAATATAAGTGTTTTGAGCACTTTAAGTTAGGCCAGGATAAGCTATAATGTTTGGTAGGTTCGGTGTATTAAGTACTTTTGACTTAACAATTTTTCAGCTTTATCAGGTTTATCAGGATATAACCCCATCATATGTCATGAAGCATCTTTAGTTTTTGAACTGGCATAAGCATTTTAGGACTCATCCTACTCATTTTTTATCTGTTTATTTTCCCTCATCTTTTTCAGATAGAGGTACCTTGTTGCTTCATCAGAGGCAGAGAGAAGTGAGTTTCAAGAAAGAAGTGATTATAACTGAGAAATATTTTTAAAGCCCAAAAATGATCTGCAAAGTGAATATTCTATCACTTTATGCAAACATGAATCTGAAGTTTACATTTATCAAAATATGTTCATGTCAGGCTCCAAACCAGCCATGAGCATTTTATTAACTCACCCTAAATTCATGCTGATTAAATGAATTCTCTACCTTTTGTTGCTCTGACGTACTCTCCAGCAGCACTTTGCAATCTTCTTCCATAAACACCATATTTAAAATCCACTTGATGTGAATACGTTCAGCCAAATCTTTTATTGCCCTAGAATCCCAAAAGTACAGAACTCCCTCTCCAGGAAATAAGAAATCTTCCTTTAAATAATCCCTAAAGTTGGCCCAAAAGTAACAGCATCAAGACAGAATTTTTCAATAATAGAATTTATATGTTTAAAAACAAGTCATTCAATTGTTTAAATAATAACAGTTGGACTTTTCCTTTACTTTGGATATATTAGGTATATGCACATTAAAGAATAAGTTGTTCTTAATACATTGTCAGAAACATTATAGCTTGGACTTGGCTCTCAGAGATAAGGAATTGTCAGTCTGCCATGTATGCAACGTGGCTGCACTCTTCATGTAATCTCAGACCAGTATTGTTGAGCGCCAAGGCCTTTGTTTTAAAATCTCAGGTCTTTCACTGTGCTCTCTGAGTCACGTTAGTCACGGTTTCCTTCTTGGGGCAGTAACCAGAAATGATTTTTTTTTTCCACCAGAAGGATGTTGGGGAAATAACTATTACTAATAATTATGAAAACAGAAAGCAACTGATATTGATACTTGTACTTTATAGCATGTACTCTGTTAACGAGCAGGGAAACGGGAGGTTTTGAGTTACTTGAAATTTCAAGTATGTAGTTTTGGCATTTACATTAATAAGCTGTTCATTGGGAGTACTCAACTGAACTGATCTTTGTTGAGACAAATCCAGCAGAAAAGGAAAACAGAAAGTGAAAAAAGAAATATGTGTAAAGGAAATTAGAATATTTCGATCCTATAAGCATATTTAAAAGATATTAAATGGTTTTGGGCCACATATAGAAAGTATACACATGCATATGCTATATATATGTTGCATGTACATATTTGTATCTTTGAAGATTATTCAGAGAGGAGGCACTTATTCATGTATGAGTACTTACAATTTCTGGATGTTTTTGTTAGTTTATGTTGTTCATTATATTCCATAAATGAGTGAGATCATGTGATATTTATCTTTCTCTGACTGGCTTATTTGCTTAGCATAATGCTCTCTAGTTCCATCCATGCTGTTGTAAATGGTAACAATTCCTTATTTTTTATCATAGCATAGTATTCCATTGTGCAGATGTACCACAGTTTTTTAATCCACTAATCTGCTGATGGGCACTTAGGCTGTTTTAAAATGGGACTTTGGAAGTATTCTTTTGTTTCCTCTCTACTTTCTATTTTTTTCTTTAATAAACATGTTTCTTAACCTTATAATTTGGTATAAGTGTAGAATTGCCAAATAATGCTATAGGAGTTGATGTTTTGCTTTGTGACAGCTTTTATATCTCTGATATGCTATGTCATATTATTATTATCCAACTGGCAGAGCCTGCAAACAGGAAGAATAGTTGGAAGATAACATGATAGTTTATGTATCAGCTGAGAAAATTTTTAGCTACACATAATAGAAAACCAAGTAAAAGTAAGTCCAGATGTAGCCAGTCTAGAACTGTTGCAGCAGCTTCAAGATGTCAAGAGTGACCCAAACTTATATCTTTCTGCTCAGCATCCCTATCTTGTAGATTCCATCTTTATATTTTCCATATCATGTTCATTTTCATTATTGTCATGAAGTACTCCTCCACCCTCATTCTAGAAGGGGAAATAAGGGAGAAAATGGAGTTTTGAGGTGGTTAGCAGAAGTATTAAGAAAAAATGTTTTTTTCTAGAAATCTTCACTATATGTCTAGAAATATATCCCAGTATGGGATCTAATGAAATGAGTTTTTTAGCCAAGCTCATTGCCATCCTTCCTCCCACCCCCCCACAAAAGTATAAGGATAGCCCAGCTGGTGTGGCTCAGTGGTTGAACATTGACTCATGAACCAAGAGGTCACTAGTTCAATTCCCAATTAGGGCACATGTCTGA
This sequence comes from Pipistrellus hanaki, assembly GCF_964339955.1. NCBI lineage: Eukaryota > Metazoa > Chordata > Mammalia > Chiroptera > Vespertilionidae > Pipistrellus > Pipistrellus hanaki. Next base: position 19,057,336 of record NC_140504.1, read on the forward strand.
GTTCTGGCTCTATCCCTAGTAGGGGACGTGCAGGAGGCAGCCAATCCATGTTCCTCTCTTATTGATATTTCTCTCTCTTTCTATCCCTTTCCCTTTCTCTGTCTCTAAAATAATCAATAAAAACATTTTTTAAAAGTATCAGGATATTCTAGATATAATAGATAGGGACAATAAGCAGTTTCTGCCTTTCTTTTCATATAAGGAATGCATTCATCCCCTCCCTAAGAGAAACAATCTCAAATTCTCATCCAGTTACTGCAATGAGCTTAAGTCCAGAATCCAGAAGTTCTGATGATGTGGGTGGATCTAGCAACTAATATTTAAAGAAAATTTATCTGCCTCAATACTCCTAAAAAGCAATGGTGGATAGATAAGTACATAGTGTTGGTAAAACTACTATTCAGGAAAGGGGGAAATGGGGAACACAGTGGTCTCTAGCCCTTAGAAATATCAAATCCTGCTGGATAATTACTGGTGTGGCAGGGAATCCATGCCCTTGGTCAAGTTAATATGTCAGTCCCTGGTTCTGTTCTGTAAGAGGTTCTTCCTATTCTATTGTCTTCCAGGAGTCACATCTGAGGTGGACATTGTGGAAGATACATTTTTGAGCATTAAAACTTTAGCAGTTTGAAGAGACTAGATCTAAGAGTGCTGAATGAGTCCAGAATTTGGTGCCATTTTACCTTCTGAGGCAACTGACATTCTGAAAGCAGTAGTGGAGAGGTTTAAAGTTCTCAAGGGCAGCGGGTGGGGAGTCAAGGGTGAAAATGTTGAGTTTAGGACCCAGGAGGGAAAGATTTTTAAGTTGGAATTCCAAAGAGTTATACCCTGGAAGAAACTTTTAATTAATTCGATTGGATTAAGTTGATCTGTCCTTAATCTAAATGGCCCCCAATGAACTACATCTCCTAATATTCATGGCCTCTTACTATAGACTCTGCTCTTGGCTGTGTGACTTGCTTTGGCCAATGATACCTTAGTAAGCAAAGGCCTGTACACTGAGGCTTGTTCTCTTGGAATGCTCCCTCTCAGAATCCTGGAATTACCATGCTGTGAGGGAGCCCAAGTCAGTCACATGGAGAAGCCATGTAGAGAAAAACCAGGGAATCTAGCCAACAGCCCAAGACACATGGGCCTACTTGAGCCAGCCCCAAACATCTGAGCCACCCCAGTTGAGGCCCAAGGGATGGTGGAGCAGATGTGGCTCATGCACTATGGCCTAACTGAATTCTTGAGCCAAAGAATCTGGAATCTTGAGCAAATAAGAGTTAAGCTATTAAGTTTTGAGCTGGTTAGTACACAGCAATAAATAACCAAAACACTACTAAAAGAATAAGGAAGGTATAGCAAATAATGTAATTGTTGGGAAAAAAATACAATTAAAAGTAGGTAATCCAAAGGAAGGCATGAAAAGAAAGAAAACAGAACAGATTAGATAAATAAAAGCAAACAGTAATATCCATTTAAACTTGCTTCTAGGCAATTCCGTGTATGAATAAACAAGTAGGCTTGTCTCAAATCAGTTTTTAAGCCTGAGAAACCTTGTCTTTTCTGTATTAGCCTCTGTATCCTGTGCATATTATTTCCACCTTAGTTTAATGGCCTAGCCTTGATACAATTTGAAATAAGCCTGCAGTGGCGATCCTACCCTTAATCTATTCTTTGCTAAATAAATAAATAAATAAATAAATAAATAAATAAATAAATAAATATTCTTTGTTGAATAGATTTAAAAGAGTTTGCCACCCGGTTTGGTTTAGAAGAGTTTAAGAAAAGCTTGGAACCATATATCTATTACTATCACCTCTCAGCTCCTACTTTTATAGGCTTCCATATGTCTGGTAAGGTAATAGTTGGCTTTTTGAACCCAGAAAGTCTCCAAATGATGTCATTAAATGAGTTTATACTTGAGGCCACAGGCCGAGAGCATCTTTTTCGCAAGCCTTATTGTGACCTCTCTCTGCCAGCTGTTGGGGATAAAGCCATCATTAACTTCCTTTTATTTTGATCAGGGCCTTTCCTTCCCATAGATAGTGATTATATGATGTTTCACGTGTTTCTTCCTCCACCACTGAAAAGCTGTTCATCATAGGAACTTACCATAAAGGCGCTTTACAATCCAGACAATACGGCAAATTCTCATAGGGGGATATATATATATATATATATATATATATATATATATATATATATATATATATATTTTTTTTTTTTTTTTTTTAGAGAGAGGAGTATGTGGTGCCCCTACATGCTGCTTGATGGGTGTCTGGGTTGATCAGAGCTGCAGCCTAAGGCGAAGCCTAGCACACGCCGAGCACGGAATAGACAAGTATCGAGTCAATTAGTATGGTGTCTGTGGGCTTTAAAACATATTTATTGTCGCTTTTTCGTCAAAAAAAAAACCTCCAAAGGTAGGTCACCTGAAAGAGGAATGAATGCCTCAACCCCATTGAGGCAGGGGATACATGGCGCTGCCTGCCGGGCCGGCCCGTTGGGTACGGAGCTGGCGACCCCGTCTGGCCGCCGCGGCCATAGCAGCCTTCTGCCGCCCCTGGGGGTTCGGCGGCGTCAGGGGCCGGAGGCGTCTGGTGAGGAGGCACGTAAACAAAGCCAGCCGCACAGAAACGGGTCGTTCCGTTTCGCGTCCTCCCTCGGAGGGAGGCCTGGGATTTCTCGGAACAAAGTGATCCTCCATCTAACCGCAGGCAGGTGGAGCCCGCCCCACGGGGAGCGCGCGCTTCCTCCTCATCGCCACCCGCTCAACGAAGCTCGCTGACAGGGGACCCTCCCGGCCGGAGCCGCCCGGAAAGGACACGCCCCCCTCGAGGGAGCGCGCGGCCGCGAAAACACCTCTCCCGCCTCCCCCGGCGCCTTCTCACGAGCGCGCGCACGCGGGAGGGGGCGGGGCTCCTTCCCGGCACCCAGTGAGCGCGCGGCTCCTAAGCCCCACCCCCGCCCAGGCCCCGCCCCCTCAGCCGGGGCTGTAGCGAGCAGGCGACCGGAAGCCACTTTAAAGCAGAGCTGGAGGTGACAGGCGAGTGCTAGCTGGGTCCGGAGCGAGCGCCGTCGCCGCTTTCAGCGCTCGCGGCGGCGGGATGACTCGGGCGCCGGTCCCCGCGTCCCCAGCCTGCGACCCTTAGAGACGACCCGAGCCTGCTCTCCGCGCCGGCCCCCCGGGCGGACGTTGCCCGCGAATCGGCAGCGCCGCGCACCTCGGCTCCTGAGGGCGCCGGTTGCAGGTAAAGGACTCCGGCGGAGCTCTGAGGAGCCGGCGGGGGCACGCTGGCGGGCGAGGCAGGGGGCGCCGGCCCCGCGGCGACTCTCTCGAGGATCGAGGGCGATGGCTACTTAAATTGTGCGCTTTTTTCTTCATATATATGTATTTTTTTTTGTACCGAGTTCGCTCGAAGATGGGATGGGTGTACCCTTCTCAGTCACTTCGGGCCTCCGGCAGGTGTAGACACATCGGAGCGAGACCCTGAAGGGTCTCCTCAGGGTCGCGGCGTCTCCGCCGCCCGCGCGGGAGGGAGCGTCGGGGCGGCCTCCCCCGCGGGGGCCACTCCGCACACCGAGGAGGGAGGCGGGGCGGCTGCAGGGGAGCCTTCCGGCCGCCCCGCGTCCCGGGGGCTGCAGCCCAGAAGTTAGCTGGCTGTTTTCGGGTGAACTTGGAAGGTGCGGGGAGTCTCCGTCGCCCTCCCCGGAGAAGCGGCGGCCACTTTTCCCCGCTCCCGGCGCTTCGCGGGGCGGGCGGTGCTGCGACCCATCCCCGTGAGACTCGCGGAGCGATCGTCCCCTTGGGGAAGGTCGGCTGAGAGGTGAAGAAATGACTGGAAGGCCCCGGGAGTGAGTGGCTTCTGGGGTGCAGGGGATCCCGGGCTGGGGGAGGAGGCTAGACCGAGGGGTTTGGGGGTGCGGGGCTCCGAGATGCTCGGAACTCCCGGACCAAATTGGCCGAACCTGGCGGCGCCTCCTCAGCCGCGCTGCGCCGAGTTGGCGCGGCCCCGGGTGCGGAGCTGCGCGCATCGCCGCGGCCCCAGGAGGCGTCGCTCGGACCCGTGCTCGGCGCCGCCGGAGTGTCCGGCAGCGCGGCGGGCCTCGGAGTCCTTAAGTTCGGAGCCCGCGGTTTCCCTTGGAGCGGGCTCGGAGCCGAGCGTGCCCGAGAAATGGGGGGCATCCGAGAGGTGTGGGGAGCAGTGGTGGTAGGTGGCCTCCTGCTGAGGGGGACCCCAGGAAGTGCCCTTCTCATCTTTTATGTGTGTGTATGTGCTTTTGGTATGCAAACTCATTGAGGAACTGGGTTCTGTTGACTTCCCCCACTCCAGCCACTCCTGCCGTTCTCTGCTGCTGCTTCGGTTTTATTTCCGAGTGTGGCTGAGGACAACAATGGGGAAAAGTTGAAGTGTGTGTGACTCAAGATTGGTTTAAGGTCTGTTTTGCCTTGATGGGGTGTGATAGGAGGGTGTGCGTGAGTGCGTGCGTGTGTGTGCATGTGTGCGTGTGTGTGCCTGCGTGTGTGTGTGTGTGTGTGTGGAGGATGGCACAGGCCGGTTTGGTGTGGTGGAGAGGGAATACCACAATCTGTGCCAATTGTGCCTTGAGGCAAGAGCACTGAATGATGAATAATAACGCCTGGCTTGGCTGCTTTCCAGATGATTTATGTCTTCTGTCAAGTCCCTCCTCCTGCGTGAAGCTTTCCCTAACAATGGCAGCTCACGCTGAACTCTTTCTACCTTTCCCTTTTGTACTTATCACGGAGGCTAACACCTTGTGGGATGTGTTTTTTGTTTTTTTTCAATCATTTTTCTGAGTTTGATCATTATGTGCTTTTTACACACAGATTCAAGAACTCAGATCTTTAATATCCCATTTTTCTGGGGACTCAATTTTATTATTTTGTGTTATTGTTGACCCATAAAATCTAATAGAACTAGGCACTTTAGGTTCTTTTTTTTTTTTTTTCAGTTATTCAGACACACACACACACACACACACACAAATATCCTTAGTACCAACTGTTTGCATTTGTGTTAGGCACTGTAATGGGCACCTGGGTTGCATACTTGATGTAGTCATGGGTCCTTGCATCAAATATCTCTTTCAGTCTATTGGATAAGAGAGAAGAGTATTAATTGCTCATCACCAATCCTTTTCCACTCGACACAATGCCTAAATATTTTCAGAATTAATGAGTGCTAGATTATGGAGGAGATACCATTTGTCATTTTACAAAGTTTCTGTGGCTTTATTCTTTGTTCCATTTTTCCCCCCAAAGGGTCTGATTCCTTGAAGAAATAACTTTTATTCACTTTCAGTAGTTCATAAGGAATCTGAAAATGTGGCTTGTGTTTATATTTATTATGTTATTTTCTACAATATTTCTTCATTTGCCTTTAAAAGTACATGTGTAACTTTTTTGAAGACAAGGACAAAGGGGTCTCTTTATGAAGTTGTGTTTGGTTTCTAAAACAGTGTGTGCTGTAGTTGTTGTTGATTTACTTTCTGTTGCTAAACAAACCCTGGTATTCCTCCTCCAGCAGTGGTAATGTTTTGGAGATTGCAAAAGTAGACCCTTGATGTCTTTGGGGTTTATATTGAAACTTTCTGAATACAACAGGTCATCGTTTTGTTGTATGAACTTAACTCTTGTTTATAACAATTAGCCTATGGTAAAATTGGTTTCATTATACTTGTTTTTCCTAAAATCACAGGTGACCTTAAGTAAGGACTTAATTGAATAGGTGCTTCAACAGGCTCCTGACTTTCTCCTATATAACATTTTGAGAGCCCCTATTTCTTGAGTATGTCCTCACACCTAAATTCACTCACTATTTAACTTTGAAGTTTATCCTTCATTTGATGAACTGTTTTTTTTGTTTGTTTGTTTGTTTTTTAACGAGAAACGGTTTTGTCACCTCATGAGAAAGGCAATAAATAAACAACTGTAAAAAGAACCACAGAGCAGTGAAGATGTGGTTTCCCTGCTGTCATCAGTTAGATATACTTATTTCTACCCCTCATTTCCCCCCTCCCATTTTATCCTAGACTTAGAATAAAAATTCATACCCCAGCAGAAATACAAATCATTGTATATTAAGTCCACAAATAAATTTCAAGTGCCTAAAATACTTTTTGTTTTACCTTTACCTTCTGTGGGCATAGCCATGGCTGTTCTGGAGCCTTAATTTCTTCTCAATAAAATTTAAAAAGATGAAATATAATGTAAGAGGAATTCCTGAAGGAACTTACAGACTAAAAGTAAACATTTTGATGAATGAATGGCATCCAGTTGTCAGCTTGTAAGTGATCATCTTCTTTCCTTTCCCGGTAGGATTTTAGACTCTGAGGAGCAATTGGATCTAATCCACATTATGGAAATGGAAACCACCGAACCTGAGCCAGACTGTGTAGTGCAGCCTTCCTCTCCTCCTGATGACTTTTCATGCCAAATGAGACTCTCTGAGAAGATCACGCCATTGAAGACTTGTTTTAAGAAAAAGGATCAGAAGAGATTGGGAACTGGAACCCTGAGGTCTTTGAGGCCAATATTAAACACTTTGCTAGAATCTGGCTCACTTGGTGGGGTTTTTAGATCCAGAAACCAGGATGCAGATGAGAGCAGCTTACATGAACCTATGGTGAAAAAACCCCTGGAAATCAACGCATCCTGTCCACCAGCAGAAAACAATATGCCTGTCCTGATTCCTGAGGAGACAAATGTCGGGGACCAAATACCAGAAACTCGCCCTTCTACTGATGCTCCAGAACAAGTGATTCCAATCCAGGATCACAACTTTCCATCAGAAACCATTAGTGGGACAGTGGCCGATTCTACGGCAGGGCATTTCCAGACTGCCCTTTTGCACCCAGTTTCAAGTGATGTTCCTGTTAGTCCTGACTGCATAGACAAAGTCATGGATTATGTTCCAGGGGTTTTCCAAGACAACAGTTTTACAATCCAATACATTTTGGACACCAGTGATAAGCTGAGTACCGAGCTCTTTCAGGACAAAAGTGAGGAGGCTTCCCTCGATCTTGTGTTTGAGTTGGTGAACCAGCTACAGTACCACACTCACCAAGAGAATGAAATTGAAATTTGCATGGACTTTTTGCAAGGCATGTGTATTTATGGCAGGGATTGTTTGAAACACCACACAGTTTTGCCCTATCATTGGCAGATCAAAAGGACAACTACCCAAAAGTGGCAGAGTGTATCCAATGATTCCCAGGAGCACTTGGAAAGATTTTACTGTAACCCAGAGAATGATAGGATGAGAATGAAGTATGGGTATGTATTTATAACTTCTTTAAAAAGCTGTTGTTAAATACTATCGAGAAGATAAAGAAGTTAAAACCTTAGTAGGGTTATTTTTTTTAAATAACCTAACAGGTTTTATTCTTTTTTCCACTGTTACTCTTCTGTCTGTGTGTTGTACTGATTTTTCATAGTGGTTGAATGAAGGCTATTTACCTAACCAGACAATAAAGTTTTTATGATTTGAACAATTCAGAAGTTACTCTGTGCAATATGATATGACTGAGAAGTACCTGTACATTGAATGTTGTAAATCAAATGCAATTTTAATCATACAGGAGAACTTGATTTTGAAAGAAAGTCCATGATGAGTCTTTTGATATAAGACTCATACCTAATATGTCTAATTTTCAAGTTTTGCATATTGAGTAGCTGCTACTTTTTAAAGGAAAATAGTATTGTTCGGAGATTTTTGTGGTCCTCTTGATTTTTAATGGTACAAACTATTTTTGTGAATGATTCAGATTCTTCCAAACTTATGCATCCTGCTCAAGCATATATATATATATATTTTTTTTTTAGTTTCCTTAAAACTTCTTGCCATTAAGATTATTTTAATTATCTTATAGGAAAAATAAATTCTACAATTCAGGGTTCTTTTTAAAAAAACTGAGTCATAACAATGAGTAAAGGGTATATTTATGTTAATGGGTATCTTTGTTTCTCATTTACATAAAAACAGTTTTCTCATGTTTTCCTATGCAAGACATATAAGTAAATAATTTGGTTCTTTTAGTATGGATATCTAAGTAATATTCACTGATAGGGAACTGAAATTTCCACATCTGAATTCTTCTTTAAAGTTATTTCTCCTGTAATGTGGAAGGAGTTAAAATGTGTGATGTTAATAGTTACCGGTATTTGTGTATGACCAAGAGTAAATATTCAAATTACTTCGGGGAAAAGAGCACGTCTATACATGCTACCTGATTTGGGAGACCATGAGGGCATCCTGACTGCTTCACAGGTAATGAATAGCCTGATATGTGTGTAGTACTGAAAGCAATGACCCATATGGACAAAAACTACCCTGAGTATCCTAGACTAGAAGTCCAGGGGAAAAACTTTCTTGAGAGTCATCTTTGTTCACAGATAAGTTGGATTACTCTCTTCAAGAGAGTCAACAAGCAAATGATGGCAGTAAACCATTTCCAAGTTGTTTAATTCTGCTAGTCTTGATGTTTGTCTTCTGTGTTATAACATAGTGCCAAAGCATTGTTGGCATTGCAGAAGCCTGGTCTTTTTTCTTTTCTTTCTTCTTCTTCTTCTTCTTCTTCTTCTTTTTTTTTTTTTTTTTTTAACTTTCTTGTTCCCATTTAGTATTGGATAAGTGGTTTCTTTTTAATATTTCAGGCAGATAGTACTCAGATCTGTGTCTTTTTAACAACTATGAGACTAGAATTTTGAGATGCAAAGGGACATTTGAAGGGATGTATGGAACAAGATGAGAAACAATATGAGGCCCAGGTTTAAAGGCATTATTATGTAGAAGACTCTTTGGGGTAAAAGTAAGATTATATCAAGAATATAGTTTTCCTGATCATGAATGTATTATCTTTATAATGGAATGCATCCAAGATTCTATTTTGCATGGATAGTGAAATTCTTAGATCCTATAATAAAGCTAAATACTTTTAACTTCATATTTTAAAGCCGGCATTGGAAGACAATATTTTCCATTTTCTTAAAACCTTTTTAAATAAGGCTTTGTCTAAAATCTCTGTTGCCCATGAGCTAGCAATTCTAATTGGTATGTAAAGGATAATTAATTTTATATACTCTCAAAGCCACTCTATCTTTCCCATCTCCAGATTGCAAAACTGCAGAATAGTAGCCTCCCACTTCACTCTTACGAAGCACATTTCCTGTCTGCTGAGTACTTCAGCATCTGGTACATTAAGTTTCTCTCTTGTTTGAATTGGTCAGGATTATTGTCCAACACATTACGTTCTGTTATTATCAGCAAAGTAAGATGAGTATTTTGATGGAGAGAATACAGGAACTCTTAAGTCAGCAGCATATTGGGTATTTTGTCCTTTGGTAAAATGCTGAAGAATAGACATGGATATTGTTGGATTAGTTATAAAGTAGTTGCAGTGAGTGCTTGATTTCCAAGTCAGTTTTACTGAAATAATGTTTATTTGACACTTGAGAGGAAAGGTATGAGTGAATTAATTATTGTAATTATTGTTGCTAATACAATGGTAACGGTAGTAAGTTGTCCTGCCCTGATAAAAATAGCAAAGTATTAAGTTAATTATTAGTAATGTGAAGAAGGTTCTCCATGGACTACTGTAAGAAATGTTATAAGACTGTAGATAGCTAAGTGTCAAAAATTAGACTTTTGGGAAGTTGACCTGTGGTCATTGCAACCTGGTTTTCCTTGTATTCCAAAGCGATGTTGTGTTTCCTGGCAACAAGATGCAGATAACGGCATGTTGAGCCTTGCTGAGAGATTCACAAACAAGCTGGAGCAGCCCAGGTTCACATGGTTACCACATTATTTGGCTAAAGCTATTAATCTCTGTGGTCAGGCCTGTAAAGCTGGTCTATCTGTGCAGATTGCACATAACCAGGAAGTGTGTGTTCAGCTGTGTATATGTCCAAGTCAGACCCCAGCAGTCTTTGGATTCAGGAAAAATGAATGACAGTTGTTAACCTCACTTGTGTTCAGTATTTTATATGACTTGATAAATCATTATTACATACTATATCTATAATATTTCATTGTGTGGAACTTGGAGAAAGTTCATAGTTCAGGGTCTGCTGTGCAGGTAAAATTCTTTGTTTTTCAAATGTATTAGATTTAACAGTTAAATTAATCCAAATTAGATTTACAGGGTTCATTTTATTCTCAAGAATGAAATTGGAGAGGAAGTTGAGTTAGATAAATTCACAAGTCCATTCTGCCTCTTTAATCAAGATCTCTAGATACTAAAAATATACTTAATAAAGAGAATTTCAATAATAAATGCTTATTTCAATAATAAATGCTTATTTGGCTAATTATAATGAAATTATTTTTCCAATTTTGCCTTGACCCCAAATTATGACATAATCCTACTTTCCCCCACTTTCTACTTTTGTACATCTGCAGATGTTCATTGCCAACATCAACTGGAAACTAGTTGTATGTGTGAACTCCCTGTATTTACATGCTGAGGCTTCTTTTACACACAGGATGGGCTTTGGAGAATTTCCAAATTCCAAATATGAAGTTAAGAAAACAACATTGAATGTTATGTTTTCAATTAAGAAAACATAGTCTCTGACAGTTTAGGCACTCATCCTTATTAGAAAATGATACTAAATAGTTTAAGTCTAAGTCTAAGTAGTTTTAAGAGAGCCTCACTAACTGTAGAATACTGATGAGGATAATTGAAATTGTGGAGGATGTGCAAATCTCCCATTAGCAACTAAAATCGCCATTGGTTTTCACATTACATCCATTTTAAAGTGTGCCAGAAGTCTTATAGTTATTATTAACCATAAAGAAGAGGCATTGTGCAAACCTTAATTTGGGGTTAATCTGTAGATGAAAATATAGCCTGTGATTATTTCTAATTCTGAAAGTTTTGAAGCAGAGTGGGAGGGTGAAGTAAAAAGTTGCAAACCCCAACTCCAGGGTTAATTTTTCTCCGAGGACAGTGTTCTTTTCTCCTCTTTGGGAATTAAGGCATATTGATAAAAGAGGGAGTTTTACTTGATATGACTTATGCCTAGAGTGTTTGCCGTAGTCTTAGTTTTGAGTGATTTCGATTGCTAATTTCTTTTAGAAGTGTGTGTGTGTATGTTTTTAATCTGTGCAGAGGGTAATAAAGATGACTTCACAGGGACTCTGTGAAAGAACACAGAATTGCATACTAATGATAATAAAGAGGATGTGATGTTCTTTTGTATATGACTTGCAGAATGGATTATCTAAAATAGAGCCAACTCCTGACTGAACTCTGCTGGAATAGTTAAATTAGCCAAGTTAGCTCTGGCCTACACAGCTGTGATGATGTATGAACTAACTCATTATGTGCTATTGATAATACTGGAGAGATGAGAACAGCTGAATCTTACTATGCCTTGTGACTTTTTGGTATTTCTTAAATATACACAGCTGGATGAATTTGAATTTATTTTAAAAATTCCTGTCTAAGAGAGAGCTCCATAAGCAATAATTGTATTCGAAGTGACTTTCAAAATGTGTGTCTTGTGCTTGAAGATAAAGCAATCTAAAGAATTATATTTTCTACCTCTTTATAATGCTATTTACATATGAAATAAAACTAATTGGTTTCTTTCTGTACTAATCCAGAGGAGTTACTGGGTCTTTTGAGCTATCAGGGGAATCAGTAGGAATCATTCATTTATTTTCTGTGTGTGTGTGTGTGTGTTTTATTTTATTTTTTATCAATCAGCAGATTAGATTTTTGTTTCCCCATTGATTTTTTTTTTTTTTTGAGAGAGAAACATCGATGAGAGAGAGAGAGATAGAAAGAAAGAGAGACACATCAGTTGGTTGCCTTCCACACAAACCCCAAACCGGCAACCCAGGTTTGTGCCCTTGACCAGGAATCAAACCCACACCCCCTTTGGTCTGAGAGGCAATGTCCTAACCACTGAGCCAAGCCAGCCAGCGCTAGATAAGACTTTTTAAAGCACCTGTCACCTAGTTTCAGGTTAGGTCAGTCTGTTCCTAATGTATTTATGGTAATGAAAATGAACTTGGCAAGAAGCAAAGACAGTTGGAGTAAATAGCTTATAAGATTATCTGGCAATCCCTAAAAATACATCATATATTATGCATTTTCTTATTGAGTTGACTATAAAGCTTTTACTTTTTGTTGTAAGTAAATGGGGAAAAGCAAGTAGTAAGTCCTTATTCTGCATATGTGTACATGCAAAAAAATGCAACTTTTGATTAATTCTGTGTCCCGTAAATCTATTTTCTATTGTTACACTAGAATTTCTAGATTTGCCATCGACCATTAAGCAAAGGTAAATCCATAAGTTCTTTCTAAGCATCTCTGATCTTAGTGATTCTTCATTTTATATTGGATTTGGGGCTAATTCTAAAGGGTAAATTAGTATGTAGCCCATACAAACCTTGTGTACTCAAAAGGAATGCTACTAAAATTCAACAATTTGAGATTATAACTGTTTTCTTATGGCCTCCCTTCTTTCTTATTCCATGATTTGAGACAACCAGATTCTCATCCTTTGTCTGATGGTAATAATTTTGATCATATTTAAATTAAGACCTAAGGTGCTCTTAACCTAGGTCAGCAACCTTTAATAATTACTAGTGTCCTGCTTGTGAGTTGCAGTTGCATTTTTGTGGAAAGAAAACTCAAATATGTGTGTATATCTTATTTTTGCAGAGGAAAAAAATAAATGTATTTTGAGTTATAAGATAACTCTTGATTATTGTGGCCCAAGTTTCTATGAGGGTGTGTAGGTTTTGCCAGAAAATCTTTGTTAAAAACAGGAGAGTTTCTCTTCTAAAATAAATCTGGGAGTCTTAAAGTGAATATGAATGATTTTGAATCATTGGAAGACACTAGAGTGCTGAGGGTTGAACCATTTTCTGTTTCATCTGGTTTTGATATTTATATAAAAGCCTAAGTTATGACCTAGCGACTGGAATGAACCAGAATGACCAATCGACCAGTCGCTATGATGCTCACTGACCACCAGAGGGCAGATATTCAACACAGGAGCTGCCCACTGGTGGTCAGTGGATTCTCACAGCCAACCTCCCACAATCTCTTCCCCTGGCTGGTCCCTAACCCCGGCAGGCTGGGATGGCCCGGCTGGGATGGCCCTGATCCGCCCCATCAGTCTGGCTAACCTCCCACAGTCCCTCCCTGCTGGCCAGCCAACCTCCTGCAGTCCCTCCCCTGGCCAGCAGGCCCTGATCAGCCTGTCCCCAATTAGGACTGAGCGAGATGGCCATGATCGCCAGCCAGGTCTAGGCACCCCACCTGTGCACGAATTTGTGCACTAGGCCTCTAGGAATAAAATGGTCCTATAGTTCATCATTTCTAGGAGCAAACAAGTCACATTTTAGATATGAAGGTAATTCTTTAACGAAAACAAAATTTTCTATTCATAGACTTATGGTAGTGCTTTCTAGGGACTAAGGATTATGATATACAAACTCACCTCTGTTTAAAAACCCTGTGTTAAAACTAATCCAACCCAGTCCCTGACATATTAACTAAAAGCTTTGACTTTCCATTGTATTGTAGATTAATTTCTTGTTAATAGGGAAATTTGAAATTGCAGGGGGTAGGTTGTGAAATATATTTTTTAATCTTTGGAAATAAAGGTTTTTATGTAAAATAAATAAATTATACTTATTCAATTTGGTAGTTTGTAAAGATATATATTTGTTCTGTACAAAAGACAGTTTTGCAGTTTTGTGCTAAATATAACCAATTCTGTGATTAGGAACTCAAATTTTAGAAGTTGATATTAATAAATTTCTAATTCTGAATTTCCAATTTTTCTTGCTGACCTAATCAGTTACTGTTGCTAAGACAAACATAGAAGGGAGTTAGCTAAGCATTCCTATTTGCAGTGTTCGGACAATAAAATGTGTCTGCCTCCTTGATCTTTCTCTGCTATATGCTATTTACTTATTGGTAACACCCACTTGACCAGAAGAGAACCTTTGCATGGTAATCACAATGAAAGAGTAAGCTCATATGTGAGTGAGAATGCCAGAATGACTGTTTCCTTTCACATGCTACAGAAACCAGTAATTTTCAAGTATGTGTGCCACAAAATGTTGTGTAAAGAGTGTATTAGAATCCCCTATGACTAAATTGTCTGAGAAAGATTTGTTCAGGAAACTTGTATTCTTTATGCAAATGGTACTGTTGCTTCTGAGCATAGGAAGGATTTGTGAATAGTCAGTGTTGAAACAGCACTTCTCATAATGATTGGAAAAGATATTTCGTTTAAGCCACACTTACTGGAATTTATTATATTAATTTTTATTTTCTTTTTGGATTAAGAAGTTCTTAAACTGTCCCTTCTCATTTGATATATAGCCATAGAATTTGGGTGACCTTATTTGCTCTAAAATTTACCATTACTGAATAGTCAGTGAAGAATGGCTGGGGTAGGAGCCCAAAAGTGAACTTTGCTTGCAGTAGTGCATGTGCTTTCAGAATCTTGCCTGTACCCTGTGATCTTCACAGCCCCTGCAGCTGATCAGGGGACAGAAAGGGCAAATGGCAAAAAATACTCAAAATAATTTCCTCCTGTGATTGGGTCTTTGGCTTTTGACAGTCACCTGGCTTCTCTCTTTCATTTCCAGGCATTAAGAGAGTAAAAATAAGCACAGGAGAAATACTAGGTTTGCCTTGAATGGGGCTAGAATATGTGAAACAGAAGAAACTTTACTTTCTTGTTTTCTGAGGTTTGGATTGTCTGAATGTTGCTGCACTTCAGGAGCATTGTGTAAAGTGATCTACAGTTGATTAGCTACTAAAAATAATGTAGACTCTTAAATTTGACAAAATTAAATATATTAGAGAAACTTGGTTTTGTAGAATCCCTTTCCTCTAGGAAAAGTTGACTGGTATAAGACTCTGTTGAAAGATTTTGTAGACATAGTTTACAAATTCTATATACAAAAACAGCCTCTTGATAAGTTTTCTATAGGAAGTATTATTTTTTTTTCAGAAATTAGCCCAGAAATAAAATAAGCTAATAGATTGTATCTTACGAGAAGTTAGATATATATTTTATGATAATTATTTATAATTAGTATATCATTTATGTATCAGTTCTGAATTGTTTGAGCTTATTTGAAAACAGTTACTTTAAACAATTTTAACATTTATACAGTATACACCTGATTTTATAATGTGTATGTAGAAAAGTTTTATAAACAAATAAATTTTAGCTCTCTAAATACTGTCAAATTCTATATCCATAAAATTGAATTAATTGGTTGTATTTTGAGTACATGGCAGACATTTTGTATTGTCTACATTGAGGTAAAATAGAAATCCCTCAGTTTAAAAATATTTCATTTAAGAAAGGGTATATTTACTCATCTTTACAAAAAGCAACATCTGCCTAATTTAAGGTAGTACAGGCATAGTGCAAATTATTTTAATCTGTTGTGTGCTTTCTATCTCAAATTCTTGTAGAAATTAAGTTTCACTTCATCAGGCCATGGAATCAGACATGTAGAAGTATTTCTTGCTTAAATTACCTTCTAGGAGTCTAAGGACATGTGATTAAACTTGGATAAAAGTTAAAGCTGCCCTGCAGGCATGGCTCAGTGGATAGGTGTGGAACTATGAACCAGGAGGTCTCGGTTTTCTATTCCAGTCAGGGCAAATGCCCAGATTTTGGACTATGATGTCTTCAGGGTGCAACATTAATCCCATGCATCCATAAATAGATAGCAGTGAGATCTTTTGAACCCAATTTTTATTCACAAAAGACTATAGGCTTATCCACATCTTATTAGAAAGTTTTTTTGTATTTTTTGCTTTGGTTCAGTAGTTTTGTAATAAAAATCAAGAAAGCCCAAAAACAGTATTTTAGTAGATTATTTTTTCTTCAAGTGGATATTGTAATTTGCTTTTAGTGGTTGCATGAAGGGTACTTCAATGTATGGTATTAAACTGTGTTATGAGTTTGCTTAGTTTCTCACATTCTTTTGGAGACTATAGAATTACAAAAGCTTAATAACAGTCCTAGCTAATTTAGTTCAGTGGATAGAGTGTTGGCCTGTGGACTGAAGGGTACCGGGTTTAATTCCTGTCATGGGCACAAACTGATCCCTGGTAGGGGGTGTGCAGGAGGCAGCCAATCAGTGATTCTCATCATTAATGTTTCAATCTCTCTCTCCCTATTTCCCTCTCCCTTCCACTATGTGGAAGGGAGAGGGAAATCTTAAAAGTATTTTTAAAAAAGATATTTAAAAAAAGTATTTTTAAAAAAGAACAACAACAACAAAAATACAAGGCATCCTTTCATTTAGTAAACCTACCTGCCTTTTTTTTTCTGTCTTATTCTCATTATTATTTCACTGTGTTCACTTCTAAAATGACTTTAAGATCATCGATTAGTTGTCTAACAATTACATGTCTAATAGTTTGTAAGTCAGACACAGATAAATGTGATTCTAGATTCCACTCACTAACTGGCTGCATTCTCATTCACCTATTTCTAAGATGTCCCAGAAGGGACCAAAGGAGCAGCACACACAGTCAGAATTTTGCTTTTTGATGATCTCTGTATAAGAGTTGTTTCTTAAAGTGGAGAATATTTTTACCTATCCAAAATCTTTTGAGGCATTTAGAACCATAATATAAATTTATGATTCAAGATGGATATTAATTATTTTACAAATTAATTATTTAGATCTAAGCCTTGATTAGGTCAGGGTCTCTTTAAAAATGTGCATATTTAATTGAGAGTCAACATTTGATGTGTAGCCTACCCATAATTACTGAGGGCCATATGCATAATAATAAACTCCCAATTTTGATTTATAGGTGCATCTGTGTCTCCAGCTATTCTGCGTACAAAGGGGAAAACCCAGTTGTTACCAAGACCCCATGTCATAGTATAAAATTTAAGTATAGTACCGAAACTGGTTTGGCTCAGTGGATAGATCGTCTGCCTGCGGACTGAAAGGTCCCGGGTTCGATTCCGGTCAAGGGCATGTACCTTGGTTGCGGGCACATCTCCAGTGAGGGGTGTGCAAGAGGCAGCTGATCAATGATTCTCTCTCATCGATGTTTCTAACTCTCTTTCCCTCTCTCTTCCTCTCTGTAAAAAATCAATAAAATATATATATTTTTTTAAATTTAAGTATAGAATTTTAACTTCTGGTAAATATTGAAATATATTGCTTTGTATGTAAACATTTATAGGTAATTTTTATTGCCTCCTCCAATAGCTTTGTGCTATTTATTTGAGTCAGTGTTAGCAAAAAATCTTAATAACAAAATAAATGACCATTATTATGCTTCTAATACAGAAAATTAAAAGTGCATAGTCAGTCCTCTGAAGTTTAATAATTATACTGCTTTTACAAAATATACTGGTATTATATATGCCATGGCTTTGATTCTCATCACCTTATAACATATTTGAAGGGTTATATAAGCTGCCAGATATTCCAGTGTTACTAAATGAGTTCCTGAAAACATCAAAGCCAGGTATCAAAAGCCAGCTATATTTTGTGTGCCTGTGAAATTTCTTTAGCAGCAGCAAACATACCCCATCTGTCATGCCTGTCTCAAGTCTGTGGGAGAAGAGCTTTAACACTCTCTTCATATTGCATTTGATCTTTAGCCTTCTATCATGATGACCCTCAGTTTGGGGAGACATTTCATTTTATATCATAGTAATAAAATAAAAGGACCTATTAATTGTGTCAGGTTAGTTTAGCTCAGTGGTCGGCAAACTCATTAGTCAACAGAGCCAAATACCAACAGTACAGTGATTGAAATTTCTTTTGAGGGCCAAATTTTTAAAACTTAAATTATATAGGTAGGTACATTGTTAATAACTTAGAGTACTCCTAAGCTGGCCTTTGCTAAAAACATCCTCAATCTGATTGAGGCATGTGGCTCGCAAGTTGCGGTTTGCCGACCACTCGTCTAGCTGACTAGGGAAGGTGTTATTGAGGTCACAGGTTTGTCCTTGTAGAAACTAGTTAACTCTTATAGGCAGGAGGCCAAAGTGCCAAAGTCTAACCCATCCAGTTGAAACTGTACAGAGTACGATCCAGAAACTTATATTAATTGGCCTCTGTTAAAGTCAGATTTCTATATTTTATTTACATCATCTTCCCACTTAAATGTGTTCCACTCCTACAATTCCTATCTCATTTAATGGCACTGTTAACCAGTCACCCACACCAGAGACATAGGACACATCTTGGACTCTTTCTGCTCCCTTCAGCCCCACATGTAATCATCCTCCATGCAGTTAGGTTCTGACTCTTAAGTACCCCTCAGGGCATCCCTTGCCTCCTCCATTTTCTGTCATCATTTGTCTTAAAAGCAATGCTAATAGCTGTAGATGGCTAAGCATAGAATAATAAATATTAAAGCAAATAAGTGCCTTCTCCACCCTTCCTCCATCTTTCCCTATCCTCCCCTTGCAAAAATAAACAAATCAGTCCATACCACTACTGCTGCAGTGACCTTTATAAAAGGCAATCTGAACCTTGTTGAAAATCCACAAGTGATTCTTATTGCCCATAGAATCAAATCCTAACCTCTTAACCCAGAATACAAAGCTCTTCATTATCTGGCCCCAGCCAACCTATCTAGTCCAGTGTTTTATCTTATCATCCCCCTCACACACACATACACCCTGACCTCCCACATGAACTGCAAGTGCTGCATGCTCTTGGGTCTCTCCTGCCTTGCTTGGTTAGTGTCTACACATGTCAGTCACTGTGCAAGTGGTATCCTACCTCCCATTGTCTGCCTGGTGGCTGGCCAGATTTGGTTCGCATCACTCTGGGATACCTCCCTTGACCATATTTCCTGCCCCCCTTTTCAGCAGATGTAGGCCCTGTCTGAATTGTTCACAAACCACCCTTGTGTCACATTTCATACTATGCCACAGTTTGTCTTTTCTGTCTCTTCTTCCACTGACTCTGGCATTTTGTTATTGTTGCTCTTCCACACAACCCGTTACTTGTAGTATTTTCTATTATTTAAATTGTTCTTAGCGTTTTTTTCTTTTACAGAAAGTTATCTTGGATTGATAAATTCTCTTACTTTTCCTGACCTTTTCCATTTTGGGATGCCAGTAACCACCTCCTCTCTCATAATGCTTTATGCCTATTATTTGTCCTCTTATCCAGGATTGTACTTGCTGCTGATGAATATAAATAGGCAGATGTACTGCTTCTTTGGTTTTAACATTTGGCTTTTCATTTCTCTCAAAGCCATTGAAAGCAAGGGACTACATCTGTTTAATTCTTTGTATTGTTGCCTAAAACAGCCAACCACTGCTATTACCACACACATGACTTATAACTGCTTTCTGATAATAGAAAACAATGGTTTGATAAAGAAGAATGGTAAATGTTGAACATTTACACATTTGTACTGATGCAGATTGAGGAAGAAAAAAACTCTTGGCTATGGAGTTTTTAAGCATTGCTTGTTTATGGAAGAGCAGGTGGTAAAATTGATCTTATAAAAAGATAATTTAATGTTTTTTAGATTTGTTGTTTTGTCTCTGTCAAGTCTAGAAAAGCATATTGAAAATCAAATAGAGCTAAAACAGTACTTTGATACATCAATGCAAGGAACATTTGGTTGTAGTAAATTAGGATTTGTTATAGAAATGTCATAATGGCCAAAGGACTGAAATGTACAGAGGATGTAGCAAAAGCTGCAGTTTTAGATGTCTTTCTCATGCAAATCATTATCTATGAAGTCTTAGTAATACAGGCATAAACAAAAATTGCTAGAATGATTCCCAAAATAAAATCTGACACTTTAATAGCAAAAAGCATTGTATATTATACATGCATGTTAACATAATGGCTGCTGTTCTGAGAACTCCTTAGAAAAATACTGAGAATTTATTAACTCATAATTGGGAAATAAACACACTAGTAAAGCAGGAAAATCTACTTAGAAATTGGCAATGATCTAAAGAGGTAAGTGTCTCTTCTGCGATAACATCAAATTTTCCTAAAGTTAAGCCCTGGCCGGTGTGGCTCAGTTGATTGGAGCATCGTCCGATACACTCAAAGATGACAGGTTCGATTCCTGATAAGGGCACATATCTAGGTTGTTGGTTCCATCCCTGGGAGGGGTGCGTATAGGAGGCAACCAATTGATTTTTCTTTCTCACATTACTGTTCCTCTTCCCTCCCCTCCTTCCTCTCTCTAAAATCAGTAAAAACTGTATACTCAGGTGAGGATTTAAAAAAAAAGTTATCCTAAAGTTAAGTGAAAATTGTTTACAGCAAGTTGATGTGGCGTTTAGGCATAGGAGTTTGTTTTCGGTTTTTTCTCTCTCTTTTTTTTTTTTCAAGGATTTCCCAAAAGTATTTTTTCCTTTTTGATTGGATATTTCTATTTACCATAATCATTGTTTTTATAATCCTCATCCGAGGATATTTTTCCATTGATATTTGGAGAGAGGGGAAGGGAGAGGGAGAGATAGAAACACCCATGTGAGAGAAACACATGGATTGGTTGCCCCCAAATTCTCCCAACCAGGGCTGGGAGTCTTTAACCAAGGTATGTGCCCTTAATTGGAATCGAACCCAAGACGCTTTAGTTTCTGGACCAATGCTCTTATCAACTGAGCCACACCAGGGCTACCAAACTCGTTTTTAAACAAAGCAGTGTCCAAATGTTATTTTAAAATACACTTTATTGTCTTATATAAGTTAATAATTAAAATTATATGTTCTTTTTAAGCCCTTGTCTTAACTAGTTTGTCTGTTTCTGAGCAAGAAATTAGGAATTTTGGAAACTCTTTGGGAATTTTTAAAGACCATACTGTTTTTTACAAGTTATGTGCTTCATGGCACTATCATTTGATAGTGACTTGAGTCTTTGTGTGTGTGGTTTGCTTGTTTTTAATAGAAAAGTTGATTCCCTAATTATGAACATTGGGATGGTGGGTGGAAAATAGATATTTTTTCCCTGAGGTATTTATCAGGGGTCTTTATTGAGAGATGTTAACAGATATTCATGAGGAAAAGGGAGAGCATTGTCATAGGTTTGGAAGAATACTTTATAGCCTTTATCATGGTACTTCAATGTCTGCCTTATTATATTAAAGGGACTGAGGAGTGGCCACAGTATATAAATTGTTTAATTTTGTATAACCACTTTTTTTCAAACATTTGACCGCAGAATGCTTTTTGCACAGAATACCTAGTAACAGTCCTTGAAACATGTTTTCTAAGGGCAGAGTTTAGAAAGTATTGCACTAACCAACAACACCCATAGGTCAAAATTAATACCCTTTTCAAAATCCCAATTTACAACAAGGAAATAATTATTAGGCATATCTGTCCAGACATCTGGATTTCACATGAGCCAGTCTTCCTGAGTGCCAGTGGATCTGGAGTATCCTGTGTGTTATAGACATCTGTTTAAAAATCTGTGGTGGAAAGGGGTGGAGGTACATCTCTGATGTTATTTTATGATATATTTAACACTTTGTTTTCTTAGGAAAATTTTGAAGCATACAAAAAAGAAGAGCTATGAACTGTTTATCAGTTACTGAAAATAATGGTTCAGATGTTTTAGACACTAGATGTTCCATTTAAAAAGAAACACAAATATTTTAATTGGACCATCCTTTATAAAATTAATTTCTTAAGTGATTCTAATTCATATAGTGAATATTTTCCCCAGCAGTATTCAGATGTTTTACAAAGTGCTGATTCAGCAGCAGCAGACCAGATAACAAAAATGACAAAAATAATCTCATAGCTAAACCTCATAATCAAATAATTTTTCTCTTCATGTTTTGCCAACTCTTTTTTTCACTATAAAAGGTAGTATTGATGGTGAGTAGATTAGCAGTACTGACCTCCTAGAGTCATTTTATTTTTCCCTTCTTTTGTTACTCCCCCCTGCCCCCCTATCTCATCAGACAGTATTGTGTATTCCTATTTGGCTTAGGTAAACTGATGTCTCTGAAAAAAGCAACAAATCAAAACAAGCTTCAAGAGAAGTTTCTTTTGTTTCTCTGTCTTCTTTGTCAGTGTCATCCTCAGGATTTGGCTCATCCCACTGTAGTGGGGAGAGTGAGATTCTGTTGATTAGTTTTCAGTGGTCGGCAAACTCATTAGTCAACAAAGCCAGATTTCAACAGTACAACCATTGAAATTTCTTTTGAGAGCCAAATTTTTAAAATTAAACTTCTTCCAAATAGACTCGCCTAGGCTGTGGTATTTTGTGGAAGAGCCACACTCAAGGGGCCAAATAGCCGCTTGTGTCTCGAGAGCCGAAGTTTGCCGACCATGGGTTTAGGTCAATGATGGTGTGGGATATAATCAATTCTACCATACCTCCATGGCCTGGAGATTTTTGTGTAGGAAATGGGGAAACAATCAGTAATGTTTACTCCAAATAAGACCACTTTTAAAAATTTACAACATATGCTATACTAGTTATTTTTAATATCCAATGAGATATTCAATATTTCTATTTTTGTATTTCTAAATGTATTAATATTAACAAATCATTTTTTCTTGGGTCTCTTTAGAGGACAAGAATTTTGGGCAGATTTGAATGCCATGAATGTGTATGAAACAACTGAATTTGACCAACTACGAAGGCTGTCCACACCACCCTCTAGCAATGTCAATGCTATTTACCACACAGTCTGGAAATTCTTCTGTAGGGACCACTTTGGATGGAGAGAGTATCCTGAGGTATTTAAAGGATTTTTAAATCCACAAAAGTACATTTAAATGTTTTTGTCTTTCATTGTTCTTTTGTTCTTCCTTTCCAACAATGATTACACAGAACTACAAATCAAAGAGCTTCTGGTTATAAATATAAAATTCAGTCTTGTTGATATAAGTAACACTTTTCTCTCCATTTTTCTACAAATGTTTTTTTTCACATTAAATCCATGGAATCCATAAGTAGAATACCTCTATTATTAGATAAAATGTTTCCCCAGTAACTTATATTATGGAGAGAAAGTCTTTAGAGTTATAAGTATTCAGACTCAGAGCAGTTTTTGGAGTAATTTTAATGAGATTAGTACTGGTGT
The DNA here is from genome assembly GCF_964339955.1 of Pipistrellus hanaki. Taxonomy (NCBI): domain Eukaryota; kingdom Metazoa; phylum Chordata; class Mammalia; order Chiroptera; family Vespertilionidae; genus Pipistrellus; species Pipistrellus hanaki. Next base: position 19,080,398 of record NC_140504.1, read on the forward strand.
AACTTTTGGTTGTAACTGGTTCTTGGGACCATGGTGATTAGATAATGTGTTATGTTTAGCATTTCAGAAGTATAGTGGGAAACAATCACTCTTAGGCCTGTGAAAGAAGTAATAAAAATGTTTATTGAGCTATAGTTAGGCACATTCGTTATTTAAAATTGTATCAAATGTGCACATACATCCTTAGTTTAAGGTGATAAGAATAGCTTATCACAAAGCAAAATTTTAAAATGGTGATAGTTTATTTGCCTCTAAATGAGAATTCCAAGATAAGTTTAAACACCTTGAAATAGACTTTAGAGATTAATTTCACGTTCTGAAGATGTGACTTCAGTTTGATCAAATTTCCAACATTAAGAAAAGGGGAAACTAACTTAACTACCTTAGGTTTTCTTTTAAGGCAATAACTAAAGTAAATGACATAGTATTTTAATTGCTATAAAACACAATATTGAATTAAAAATTTGACTCTCTTTTAAGTAATCACTAGTATCTAATACCTTCCAAAGAGAACAAGAGGCTGCATAAAAAGTATTCTCAGAATATTTGGACTATCCCTTCGTTTGTCTTCTGAGAGATTTTTTTTAGGTTTGGAATTTATTTATTTGAACACTACCTTCTTTAATTCTCTTCTGAAAATTCCCTTAACAAATATAAAAAAATCTCGTTTCCTCTTCCAGGGATGGTGTCCTCAGGCATTCAGAATAGTTCAGTGTTTGACACACTGTCAGAGGCTGTCCTATAATGCAGCCTCTAACAAAATTAGAGTGTCCTGCACCCCTGCTATTTGTTTACCTTTATACCAATATGGTTGGGAAAGCACCAAAATCTGCATGTGGCCTGTGCCCTGGCCAACTTTACAGAGTTTGTCCTGTGAGACCTGAAATTGTAATAAGGTTGTCTAAAATGAGAAAACATGCCAGCAGGATCACCAGTGTCCAGGAGCAAAAAAAATAAAAAATTGTGAATGTATTTAAAGCACTAGCACAGAGTGAGAAATCTAAATTTTTTTAAAATGAAGCTTTTTTTGAGTAATTAAAACAATTAGAAGGCTAAATTAAAAAAACAAACATTGCATATCTAGGACATTGTAAGGCCTCAAAATAGAAGAGAGCCCTGGGCCTCACAGGTTTCTTAAGTGGAAATCTGTGCTCTTCTAAACAGGGAGCATCTTTCTACCCTATACCTTTGCTCCAAAAGAAAGGGAAAAAAAATTTCTATGTATAAAGGGAATAATTTGACTCACTGTACTTTATTGAAACTCTTATGATATTAACAGCAAGATTAACTATGTGTGGCTTTAGTAACATTAAATAGTGATTTAATGTTAACATTAATGTTAACATTTAATGTTAACACTAACATTTCATAGTGATTGTATATTAAGTTACTTTTTTTTCCTTTTCCTTCTGTTTACTACTCCATAGACTGTTATTCGGTTGATTGAAGAAGCCAACTCTCGGGGTCTGAAAGAGGTTCGATTTATGATGTGGAACAACCACTACATTCTCCACAACTCATTTTTTAGGAGAGAAATAAAAAGGAGACCCCTCTTCCGCTCTTGTTTTATATTGCTTCCATATTTACAGTAAGTGTCAGTGAAAACTCTCAATTTTACTCTGATTTTATGTTAATGTACACGTGAATGCCAAAGAGAAAAAAATTAAGTTAAAAAAAACTAACGTGGGTATTACCTCTAGAATGTGAAATTCTAAGTTATTCTTTGGGCTTAATTTTTCAAAAAATAGATAAGATATAATTAACTGACACTAAAAGAGTGATTATTGTATTAGATTTTTTAAAATGACAGCACAGTGAAATTAACATTTTTTCACAACTAAAAGTAATTATACCTGGAATAAGGCAAAATTTGCATATGCCTCCTTCATGCAAAATTGACATTTCTAATGATACCCTTCTGTGTATGGAACTACTTCTCAGTCCCAGAAAACTACCAGGTTAAGTAGGGAGAAACCTTCAAGGTGATGTTCTCCACTCTTATTCCTTGAATGCATTTGCATGGGAAGAATTCACCTTTTCAAATAATTTTCATTTGCTAAGTAAGGCGCATCTTCCTATAATATTGAATAAAATTACTTGTGACACTTTTAAGTTGAGACTGAACTCATCCTTCTGAATTATAGGTGGCTCTTGCATTTTCCCAAGTGCCATTTCTTCTTTCCCTCTCTAGATAGCCCACCCACCCATCTTTATAAATGTGAAAAGGTGGGGCACATTGCCATTTGTGTAGCCATCTGTGAAAATTAGTGTCTCAAGGGAAATCTTTATATACTCTAGTCAGATATACTCTATTTAGAGCCTGATTTTTAAAATGATACTAGGTTTACTTGGTTTTATTAACTTTGGAGGTTAGAGTAATATTGATTGGTCCCTTCTGTTGATCTTTGAGTTGAAAATGCTCTTTCTATATTCTTAATAGTAGTTTTGTTTTATTCAAGTTCAAAATGTGTATTTCCCAGATCATTATGACAGAATCTTAATGATTCTAATTCTGAGATTGCAAAGGAAACATTCAAACAAAATAGAAAACAAATAAAATCCATGAAATTCTCAGGATCCCAAAGTACTGTGTAATAAGTCCAATTTTAGAAATATAATTTTGCTTGGGTAAATGTGTGCTTTTCTTTCTTGTCCAAGTGTGAAAAATTTTACCTTATGGTTTTTAAAATTAGAAATGAATAAAAATGCCAATTCTGTGATTTCATTAGCATAGTTGGAGATAGTGTCAATGTCCAATAGTTAAGAACACATTGTCATCCTAGTGAGATGGTGGAACTCATTAGTGAGAACAGCATCTTGGCATGCTGAGCCAGTTGAATGAGATGTAGCTTCTATGTGAGAGTAAGAATACTCATTCAAGTGCTACATTGTTGAGGGACTTTCATAGAATGGTGAAAATTTGTTTTGATCCTAAGATAAGTAATTATGAAATGCTACCTCTTTCCCCCCCTTTTAAAACCTAAGCTTGTTTTGTAAAAGTATAAACTATAATATAAGCAGTAGGAAAATTAATGTCACAAATATGGACTTACTATTTCTAACTTAGGTTTACTGAGAACAAAGTTCTTTAATTTTCTTTTTAAAATTTCCTATTTTAGTGTTGCCTGGAACAGTGGTAATCAGGTATAAAGTAAGAGTTTAGCAAATCAGAGATTGTGCAGACATGTCAGTGAGAAAGGAGTAGAGAAGCATCAAGTTCATCAGGGTAGAATGGGTAAATGCAGCCCTTCAATTCCCATCCAACTGAGTCTGGGCCTAAGGGATAGTCGGACTGGCCTACTGGGGAGAAAGAGTGAGTTAGTTCTAAAAGCAGGTTTCAGAACATCTATTTTTCAGTAGTAAACCTGTTTACTAGTCCATAGACTGTTAATTGATTGATTTCAGAAGCCAACTCTCGGAGTCTGAAAGATCATGATTTTAGCCAGAAAAAAAAAGTTTGTTAAGTGCTAGAAAATACGAAAGGTCAAAGAAAAACATAAGTGTCAAAAAAGCCACAATTATTAGGGAATCGGAGATACCTAAGAATTGGGAAGGCCCTGGATAGGGAGGTTGTAAGATGATTGGGGAGGGAGGCTGACTTAATTCACGAATTTCCTGCAAATTTAGCTCTTTAAATGAGGGTTTCCCTGCTCCTTTTTTTCTTCCAGTTTTATTTATAATTGACAAACAACACTGTTAAGTTTAAAGTGTACAGCATAATGACGACATATGTATATATTACAAAATGATTACCACAGTAAGTTTAGTTAACATCCATCACCTCAAAGTTAAAAAAATTTTTTTCCTGTGCTTGCTCTTTTTTCATGGGGCTGATAAAAAGGAGCTTATTCCGCCAAGACCGGTTTGGCTCAGCAGTAGAGCGTCGGTCTGCGGACTGAAGGGTCCCAGGTTCAATTCCGGTCAAGGGCATGCACGTTGGTTGCGGGCACATCCCCGGTAGGGGGTGTGCAAGAGGCAGCTGGTCGATGTTTCTCTCTCATCGATATTTCTAGCTCTCTCTCTATCCCTCTCCCTTCCTTTCTGTAAAAAATCAATAAAATATTTTTTAAAAATAATAAAAAAGGAGCTTATTCTTTAATATTCTTAGAATATTTGTGCTGAGGTTGCATAAAAGCAAACAAATCTCAGGTTTAGAGGTTTGTGAGTTCATTTCAGCTGAAAAGACATCTATTCCATGCAATCACCTCATGGTTATGAGAAAGCCTGATACAGTTTCTTTAGCTTCTCCTCTCAAAAGGGCAAAATGAATTAGTTTTTGGTTCATTACTGAAGTTGGGTTAGGTAGGAAACCTCTTTCAAAATTACAAGGGAGAGGGAAGGTAAGTGATAAAAGGTGACCTTGGATTCTGAAAATCCATTTGTCAGAGGACCTTGAGTACAAGTTCCTTACCCTCCAGCTTTGCCTCCCTAAAGAAACTGGTGTAACACTGTAAAGCACATGTATGTCTTTGGAATACCTATGAGCTGACTACAAACTCAGCGTTCTCAGAAAATAAAGCCACATTTCTAACTGTGCTTGGGATATACATATTTTTAACCCGTGTCAACTAGGTTGTATAACTCCACCAGACATATGTATAGGCATTTTTATGTTTAGCTCAATTAGGACATTGGCTTGTTAAAAGTAAGCATCTATTGATGGGAATAGGTGCTGACTAGATATATATGATATAATTTAGTATCTTAGGATGGATGAGACTTGGTTATACTGGCTCATCTTCAGGTATGTGTGAGTAAATAACAGGCCCTATTCCCTCTGAAAAAGGAAAATATAGGTTTGAAACTTCCATTTTACGGAACTGTTGTGTTTTTGTTAAGAGAGGAATGGTATTAGAAAGAATAGAAGCAGACTGTACTCTATTGTTAGTGCCACGTTTTCAGTAGAGTTGCAACAGCCTAAAACCTGTTTTGGGCAGAGTGGTTGGGAAGAATCTTACTTTCCTCCTTCAACACAGGAACCTCTGTTACTAGCTTCAACCCCTGATAAAACTGGAAAACCTGGTGTGTTTGGATTTAACCTTCTTTGCAGTGCAGGGATAGAAGTGACAGCTAAAAATAAGGAGCTTATATTCTGTGTTTCCTGCCATCTTTCAGAATTGTGATGGCTTTTAATCAGAATCTGATTAAAACAGTGAGGCCTCTCCAGAAATATGTACCAGTGACAAAGGTTCTGAGGGGATCTATCAGAGCTTGGTGAAAATGCTCCAGAAGCCAAGAACTGTTGTGCCTTCTGTCATAAAAGTTGGAGAAACCAGCACTCTTTTAAATCTTTCCCTGAACTTAAAAGCACCTGGGGGATACAGGGACTTCAAGGCAGGTTAAATCAAAGGCATAGCTTGAAGGGGTGGGGATTGAAGAAGGGAGTTGTGCCTCTATTAATTGTTAGCTTCTTATCAAGTCATCTCTTAAAAGGCAAAAGACTATGTGAGGTGGTGGTAGTGGTGTTTAGTGGGAGCCAAACAAACCCGAGTTCTAATCCTGATATCCATCACTTTTAAGCTTTGTTTACATATATTGGAGGAAATGGAAAAATACATACTCTTTCCATTTCCACATATTTCACATATGCACTTAGAAACTAGTAGACCTTGATTAAAATCCTGTCTTTGGTCTTTGCTGGTTCCACCAGCAATTTTTTTTTTTAAATTTGTAAAGTAGAGATAAGCAATCTATCTTATGACAGGGATACTATATGTAAAATGCCTGGTTTGTAGTATGTGCTTACTATAAGGTGGCTATGATAATTAGGAGGAGGAGGATGAAATATGTGCTGGAGATTAGATGCATGTTCACCCACAGTTGGAACCTCTGTGACACAAAGCTCTTGGAACATTTCACTCCTAATCTGTTTGGCAGACTTGTTGCTTCCTTGTGATCACTACATGCTGATGAATGTTACAGTACCCTAAACCTGAATCTGGGACTTAGGGTCAGGATTTCCTTTCTCTCTGCTTCTTCCTTTTTGCTCTGTTTTGAAAATGGTCAAGAAATATGATTTGAATTTAAGCATTTAATCAGGCCAAAATAAGTCACTGAGCAAGTTGCTGCTTATCTAAATTTATCTTTCAAATTCATCTAAATTTAAAGGTTCAAGAATATGCATTTTGGTATAGAGCTTAAAGTAATTAGAGCTATCACGTCTAAAATTGTAAAATTTGAATAGGATTGGTGTTTTTTGTTGTTGTATATGATACTGAAAAATGAATGCCAAATGTCAGTTTTCAATGCCTATGCTATGATTTTGTTTGTTTTTATAAAAATTATAAAGTTTAAGCTTTTTTACTTTTAATATTTTGTGTCTTCTCTCTGTAAGCTCCCTCTTTTCTGCCTGCCTCACTTTTTTCTCCCCTTTATTCTGCTCTCCTTACTCCACATAGATGTTAGTAATGATATGATTCCTATTTAGTACAGCAAAGTTTGAAGAACACATATAAATTATCGCTGCTCCCTTGAAACAAAGTTTCTTTAACTGTATAGGCAAAAGAGAAGTCCAGGATTCAAAGAGTAAAGATATTTATAAATTTGTTCTTGTTTGCTTACCTTGCAGCAGTATATGCTATAGTTTTTCCCACAAAGAGGAGGCCAGGAGGAAGCAAATAATATCTATTTAAAGTCAGTTTTTGTTCTAAAATTTCTTTTTTCTTTTATCAATAGCTTTTAAATGTTTTAAAGCTATACAACAAGCTTTTAAGCTATACAGATTAGGTATTGCTATAGTGCACTCTAATGTGAAATGCTCTGAGTGGTTTACATTGACATTTCTTATTCTCCCTTCTAGGACACTTGGTGGTGTTCCCACGCAGGCTCCTTCACCTCTCGAAGCAACTTCATCATCACAAATTATCTGCCCAGATGGGGTTACCTCAGCAAACTTTTACCCTGAAACTTGGGTTTATATGCATCCATCTCAGGACTTTATCCAAGTGCCTGTTTCTTCAGAGGACAAAAGTTATCGAATTATTTACAATCTTTTTCATAAGACTGTGCCTGAGTTTAAATATAGAATTTTGCAAATATTGAGAGTCCAAAACCAGTTTCTTTGGGAGAAATATAAAAGGTGAGTCAGTAGTATGAAAAGTTTAAGAGAGCTTTTCTTAATATTGCTAAGGACAAGTATGGAACCTAATAGTAAAGTCTTGCATAGAAATTAATATGTTTGTGTTTTTTATATGTTAGCTCTCATATAATCCTTATAACAGACCTATAAGTAGGAGTGGAGTATTGTAGTCTACATTTTACAGAGAGGAAACTGAGTGTAGAAAAGGTTAGTAATTTGCCAAAGGACATACAGCTAATAAGATGCTGGAATTGGGATTCTAGCAGTATAGCACCAGAAACCTTGCTCTTAATTACTCTACTAGGCTGCCTCTCAAGTCAACAAACCAATTAATGTAGTGCAAAAGGAATACATGTAGGTTTGAGGAATCTCATAATTAAGAGGCATTAGGTTGTGGAATTAGACAAGGAAGGTAAAATGTGAGAACTAGTTTTAAAGTGGAAGAGAAAGCATGTGAACAGTTGGTAGAGGAAAAAAAGAAAAGGGCTTTTATCTGCAGTGGAAATTATAAGCTTAAACTTTTAATATAATCATTGATGGCATTTTGCTCTTGCTAGCCACTTTAACATCTCTTCCCCATTGAAACCATAAGGAAGTTTATGACCACATCATGCCTTTTAAATTGATGCATACCTTCTTTCTTCTGAATTCCCTATCCACTCTTGCATTAGGAAAAAGGAATATATGAACAGGAAAATGTGTGGCCGTGACAGAATAATAAATGAGAGGCATTTATTTCATGGAACATCCCAGGATGTGGTAGATGGAATCTGCAAGCACAACTTTGACCCTCGAGTCTGTGGAAAGCATGCTACAATGTTTGGACAAGGCAGTTATTTTGCAAAGAAGGCAAGCTACTCTCATAACTTTTCTAAGAAGTCCTCCAAAGGAGTCCATTTCATGTTTCTGGCCAAAGTGCTAACTGGCAGATACACGATGGGTAGTCATGGCATGAGAAGACCTCCTCCCGTCAATCCCGGCAGTGTCACCAGTGACCTGTATGACTCTTGTGTGGATAATTTCTTTGAGCCTCAGATTTTTGTCATTTTTAATGATGACCAGAGTTACCCTTATTTTGTTATTCAATATGAAGAAGTCAGTAACACTGTTTCCATTTGAAAAATCTCGGTACTGCTAAATTATTTGATATGGACTCAATCCAGCATTTGTAGCAGGTTTTGGATGGGTGGGAGAGAGTGGGAAACAGCATTGGACATTATTAATAGGGCACTTTTAAGACCCATTTTTTTAAGTGTTAGAAAGTAAAAAATTTTTTAAAACAAGTTTTAAAATGACCACTTACTCTTTAATTATTTACTAATAGTGTACTCAGTGTGGGAAAGACTACAGATTGCATACTCTTCATTCACACTTGTACATATAGGCAGCAATGTTATTAGAAGCATTAAAAAAAAACACAAAAATCAAACAGACTAACTAATTGAATGTGACTTAAGCCTGGTAGAAGTTTGGCCAAATGAAATGCAAGCTGTGAACAAAGTGAGGATTTGGTATATTTACAGTGATTAAACTGACTGGAACTAGTATTACCATGCATACTCCCTGTCCAAAATGGAAAGAAATATTTCTATCAGCAGGACTGAAATGTATCACCGAACCAAAGCATACCAATGACTTTAACTTTTGCAGAGTTTGCCTGAGAATTCAGAATTCTGTTAGAGGAAGTTTTAAAAAAAGGAACTATTTGAAAAATTTTTGTCATCAGCAAAATTTTTTTACTAGCCTGTTATAGGTGATTCTTGTGTTGTTACACTTCAGCCTTGGAAAAAAGTCTTTCCCATTATCCACTCAGTTTGAAGGAGTTGGGCAGCTAATTTGGTTAAAGCCAGTTTTGAAGATTAGGAGTATTACTTTATTTTAGGGTTCCAGAGCTAGGCCCTGACAGGGTTTTAGAGAAAGAAAGTACATCTGTAACCAAATTGATAGGGCTTATTACTGTGCTTTGCACAAAGTAGACTCTCCAAAATATTTGTTGACTTGGAAATACTATTAAAGGTGGTAATCCCACCCCTATGCCTGCTTTGCCAGATGCAGCTGGGTTCCCTGGCTGGCTCTGAATTTTACACTACTTAATAGAAACACAAAGTGGGAAGTTGTGCTACTGGCCCAGCTGGAGCAGTGTTAGATGAATATGCTGACACCTCAGTTCAGAGAGGTAGCAGCTAAGTTTACTTTGCCTTAAGCAAAGCAAACACCTGGATTTACAAAAGTGGAAGTGGCTGTTCACAAAAGAATTCACAGAATTCCTTCAGTTACCAAGCTTTCTGAGTATTTGTAGTCATTTCATTTACACAAAACTTTTCAGGAACTTCTGTGTTATTTAAAGCAAGATATATCTATATTGATGTCTCAGTGAATCAGTCTGTTTAAACACTTTTCAGGGCTTCCACACGGTTATTTATTTTGCTCTAGTTGATCTTGTTTGCTGCCATTGGCATGAAGCGGCCAACTGTGGCTGTTACAATTGTTGTTTCAATTAGAACTTGTAAACCTGTGATTCCCAATCTTTTTCAAGTTAAGACACCCTACCATTGCTTATTTGATTTTATGAAACTTGTTCCTTTTTTCCCCCTAAAGAAAAAAAAAGCTTTATGATATATTTATTTTTTTAATAAAAAATAAGCAAAAATAAAAGCTCTGGTAATTCTTTAAAACTTTTTGCTTTGGTTCCATTTAAAATAACTGAATTTAACACAGCAGATGATCTATAAATGATGGTTGGTTGATTGGTTGGTTGAATGAGTGATTGTGCAGAACTAATTAGAACCTGCTGCTTAAAATGTGTGCTGTGCTCTGGGAATCAGCAGAACGGATATTATCTAACAATGGACTAAGTCACCAGAGAAGAGTGAATTTTTTATTTTGCAGGTAAGTATTTGGGGCATCTTAAAAGGGGCATGTTTTATATCAGCAAACAGCTATAGTGCAAAATATGAGCAGGGCTGTCCCTTCCAACAGGTGCTGAAGGAAATAGAAAAAGGAATTATAGAAATCTTGTCAGCTCTCAAGCATATTAGCTTTCAGCCAATTTAGTCATCTGATTGGTAAATGTGAGCATCTGACAGTATTTAACCTTCAGTGTAATAATTTTGAAATTCCTATATAATATTGTATGTTGTTTTAACTAAGCAAGGACTATGGAGTTAGCCCAGCCTGCATGGCTCAGTGGTTGAGCATTGACCTATGAACCAGGAGATCCCAGTTCAGGTTCCTAATCAGGGTGCATGTCCAGGTTATGGGCTGTGGGCTCTATCCCCAGTGTGGGGTGTGCAGGAGGCAGCCAATCAATGAATATCATTGATGTTTCTATTTCTCTCTCTCCCTTCCTCTCTGGAATCAGTATAAATATATTTAAAAAGTAACTATGGAATCAGTCTCAATTTTATAATGGTTCTATAGATTTAAAACATACTGAAAGGCATTCAGTAAATCTTTATCTCTACTAGCCCAGCTATAATTTATACCATTTCAGAAAGTTGAAACTTAATGAAACTGTGATAAAGATTTCTAAGGAGAGTCTGCAGACTCCCCAAGATATTTCAGTGCTATACAATCCTATGTACAGGACAATTTTGTGTGTGTGTGTGTTAGAAACTTACAAATATTGGATCCTAGGTAATTATAAATTGTAAAACTGTGCTATTAGCCTGAAACCTGTTTATTTAGTAAAGTATTATTTGGATATAACAATAAGTCTTGAAATGCTGATATTTATAGGAATTGTTATTATACTAAGTCTAAAAAAGAGAATATAGTCAACACCCAAACTGTACCTGTCAGTTTAAATCAGAGTATTTTTTTCCTCTTAAGGAAGATAAGATGACCACAAAATGTTTCCAGTTTTTCTTCATTGGGATCAAATAGTCAAAATGCATAGAAAATTTGGTATGGCACTTTTCTAACATCAAATTCACATCACTTAAGTTGCTATTATGTGGGGATTTTTTTTTTTTTTTTAATTGTAGCTTCCTCTTCTGTTTGACAAGTCACTTAACCTTTCATGTGGTTTCTCATCTTTGAAACTGTGCATGTTTTTATTTTCCTTTTCAAAAGACTACAAATGAACCCAGCTGGCATGGCTCAGAGTTGAGCATGGATCTATGAATCAGGAGGTCACAGTTTGATTCCTGGTCAGGGCACATGCCTAGATTGGGGGATTGATCCCAATGTGGGGAGTGCAGAAGGCAGCTGATCAGTGATTCTCTGACATCATTGATCTATCTATCCCAATCTGAAATCAATAAAGAATGGGGGGGAAAAGTTGCTTGCTTTAAAAATAAAATAAATTTAAAAAAACTACAAATGACAAGAATGTTCCCACTCTGGGACTCTACAATGCAAACATTCCTTGTAAAGTGCTATTCAACTGATAGCATTTATTTGCAAATTAAAAGCCAGACATTTTCTTAGAAAAGATTGTGTTGGGTTTCAAAAACAAGGCCCTCTCATTTATTGATTTAGGCACTCCTCTAGGCAAGTTAAATAAAGGAAATGAAACTTTTTAACCTTTATCTTGCTAAACTTACTCTTAAGCTATCGTTGTAGAAAGAAAAAGATACTATTGAAAGGTTTCATCGGCATTATTATTGCTCAACTTCTCAGCATCTTTTGGGAGCCTCAATTCTGATTGAACTTTCAGATGACAGCTCTTTTAAAGCTTTAATCTTACATGACTGGAAACATTGGTGTGTAAGAAGTATTTTGGGCCCACTGCTAAATTCAAGTTAGAGCAGAGGTGCCCAACCACTTTAAGGATATCAGAATTTCACACTTGATTATACTGAAGTGCCTAATGATTAATAAAATGCAAAATGGCCAAAAGCTTCTACGAATTCAGTGATATTTTAAGCACATTTGTGTTACTCATCACAACCATATCAACATTTGGTATGGAGGATACAATCTGCAGACATTTGGTACTCAAATGGATTAATGGACTCCTTACAGTAACTTCCACATGTTGCTAAAGTTTACAGCCAGCAGGCTGAAAATTACTGGTCTAGACTATTATCTATATTCAGGCTTTTATAACTATCATCTTAAATATATTTCATCTTAAAATAGCCTTAAATTAGACAGCTAAGAAGCTCAACCCGGTGTTCAAGAGCCTCTAACCCTCCTAATACATAGGAAGTCTAGGTGCCAAATTGTCATTTGGGCCCTATGTTTAGATACATCAGTGGCACTTCTAAGTGTTTCCCCGTACATTAAGGACTGCCTCTAACATTCGAGTGGCAGGAGTATATTAAACAGATGCTACTCAATTCCATGATAGTGTGGGACTCTGTAATGCTAACAAATTCTTGTGCAACGACCAGTTTATAAATTGAGTTTGAATAGCAGTGATGGGTTTTATGCATTAACCCACACTTTTTTGAAAAGGTCCTATTGAAGGTTTGTATTTCATAGCATCTTGGTCAAGGGTCTAAGACAGTTTCTTTTTTTATTTTCAATTTATCATTGAAAGTATTACAGGTGTTCCCCTTTTCCCCCACGGACCGCTTCCACTCTGTATCCATCCCCCTGCCCCCAGGCCTACCCCACTATTGTCTATGTCCATGGATTAGTCTCTTATTAAGCTAAGTGCAATGAACTGTTCCATTTAGGAGTAGCAAATGATAAATCTAATTAGCATTGGTCTCAATGCTCTAAATCAGTGTTTCCCAAAGTGTGGTACGCGTACCCCCAGGGGTACAGGAAGAGTTTGTTGGGGGTGCGCGTTGCACCGGAGTTTGGTGGGGATATGCACTGCACCATGCTTAGCTGCGCCTAATTCTACGTTCTCATGAGTACAAGGGGTTCTCAGCATTAACGAAAATTATAGAAGTCCCAAACATATGTCAAAAGTTTGGGAAACACTGCTGTAAGCTAACTGAACCCAGTAACTACAAGGTTTCTTACCAGCAACTCAAATGTAGTGAATTTCTTCTAAATGCAAATTTCCATTCATAAGACTACATTTTTCTAAAAAATAGTTTGTAATCTCATAATTAACTTGTAGGCATATACAAGTCAGGACTTGATAGGAGTGGGAATGCAGATTTTTGTATCATTATCACTCAATTTTGTGATGAACTACTGTCATTATCAGCAATGGCTTAGTCACAAGCCAATCTCAGAAAGTTACACAATCTTAGTAGTGGTTTATGGACTAATTGAGACGAAGAATATAAAGCAGTTAGCATTTGAAGCTGCTTAATAGCAGGTTTACTTTGCATATTCAAGTTTCCTTTGAGTGGTCTCTTGTTCTTACAGAGGAAAGAGTGCACAGCTAGTAGAAAAGAGAAAACACACACACACACACACACACACACACACACACACACACACACACATCTGTTGATTAACTCTTAGAATCCCTACAATTCCCCCCTTGAAAGGGCACTGGGGAGGGTGGGGTTTATAGTTTGGGGCAACTCAGAGAGCAGGTGATCCAGGATATAAAGTTAGTTCAGTTTGGTAAGGAATATTAGAAACCACTGTCTTTTGTAGAGACCTTGTTAAGTCTCAAACCTTATTAAAAATAACTCCACTCTTAGCCGGCTTGTTATTTTTTCATAATCACGAACTTCTTGGCAGAAGACCTCATTTGAAATTTTGCTTTGAACAAAAGCAAATTTCAAATTTTTCTTTGATCATTCAATTAGCTTTGCTTTTCTCTATTGTAGGTTATTCCGAAGAGTCTCATGAGAGAGGGTCACAATAATCAGATTGTTTTGGTAAATAAAGGTATCATTGTCATAATGAATATAATGAATTCTTTATCTTTCATAACATAAATTGGGAACAGGCTATTCCAAAGGTGCAATATTCCCAAAGATTTTGAATGATTTTTTTGGGTTCTCTCTTCATAATTACAAGATGACTGCTCTGGCCCCAAATTCTACATTGCATTTGCAACATTGAGAAATAGGAAGAAATTATCTTAATCTAGTGCCTTTTTTTTTTTTTTTTCCTTTCAAGACCTAGAAAGACTACAAAAGCACCCCAGTGGACTGCCATTTTTGTCTTGCTGTCCAGGTTGCCTTACGTGCCCATGCCTAAAGCAATCCCTGGCAAGGGAGACAGAATCACTACAAGTGATTTGGACCAATCAGCATTCACCCTCTAGGGCAGGGGAGTGATCTATTAAGCAGGTAGTCAACTGATTTAGTAGTCTAGTCACTTGAACAAGATTGGGGTTTGGTTAGGAAAAAGGAAAATGGCTGTTGGGGAGAAAAACCAGCAATTACCTGTCACACATGTTGTTTTGCAAGATTAAGTCAAGGGCACTCCTTGGGAAACTTTTTCAATCTATTTTCACAAAGACTCTAGGTATCCATTTACTTAAAGACCAAATAATTATGGAAGCAAAAATGATGTTTCAGAAAGTCTATAAATAGACTTAAAGCTGGATGTACCACTATCTGGTTTATGAAACTTCCAGATTCTAAATGAAGCTATTTTTAATGTGAAACTTGGGTCTTCCTATGCACTGACATTTAGAAGATCTTTGCAGCATGGGGACGGAGGGAGGAGGGCGGGGGGAGGAGGGGCCAGGAACAAAGACTCTGGTTAGATTACTTTGGTTGGAATCCTAGCATCATTATCTCTATGTGGGTAACTTGAGCAGATAAGTATCTCAAAGACTTCGTTTCTTTATAATAAAATAAAAAAACATAAAAAAAAACCCAAAAAAAACCCTCCTGAGCCATAGAAGGATTAAAGGAGAATGTATGTAAAACATTTAGCAAAGTAAGAATGCTGACTTCTTATTACTTGAGTCCAAGGACTTGAATGTGACCAAATTGAAGATTGATATTTTTATAAACTAAAAAGAGAACAAATACAGCTAACCACAATATAATGAAAACAAAAAGTTAACTCTGTCTACCATATCTCTTACATCAAAGCCAACCTCCCACCTTCATGGAACTGCAATGGAAGACTAGTTCTCAATCAAAATTTGGGAGGAGACCTGAGGTTGGAAATGAGCAGCATCAGAAGTGGACTTTCATCTCTCAGAATTTGCTAGGACAGGCCTTGAGCTTGTGGCAGTGAGATAAGCCTATTTGTAGATGATAAAGTTAAATCATCTCATTCATTTCCAGCAAGCAAACTCAGCTAACTTTCTCCACTGATACAGACCAACATCTAATGAATGAAATGAGGGTGTTACCACGCAGGATACTGACTGAGATACCCAATTCTGGGCAAACCCAATTTTGCCTTGGATCAGTCACTTCATCTTCCCACAAGATCTTTGAGGAGATATTTGCACAAAGGAAGCAGAACAAAGAGATTATTACTAGCTGGAGTCTTGGCTCTAATCTCAGATAAAGTAAACTTAACTGATAGATGAAAGGCTATTTATATTATTGGTTAGGACCAAATACTACTCCCTACTTCTAATGCCTTAACTGGGATATTAACCTTTACTTCTGTGATATAAAGAAAGACCAGTACAATTCATGTTCCTGCCAGTTCCAGGAAGAGAAAAGTATTTGTTATTTATAGCAAGGGTTAACAAACTTTTTCTAAAAGAGCCTGAGACTAAATATTTTAGACTTGGTAGGTCATTCAGCATTTCATGGCTACTCAACCCTGCCATTGGAGCACAAAAGCAGCCATAGACAATGTGTGAGTGAATGAGCCTGGCTCTGTTTCAGCAAAATCTTACTTCTAGCGGGCTGCCATGTATGCCCCTGTGGCTCTCAAGTCGGCAAACTGCGGCTTGAGAGCCACATGCGGTTCTTTCGACCCTTGAGTGTGGCTCTTCCACAAAATACCACAGTGTGGGCGAGTCTATTTTGGAGAAGTGGCGTTAGAAGAAGTTTAAGTTTAAAAAATTTGGCTCTCAAAAGAAATGCCAATCGTCGTACTGTTGATATTTGGCACTGTTGACTAATGAGTTTGCCGACCACTGACCTATGCTATACACCACTTTTATTCAGTCTAATAATTGAACCAAAGTTAGTTTGATTTGTTACTCAAGATGTCCGGGTATTATATTAAAATTTTTCTTCTTTCTCTTACTATAGCTGTGCTCCTAATCACAGGGAAAGCATTATTATTTATTTATTTATTTTAAATCTAATTTGTTTTCCTTCCCTGTTCTATAATAGACCATATTCAATTCAAGAAGAAAGTTAAAAGGCTTTAGGAAGACTATGCTTTGTGTCTGATATTATTTGTGAAGGTATGCTAAATGCTCATATTCTCCACTGGAGGATTGATGGATCAGGAAACTATGAGCTTCCACCATTGCTCTGATACATCCAGCAGTTGAAAAGCCATCCCATCCCTGCTATTTTGGTTCAACAGAAACCTCACGTGAGAGGGCAGAGTAGATGAGGAACCAACTGGTTCCAATAGTGGCACATAGTCTCTTCCTGGGATCCCACATGAATGAAAAACTTTGGTTTTTTTTTTTCTGTCCTAGGATGGCCAAAGGGCATACAGAAGCTTCTAAAGGCAAGGGGTCACATTACACTTCACACACACACACACCCCTTTTTCAAGAGTTAGAGTTGGTTGGATGGTGGAAGTATTCTCCAAGACCAGAGAATAGAGCAAGGAGCTTTCTCTAAAGACAAAGGGAGACAGCAGGGTGAAAAGAGTGGAAAACCATTACAGAAGCATGGCCATATGTTTGATGAGGCTCAGGACCAGATCCAAGTCTCAAGAGGCCAATGTTAAAGCCTGCATTTGGGCTGTATGGATGCAAGAGTTCAGGAACAGAACACGGGTTTTATTCTAGCTCTCTCTCTACAGAAACAGGGGATAAAGTTATCTAATAAGAAGAAGAAAAAAAGAAAAGAAAAAAGCTGGAAGACATGCCTAAGGCCTATAGAATTCCCAAAATAAAAACTCTAGAGAGCTTTGGCAGCTTTTCACAGAATTGCCAGGGTCTCCAAAAAGCCAACAAGGAATGTGGGTCATAAGGGTCCTGAAGGTGGTGATGGTGATGATAGTATTGTTATTTTTAGTGGTGGTGGTGGGTAGGGGAAGAAATCAAGACCCATAGGACTTGCTTACAGAGATAGAAAAATAAAAAAGATCTAGAAAGTAGGGATAATAAAATCTTTCATCGCCCAGCTCCATTATAAAGACTCATAGGAAAAAGGAACTACAAATTTTTTTACCTGGAGCCCCTGCTTCAGAATTCAATCTGATAATTTTTAATTCAGGAAAGACTCCAGATTTGTTATTTAGGAAGTGATATTAATGACTGATTGAGTTTGAAAGTCTTTTCATCCACCTCCACTCTGATGGAAAAGGTCAGAGCTTCCTTATTGAACAGTAAGAGGAAGCACTATTCACTCATCAGTGTTAATGATATCCCTAGAGGAGTTTAATGCCCAGACTGAAGCTGTGCTTAAGACCTTGGCATAACAGAGTAGGCTGTAGTGGCCTGAGAAATGGGCTGGATTCTGAGTTCAAGAAGAACTAAGAAGGCAGAAAGTTCTCTGAAGTGAAAGAGCTGTGACAACAACAGGAAGACAGTCTGGGCCTAGGGCTGTACAGAATCAGCAAGACATCCCAGCAGTGGACAGTAGTCCATGAACTTAGAAAGGGCACTGTGTGATATCTAAATTTTAAGTTGCTTACTGTTCTGACCTGTATTTACCCTGTGTTATTCTGAAGTCATAAGTCTTACAACAGCCTTGAGTCTTAAGAAATGCTGGAAAGGAGGCTATGTCCATTCTTGGGGACATGTGGAGAAGAAATAGGACAGAAGCCTGCAGGTGATGGACAACCGAGCCAGGAGAGAGGCATCAAGCAACCAGCAGGAAAATGAAACTCTCCGTGAATTTAAGCACCCTCTGTAGAAATTCAGGGACATATGCTGGTCTTCCCAGAAATAAGTGAGATGGGAGGAATTGAGTTATTCTATTGGGATTATCAAGAAAAGGGTGACCCCGGAACTGTGGTCAGCAAACTGCAGCTCGAGAGCCAAATGTGGCTCTTTGGCCCCTTGAGTGTGGCTCTTCCACAAAATACCATGGTCTGGTGAGTCTATTTAGAAGAAGTGGTGTTAGAAGAAATTTAAGTTTAAAAAACTTGGCTCTCAAAAGAAATGTCAATTGTCGTACTGTTGATATTTGGCTCTGTTGACTAATGAGTTTGCCAACCACTGCCCTAGAAGATAAAAGAATGTGGAGATATTTAGGTACAATAATATTGTTTATTGATGTTTATCAAACAGTTATTAATATTTATTGAGCATTTACTAGATTTTGTATTAAGTGTCTCATGGGAATCATCTCAATTTTACAGTTGAGAAAATAAGACATAATAAATTATTCTGACCAAGGTAATGTAGCCATTTAAACTTGTCAACTAAATTCCAAATTCACACTCAGTGGAATCAGTGGTCTCCAAACACTGTAATATACATTTTTATTTTTAAAAATATTTTTGGGGCATACATCCCAATGTATACATATTTATTTATTCATAACTGTATATGTTTTATTCTCCACTAACAAATTATATACATTATAAAACTGACACAAAAATAGATATGAAATGAGTAAGAAAAAGGTGAAGTAAATAATATAAAATAAAATATTTAAAAATTTTTTAAACAAGAAATATAGTTTTTATACTTATTAAATGTACACAAATATTTTTTGTTTTTACTAAAAATAAATTAATAATAGTAGCTGGAAAAAGAATATCACAAAGACACATGTCCAAATGGAAAAAAAAGTCCACCATTGACTGAGCTTATTAAATCACAATGCTCATTTTTTCATTCTTATCCTTCTTAGACACACATTTCTGTTGAAATTCAGCTAGTATATATTCTTATTTACAGATGCCAGTCATTTTTGAAAACCAGTAGAAAAGTGTTGTATTTGTGTAATTTTAACATATGGTTTCAAATTCTATTGAAACTCTTCATTTAGATGACTAAAATGACCGAAAAAAATCTGCTTCAAAGTGTCTAAGAATATACATATGAACAATTTTCTGTGATACCCTTATTTTTTTAGAAGCACACTCACATAAAGTAGGAACACATCAAAATGTGTTTTTTTTTCCCCAAAGTGTTCTCTCCACAGAAGGGTTTTTTTTTTTTTAAATGAAATACACAATCATTTCTCACACCTTGTTCCAAAATGAAATGACAGTTCCACTTAAAACGTAGTTTAAATGTGTGTGGGTTTTTTGTTTTGTGTTTGTTTTTTGTTTTGTTTTGTTTTTCTCACAAATACCTTCTTGGTCACTAGAGTCAGCTACTTGTCATCAGAATAAAAGGCCAGCAACTTTGAAACATTCATGTTTTCATAAAAATACATAATTCATCTTTAATTCTACTTTCCTTTTAAGAACGTTGTCATTAGATAAGCAGTGAACCTTGGTGTGATATTAAGATTTTCATGGCCACTATCCTCTCTCCCCACCTTATAAAAAATTTTCAAAAATCGAACAATTTGGGGGGTGGAACTTGCCCAGTGTTGTCTGTAAAGGGCCTGATAGTAAATGTTTCAGTTTTCTCAGGCCATACAATCTCTGTTGCAACTACTGTCCCTTATCCCTTTAGTTTTTCTGGCTGGTTGAACACTAGTAATTTAAACAACATACAGCAGATTAACAGGGGGGGAAAAAAATCAAATTTTAATGCATGCCTACAGGGAATTCACATAAGCATGAAAATTCCAGACAGTGAGGCTAAATGAGATATATATGTCACTTTAGGGAGAGAGGGGAAAGTAGGCAATTCACAGGTAGGAGAGAACGAGCAAACATTTGCTAAACAAATTCTTGCAGGGCCACCAGAAACAAAGGGGCCCTATGGGGAATCAAGAATAAAGTCTTGCTTGTATCCTCCCTGTCTGCCATGCTTAATTTCATATGTGCTTAAGTGAAAATACTAAGATAATTATTCTAAAGTTCCCTTCCTGAAGCAGGTTTTTCTATCTGAATCTCTTTAAGCAAGATGAAATGGGGTAGAAGTTAAAAAACAAACAAACAGACAAACAAACAAACAAAACAACTCTCCTTGAGTTTGTTGGGTTTTAATTGTTTTCAGCTCAAAATAAAATTCATGCCAGGGTGCACATCCCCAGGAGACTGACTCCTGACCCCGAACCTGCTCAACTCTGCCACTGCTCTCTGCAAGCAGACACAGACGATATGTAAATCAATGAGCATGGCTGTGTAAATAAAACTTTATTTACATAAATGAGCATCACGCTGGATTTGACCGTGGCCATAGTTTGGCAACCCTAGATTTTGGATAATATAATTCTTAAATCCACTCAACCAAGCACCGATAACCTGCAATATGTTCTGGTACCTGAGGGCAGAAGCCTCCCTCTGCTCTGAGAACTCACTTTTTCCTGAGGGTCCATGCCTACTGGATATGTGCTCATCCAACAGACAGGCCTAATGAGGGTGCCAGTGTCATAAAAGTTCAAAGTTGGGGAAATTTAATATTTTTCTTTTAAATTAAAAAAAAAGGAACACGTTATTGTTGGAAGTATTACATATGTTAAAATTTCTGAGATAAAAATGAATGTAAGTGATGTTCCAATACTTTTGTCCTTCATATTAATTGATCTTTTGTTTACGCTCCCTTCCCCCTCTCCCTTTATTGACTTAGAGCTTCCTCACATCTGCCTGTGAAAGCAGGGGATAAGTATGAAAATGGCCAGAGAGATGAAGGTGAGGCTGTGTGGGACCTTTCCAGTGTCTAACACTATCCAATTTCCACATGGGTGTCAACGTGATGACTGTGTCAAGGGAGAAGGTCAAGGAGTAAGAGACAAATTAGTGGAAGAAGAAACAGGGCTTATGGCTCTTGGACAGACTTTCTGAGCACCACCCAGACACTAGGTTGTGACCACATTACATTTTTATTATTTTCTTAGACCTATGTTTTTACCACTAGCCCATGGTCGGCAAACTGCGGTTCAAAAGCCACATGCAGCTCTTTGGACCCTTGAGTGTGCTCTTCCACAAAATACCACAGCCTGGGGTGAGTCTATTTTGAAGAAGTGCTGTTAGAAGAAGTTTAAAGTTTTAAAAAAAAATTGGCTCTCAAAAGAAATTTCAGTTGTTGTACTGTTGATATTTGGCTCTGTTGTCTAATGAGTTTGCCAACCACTGCACTAGACTGAGTTCCTCAAGGGAATCTTTGTATCTTTAGTACCTTTGTATGAGGAACACTCAATCAGTAATATTTGTTGAGTGTATGCAGAGGTACAGAAGATATAGGACCCATTCTTAAGGAATAAGGTGGAGATTAGCTAAGATAAGGCAGGCATATAAAAATATACGGCAGCTTATGGCCCCAAACTGTCACTGTGCTTCACAGACCCACCCTAAATGATGGAGAAAGAAAATGACTGTGACTCAACAGGCTGGGATATTTCACCACCACCATCAGATGTGTTACAGGAGGAGATGTCAGGTAAGGCCCCAAGGAATTGTAATTGTGTTTTTTTCACAGATAACCAGAGTGGCAATAATTTAGTTGATTGGATCAACACTGACTGCAGGACTGGAAAAGTTTGATAAAATACAATCTACTTAATGCCAAATTATGTGGTTTGTTTGCATTTATTGAACTGGAAAATACCAAATCCCTTTTCACTTGGCAGCACATGAATATTGCCTGCAATACTTACGTGCAAAATCCTAGGCTATATCAAGATATCAGCCAGCTGACGATGGATTGCCCTTAAGCAGGCATGGCCTCCCCTGAAGACAAAGGTTAATCCTATTTTCTGTATTTCATATGTTTGTACGGGTGTCAGTTTATAATGGCTCAAGTGTTGTTAAATCTGGATAGTGTTGGTCGATTAACATTCTTTTGGTCACATTAAGCTTTGTAGGCTCTGATGTATAGGTCTGCATTCTTGCTCTTGCTCTCTCCCCCTTCCCGATCCTCCCTCCCATTTCTTTCTTTCTCTGTCTCTCTTTCTCAGCTCAGCTCTTGGAAAATTCCTGCTGAACCAACATATTCACTTCTCTTTGGGACAGGAAAATGGACCACATATTTTGAAACACAGTGAATAAATAGAGGTGTGAGCAGAATGCAAAAGCAGGAAATTAATATTACTTTTTCAAATAGCATAGGACTCTGCTTGGTGGAGAAAACCTTGAATCCTAGCCCCAGCTTTTCTGATAGCTTCATCCAAGTTCCTTAACCCTTCTAGCCCTCGATTTCCTCAACTCTACAATGAGTAGGTCGGATTTCTACTGCCCCTTCCAACTCCGATTCTAAGACAAATTATCTACACTAATAAAAGAGAAAGATGCAAATTGACCTTACCTTCATGATGCCCACCAGCCAATCAGGAGTGAGTATGCAAATTAACCCAACAAATATGGTGGGTTAATTTGCATTCATAGGGACTGAGCGGCCAGGGACTGGACACTTACATTGTTGCCATGATGACGACACAGGCATTCTGTAACACCCCAGCTGCTCTGGGCCTCTGGGCAGCATGGGAAGGCAGAAAGGTGGCTCCAGCCAGAGTGAAGGCGGTGCTGGCAGCCAAGGAAAGGAAGGCCCATTCTTGCATGAATCTTTGTGCATCAGGCCTCTAGTGGAATAATAAATTTATAGCTTGAACCATTGATACTAAAGGCCTTGACCTTAGAGACAGAATATGCTTCATACAGAGAGTCAATGAATTCTAGGCTGAGTGACTCCAAAGAGGGATCTCAAAAATAGAAGGTGGAAATACAAGACCAACTCCAAGATTATTTACACTTGTCACACCGATCTCCACCCGGACTGTCCAACATATTTGCTGCCTGTACTAGAGCAGCCCCTCCCTGGGACAGAGTCACATCCAGTTGTGATTTCCAGAGTTCTGTCTGAATCATTCTGTCTCTCTCAGGTTCCCCTCTCTCCACCTCCACTAGCCACAACCCTCTCCCTCCCTTCTCCAAGAACAACAGAGGGTGTGTGACCTCAAGGGCCACAGAAGCCTTCCCTGAAACCTGATTTGTGGACAAGGGACCCTGACCTGGAGTTGGCCCTGCCCTCCAGTGAACCCATTTTTTTAAAAAAATATATATATATATATTTTTAATTTTTTTATTGATTTCAGAGAGGAAGGGAGTGGTGGAGAGAGATAGACACATCAATGATGAGAGAGGATCATTGATCAGCTGCCTCCTGCAAGCCCCACACTGGGGATCAAGCCCACAACCCAGGCACATGCCCCAACTGGGAATCAAACCGTGACCTTCTGGTTCACAGGTCTTAATTACGGAGCCACGCTGCCCAGGCAACGACCTACTTTTTAATAACTTCCTCCCCTGTGATCAGGTGCTGTTGGCACAGATAACAGGCAGGCCTGCAGCCTGGAAAGGCTCCTGGGATCCTGACTCTGGCTTTCTCTGCTGCACTCACGCTGCGGTGTTAAGACCAACAGCCTAGCAAATGTCCAAAACACCTTTCACCTGAACCTGCTTCACAGAGGGGTAGACTCTGCCAAGAACTGATGACATTCACTTCTCGGATAATACTCTCAAAGCTGCTATCCACACGCTGACTGTGAGCAGTTTCTCTCTGCTCCTCCTCCGTAGGATTGTGCTCTCTGACTCAGCTTCACACACAGCTGTTCTCTGGGGTGTTGTTACCACGGCTTCTTTCTAATGAGCCATTTGTCCTTCCTGCAGCCCCACTGGCATCAAACCGCAGGCCACTCCCCAGGCTCTGCCCCTGCGAGAGTCTCACAGCCACCTTCATGCTGATGGAAATTTTGCCTCCAAGCAAATTAATTCCTCACGATTCCACTGGATGCATATTTAATGCATTTTTAAAAAATAGATACGGATGTCATTTCCACAGATATTTTGGGTTATTGACAGCAATTTTTCTTTCAAATAAAACTTTTATATGCACAAATGATTTATTCATTGTGCGGCAGGTTTTATTCCCAGGAGGAGGAGGAGTAAGTACTACTTGCTGTCCTTCTCTGGCACAGCGTTGTAGGAAACCACAGAGACTGGGCTTGGAATAAGAGATGTCTGAGAAATATCTTATTTTCATCGTATTTCTTAAAATTTTACTGGTAACTAAAGACTCTTATCAGTCTATAATCATTAATGGACAAGAACATGAAATAGCTGTGAGGGTTTAGAAAAACATTCTTGCTGGACCAAGTTCATTCTTAAAAACCCAGGCCTGTCCTATCTTAGGAGGAAGCAAACTGCTTCCTGCGAGAGTCTCACAGCCACCTTTGTATATGCATCAGAAAGTATTTTTCAAGAAAAGTCACCTTTTTTGCAATTCTCTATCTGAACATTGGTCGACGATTAGTTGTTGAGATCTTCAAATGAATAGAAATGAGTGCATTGTTTTCCAAAAATTATGTGCATCCTCAGAGACAATGCCTTTTCTGAAACGATTCCTAAGCTCATCCTAGAGAACATGCCCAAGCCCTGGCTGAGAAATGCCCATATGTTGAGTTAGCCAAAGAGGTGACTAATTCTAGGAGCTTCCCCATTCAATATAGCTTAAATTCATTCCAGCTATAACTGTGATGTATACGTACACATGAAAAGAACTTCTTATAAACATTACATATATAATTATACTCCAATGCTTTATTTTTCAAAACATATTTAATCGATAGCTAAGATATGCAAAAGGTAAAAAGTTAAAACATTACAAAAAATATATAGATTTTCCCTAATTTTCCTCCAACTCCTGTTGAGGCAAAAACTGTTATTATTCTTACCTGCCCTCCCAAAGATAAAAATATTGCTGTGGCAAATATTCCTGTATTTACATCTTCATGCATAAGTGCCATTATTTCTATAGATTAAATTACTAGAAGTAGGGGTTGTTGAGTCTAAGAATAGTACATCTTTAATTTTGACAGATATTCAATGTTGACCTTCTTTGAGGCTGAACCAATTTACCAGTTATCCTTGCATATCTCCGCCAACTCAAAACAAAACAAACAAAACAAAAAAACAGTGTGAGAAGACAATGCTCTCCTAATCAATCTCTTCACTCTATTTGAGTTTCTGCCATTGTGGAATTGCTTTAAACAGAAGTGTATCTAACAGAACATGACACAGTTAGCATAACATCATCATTCAGGTCTCAAGTCCAGGGTTATTCCCTCGACAATGTTTCTCTGACCATCCAGCACACACATCCCCAGTCACTCTCTAAGCCATTATCCTTTGTATGGTCTTACTATAACTTGTCACTATTGGAAATTACTTTGTTTTCATGTTTATTATTTGCCACTACCCTGCGGGCCCCACATCCCCAAACTGAGCCATGAGAGCACAGAAAGCATGACGGCCTGTGTTATTCTCTTCATGCCTGGACCATGGAATCAGCACTCAGTACAGGTGTGTTGAATAAAACTCCAGGTCCAAAGGTACCCTTGGTCTCCATGGATGTGAGTTTGCTCTGGAATAACTTCCCAGAGCCCCCCAAGAGAGCCAGGAGGGTGGAGAGCTCAAAGGAGTTTTTAACCCATTCTGGGAATATCTGACAGGCTTTGGGGAAAAACAAGGCTCACACTAATTTCAAGAAAAAAAAACACACACACACACACACAAACAAAACACAAGCCCTAGTTGGTTTGGCTCAGTGGATAGAGCATCAGCCTGAAGATAAAAGGGTCTCGGGTTCGATTCTAGTCAAGGGCACATGCCTGGGTTTCAGGCTCGATCCCCAGTAGGTGGTGTGTAGGAGGTAGCCAATCAATGATTCTCTCTCATCATTGATGTTTCTATCTCTCTCTCTCCCTCCCTGAAATCAATAAAAAATTATTAGAAAAACAAACATGGGGCTGGTAGAAACTATCCAGTCCTTTGATTTGGGCCTGAAGAAAAATAAAGCCCATAATCCTTGGTCTGGACAAACTGTGGAATAAAAATTAATATTTGTGAAGTGGTTTGAGTGTTAAGCACCATAGCTCTGATGGTTAAGAGAATAGAGAGAGATTCCTTAATGAAAAACAAAGCAGAGGGGGGAAAAATAAAGCAGAGAGCTTTGACTTTTAGTGTATAGAGCACCCTGTTTTGAGGACACCCTGTCAGATGGCATCTGCTGTAGAGGTGATTCAGTGAAGACAGGTAGTAATAAATGAGTGTTTGTCAAAGGAGTGTTTCTAAATCCTCTGAGGGTTATTGGGCTGGGCCCCGGGTGTGGCTGGCAAGTTCGGCTAGGCCTAATTAATTAGATTCAGCCATGTGGGAAACTTTAATAATGACTGTAGGTGTGAACATTTCTTGCCAGTCATTCACTGGCTTGGCACCAGCAAGACATGAAAATGTCATCTGAGCTTTCTAGACCTTAAACTCGGTGGGCAAAAGTAGGTTTACAGTTGTGAGTATGAACACAGAGTTTATTCTTGTATTATTATGTGCTAATTATTGCATTATTTTCCACACAAACAACTGTAAACCCTCTCTTTCCCCACCCTGTATATTCTGGGAGATACAGGGGCTACCATGAATCTCCCCACTGGAAAATATTTCTCAGTCTTGATTGCTTAAATACATAAAGTAGGTCCTTAGTAATTACCAAAGAATGTGCCTTTCTCAGAATACTTAGACACGTGCGACTTAGTTTCTTACAGAGAAATTGCATCTAGTCTTTCCTGCCTCCGTGCCATCCAAGGGGTGGCTTTGGGGATTTAGACCCCCTTTGTCCTTATTAGTCATCTTCCCCAGTTCTTTAAATGGACAATGAATGTTTCCTTGAGCTTCCAGTGCTATGAGAGTGCAGCTTCAAAGACAAGTCTTCTAGCCCTAACCAGTTTGGCTCAGTAGATAGAGCATCAGCCTGCAGACTGAAAGGTC
This sequence comes from Pipistrellus hanaki, assembly GCF_964339955.1. Classification (NCBI taxonomy): domain Eukaryota; kingdom Metazoa; phylum Chordata; class Mammalia; order Chiroptera; family Vespertilionidae; genus Pipistrellus; species Pipistrellus hanaki. The sequence goes on from NC_140504.1 coordinate 19,107,279, forward strand.
CCAGGTTCAATTCCGGTCAAGGGCATGTACCTTGGTTGCGGGCACATCCCCAGTAGGAGGTATGTAGGAGGCAGCTGATTGATGTTTCTCTCTCATCAATGTTTCTAACTCTCTATTCTTCTCCCTTACCCTCTGTAAAAAAATCAATAATAAAAAAAGACAAGTCTTCTAGCTGGCTCCCCTTCCAGCTCCATGTTTGTTCCTGAGTACCCCCATGGAGCACCCCTCATGTTACCCCTTGGCAGGGTCCTCCAGATCTGAAGTCATTGGAGAAAGCAGGCAGTGAAGAGCTGTCTGTCCAAAGAAAGCCTCATGGGTCCACTCTCTACTTCTTCCCTGCTGGACACGCCCCCTCCAGGGAAGTCATTCTTAGCCGTCTTTCAGAGAGTGCCCTTCTCTGATCTCAGCAAAGCCAGGGAGGAACCAGCGGCACCAGATGCAGGAGGACTTTTCTGAGTCGCCAACTGGTTTCTCCTCAGACTCGGGCTGTACAGGTGGGAGCTTCCAACTATAACATTTCGCAAAAGGGCCCTCACTCTCAGGGCTGTGCAGAGCCCTTACCCTCTGAGACCGCAGCATTTGCTTAGATGCCCTCTCCACAGCTAGGAGAGAGTACAATGCTGCATTGGGGGTGACTAGAGCATTCAAAGTTTGTTTGAGTCACATGATTTCTAAAATGTAAAGCCAGTCCTAACTGGTTTGGCTCAGTGGATAGAGTATCGGCCTGTGGACTGCAAGGTGCCAGGTCAACTTCCAGTCAAGGGCATGTATCTTGGTTGCAGGCACATCCCCAGTAGGAGGTGTGAGGAGGTGGCTGATTGATGTTTCTGACTCTCTGTCCCTCTCTCTTCCTCACTGTACAAAATCAATAAAATATATTTTACATAAAAATAAAATGTAAAAGCTAACTTTGACTTGACAGACTCAAGACATTCCTTTTCACTGCATATTTTCTAGACCTTTTGTAAAATACCCTCAAAGAAAAATGAACTGCATATTTGTGTCCAAGAAATGTATAAGATTTTGAAGAGAAGTGATGCTAGAATTTGGTCCCACTTAAGATTCTCTAATATCTATTTTTCCTTACAGGTTATGAAACATCTATTTGCATGTTTTAAGTTTTGCCCAGGAAATAAGAATTTTCCCACAAGTAACTTAAGTAGCCTGGGGGAGGAAAGGTATAAAGAAACACATACTCCCTAGCATGTGGAAAGAGGAGTGATGTTATAATTCCCATTGAGATGATCCAATGAGATTGTTTCCAAAACAAAATGCCTTTCAATTAAGAGAAGCCTTCGGAAGGCTAAGAGTCTTTACAATGCTTGTCCTTCAATTGAACACCTAAGAAGAACCTGTGTATCAACTCAGTCTTCTAGAACCAAGGGAACAGTAGTGAGGACACGGATTTCTCTGTAGTTACGGAATCCTCTACAGAACTGTTCTGTCGGGGCCTGTGGACAGGGTGACCAGTGTTGCTATGACTGCAGCCTACCCCCGAGACAAAGCTGTATTAGAAAAGCCAGTGTATTGTCTTAGCTTGGGCTGTCACGGCAAAAGACCATAGACTGGGTGGCTTAAACAACAGAAACGTGTTTTCTCGCTGTTCTGGAGGCTGGAGTCCAAGATCAGAGTGTCACTACGGCCCCTCTTCTTGGTTTGCAGGTGGCCACCTTCTCACTGTGTCAGAATGAGAGAGAGAGAGAGAAAGAGAACATGAGATTCCACCCAAAGGCCCCACTCCAAATAGCATCACACGGGGGCTTCCACACATGAATTGGGGAAACACAATTCAGTTCATAGCATTCCATCAGGACAACTGAGGACGCTTGAACCAATCATTTTACTTCCAAAGATGTGTGCTTCCTCCTCTGTAAGCATAGAGGCCGTTTTGGATGCAATCTTCTGTGATTTCTTCAGAGAAATGCAATCAAAAGCCTATTTAAATGGCTTAATAAGGGTGTTAGGTAAGGAGTGGTGGGCTCACAAAGGCACCTGCCAGACAAGGCCTGGCTGTCAGCACCGAAGACTAACAATGCAGTTGAGATTCATTCACCGTTCACCTATGTTGACTGAGTCCCTATGATGAGCCAGGTACAGGCCTAGGCACTGGGGATATCCTAGACCCGTGGTCAGCAAACTGCGGCTCAAGAGCCACATGCGGCTCTTTGGCCCCTTGAGTGTGGCTCTTCCACAAAATACTATGGCCTGGGCGAGTCTATTTTGAAGAAGTTGCATTAGAAGAAGTTTAAGTTTAAAAAATGTGGCTCTTAAAAGAAACTTCAATCGTTGTACTGTTGATATTTGGCTCTGTTGACTAATGAGTTTGCCGACCATGGCACTAGCCAAAACATCCACTCTCCCTGCCTTTATGGAGCTCCCACTTACCTCTGCTCCAATAGGCTGGCCAGAGCTAGAGGCTTTGGAAGGCTCGGATATGAGTGCTCAATCAGTCCTGCATTTAAAAAAAAAAAGTGCTTTGTTTTAGAAATGAGCTACCCCATGAGTACCTGCTGTTCAGAGGAGGTAAAGCTGCCCAGGGTGGGACCTGAGAGCAGGACCCTGGTCCACAAATGCTGCCTGGTTGTGTGGCCAACATGCTTGCTGTGTGGCCCTGAACGGCCTGCCAGATTCCACCCTGTGCTCATTGTCAAAGCAGGGGTGATGCTATTGGCCTGCCTCCCAGGGATGCGTGGGAGTCACCCACCAGTCAGCATCTGGAAAGTCCACGTGGATGAGAGGACAGGTAAACGAAGTGGGCTTTACAACCTGCCTCCACCTGGCTACTCGCTGCATGCCTTTCCGGAGAGCTGCGTGTAATCACCCGATGTTGACACCAGCTGTGCAAAGGTCAGAGGCTGAGGGAGCCAGGTGGCCCAGCAGAGAGGCGCTTGGGCAGGCTCGAGGCAAGCAGGAGCCCTTTTCTCTACTTCCTTATTCAAATCCCTTCGACAGAGGAATGACTTGTTCAATGTGGGCAAACAGTTTCCAGGCCTGGTGAGTTTCATTTACACAGAGGAGAACAAGAAGTTACCCCCGGGAGGCATTTATTTTCTGAGAAGCCGTGGGCAGCCAGCGGCTGTGGGCACGTGGCCAGATACTCCAGGTGGAACCTGCCATCACCTGCATTGCCCCCAGGAATGATGTGATGGGGTGATGGCGTCCGTGGGGCTAAGTAGGAGGTGGAAGATGCACTGTGGTCCGGGGGCTGCTGACAGAGGTGAGGCAAAGGTGGAAATTAATGACTCAACTTCTACCCCCGCCCCATTCTGTCCAGCGTTCTTCTTCGCTTAGGGAAGTGATATATGTCGTGGCGAGATGATTTATAATCAATAAAGCAATGCTGAAATGGAAGGCATGAGAGAAAAAAAGCCACGTAGTCATTTGGGAACCAAAATTGCACAGGTAAACTCGGTACATAGTTAAGATAGAGAGACCTTTGAAGACTGGCAGGGTGGCAAGATGTGGCATTGCTAGGGATTCTGCCACAGTTTAAAGGGAAACTCTCTTTTACTCAACTTGTTACCTCTCCTCACCTCAGGTTGAATGGGATATTTTATCTCAAGGAAAAAAAAAAATTGTCTTAGCAAAGGAAATTAAAAAAAAACAAACACATAAACTTCTATTGATTCCAGAAAGCAAGGGAAAGGGAGAGAGAGAGAGAGAGAAACATCAGAGTATAAATGAGGGAGAATCATTGATTGGCTGCCTCCAGCACACCCCACACTGGGGATCGAGCCCACAACCTGGGCATATGCCCTGACCGGGAATCAAACCATGACCTCCTGGTTCATAGGTCAATGCTCAACCACTGAGCCACATTGGCTGGGAACAAAGGAAATGTTTTGCTTTGAACAACATAAATTGGGAGCTGGGCCCTCTCGCTACTCTCTAACTAGCTGTTCTTTCCTTCCCTCCTCCTCTCCTTTCTTTTCACTTCTTCTTCCCCTCCCTGCCCTTCACCACCATGAACAGGCTTAGTCCTTTAAGTAAAAAGTGATACCTTTCTGACCTCTCCTCTGAGGTGTTCCAAGTGCGTCACCGGCCCGCCTGGTGTGACTGGAAAGTAGAGTTCCATCTGGCTGGAGAGATAGGTCTCCCACTTTGTAGTCAGAGTGCATTGTTTCGGGTTATCAGCGCCCAGTGAGCAGGCCCGGCGGCAGGCCAGGATCCAGAGGGAATGCTAGGATGTGACAGGCACGCTCTGGGCTGAGTGCACAGTAAGCCAGGCGTCCACCGTGGGAAAGCCGGGGAGGCCCGTGCAGTCGCTGATCGGGGAGGATGCCCTGCAGCCCTTTGAGGACAAGGTGTCTGACTGCATGTGGGCTATTTCCTCAGAGGGTTCCTGGCACATTCCTGAGGTGAGCAGAACAAGAACAAAGCCACAAAACCACACAAGGTGGCTGCTTTGTGACCCCATGCTCTCTCTCTTCCTGGGTCCCAGACTTTGCGACTTCAGTGGGCGCCTCAGAGCCTGCATCTCTCTGACAGCCCGAGCTCCAGAGCTGCCTTCTCTCTGGGATTCATACCGTGTTTCCCCGAAAATAAGACATCCTCCGAAAATAAGACCTACTTACAGGTTTCCTTCTGAGTGAAATAAAGGCATCCCCCAGAAAATAAGGCCTTCCCTAGGCTCTGTCTCAGAATGCTATTGCTAAACATGAGAGATTTGGTCCACTGATTCTGAAAGAAATGGAGTCACAAGAAATTCACAGGGAAATTCAGGAATTGGATTGTTATGATGATGTTCCAGAAGATGATGACATGATTGTCACTGAATAAATGAGTAAATTCTTGATACTGTAGGATTCACAGTTTGTCTGGTTTGTGTTGACAACTACCGTACTACCGTACTGTATACAGGAAATAAATTTCCTTTATTTTCATTTAACAATAAATGTGTACCGTATTCTTCTTCATGGAAAGATAAGACATCCCCTGAAAATAAGACCTAGCGCATCTTTGGGAGCAAAAATTAATATAAGACACTGTCTTATTTTCGGGAAAATAAGAGCTAGATGATGCTGAATTCTGTGTAGAAAGATGATGCTGAATTCTGATTTCTACTCTGAACAGTCAGCAGAGCTGAGTTCTAAAGTATGCTGTTTCTCTCCGCGCCCCCCCGCCCCATTTATATTTTGTTTGTTTGGACTAGGGTCCTTCTTTAATAGGCAGGTTTGCTTTCCACTCAATGATCAACTTATGAATAAAAAACACTGAGAGCTGTGGGTTCTCACCGGGGGTTTGGAGACATCAGACTGATGATGATTCAAGGACAGTGACCTTAGATGCTGATGACCTTGCAATCCTGCTACCATCCCTAAGGTCTGTGGGAAGGAAGGAGGCATCGATGGCCTTGGCACTCTTGAGTGGCAGACCTGTCATCCAGCCTCCGGCCCAGGGTTTCAGCTCCATCAGGGCTCCCTTCACCCTGAGAAGAGCTGCTCTGACACAGTTTTCTGCACAAAATACGAAGTCGGGCTGGAGGGATGGGCTAGACATGAATCCACTTTGTGGTTATTCCAGTGTCACCCTCTTCCTGGGCTCAGACAGGCCAGTCCCTCTGTGGGTTTTGAAACACTTTTGTCTTGGCTGGCGTTAACTCTGCAATGGCACCGGCAGCCCTGACTTTGGGACTGGCAGGCAGTGGGCACCTGTGGACCTGGGGGCCAGAGCTGCGATGATGAAGTTTGTAGGGGAAGCATGTTGTCTAAGGAGAGTCACTATCGTTTACGTGTCACCGTGCTGACGTTCACTGGGTTTTCAGTGTAGCTTTCCCTCTTCCTTCAAAAAGGTAACATCAGCTCTCAGAAGATTCAAAAAAAATTCCAAGCATAGGGATCATTATATTTCTTATCAGTTAAACCTGTGGTCGGCAAACTGCAACTCAAAAGCCACATGTGGCTCATGAGCTGCGTTTTGCCGCTTTGTTGACTAATGAGTTTGCCAACCATTGCCTTAGTCAAAAACACTTAAAAAATATTTTAATAATGTACTAATGTCTTTAACCTGAAGTCAAAACTTCTGGGTAAGGGTAATGCCTTACAGCAGTGGTCGGCAAACTCATTAGTCAACAGAGCGGCAACCCGTGGCTCGAGAGCCAAAGTTTGCCGACCACTGAGTTAAACAATTAAACAGCATTACAAGGAGGCAGGGTGATACGTTGATCCTTGTCAAAGCTAGCTAATAGGTACAGGAAGCATAAGTATATTTCTATACATTTAAATATTGTGAAAGCATTTAAATAAATTTTTGGGGGAAAAAAAAAGATTGAATACCCATTTGAAATGACTTAAGGTTAATTATTGATACTTTATTTTTTTAAATAAATCTTTATTGTTGAAAGTATTACAAATGTTCCCCCTCCCATTGCCTTCTCCTATCTCTCCCCCCAAAGTGTAAATTCTTACTTAATTATGATCAAGAACTATCAATAACTGAGCACTTAGTCTTGGATCTGAGGATCTATGGGCCAGGCCTTTGCTTTACATGCATGATTTCTAAGCCTCTTAATAGCCCCACAAAAACAGGTAATTAATCCAATTTACTCAATAAATGATTAGCTCAAGTCACCTGGTAAGTAACAGAGTAAATGAGCAAACACAAATCTGTCTTTCCTTAAGAAGCACAACTTTCCCCAACGTGATTCCCTACTCCTAGCGTGCCCACATCAGGAATGAGGCTGAGGAAGGCTGGGTTTTACCCCCAGGTGATTTTCATGGGGAGGAGAATTTAGGAAATTCAGTTCGCTTTCATTTGATGACTCTTGGATTCTCCTCTCAAAAAACAAACAAACAAACAAAACAACAACAACACACACAAAAAAACCCCAAAAAACTTGTTTCTCCAAAGTGCCCCGCGCTTTAGAGGTTGTCTTTTAAAACATACTGTTTCTAAGCTGACATAAAACATTCCTAATTCTTTGAATTGATTAGTTTATAACACTAGTTTTGTTTCTCCCCTGTTGGGAAAGGATGTCCTAAGAGCAGGGAAATCTGCGGCCAGGGAATCACTAAAAGGTGGTAAAATATTGCAAAATAGGAAGGTGGGGAAATCAACGTGCTTTCCCTCCCAATTTCCTCTAGCACCAGCCAACACCACACCCTTGTGGGTGCAGATTGGATCTTTATACATAGTAAAGTCTGGAAATGTCTTTGAAAGAGGACATCACGCCCTCAGTGCCTGCAGAGGATTTGAATCTAGGAATCAACCCTATTTTCTCAAAGGCCAATTTTGATATCTGGATTTTTCCCCTCGATGCCTCTTCCTTGCCCAAGTGCAGTAAGTGTATGCTAAATGAATGCAAGGGCCAGATCCAGGCTAGAAAGGACAATGGGCATATTCAAATTGCCAAGGGTCAGAAACTGAATCATTTCATATCACAGGTCTGAGTTCCAGGAAACGATCCATGTAATTCCTGAATCCTTTGGAGATACTAACATTCAAAGAGGCATGGATGATTTCAGCTTAATTTTAGGCTTGGGGGACTGCATTGGGTTGTGAATATCTGCAAATGTGCGTACACACACACACACACACACACACACACACACCCTATCTATAAAAACCACAATCTCAGTGATTCCTGACATTGTTGACAAATGTTTATCCTTCTCAATAGCATGTCCACTCCCACTGAGAAGAATTCAGAAGGGCCTCTTAATATGCCCTGTGAGAGAAAACACACTGGATCCCCCTCCCTTTTGCTTGTCAAGACTAAGAAAACATTCAAGCCCATGGCTTCTTTTCTCAACCAGCTGAACCCAGGGCAGGGGAGAGAATGTGAGCAGGACCCTCATTAATCCCTGCATCTGACCTCCAGCCCAAAGATGATGACCTTCTTCAAAGAAAGAATCCTTTGACTGTGTCTGTATAATCTTGAGGCAGGGGATGAAGGCAGCTGAGGCCTGTGGGCACCCTTTGTAGGAATGGATCTGCCTATTTCCAGCCAGACATCAGGTGGGCCAGAGAAGTACAGCTGGAGGGATCAGAGACACCACCAGGTGCCGGGGGCCATCATTAGCAATCATTCTGAGGAGAGACTGTATGGTCAACCACTGGCCAGGCTTCCTGTCCTGGACCCTGACAGGGGACTCTGAAGGCACACAATAGGGACATTGGTAGTTCTAACAGACAACCTCCTCAGAACCATTTATAAACTTCTATGATCTTAGAGACCCAGGCCTCCAGGAATCTCAGGCCTAGAAAGCACCCAGAGCCACCTCATGGTGCCTGGTCATAGGATAAGAGGAAGTCTCTGGTGAGCAACTTTGGAAGGAAGCATTCTAAAAGATGTTATCTACCCACCTGTTTTATTAAACAGGTGTTCACAAATATAGAACCCTTTCTCAATAACTTGACGTCGCCCTTAAGCTTCTGTTTTCCCATCTATAAAATAAGTAAAATAGCCCTGGCTTTATAGGGTTGCCAGGCTTGAATGAGACATGACCTGGGAAGCGTTTAGCACAGTGCCTGTCAGTGTTAAGTAAATAACAGCGAGAACGAAGTCTTAGCAACTCACACCATCAGGTACTTTCTTTGCTGACAACACTGTTACTATCTCCAACAGCTCCACGCCACACCCCATTCAGTTTGTTGTTTATTATCTACGGTGGGCCTGGGAACTAGGAAAAAAAAAATCAAACATGCCCAGAACTATATGTTTATATGCTCAATTAAAATCAATAAATCTCCAACTGAGTGTTTATAAGCACAACTGGATGAGTGCTTTATCTAATCTGCAGGAACGTTCCCCCACCCGGGAACAGAGTCTGTGTTTTGAAGGGTTGCATATATTATAAATCAGCTTTCCAGTGTCTAGATGAATGAGCTGTTCCTGTATTTACTATTCCCTACCCATATTAGGCCATATTTCTCTCTAATAAAGAAGTTTTAATCACACATCTTTAAGGTCTTGCTGGGAAGTTGCTCTTTCCACCTCCTGGGAGAGACACACTAGAGAACACTGGAAGTGATGTATTGTGACCAGTGTAAACCAAAACCAGGTCCCTGGAGGACCATCCAGATTTAAAAGTATCAGATGTTTGTCAACCCTGGAGACATCTCTAGTCTTGGCTGTGCAAAACAAATCTCATGAGAAGTGACTATCTCTGGCTCTGTAAGAAAGGGCATGGAAAAACAAAACAATGATGTGTTTCTGGGTTGTCAGTCGTTATCATCCTATTGCGGGGGGGGGGGGGGGGAGAGGGGGATTAATATGATGTAATTTTTTGTTATAAAAACGGACAGATAGAGATGTGCTTTTGTAGTGAACTGTAGTTGATTTTGCTATCCCAGCGCCATCCATTCCTCTTTTGGTAACATCACTCTAATCCAGGAAGGAGCAATGGCAACTTAAGCCTGGCCAATCAAAGCACCGTATCTGAAAGGGATCACAGAGATTGGTTCAGAGATAAATGTTCTAGCCAATGGAGGCCCCACTGGGATTTTCATTGGTGTTAATAGGAAAGAGGCAGACTCCTTTAAACAGGGTGTGTTAGCCTAGAGCTACTGGTAGCCATCATGCTGCTATAAGAGGAAAGCTGATCTCAGAATGAAATCAAACCCCAGGGACATCATTTAAGCACCATATCAAGACTTTTAAGTTATTTGTGCTAGAAGATATATTTCCTTTTATTTGATTTTTTTATTGAGACAATTTTTTCAAAAATTTGTTTTATTGATTTTTAGAGAGAGAGGAAGGGAGAGGAATAGCGAAATAGAAACATGCATAAGAGAGAAACATTGATCTTTTGCCTCCTGCATGCCCCCTTCAGGGGATTGAGTTCACAAATGTGCTCTGACTAGGAATCCAATAGGCGACCTATTGGTTCCTGGGTTGACGCTCAGCGCTCTTGAGACCATTTGAGTTGGATTTTTGTTGCTTTTGATTGTCAGATTTCTGATAATATGCAATTCAGGCTCTGTGTGACCTCATGGTGACCAGCCTCTAAAATGAACTTTGCCTCCTAGTACTATTTACATCTGTGAGTGGTATTAAAATACTAAGTTAGTGCAGGTCTGTGTGACTGCAGAATACAGCAGAAGTCCGCTCTGGCCTATGTGGCTCAGTTGGTTGGGCATACCATACACCAAAAGGTTTTAGGTTTCATTCCCAGTCAGGGCACATGCCTGGGCTATGGGCTCCATCTCTGGTTAGGGGTGTGCAAGAGGCAATCATTAAGTTTTGGAGTAGTTAGTTACACAGCATTAAAAACTAATAGACCTCCTCTGCTTTGTGTAGCCTCCTGCTCCTGGTGAGAAAAATAGGATACTGTCATGTGTAAATATCAGGCTCTTGCCCATCAAAGTCTCACTCAGTTGCTGAGAGTTCTGGGAAGGGAAGTGATTGTCATAGTGGAATCCCTCCCACCATCACTCTCACCTCTCCTAAGTCCCACCATCACCTCAGCCAAGGGGTCAGCGCCCCTGCCAAGTAAGTGACTGGGCTGCCCTGGTCCTGACGACTCCTTCAAAGCAGCTCTTAAGTTCCCAAAGCAGAAATCAGGCCGCAAGGATTTCTGTGAGCTTAGGGTTCACATGGCCCCTCTTATTATGTTACTTTAACCTTACACTTGCCCAAGAGATTTGGAATGCATAATTTTTTTACAAGAGAGCTCAGAAGTCCAGTTTCACCATTTTCTCTTCCATAGTTGGGAAATTTGCTTTTTCTTCGAAGTAGAACAGCCTAATAGACTTTTTTTGTGTGTGAAGATGGAGATATTCTATATCTTCACAATTATATATAGTAGCCACAAGCCATGTGTGATTACTGAGGACATGTGACTAGTGTGAATAAGAATTGAATTTTTAATTATATTTAAGTCATCACATATGTGTTGGACAGCATAGTTTTAGACACAATGGTTGCCAAGCAAAACACACACACACACACACACACACACACACACAAAACTTCTAATCTTGAGCACACAGTTTGCAGTAAGATAAATGTGAGGCTAGAGCAATGTTTTAACTCCAGTGTCTTACCCACTTTTAATGCAAGTGGCTTTCATGTTGTATTTCCAGCACCTCCTCCCACCTTCCCCTTAGGACTGAAACTGGAGCCCAGGACTGACTAATCACCCCCCTCCCAACAGACACGTCCACACACACAACTGAGTCCCAGTGATGGGCGAGGCCTTCTTTCAAATGGATGCCCCGCCACAATCAAACCTGGCATCTCAGGCTGGGGAAGGATTTAGAGGCTTATCTGGTCCAAGCTTCCATCAGCCCCTCACCCCTTACTGCTTATGATTACAAAACCATTCACGGAGCAGCCCCAACTCAGTGGGGTTTTTACCATGAAATGGTTTTAATTTTTCCAATCACTACCTTCAAATCTGATTTGCTCCCAACGACACAAACGAATGGATAAAAAAAAAAAAAAAATAATGAAAGCTTTTCCCTTAGCAATCTCAGGCAGATTCCATTTCTCTATGGTCACCCTCAGTCCCATTAAAAAATCCCATTCCCGTGTCTAATTCCGAATTCTATGCCAGTGCCTTTCTCTCACTTAGTCTGAAGATCATCCAGGCTCTGGGAATGAGAACAGGAGGGGATCCGGGAACACAGCGTTCCCTGCTGGGGGAGATCCTGCTCCCTGAGGCCTCTGCCTCGCCTCAGCTCTGCTCTGGTGGCACACACACAGCCTCTCACCGTTGGGGCCCTTGGGCAGTGGGCAGTCCTCTGGGGATGATCCTGCCAACATAGCTCCATGCCAGTATTTCTCAGGCACAGAACTCCTGTCACCATCTCCTGCTCAGGCAGGCAGAGGGGTAGATCTAAAAGTCCACAGCTTAAGCAGAGGTCCCCCAGGGGAGTGAAAGGCTGCCCTCCCTTCTGGCAGCCCCTCTCCCATTTCCTTCACCCCAGGGCAGGAGTGAACAGTGGGCACAGGCTGGGAGGGCATCTCTTCTTCCTGAGAACCTTGCCCAAAGCTGCTGACCTGGATGCCCTCTCCCAGCTCCTCCCCACACAAAAGGAGCAGGGAGGTGGTGGTAGGTGTGGACAGGGGCACCTGACCTGTTGGCTTTTAGAAGGAGGGGAGGGACTTCTGGTTTCTAATAACTCTCCTTCGAATGTGAAGCATTTAGCACCTCTTCTTCTCAGCGAGGGCTCTAAAGGCCAGTTGTAAAACAGCAGGAAAACTCTCCTCCCTCCGCCCCACCCCCATCCCCGTTTTGTCTGGTGTAGGCTGCCCTGAGCAGGAAGTGTGGCTCCCTATGGGTCCTGTGAGCATCTTGGTGGCCTTGGATGAGCCGCTGGCCTTTGGGGGGTTGTGCCTGACACTCAGAGGCTGGACAGAGACCCCGCACTGGCAGTGGTTCCCTGGCTTTTCAGGTAAGGTCACCCTGTGCAGACGTCCCCACCTCCAGCAAGGCCAGGCAGAAGGGCTGCCGGCACAGCAGTCCAGGCCGGAGGGTTAAGCTCTTCTCTAGTCTCTGTTGACTAATGGGTGCACCGTGGAGGAAGCTTCAGCCTCAGTGATGGAGTCTTTGGGGATCAAAATGCCACTTTCAGGGCCCCCTCGGCATGGTTCAGTGATTGAGGGTTGACCTTTGAACCAAGAGGTCAGGGTTCAGTTCTCTGTCAGGGCATAGGCCTGGGCTGTGGGCTTGATCCTCAGTGTGGGGTGTGCAAGAGGCAGCTGATCAATGATTCTCTCTCATCATTGATGTTTCTATGTCTCTCTCCCTCTCCCTTCCTCTCTGAGTAGAGAGGCACAGAGTGGCTCAGGACCTGTGGCAGGTGAAGCAAACCCTGAAGGGCAGGTGGAGGTGGGGAGATCCCTGGCTGGAGCTAGTCAGTCAGTTTATCGTGTTTTGGGGGTGTGGACAATTCTCCAATATCACACTCAGTCTCCTGGCAGCCCACACACATCATCAGGCTGCACGCTACGCGGTGGCCATTCTTAGGGGCCTGCACACAGATACTTGCAGGGATGGCTCAGGGCTGGTGCCAGCATCTCAACTCAAACCCCCACCGGGTCCCAGAGAGTGAACCCTGCCTGCACCCTCCCCAGGAGGAGACAGCTCCTCTGCCCTTCTTTCCATTTCTCTCTCTCCTTCCTCTTTGTCAAACACCGGACAGCAGGGACTCCACACTCCCGTTCTCTGGGAGGCCCTCTGCACTGGTTCCAAGGTGGTTTTCTGAGCTGGCCTGTATTTTGAAGTATCGGCACTACTCTCACTAAAGGACAGAAAAGAGGAAAAACAACAACAACACACAAACTAAACCTCCAGGACATGGTGCTGAGGGAGAACCTGTTCCCCACACACATTTGAGTGAGAGAAAGGGAAAAACACCATCGCTCTGAAAGCACTACCATGGAGCGGCTTTTGGCAGTCTTGTTGCAGCCTGAACATGACCCTGTCCCCAATGCCCTCTGTCCTCACACACCTGCGGCCTTTAAATAGGCCAGATGTTCCCATGACAGGTAAGAGGAGCGCTTTCTCTAAGCAACACCCCCCCTCCCCCAAAAGGAAGTGTGGATTCTTTCAACTCATCGGGTGCTGCAACTTCTATTTTAAAAAATATATATTTTATTGATTTTTCACAGAAAGGAAGGGAGAGGGATAGAGAGCTAGAAACATCGATGAGAGAGAATCATCATCGATCAGCTGCCTCCTGCACACCCCCTAGTGGGGATGTGCTCACAACCAAGGTACATGCCCTTGACCAGAATCGAACCTGGGACCCCTCAGTCCGCAGGCCGGCACTCTATCCACTGAGCCAAACAGGCTAGGGCTGCTGCAACTTCTTTATAGTGGACAGGGAACACATCCCAGAAGAATTCTTAGTCAAAGATATACAACACGATTGCCTTGTCTCATTATTCAAAAGAGGATAGAGAGATGACAGCTTGATCAGCCATCTTTTTCCCTCTCTCTCTCCTCGTGGTTTGGCTAACTTAGGGAAAATTTTTTCCCCCCTAAAAAAATATTATACTGGTTCTTAAAGACAAGAAGGTTTCACTCACTGGTTCAGCTAGAATTATGGTGGCGTTTTCGATGGGCTGTGTGCTCACAACACAGCCACTGTCCCATGCCATTTGCAAGAGGCTTGGAAATGTAGGGAAATTTCTCCCAGGTTACATAATGACCGACTGTCCTAAGGTTTCACGTCATCCTGCTGTCCCAAGCATGTAGGCCCTTCTGCCAAGGCTGCCTTCTGGGGGACTGAGGTCTTTTCCTTCAGTTCTTGATGCCAACTCCTTGCCCAATGTTATCATTTTATCTTAACTTCTCTTGTGGCAGGGTTAGATGAATAAGTGCATTAACTGCTAGTGGCTTGACTTTTTTAAATAGTGGCTGAAGGAAATATATAAACAAAGTGTGGCCAGAATTCTGTCTCAGTTGTTAATATGTTGTTTCAGTATTTATCTTACGGGCAAATTATATACCTAATGCTTCTTTATATACCCAATGCTGTTTTAAATGAGAGATTTTACTAGCCTCCTGGGGTCAACGTACGAGGGAATGATCATTTTGAGTTACCACACAGAGTTTCTGACTGGTAATGTTTACCTTTATATGAATGGATCCGCTTTTATGTTGCGTTTTCATGTATTTTATTCATACTTCTTCTGTGTGTTCTTGAATTCTTTTCTATTTGGTTGTCTTTGTTTTCCCTAAAGCCACCCGGATTTTTCCTTTTCCCCTCTTTTTCTACAGATGCATAGCCACTGGCATGCACAGTACTTCTCTCTTTCTCTCTCTCTCTCTCTCTCTCTCTCTCTCTCTCTCTCTCTCTCTCTCAGTTTGCTTATTATTATATTTCTTTATGTCCTTTTCTCCCCTTGAATTTGTAGGGTGTGCCTTATCACAGGATCGGGGTATGTAGGAAACCGAATTTTTGTCCTTGGTCACAGCGGCACCAACATTACACCTCCAGGGAGTAAATGTTTGCCTCCTGATTCCTCCAGGTTCTCAGACACCCCGCCCTGTGTAGGTGGCAGCTCGTCATTCTTGGTCCCAGGAGTAGGAAGCTAAGTGGGTTCTCGGTGCCTGTGTGTGGGGCAGCTCCCAGCAGCACTGCTGGGCCATCTGCTCCTCTGGAAACTGGCAGGAATCTCTCCTCCCAGAAGCCTCTCTGTGTGGCTGCTGGGACGCAGCACCTGAGGAGAGAAGGGCTTCTCCTCACCTATGTGCTGTCCTGGGACTAAACCTGCCACCACCCGACTTTTATGAGGCTCCCCTTCGCAACTCTAAATTAAGGAGAGAATTTAAAAATCATCAGATGGCAGTCTCCTTTAAGCTGTGGAAGGTCCAGACTACAGCCTGGAGAGGTGGGCGTGGCCTGAAGCCATGTGGACCACCCAGAAGGCACAGATGCTTTGGCAAGTTACAAGTGCAATCTAGTGGGGAGGGGGTGGGGAGGAGAGGCTTGACATTTGAGGGGAGAGAGAGAGAAAGAGGGAGCCATAGAGGAAACAAATATTAGGATGGACAAGAGTCTAGAACCCACCAAGTCTAGTAGTGCCAATGCATTTCTCAGCATAGGAGGCAACCGTAGAAGGAGGTGCTGGACTCAGGGCCTTGCTAACAATATATTTCTGTCCCACAGGTTCAGGAACCACTGGAAATGTAGCTCTCTCCCTCTCCATTCCCCCATTTCCAGGTGAAGCCCAAGGCATGCGACCTGTCCAGTATCTATCACCATTGAGTGGCAGAACCAGAACACACGTTTCCCCAACTTACCGGTCCATTCCTTCTTCTGGTACAAGACAGAAATAATGTACCAGAACACTGCTTAGGGGAAGGCATTCTGCCAACGTAATAATAAGAGCTAAAGTAAAGCAAACGCTCACTGTAACAGTTATGAGGGTGTGTGTATGGAGGGGGGAAACCAAACATTTTTCTCCAACGTCTAAGTTCTTCTAGCTGGGCTAAAAATTAAATTCACAGAGACAGATGAACAGGAGACAATGTCCTAAGTTTATGATGTAAATGCGCGTTTGGAGTGCCATTAGAATGAGACGCAAAATTCATTCCAAGCACATGCCATTATGGACAAAGGGGAGAAGCTGGCAGGGTCTGGGATTCTGAAGGGGAAACGGGCAATTTACAGGTAGTCAAGGCAGAGCTGACCAGGCAGGAAACGGATTTCTGCAAAGGCCACTGGGGAATCTAGCTAACTGGATCCTTCCTCTCTAATGCGAAGGTCAGACTGAGACTCCCACAGGCCTTCCTATCTTCAACTCGAGGCAGGAAAGGGGGAAGGTCAAAGGTTCTTTCCGAGACTTTTGTCTCTGAACAACTAGCTTAGAAATCAATATCCCCAAAGGCACATTTTCACAGTCAAAGGGCAGTGGATGGGGCAGTACAAGGAGGTCACTGGGGATACTATTTGTACTCAAACTCTAGGGCACAGAGGTCAGCATGTCACGCAGATAAGAGTAGCTAGATCCAGATCTGGGAAATTATTACCCCACGTATGTCGATAGGCCTGGCTTCCTCCTTCCTTCCACGGCTTTGGGCTGGTCCTGACGCATGGAGGTGAGGTGGATTTGCTGAAGGATTTAAAGACCCAGAGCCAAGGAGATCTCCACAACACTTGTGTTCCCAGCACATATGTAAGAAGAGGGATATACAGCCCTAACTGGTTTGGTTCAGTGGATAGAGCGTCATCGGCCTGCGGACTGAAGGGTTCAATTCAGGTCAAGGGCATGTATCTTGGTTGCAGGCACATTCCCCAGTAGGGGGTGTGCAGGAGGCAGCTGATTGATGCTTCTCTCCCATCGATGTTTCTGACTCTCTAGCCCTCTCCCTTCCTCTCTGTGAATAATCAATAAAATATATAATTTTTTTTTAAGAAGAGGGCTATATTGATGCCATTGTGTTTTGTTTTTTGTTTTTTGTTTTTGTTTTTGTGTGTGTGTGTGTGTGTGTGTGTGTGTGTGTGTTGGGGTGGGGGTGGGAGCAAAGATCTGGAAGACTCCAAAGGAGAGAACATTTCACATCAAATGTTAGGGAAAACTTGCTAAAGCTCAGAGCCATTTGTCCGGTGATGTGGGAGCTTCTTCCCTGCCATATCTTCTTCACAGCGGAGCAGCAAGGAGGAAAGGACCACTTTAAGACATTCTGCACGTGAAGACATTCATTCCGTGAGCACAGCGGGTCAGCAGCGTGACTGGCCTTTTCCCCAGGCTGAGTCAGCCCCAGACATCACTGCTCATAAGGAAGGGGATCTTTTTTTTTTTTTTTTTTTTTTTAGTCCTCCTGGCAGTAGCCAGGCCACTTCCGCAGTTATTCATGAGTGAAGGGACAGTATCTCTGGCATGAGATGCCTGGCAGGCTGGCATTTCTGGAAAGCTTTTCCCACTGGAGGGATTCAAGCAAGCCATTGTCAGTCTGGCCCCCGTCAGTGGGAGGAAGGAAAATCCCAGCCCCTGGGGCGTCCCAGTTCTGGCTCAAGGACATGGGGTTTCTTTTCTGGAAACAGGGACCGACTCAGTGAGACACCCCCAGAGTTGTGTTCTGTGTGGCCAAGCTGCCCGCCTCGGGCAAGCTGTGGGGGACAGAGGCTGCATGCGAGGCGGGAGTCCTGATGTCCCGCAGAAGGGCACAAAACGTTCATTATTTAACAGTTGTTTGGCATCAGAGAAGTTTTATCCCAAGAAAAAGGGCTTAAACAACTTTACTAATAGGAGCATTTTAAGAATCATAAACAGAAATTCGATCTTGTTAAATAGTGCTTTCCTAAGCCCGGGACAAGTTAAATTGCCTCGCAGGCTGAACAGAGAAACAAAGCAGGTGGTTGTGTGTTTGTCACCAGCAGCACTTGGACTGGGGGAGCCAATTTCCTGTGCCCTCCGGCCACGGCCTCACCAGCACTCCGCACCTGGACTCCTCTGTCCATGACTCCACGCATTGGGAGCCACCGAGGCAACAGTGACACTGACCCACATGCAGAGACCGGACCAGGAGGTGACACAGAACTTAGTCTCTTCCCGGCCCTTGCAATAATTATCTTGTATCCGGAACGTCTCTGAAGGGGTGTTACTACCAAATGGTCACCTATTATCTCGGTTCTACAAGTGTGGTCTCCAGACCCTTGGGGAGCCTGGTTCAGGAGGCCCATGAGGTCAACACTATTTTCATGATAATATTAAGATGGCATTAACCTTTATCAATGTATTTGATAGATTAAATAGAAAAGGTAGACCGGAGACTGGGTGGCAGGACACACACAGGCTTTATTGGAGGGAAGGGTACCCCTGCCGGCTGCTTCCACGGAGAGGAGCAGAAGAGAGCGAGCGAGGGGCTTACAAGCACCTTTAAGGATTGAGGGTGGGGCTTAGGGCACTCAGCACACGCTGATTGATTAGGACCTAGGGAATTAGGAATGGGGGCTTAGGGTATTTGGCAGGTGCTGATTGGTGGTTCAGAGCTCAGGAATGTCTGGCCGCAGGTAGGGTTTATGTCTGTCCATCAAATGAGGGAAGGGAGGATCTATCAGTGTTGACATTTATACTGATGATGCAAAAGCAATAGTGGAGAAAACCACTGGTGCCTTAGAACGAATCAAGAAAATGGTACCGCCGAAACCGGTTTGGCTCAGTGGATAGAGCGTCAGCCTGAGGACTGAAAGTTCTCAGGTTCGATTCTGGTCAAGGGCACATACCTTGGTTGCGGGCACATCCCCAGTAGGGCGTGTGCAGGAGGCAGATGATCGATGTTCGACAAACTTAAAGTGGGAAAGTCCTTGATGAAACCATTAAACGTATTCAACCTTTATGTACACGTCATAAACTCTCAACCTTTATGTACACGTCTTTTAATATCCTGTGTGATGGCATGGGACATATGCAGAAAGAATGTCTGCTGCATGAAGTACCATGTTTGTCTCCAAGGAAAAGGACCTGCACCATTGTTGACTCACAAGCTACACTAATGGCTTTTTGTCATGAAACACTGCTTTTACTTGAGAAAGAATGACTGAGAGACAAATTGTACTTCTTCAGGCTTGGGTATTTGGCAGACATTTCCTCAAAAGCAAACAAGTAAGACTGTCACTTCAAAGGAAATAGCTGACAGTATTTGTTGCCAGTGGTAAAAATTGAGCATTCGAGAAAATATTAGAATTTTGGAAAACCTGGATCGCCTGCCAAGAGCTTCACAGCTTACCAATATTTAGAGACTTTAATGATGGTATCAATGGCAATATTGATAAATGCAATTTTTGATACTGTCAAATGTAATGTGTCAACATTTGGAAGATCTGCATAACTCAGTGGAAGCACTTTCCAAATGATCAGTGCTTGATGTTACAAAATTGTGCACCTGTAACACGGTTTCAGGTTCCACACTGCAACTAACCCCTCAGAAACTAACACTTGTGCAGTTTGGTATAGCTTCAAAGCATATAAACAGTGACATGAAAAGGCTTGTACAATACTCCTCTCTTTTCCAGTGGCATACTCGTGTGAAGTCCAATTTCTTTTGTATACTTCAGCTAAAACCACCACTGCAGATTGAATGTAGAAGCAGAGAAGACCCAACAGCCTTCTTTTAAGCCAGATGTTAAAAAGATTTGCAAAAATGTCAAACAATGTCACTCTTCCCACTATTCTGTTTTGCTTTGGAAAATATAGTCATTTTTTCATGAAAATATGTTACTTTCATTAGCATTACATGGGTGAAGGCTATTTTTAAAAATAAATTAAACTTCTTAGTTTTAATGTTTAAAGTGTTAAACATCAGTAGGTAAAACCTGAATAAATGAAAACACTTTTCTCTTTTTTTAGAGTGCAAAATACATTTCTTTTTTATTTTAATTTCTTTCAATTATAGTTTATAGTCGATATTACAAATAAAAGCCGCTCAATCCTCACTAAGTCTTAAGAATGCAGAGTCCTGAGTCTATAAAGTTGAGAACTCAATCTATTGAGGCCTCATGTAATAACACTATCCAAACTCAGAAGCAAAACAGAGTAGGAAAAAACATGTGCTTTGGAGTCAGACAGGCCTGGTTCAAATTCTGGCTTTACCACGTGCCAACCCTTTTACTTAATAATCCACTTAATTGCTCTAAGTTTCCATTTCCTTATTTATAAATGAGAATAATAATACCCAACTTATAGATTGCTTGAGGGTTTGAAATAATACATATAAGAAACTTAGCATAGTGCCTCATAATAGGTATTCAAATATTTATTGACTGAACAAACACAGTAAGATGTTCAATATATCAATGAGTGCTTTTGGTTGAAAGGATCAGAAATGGCTTAAATGGTTTAAAAAAGAAAGAAAGAAAAACTTACCTTCCATAACAAGAATTCCAGAGGCAGAAAAGCCTGGCATTGTGTTGAAATGCAAACTCTACATTTGTAACTTTTGCTTTCAGATAATGTAGCCGCCACTGCTGGTCTATGACCTCCCACGTAGAGATGCAAAGATACAGATCTCCCACCCCCAAATTACTGATTCAGAGATTGTAAAGCAGACCCTGGCCTTAGAACTCGGTTCAATGTGGTGGAACATCAATAATGTACAATAATTGTACATTTTTCATTCATTCATTCATTCAATAAATCATTCATAGAAACCTATACCCTGCTTAGTGCTGAAACTATAGTACACATTCTATTAGGGAGGGGGAGCAGGTATTCCTATACACAAATATCTTTCATGTAATGAAATAAAACTATGCAAAAAGTGTTCAGTGATCACAGGGCACGGAGGGATTCACAGGTGAAGGTGGGTTGACCGAGAAGGCTGCACAGAAAACATTTGTTCTTGGCTTTTTTTTGGTGCCCAGAGTGAGACAATGTGTGTGCATGAAGAAAGCCCGGAAATATGGATGAGCAAAGTACATTTAGGGCGCAGTGAGAAAGATTGTGTGACTTATATTCACGCTGAGATGGAGGTGGAGTAAGAGAAGGTCAAAAAAGTTTGCTGAGTCTGGATTACATGAGGCCTTGAGTGCTGTATTCCACCATTCTACAGTTATCCTCAAGTTTGCACCTTAGAATCACTTGGAGAGCTTTGTAAAATCCTGAAGCCCAGGCCAATAAAGGGTACCAAACTTTGCCACCCCAACCTGTGTCTTTTAAAACAAAAGACTCGGAAAGAACCTTTGACACCCACCCACCCACCCACCCTTTTTTTTTTTTTTTTTTTTTTTTTTTTTTTTCTTTTTTCTGCCTAAGAGAATTCAGATAGAAAAACCTAGCTTCAGGACAGGAATCTTAGCATATTCACTTTACCATAATAGCCTTAGCGTAGTCACCCTAACCTTGTGTGGATTAAGCATGTCAGACTGGGAGGATATGAGGAAAAGTCAGCTAGTTTCCCTTCTGTGTCTCACCAATTTGGGGTTGCCCAGAAAGAGTTTGTTTATTACATGGTGTCCTCCTGTGAATTACCCAGTTTCCCTTTGAAATCTAAAATCCCTGCCCCACTTCTCCTCTGCCCCAAATGGCAGCTATACCTCACCTGCCCAATGGGTCTTTGGGTCTCATATCTTATAGTACCCCCAAATATACATCCATCTTGGACATGTTTTAAAAAAATTCAAGTAAATGTGAAGGTTTAATTAGCTTTATTAAGCGATTCATGAATTGGTCAGCATCCACCAGCAATTAGAAGCCAAAGGGTGGTACAAAATGGAAGGTTTGCATAGTAGCAGGGTAGGGCAAGTGAGCTATTTAGTGAAAGAAAAGAAAGGATTAGTATTAGGCCTAGACATCCTTTCTCAGAGGGAAGAGGAGAGAAAGGTGGTGTGTGTGTGTGTGTGTGTGTGTGTGTGTGTGTGTTTTATCATGTAGATTGTGTTCTCTTTCTATGGGGGTAGAGGGCGGGGAGGGAATGGAGAGGGCTATGTGACAGATTACCTTACTGCTACTTGAGCAGAAATTCCAGACTAGTTAATTAAGACTGTGTTTCTGAGAGAGGTTGAAACTGCAATTAGATCGGGTATTAAATCTACGTATGGTAATGGACACCCCGAGAAGAAAAATTCATTTAATGTGTACCCCGAGAAGTAATTTATCTACTGAGGTGGACTCCCCAGGGCCAACCAAGGGTCCAAATCTTATGAATAATAGGAGTCTAGCAGCTATTTGCTGACAGGGGTTCCTCACACACTCTGTACACTGGGAGGAACCTCAGACTGTACTCTTGGCTTCCTGTAGGATGCCCTGCTTGTTTAAGCCATCTGAGCCAACTACTGTGAGAAAGCCATGGCTTTGTCTTCCTACCACAGAAATGAAAGAGAAGTGCCCCGTCCAATCAGAACTGCACCCTTGGGTGCCTCATTTACATAAAATGGACCTCACTGAGGACCTGGGTGGGAACTTTCACTATTAAAAAGCGGTCTCCCCTTTGCCTCTGTGAAATGTAATTTTCCTGAATCTGTGTCTTCTGGGCTGCAGCTCCTTTGGCTCAACTAAATACTTATTATTTTTTTAATATAGTCTACAATTAATTTTGGTTTACAGTATTATCATGGACGTTCAGCCTGAGTGACACCACTTTGGGCCTATAACTTCTTTGTTAACAATCTCCCCCCTTTTGATCATACTCTTTTTTTTTTTTAATATATTTTATTGATTTTTTACAGAGAGGAAGAGAGAGGATAGAGAGTTAGAAACATCGATGATGAAAGAGAATCATCGATCAGCCGCCTCCTGCACACCTCCCACTGGGGATGTGCCCACAACCAAGGTACATGCCCTTGACCGCTGAGAAAAGTGCTGAAAACAAAGGAAATTCGTGTCACTCTCAGCTCCCATGCTGTAGCTCTGGGGATCCTTGGTATGGCATGAAGAGTCTGCTTAACCTCTGTGCCATCCACAGGTTCCAGTTCCAGATCCCAGCTTTAGAATTCATACACCGTTCATTCCCTCTGTTTCCCTCTTTGATATGCCCGTTACAGAGAGATCATTTCCTTGGCAGTTAGCAGCTGCAAACATGCATTTAAAGCTTTTGAGAAAATACAGTGTTGGGGAGATGATCATGATAACTACAAACGGGATAATTCCCAATGTTTGGAGCATCCTTCTAGCTGCCAGATGGGATGCTGCCCAGCTCATGGATTGCTTAACAAAGCCAATTACATCTTCAAATGCACTCGGCTGAATTTTGTTTTTTAACCAACACTTTTCTCCTGTTCCTCTGATTCATGCTAACTTAATTATTAGCCTGGCGAGAAGAACTGAGAAGGTGGGAGGAAAGTTATTTTGTTGTACCCCCCCCATACCACATCCTAGGTCAATGAAAACATGCTCTTTGGGGAGGAGAGAGGGGAGGGGGTAGGGGAGAGACTTTAGGACCTTGTGAAGCAGGTGACACCATATACAGCCAGGTTGAGACCTACAGGTCTACAGCAGTGTTTCCCAAACTTCTCTCATGATGAGAATCACCTGGTGGAGTTGTTAAAATACAGATTCCTGAATCCCAACTAAGAAGTGCTAAACTAGAATTTTTGGGAACATATAGGTGAAATTGTATATTTAACTAGTGCTCCAGCAGTGGCTACATTATTTCTTTTTTTTTAACCTATATGTTCCCCAAAATTATGTTTACCTATATGTTCCCCAAAATTATGTTTACCTATATGTTCCCAAAAATAGGTATACAATTTTACCTATATGTTCCCCCAAAATTCTAGTTTAGCACTTCTTAGTTGGGATTCAGGAATCTGTATTTTTAACAACTCCAGCAGGTGATTCTCATCATGAGAGAAGTTTGGGAAACACTGGTCTACAGGAGTCAGGGCCTGTCCAACCTGTTTGCACAGAACATGTTCTTCCACGTGGAGGGAGCCCAACCTTGTGAAATACACTTTTCATCTCCATTTGATATTCAAAATCAGAATTATTAAAAGGCTTTTATGCCGCAGAGACCATGTGATAGGCACTGGAATGGAGCTCGCCTAGCACCGGGGCCTGTGGGGTACAGGCTGATAAAGCCTGCCCTTTGTTCTCCTGCCTGCATCTGTGTAAGCTGATCCCTGCACAGCGGAGCTGGGTAGACAGCACCCTTCTCTCTCCCTGGGCCCAGACCACGGGGACCTTTGACTAGATGAGTCTGCAGGGTGTTTGCCGGAAGAGAACACATCTCCCCCGTTTACTCACTGAATACCTATTCTGGAATTTGGGCACTTTTTTTTTTATTTTTTTACTTAATCAGATGGAAAGATGAACTCCCCACACTGGTGAGAGCTGACAGAAGAATGTGTTTGTAGGCGTTTCACAAGATGAATTTAAAATGCCTGCTCTTGGTTTGGATCTCTGTATCCAGCTGCTGAAATGATGTCCTTAATAAAAGTTGCCTCTTCTCGGGTATCAGCATTCAAGTGCCTGAAATCATCTTTCAAGGGTCCAAATGCTGCTGTGAAGCTTTTGTAGTTGTTGTTGTCCCCTCCAGTCACAGAATTGCTGGAGTGTTTTGAATTAAAAAAAAAAAATTTTTTTTAAACTATTTCATGTATAAAACATGACTAAAACACAGCACTCTGAACTTGTTTACTATTTGGCTCAAACCCCCCCCCCGCCTCCAACTCCGTTTCTGTAGTCAATAAAATAGCAGGCCATCTTTCATGGGATGGAACCAGGTGTTGGCTGTTAGAGAGAATGAAGGCTGATATGCAAATGTCACAGCCCAGCAGGACCCTGGGAAGGCACACCGAGCTTTGGGCTGACTTCTGTTTGGCCTTTACAGACTATTTTTACATTCATTCATTCATTCATTCATTCATTCATTCATTCATTTATTTATTTATTTATTTTTACAATTCCCCCGTTTTACAATTTCTGTATGACTCCACCCAACAACACACCGCGGTCACATGCTGCTTCCTTTTCAGCATTCAACTGTCTTCCCCGAAGCCCCCTTTGCCGTTTTGTCCCGTGGGAAAGGCAGCGTGCTGACACTCCTCCACAGGGACCTACCTGCAGGTCTTCGCTGCATAATTTCCAATCACCAACCCTCAGGGGCAGCCCAGGCTTTTTCCCCCGCCCCCAAATAATGTGTAATCACCTTGCAAAGAAAGAAATAAAAATAAAACAAACACTCATCTGCAGCTCTGACTCAAAGAGCTGGGCTCCATGGAAATTACAGGCTTTCATTCTGGCGGTGCAGATGTGACTAGGAATCCCTGCCTTCGCGAATGCCCAAAGGGAACTGGCCTCCGTGCGCAGACCTGCCAGTGTGTGGGTGGCCCGGGCGCAGCCAGCCCTCCTGGGCACGCCACTGCTGGGCTTGAATCCACTTACAGGGAGAATCTGTAATTAGTAAACAAAACCCCAGCAGCCCCTGCCACTGACCCTGCATTCCCACAGCCTCCTCGGTGCAGGGGCCTCCCTTTCCTGAGCTGTGGCCGTTCCCACCGACCCACTTGGATACAAACAAGCTGGCCTTTGATGGCTAGAAGGGAGTGGGGTCTTAATCATGGTGTCGGGGATACATGACCTCTCTCTTGGTGGGTCAGCAGTTGCTTTCAAAATACCAGGAATGATGGTTTTTACCGTTCGTTGTGGGTTGTTGTGTGCCAGGATTAATTTAGCTCCGGCTCTTGGGAAACAGTCAATGCTGAGTGGCCTTATTAGTCCCCGTTTTAAAAAGCACTCTCACATCGCCAGGCAGGAGGTCTGATGAGAAATGCTACTTACTGCGACCCTCCTGCGCACACACAGGGTCCTTCTGAACGGATTCTCGCAGGGCCTGCCTCTTAGGGATGAAAAATGCACCGGTTCTCCAAGGGAATCAAATACACATTGAACAGGGATGTAAATGCTGTCTTTAAAGAAATCAATTCCGGTGTCCAATGAAGTAAAATAAAGAAGACATCATTTCATGCTCACTCGAGAAAGGAGACACGTGTCCTGTATTTTGGAGAGAGAGGACAAAGGTTTGGGTTTAAAATTTAATGAGCAAATTGCCGAAACCGGTTTGGCTCAGTGGATAGAGCATCGGTCTGCAGACTGAAAGATTCCTGGTTCGATTCCGGTCAAGGGCATGTACCTTGGTTGCGGGCACATCCCCAGTACAGGGTGTGCAAGAGGCAGCTGATTGATGTTCCTCTCTCATCCATGTTTCTAGCTTTCTATCCCTCTCTCTTCCTCTCTGTAAAAACTCAATAAAATACATTTTTTAAAAAGAATTTAAAAATTCAAAGTTTAATGAGCAAATCTCTGCCTAAAAGGCATACCCCATTTCCATTTGAAGCTTGATCACAGCCTGGGGCTACTGATTCAAGCTATCCTTATGTTTTCCATTCCCCCTTATTCCCTCATATTCTTCCTCTCTCTCTCTCTCTCTCTCTCTCTCTCTCTCTCTCTCTCTCTCTCTCTCTCTCTCTCTCTCCCCCTTCCTCTTACAAGGAATAGCACAGGTGAAGAATGAATCTTTACACGACCCATTAGTACATCTTGGGTGGTGCAAAAAGGCAGGGATTACAAATGGCTTTGCAGCCAGATGTGCTTTGCCCAGTTCTGTATTTCACACATCCCCACCCCCTCCCACCGCGTGCGTGTGGGTTGCCTGCAGAGTTGGAGTCAGCGAGTGCCCTGGGAGCTGAAGGGCTTTCCAGAAGCCTGGCCAAGCTGTACCTGTCACCCAGGATGTTCCAGGAAGTGCCAAACGCGTACTCCGTTCAACAGTTTCAGCTCCCATTGAATAAAGGAATACGTGCTTTGTAATGAAAGACTAGTTGGTAATTAACAGGAGTTTATTGATGGCTAACAAATGCTGATATAAATCTTTATGAGCTCTGAGAGGCCCACAGCTGCTCGCCAATCCCTCCTTTTCCAAACATGCTTCCCTGAAGCCGAATGTCTCTCACTCCCCCCCCCCCCCCACCCCCACCCCCGCTTTGATTTGGCCTAGTAATTCTATCCTGCTGCCACAACTGCTCATCCTTTATCCCCCTGTTTTGGATTACCAACTGGTGTTTATTTTAAATGTAGTTACTAGCCAATTAAATAGAAATTAACTGCATTTAGAGGCAGGGCTGCTGCTGATTGGATTACTGCTTCTTCCTTTGGTGAATAGTCATTCTCTCTTTGGCTGTTCTGAGAGCAAAAGCCCCAAAGGCAACGTCCAGCACCCTTTGCCAAGGGCCCCCCCAGGGCAGCTACCTGCTACACCCAGCATTGCAGGAAGTAGGCATGGGATGCTCTGTCCACTCATCAGGACAGGGAGCAAACTGGGCTGTAACCAGAGCTGCTTCCTGTTGTGATTCCGTTAAACCATTTCTGATTCAAGACAGACTCTCCTACCAGAAGGTCAGGTTGATTTCACTGAAGAAGGGGAAAACTCCATCTCCTGCGTTCTCCTCTGTGCTCTGGGACAGCTGGGATGCATCTTCCTTTCCACCCCAACACTGAACACTGTTTGGGGGTCAGGAGCTGAGTCTCTCTGGGACGTGCCACCCTGGCATGCAGATAGATTATTTTTGGCTGACAACAATGAAAATCCAGCAAACTCAGGAAGAGTTGTGTGTTGTTGTTTTTTTACCTCCCCCTTTCCTTCCTAAAAAGATTCAGACATAAAAACCTGCTTCAGAAAAAGAACCTTAGCAGAATCACCTTAGCATATTCACTTTGGCATACATGAATTAAGTATGATAGACGAGAAGAATCCATGCAAAAATCTGTTCTCTGGATGCTCCTTTGTCCCGTTGTTTCTGAACTGTGAGTTGATGAATTTCCTCTTTGAAATCCCAGTCCCCATCCTCCCTTTTCTCCTTTGTCCAAAATAACATATATACCTCATTTTGCATCACGGTCTCTGGAATTTTTGTGCTTATACGAACTCCCCGGAGGCATGCATTCAAATTTTATTTTCTCCTGCTAATTTGCTGTACGGTGTTTGAAAGGTTCAACCAGCCGGAAGAACTAAAGGAGTAAGGAGATTGTCTCTCTGGCCCTGACACCGGTTTGGTTGGGTGAAGGAGAGGCTGGTTCGCTTCCAGGGCTGGGTGGAGCTCATGGGCTTAATCAGTGAGCTTCAGGGAAGAGCCAAACTGCAGGCTTCCTACTTTCAAATCAAACCGTTTGTGCTAATCCCCTAGGTCATCTGATTTGGCTGTCACCATTTCTTCTAAACCAGAACAAGAAACACATCTGTGATGAAATTCATTGGTTCAAGTCCTTTTCGGTCTCAAGCCATGCTTCTGTAGATTGCATAGATATATATGTATTCTATGTGGGTGTCTCAGGGTACAAAACCTCATCAGGAAATGCCTTCTCCTGTTTTTACCTCACATAGAGCTACTCATCCTTCAAGTCAGGTCCATCCTCCTTTAGGAAGACTTTCCCTAAGATAGCAAGTCAAGTCCTAGCTCCATCACTTAATAGCTCTGCAGCCCTTGGTTAACCCTCTGAAGTCCCCTAGGGAGACAGTGTTCTCATATTCTTAATAGGGACAATGAGAAATTATTAAGATCAAAGGTTCAATAAACATCAAAAATATTGTTTACTTCCACACAAATGTGAGCCTTCATTATAATTCCATTATGACTCCTTGTCATTATTGCATCCTCGGGTGATACTTTGTGTATTAATTTTACGCTACCTTACATTTTTAACTGTTCCTGATAAGGCAGCTTGTTCTTGCTCACTAAATTGTAAATGACTAGAAAGTAAATAATGAAAGATAGGTTTACCTATGAAGGTCATTCAATCTTGTTTATCATAGCACACACACAGACACACACACACACACACACAAATTGCCTCAAAGTACAACAATAAGGGATTGAGATTGGTTTAAAAAAAATAGATTACATAGTCATCTAACAGAATACAGGTGTTTATTGTTGTTTTTATTTTTTTTCATTAAAATGAAAGGAAGGATGTAAAGAGCAAAAGGGAGCTTCAATCTCCCTTACAATGAAAGTAACTAGATTAACTTCAAATTCACAAGGTTTTCTTTCCACCAACTGGAGAACTGAAGTTGCATAACAAAAACAGGCCCCAAGCCTAAGGAGGGATAATGTCTGCAGAGAGAAAGGGAATGCAAAGTACTCACTTGGGATAGATGTCACCAGACACCAGACAACATGGGTGAGTTTTGTGAAGTGAAAGAAACCAGATCCAGAATTGTTTGATTTGATTCACATGACAGTCTGGGAAGGGAAAATCATAGGGAAGAGAACAGATGAGTGGCTGAGGGACCAGGGGCTGGGGGTGGGTTGTCTATTAAGGAGCAGCAGGGAGAACTTGGGGGTGATGAAATTATTGTGTATAGGACTGTGGTTCACAGCAATGTTTTGTGCATTGGTTGAAATTGATAGAACTGTACACCACAAAAAATGAACTTTACTACCTGTGAAAAAATCTACAAGATGTGAAAGAAAAGATGGAGTGCGGATTGTGACAAACATTTCCCTTATTGTGAATTAATCACATGAGCACACTGAGGGGATGGAGAAGAAAAGTGCTGACCTCAGTGACTTTGGAAGACAGTGTTTTGATTTGATATAAGGCTAACATACTGAACACAAACACTGCGCTTCAGTTGTTTCTCACAGGGAGATGGGTTAGGAATTCTGACACTTATTTTGTATATGTGGGTTAAACAAAAAAAATCTAAATATATTGTAGAAAATGAGAGCCGAGTTTTTCTCTGCTGGAGAAAGAAGTTACATATAAAATAACAGGGAAGGCTGGTGCTTATCTGTGTTCAGATATGTCAATGTGGACTCAGTTTTAAATAATAAATTTAAAACTTTAAATATATACAGAAAAACAGTACAGAAATATAGATGTGTATATATGCATGAGTTAGTACACACACACACACACACACACACACACACACACATCTTAACTATATCTACATCACTAACGAGAAATGGTGACAGAAAGAACTCCTTACTCCCAATGGTATTGGTTTCTAAATACCATCCTCCAATACAAAGAATCAGGGATTTTTGGAGAACTGTTTTATTCCAGGAACAGGAAAGTGAATTATTGAATTGAAGCATGACCATACTACTCCCTTTTGCAAAATAGATAGCCTTCCACTCTAGTTTATATTTGTATACAGCACCTTAGGGAATTGCACAAACTGCTCAGTAATAGAGAAATTATAAATACAGGTGCTGCTGTATTTAAATTAGCATAAAGTGTAATAAACCTGAAAAAATAGACAACATACGTATCTGATCAGCTAAATAGAAATAGCAGAAAACATTGAGAGCCACGCATGTAGTAGCGTACGGTACGCCAGGCACCACTCCAAGCACTTTCCATGCATTAGCTTACGCAATCCTCACCACAACTCGAGGTGAGGGATAGTACTCTTATCCCCATTTTACAGATAAAGAAACAGAGGTGAAGTAATTTCCACAAAGCCCACAGCTAGCAAGTAGCAGGGCAGCACTATAAAGCACTGCTGGCTTCATTACCATTTTACTTCTCACAGCAGCTGACTGAGTGAGGTATCTTTACTAAAATAATCAGACATGGAACCTGAAGCTCAGGGAAGTAGGGGACCAGCCTCGCTGAAAGTGACAGGACTGGGACACTTGACCTCGAAGCCATGCTTTTACAGCTGCAGCATGCTGCCTCATGCATTAACATGAAGTGGGCAAACCCAAACAGGAAACTACCAGAGAATTGTCAAAACACATCTCCAGTGGAGAATTCGAAACGACTAGTTCTTTCCCAAGTCTGCTTAAATTTCACACCATCCACCTGCACGTTTTTCCTTCCTCGCCAGCTGAGCATGGTGACATTTCTTGTTCTCTGGTTTAAATCAGAGAAGCTTACAGAACTATAATCACCAAAGAAGCTATATATTAGCTTACAGAGATTTTTTTTTTCCTCTCCTCCTTGAAATTAAAGAGGCAGGGAAAGGTACAATCTGGCTTCTATTGCTGGGTCCCTGAGAAAGCCATTGTGGGCATTCTCAGGCAAAAAGAAAGTGACTTCATTTTTAGAGGGCAATACCCTATTGACAAGTTGGCAAGCCTGCCTGCTGGAAAAAGAATGTGCAGAAAACCTGAAAGATAATTAGTGCGCGGTAACCTCACAGCAGGCAGCAGGCCTGCAGCGCGCTTGGCAGAGGCAGATGTGGCCACACAGTTCATTAACACTGCACACTGTGTTGAATTCCAGTCGGGGCAATTAGAGGAGGCTCTAGAACTCGGATAGAACTCCAAAATAGACTCTCTGACCTCAGCAGCAGTTGGGTTGATC
Organism: Pipistrellus hanaki; assembly: GCF_964339955.1. Classification (NCBI taxonomy): domain Eukaryota; kingdom Metazoa; phylum Chordata; class Mammalia; order Chiroptera; family Vespertilionidae; genus Pipistrellus; species Pipistrellus hanaki. The sequence continues at coordinate 19,138,429 of NC_140504.1, forward strand.
TAAGCCACCACCTAAGGCAGTGGTCGGCAAACGCCATTAGTCAACAGAGCCAACTATCAACAGTACGACGATTGAAATGTCTTTTGAGAGCCACGTTTTTTAAACTTAAACTTCTTGTCTACGGCCATACCACCCTGAACGTGCCCGATCTCGTCTGATCTCGGAAGCTAAGCAGGGTCGGGCCTGGTTAGTACTTGGATGGGAAACTTAAACTTCTTCTAACGCCACTTCTTCAAAATAGACTCACCCAGGCCGTGGTATTTTGTGGAAGGACCACACTCAAGGGGCCAAAGAGCCACATGTGGCTCACGAGCAGCAGTTGGCTGACCACTGACCTAGGGCTCTTTGGAGATTAGACTAGAATTCCTCACAAACCTATTTGATTTTCTTTGGCAAACATTTCTACGTTGCTCACCACGATCGAGGAGAGCAATAGCACAGATGGTCAAAGGAGAGGAGCATTTTAAAACCGACTTGACATTGCACTACACAATAATCCTATTCTTAAGCTTACCTTTTTTTAAACTTATATTTTGCTTAAGTGTCAATTAAAATCACAGGTGCTTCCAATTTTACAGCTTGAATACATTTTAATAAAATTGTTTATGAAGTGATCTATTAATGCAATTGTGTTCTGCTAATGATTTATTTTAAGAAGGTTAAAGATAGGTTTCATTGGAGGAAAAAAGTAGCTATGAAGTATTGGTAACTTTGTGTTTTGAAATGTTTTCTAGCACTTTTGAGAATGTTCATTCCTCTGCTGATCTGAGATTTATCCTACCCCTACTTCTTTTCTCTCCCTTCCCTTCTAAGACCAATCCTCACCAGTGCCTGGAGATCTTCTGCCTTCACATTTGCAACTCTTTTTTTAAGGTAATTTTTGTTTTTTTCATCCTCACCTGAGGATATTTTTTCCATTGATTTTTAGAGAGAGTGGAAGAAAGAGGGAAAGACAGAGAGAAACATCAATGTGAGAGAAACACGGCAATTGGTTGCCGCTGGCTGGCACTCTATCCACTGAGCCAAACTGGCTAGGGCACATTTGCAACTCTTGAACTCCCATCTCTGGTACATCTTTTTCTGCCTTGTGTATTTATAGTGTCCAACAGAGCTAGAATGCACTATCTCACGCAGCCAATAGGTGTTGCTTCAAAATATGAGAGGCCCCAAGCTCTCTCACGCACATTGGGGCTGCATTCAACAAGTTCATTAATCTGAAAAAGCCCATCAGGTGGATTTTACTTGTAATGCTACACGTGTGGTGTGTATTCTCTGATCCTAGCAGCCGATGGCGAGGTAAGCAATCCAACATTATGCTGAGCAAACATAGCTGCCCCTAAACATTTTCCAAAAGTCTTCCTCTATGTGGAAGATAAACAGGTGACGTTGAGTCTTAAAAAAAAAAACCAATAAAATAAAATAAGTAAGAACAGAATTTTTTCTAGGCCACATGGATAGCCTGTCAGGCAACCCAGAACCGCTTGCCAAATGCCTTCTCCCCCGTCTGTCGCAGGAGGAGAACACGTGCGGCTGTTGTTTACAGCTGCGGGTCAGCGTGGGGTGTTGTTGATCCGATCAATGCCACCAGGTGCTCGGGGCACAGCTCCAGCGTCCCCGCAAACGACTGTTGTGTCTTGCCAGGATTTTGTGTTAAGCTGTTATGTCTGCCCTCTTTTCCCCTTCCTACCTGCCTTCTCCTGATTGCCGGGAGCGGGTAAGCTGGCTTCAGCAGCTCCTTTACATCCCCACAGCTGTCTTTCTATGGACTAAGGCACATAACGGGGTCAGACCTCTCTCCCAATCTCCAACAGAAAGCTTATTGCTGGGACCATGCCCAACGTGGCTTCTTGTCCCTGGTGAACCTGCGTGGCTTTCTGAGAATGAGACACATTACCCAAAGCCAGCGGCGCAGGCTTCCTGGCTTCATCTCCTCAGCTCTGCAGCGCATCACGCCATCAACGCGGGGGCTTTGTAGGCCTGTTATTGTATTAGCACCACATGGAGACTACTCATGGAACTCACATGCAGAACGTGTGATGTCAGACCGGCTTAACATGAGTCCAAATTTCGTGCAGCTGTTAGACTCAGATGTTTCATTTCATTTCTTATGTCAGCACCATCCCAATAAATCCACTGATCCTGAGACTGAGAAGTAAGGAGAGTGCCGTGTGACCACACATGTTTCACAGCCGGGGAGCTGTACCACATCTGTGCGGACCTGCTCTCACGACCAGAGGTCACAGCAGAACCGTGGCCCTGGTACTCTTCACAGAAGGGCGAGCATGGCCGTAGCCATCAACAGAAAGGCAGTTTACAGAAGGACAGCAGCCCTCCCACAAATGAGAGCATGTTCCCTAGGGTCAGCTGTGCTCTCACAAACAGGTTTTTGCAGAGAAACGTTTCAGGAAAGACATTGCAGTTTCTTTAGAGGGCGTTTGATTAAAAACCATGCATCAAACAAATTAGTCTCTGACAAGGAAAAGTGTTTGCTAACAAGTGCCCCTGACTCTTCCTGGGAGAGAATCAGCAAGCCTGCCCTGGGTCTGCCTGTCAGGGCAAGATGAATCACTGTCTCTGCAGTAAAGCCTTCTACGGCTGCCACCCGAATAATGCTGATCTTCAAAAATAAATAGCCCTCAACATTTCCTTGGAATTAAAGATAGAAGAGGACATATATATTTTTTTAAACCTGAATTTTTAGATTTATATATGCTATTTACGACTCTATAATATGACTACATGTGCTGAGAACTGTGGGTTTCCTATGATTCATTTTGGAAGGGTTGTGGTTGTACATGGTTTGGTTAAAAAAAAAACAACACAGAACTTAAGAGGTTCTTCGTTTTTTTTGTTTTGTTTTTTTTTAAAGGAGGACAAGAATTCCCTGCTGTTCTGGACTGGCACAGGCACAGTTCCTGGGATGAAGTGAAGACTAAAAATAAGATGGATGTCTCCCCTTTCCCCACATCATCACTCCACCTGGGGTATCTTCCCGGGCCCCATCCATGCCTTGTGATGTGACAGAGTCAAGCTTTGCAAACACCGTGAGGCCTTTTGGAACGTGGCTCCTGCACTAGAAACATGGTGGATTTGCTTGCTTGCTTGCCTCGTCTCCCCCTCTCCAGCATGTTTGATTGTATGGAATTTTGAAATTCAAAGAAAACAGATCCAAATTACTCTACTTTAGCTTCTGAAGAAGAGAGAAAACATTCAGCTGTAACACAGTGTGAACGTTCTAGGGCCCGCTTCCTATCCCAGCTGCATGGAGTCCCCCAGCTAGGCACATGGAGCAGATTTCATGAAATCATGGGTATAGTTTAGGCTCCTGCTCTTAATGCTCAGTCAATAAAATGGCCCTAGGAGATGGAACTCTATGGGTGCTATGTGGGAAGACACCACTGAGTGGCATCTTCCCAAGTAAGGTAGGGAGAAGGAATGGATCTCAACTGAGCAAAAAGGAAAAGGTGTGCTTGGAATGAGGCTTCATCAGTTTTTTTTGTGTTTTTTTTTTTTTTTTTTAATATACTTAATTGACCTCTTACAGACAAGAAGAGAAAGGTATAGAGAGCTAGAAACATCAATGAGAGAGAAACATCGACCAGCTGCCTCCTGCACACCCCCTACCGGGGATGTGCCCGCAACCAATGTGCATGCCCTTGACCGGAATCAAACCTGGGACCTTTCAGTCTGCAGGCCGACACTTTATCCACTGAGCCAAACCGGTTTCAGCAATTTGTTTTGAAAGATGCTGCTCTTTGACCAGAAAGCTTTGTTCCATGACACCATCAGCTTCAAAGATTCCCAAAACTCTCTGGACCTGGGGAGAGAAGATGCTAAAGGGATCACATCTTTTAGGTTAGGTAAGTCCTGTAGCAGCGCGTGGCTGACAAGAAACGGATGGCGATTCTCATCTAGGAAAATCAGAGGATTTTCATAAAGCCCTGGTGGTATTCATAGCAATTATATAAACTGCTCAAGTGTAAAAGTTAAACCTTATAGAAGGTTCAGCTCTTGGTGAATGAGGGCCTTCTGAATTTTTTTCATTCTATTTTTTTTTTCATGAGTTGTCCCACTTAAGACTAAACTCTCATCATTCTCTTAACAGTCACATTGTTTTCCCTGTGACAAATGAAAGTCCATTTAATTAAGACATGCAGGAATCCACTTCATAAAATTAATCTTATAGTAAAAGTATTCTATACTGTATGCCTGGTTTCTAGAGGTGTTTGTTTTGTTTTCCCCCCTCTTATATTATTGCTGTTTTCTGTATTTCCTATTCTCAACCTCTCATGCCCTTAAAATATTATTCAACATTGAGTTGAATTAATCCCTTAATTCTTTCACTGCAGAATATCTTCCAGGCTATTTCTACTAAGGGAATGAGAAACTTAATGACCAGATATTAAAATACATGTGATGAGAACACATATAGCTTATAGGTGAACTAAACAAACCCCTTTTTAAAACCACTCTTGATTATATGTACAGCTTGTATGAATGGTAATGTAACTTATCACAACAATATTGATTTCAAATATTTGATATATTTTTCTTTAAAACTACATTCAATTGTTAGTTTTCAAGCACCAGTTTGGGGTTTGGAAAATATAGTCACTGAAGACGTTGGATCTTCATATTTTGTTTATTTTGGTTAAAAATTCACTGTGGGCCTGGCTGGCCTGGCTCAGTGGTTGAGAACTTAACTCTAGAGAACATAAAGTAAGATCTGAATAATGGCAAATCTGCCCATTTTTATTGGATGGAGAGACTCAATATTATAATACTGTTGATTTTTTCCTAAATTAATATATAAATTTAATCAACTCTAATTAAAATTCCATTAGCATTTTTTAAGAGAAACTGACTTGCTCATTCTAAAAAAACACACAACAACAATAAAAAAAAAACTTAGAAGGGCAAAAGAGAAAGAATAGCTATGATAAAGTTAAAAAAGAACAACAAGAAAAGATAACTGACTTCACCAAACAGAGCATTCTAACATAATATAAAGCTACTAGAGGCCCAGTGCACTAATTCATGCACGAGGGATCCCTCAGCTCAACTTGTACCCTCTACAAACCAGGAGCTCTCAGGGGATGTCCTACTGATGGCTTAGACCCACTCCCATGGTTTTATGCTGTCTGTAGGGCCTGGGGGTTTCACTATAGCCATGGAGATGAAGCCCCCATGCCCTGCTGTCTGCTCTCTGCCTGCCTCGCCACACGCCATATGAAGGAAGCCCATGCCCTGCAGTGTGCTCTGTCTGCCAGGCCTGGAGGCTTCGCTGACACCAACACACTAAGGAAGTCCCCATGCCCTGTTGTACTGGCTCTATCTGTGAGGTCTGGGGGTGTTTCTGCCATCACCTTACTAAGGAAGCCCCCAAACCATGCTGTCTGGGCTCTGTCTGCTGGTCCTGCGGCTTCCCTTCTGCCACTGGGCTAAGGAAGCCCCCAAGTCCTGCTGTCCGGGCTCTGTCTGCTGAGTCTGGGGGCAGATGCAGCTTCTCTGCTTGGTCCGTGCGTACACGAATGGGTCTGACAGGCCCAACTGCTGCAGTACCAGTGGAGTGGAAGGCTGGATTGTCCCCTCCTGCGGTGTATCCAACCTCGCCACTTGGTTACCTCAAGCCTGTCCGGGCTCTGTCTGCTTGCCACTTGGTCTGTGAGGGGCTGAGGGGCCCAGACTCTGAGGCACTGGTGGATCAGGAAGGCTGGATTCACTCCCTCGGGCAGACAGCCCAGACACTCCAGCAAAGGGGCTGAAGGGACTGGGTCCTGCCATCTTGTGGCTATGGGGGCCACCATTTTGTCACGGAGTGATGATTAATTTGCATATTACTCTTCTATTAGATAGGATAGTGATTACAAAAAGTAATCTTAGCACAGAAATAAATCAGTAGTTTATTAAACTGGAATAGAAATCCCCAAAAATAGTTTGCAATAAAAAGATAGAAAAATAAGTTTTTCAAAAAATAAAATTTAATAATAAAGGTGGCATTTTATGGAGAGAAAACTAGACTATTTGCTAATTGGTATTAGAAAATTACTATTCAGTAGAAAAAAGTAAAGTATAAATTTACCTCATACCATAACAATAATTAATTTCATATACATTAATTATCCAAACATTAATTATAAAAAGTATTCACAGAAATAAAAAAAGAATGTTTTTATAACTTACGGAAATTAAAGAACATCTCTAACCAACATAAAAACTAGAAATCAGTCAAGGCTGGTGTGCTCAGTGTTAGAGCATCAGTTCATGAACTGAAGGGTTGAGGGTTCGATTCCTGGTCAAGTATCTCAGTTGCAGGCTCCATTCCCAGCCCCATTTGAGGAACTACAGGAGGGAACCAATCAATGTGTCTCTCTCACATTGAAGTTTCTCTCTCTCTCTCTCTCTCTCTCTCTCTCTCTCTCTCTCTCTCTCTCTTTCCTCTCTCTCTTTCTTGCCCTCCTCCCTCTCACTAAAAAGATCAATGGAAAAAATATCCTTGGGTAAGGCTAAAACAACAACTAGAAATCAATAAAGGAAAAGGATAAAATTGATCACAAACATTTTTAATATTTCAGTATGGGATACCATAGATAAAATTACAGAAGAAAATACTTGCCATATGCATAATAAAGAATTACTATACATAATACATGAAGAATTCCTATAAATCATGAAATATAAACAAATAATTTAGAGAAAAAACACAAATTGCCTGGATTCCAAGCTGCACTATAAATGAAACACATGCAAAGTAAAATGCCTACATATGGCTTTGAGTTCATCCAGCCTCCCATTCCCTTCCTCCCCCGCCATACACACACAGACACACAGACTCACCCTTTGGTATTTATCTTGTTTGATGTTCTCTGAGTTGCATAGATTTGTGGGTAGTTGGTGCTTATAATTAATTTTGGGAAATTCTCAGACATTGTTATTTTAAGTATTTTTTCTGCCTTCTTCTCTTCTACTTGTGCTATTTCAATAACACCATAGCCTTTTTTAATACTGTCTCACAGTTCTTGAATGTTCTGTTTTTCACTTTTTTCCTCTTTGAATTTTAATTCTGGATGTTTCTATTGAACTACCTTTACCTTCAATAATTCCTTCCTCGATGTTCAGTAGATCAATCCATTGAAGACATTCTTTATTTCCATTACAGTTTTTCATTTCTAGTATTTCTTTTGATTCTTACAGTTTCCAGCTCTCTGCTGACATTTCCCATTTGGCCTTGCATGCTATTTTTCTAGGAGAGCTTTTAATATAATATGTTAACTATAGTTACTTTAAATTCCTTATCTGATAATGCCAACATCAGTATCATAGCTGAATCTGGTTCTAAGGCTTGCTTTGTCCCTTCAGATTGTGTTTTGTCTTGTGTTTTAGTATGCCTTGCAATTTTCGGTTGAAAGCCAGATATGTTCTATCAGTAATTAGTACTGAAGTGAATAAACCCGTCGTGTGAGGATTTATATTCATCTGGCTTGGAGTTGGGCTGGATTTAGGGTTTGTTGTACTCCATCCCCAAACTCCATGTCCAGTGCTCTATTAACTCTGTTTTTTGGGGTTTGTTTTAGTAATAGAGGAAGGCTAGGCCTGGAATGGGGTGGAAATCTCCACCACCACCACCCCCCCCCCCCCAATTGGGATAAGGTTTCAGTATGGTTCCTGGAGAATAGGCCTTTGTTAAGGAGAAGAATCCAGAGGGGGTTATATACCAGCTACTCTTCCCATCCCCCTGCCAAGGCCAAGAGGAACTTTCTTTCTTACATCTTCACCAAGAGAATCTGGTGGGGCTCCTTGGGGGGAAGGACCTAAAACTTGTGGGGGCCCCCTCTGATGGAGGCCCAGGTGTTTCTCACTCTCACACTAGTCCACACCTAGTCTCCAGCAAACTGTTACAATTATCAGTGAATTTAAGTGGTTCCACCCTTATGGCTCAATGGCTTCCGTGTATCTCTCTGGACACACCTGTCTCTAGGGTGTGGTTTGCCTGCAAACTTCAATTCTCTGATAGAGGCAAGAAAAGCCATTGATTTCCAGCTTTTCCAGCTTTTTCTTGTTAAGAATGAGAATGGTGACTCAAGCTTTTCACACATCAGAGTGGAAACCGGAAGTGACAAGCTGAAAGAAAATCTCATTTTTTTGCCATTCAGATTGGCAAGCTTAAGAATAACAGTAGTCAGTGTTAGGGAAAGAGGGAGGAAGTGAGCATTCTCATATGGTATGACAGGAAACTAATTTGTGTGTTGTCTTTCTTGAAGGCAGTTTTACCTTATGGACATTTAAAATGAACTTCCACAAATAAGCTCATATAAATGTGAAAATATATGTATAAGAAAATTTGCTAAATAATTATCTTTACTAGCAATAAATTGGAAATTACCTAGAGTTCTATCAATAGAAGAATGGTTAAAACACACACACACACACACACACACACACACACACACACTATGATTGACTTATCCTGTTGCTTTTGTATAGCCTACTAAAACATAGATAGATTTGTGAGAAAATGCTCACCTGTCCGAATTCAAAGGATAGAATCCCAGACAGGAAATATGGCGAAAACGAGACTTTTAATAATTTGGTCTCAAAAGCAGATGTCTTTCGTCACAGGCACACCAGAATTAGCGAGCAAGGTGATATCTATCTATTGTGAGAGTCCCTCCTCCAGTTTCTCATTGGCTGAGTACTATGGAGTTTATAGACTATCCCGAACATCACCTATGGTTTATTATCTCCTATTGGGTTATTTAAAAAAAAATGGGCCGAGGCCTTTTTTAGTTGCCTCCACCTGTCTTTGTCTAGGGAAATCTCACTGGAAAATGCACTATCCTCCAAGGGCACAGCTCTCATAGCCTCTCCCCACCCCCACATCCTGTTTGCTCTGGGGAAATTCAGTCACCGCCTGGCCACATGCTGTGTCTTTGCTATGAAGACGAATCAGGGGCATCTCTCACACCGATTAATATATGAAAATGATAATACATCCATGACATATTGCTATGTGAAAAAAATCACATTACAGGACAGTATGCAAATATATTATCTTCTTAAAAACAAAAGAAGCAAAACACTGTGTGTGCATGGGGTCTGGGGGTGTGTGCATGGGGCATGAGGGATGGGTATGCACAGATTGGTATTTCTATCTGCTCAGAAAAAAGTCTGGAAGTGTAGACACCAAATTCTCACAGCTAATAGCTTTTCCTCTAGCAAGGAGAAGCTTCCCACCGTAGGGGAGATGAACACATCTTCAAGCAAGCATGTGTTCTCTTTATAATTAAAAACACACATGCAAAGAAAGCAGATCCTATTTCTTCATCAAAGAGATAGCTGTCTGGGAAAAGAGGGTAATAACCTTTAGTTCATATTTCTAAGCAACTCCGGAATCTTCGACAAGCTACAGTTTCTGTCTAAGCAAAAGACCCCTTGGGACTGCCGCAGGGAAGGGAAGCCACTTCTGTGCCAGAGGAACAAGTGGGTTAACCTTGGCCTCTGCAGGGGCAAGTTCAGGGCCTGTGTCCATCTCACGCCTCACGGTCATCCCAGTGTCTAGACCACGTCCGGCACTCAGCAGGGCCTCAGGACCTGTGGGTGGAATGAATAACTTAAATGTTAAAAAAAAAAAAAAAAAAAAAGGCAATGATTGTGACAAGTAACTGAACCGTGTACAATACAGAAATCTGGCAAGCCGTTGATCAGAAGTTTCTCTGTTCTTACTGAAATTGGATACTGGGCTCACATTCGAGCGTTTAAACAGGAAGTTGCTAGCAGCATAGCAATGCTGAGAAAACCAACCAGGCTGAGGCAGCGGGCTGCTCATTGACGGAGACTCTTTCTCACATTGAACTAGCGGGAGGAGTTGCCTAGGCAATTCTCTCTCTTCCAGCTCACCAAAAGGCTCTCTGACTCAGAGATGACCTAAAATCATACCATTTTTGTTTAACATTTTACATTCAAGAAAGTTATGTGGCAGCAAATGGGGGCAGGATCAAGACTCCCCGGGGTTTTCGTGGGTGAGAGGGTGTTACCACCATCTGCCAGGTTGAAAAGAGAAAGGGGAGCTCACTATTTATTGAGCATCTCCTAAGCACTCACTGAGGCCCCCAGATCGGCCACTTAGCAGCTGGTGCCTCGTTAAATCTCACAACAAGCATGTGTGGCATTGTCATCGTCGTATAGATGACACACTGGGACATGAAGGGAGTCATCTTGGGTAATTTGTATCGGGACATAAAGTCAGAAAGTGGCAGAGCTGGGGTTTGAACACAGATAGGCCTGGCTCCAAAGCCCCTGGCCACCTCTGGGGCCTGTGGACTCTGTCCTGGTGGGTGGTGGCATGCCTCCCTTACCATATTAACGTGAGAGCAGACCCTGTAGAGGACACCTTCAGGCTTGCTTACTAAGAACTGTCTTGATTGGACCATCACATCTGTAGAAACCATCCAGAGATTTTACACACCTACGGAAGATCCCCACCCCTCTCTGACTTCCAGAAGCTCAGGAAAAAGATTCAGTGTCACCTTACAGGACTGTCCAAGTCTCAAATAAATGCAGGTGTGCTGTATATTCCCCCAAACTCATCCCAGGACGCGGGGCACCCCCATGTTGAGACAAATCAGTTCTGGAAGAGCTGCTTACCGGGTGTCAGTGATGCGGAGACAGTCGCTTCTTGTAAATACCCTCATGGAATAAAGATCTTCGTTTATTTTTCCATGACCTTTGCTAACTCAGATAGTTTTCATCTTTGCTTCCACCACAGCGGGACATTTACAGACAGCAGGGCTGCAGCCTTCAGCACGGGGATGGCACCTTCTCTCCCTTTCCTAATGTGTGTTATGTATGCCCAGTGTTTGGCCTCCATGTACCCATGCTGCCTCCAGTACTGTACCTATTTCCTTGGCCACTGTCCTGGACCTGGATTCTTAGAGTGTGTCATGACCCGCTCCTAAGTGTCCTATGTCTCTGTCCTCTCATAGCTTTACATACTTTTTTTAAAATTGATTTTTTTACAGAGAGGAAGAGAAAGGGACAGAGACTTAGAAACATCAATGAGAAAGAATCACTGATCAGCTGCCTCTTGCACATTCCCTACTGGGAATGTCCCCGCAACCAAGGTACATGACCTTGACCGGAATGGAACCCGGGACCTTTCAGTCTGCAGGCTGATGCTCTATCCACTGAGCCAAACCGGTTTCGGCCTTTTTTTTTTTTTTTTTTTTTTTTTTAATTTCTTTCCACCATGTTCCCCCGGACCTGAGCCAGACTGCTAATAGGTCGCCTGGACTTGGGGTTGGATCACTTGGAGCATTTACTTGAGATTTCATCTGTATTAACATAGGAGAGATCTTAGCAGGTTCATCTGGTATAATAAGCACAACGTTCAGTTGGAATGATGGCAGTGGTGCCTCTATCTGTACCTGGATGCCACTGGAACAGTGGATGTCTAAGGTCAGAAAGACAAATATTTATAGGGACTTGAACTGGGAGATCGTAGCCTGATCTTTGGATTGGAATGTAGCCACAACCTTGGGAATCTGGCCAGGCTGTGCAAACCATATGTGTTTCCAGGAAAGGTGATGTTTTCTGTCTTGAGGTGGGAAATAGGAGGGGGGATATGCCTGACCAGGACCCCTCTCCCCTCCTCTATTTCAATGGTGCATGTAACAGTCCACATATATTGTGTCTCCATGGGTCCTGGCTGCATAAGGGTGACAGGGTCCCACTGGGGACTAAGCAGTTCCTCCCTCCCTACGGGCATGAAGTAACTGCCTCAACCGGCAGAACTGCCCTTGGCAGATTCCAGTAAATGGTCCCAGTTCCAGGGACCAGAGGTCTTGGTGCCCTCATTATCATGGCCAAGCCACAGAGTCAATCCTTTCGGAACAGCCCAGCTGTCAGTACACAGGGTCAGGCCAAGGTCCATGCGTGATTACCAACCAGACCGCTACTCACTCAGCCCACTGGCTGCTGTGATGTGTTCCTGTGTCCACCCAGAGAGCACCAGTGAATGGCTGAAGGCCAATGCCATCCAGGTGGGCAGGTTACCCCAGCGAGAGCCATCAGGGTACCAGGCTCCAATCGAACTTCCTGCTACTACTTCTCAGGTTGCGGGGCCCAATACAGGGACAGGAGCAGGCGCATTTGAAGGTTGCTTGTACTTGGAGGGCTTCATAGTGGCTGCATCTTTGGAGATAGAGTACTGCTCTGCTGTAGGTGGGCAGGCCATTTGGTCAGCGGAGGAGTCTGAGCCACAGCAGAGGCCGGCCAGTGGAACATGTCGTCGATCCACTCCTTGATGGCAAGTTCTTATCCTGCCTGCTTTATCCAGGAGTATCTGATCTCTGTCCCCTTCCATAGTGGGGACCAAAATCCCAGGGGCACTCACTCCTTTTGCTGTTTTTGCCGCACAACCTCACCCATGTCTCCTGGAGTTACCGAGACATCTCATTCCAACAGCAAACATTCCTGTGAGATCCCAAGAGCTTTTATCTGTTTGACCTGTATTTTTGCTCTCAGAGGCAGCCTATTGTTGAGCTCCCCAGTCCCATGTGTCCCTTCCTAACTAAACGATATAATGGGTGAAGGCATTGTGCCAAACCGAGCATAAAAGTTTGCCAATATCCCAGAATTCCCACAAAAGCCTGTACCTGTTTCACTTTTTTTTTTTTTTTAATATGGGGTAGGTTTGTACTTTTTCTATGACAATATAGGTCTTCTCTGACCATTTGACTCCCTAAACCTTTTCACTGCAGTGCCCAGACCTTGGATTTTCTGCAGATTCACTGTCCATCCTCTTTTAAGTGGTCCAGTAAAGCCAACAGGGTTCTCTGTAACAGAAGCAAATGTTCACAGTACCAGCATCAATCAACACAGTGACTCTGTATTTCTGGGGGCCCAATTTATGATGACTTTCACAAGAGGCCTCTGACCTCCCGCTGAGGGCCTCACCTACGGACAATCTTGGCCCTCATCCTGTACTGGGAAGGCGGAGAGGCACCTAGCCCTTGTAGGATGAACTGCAGATGACTTCTCCTGCTCCTACAGTGTCTGCTGGGTTAGCTCAGGGCATAGGACGAATTTTCTATTTGGGCCTCAAAGCCATCCATAACCTTTCCATGTTTTCTACTTGAACTTTACAATGGTCTGTAGGACTTGCAATATCCAACTCCTGTCTATCTCTATGACGTCATCTACATCTTGTTTAATTCCCAGCCCTTCAGTCACATTGCCCTTCTTCCATTCCTTGAATGCACCAAGGTTTATCTTTTGGGTTTCTCTGAATGTTCCTCATCTTCTCCCACATTTTCCATGGCCAGGGGCCTTTCTCATTATTCAGGTCTAAGCTCACATGTTCCCTTTTGAATGGTTATTCCATGATCACCTTAAAGTAGTTATCCCTTATTTTTCCTGTCTCTATTACAACATTCTGTTTTCGTCTTTTTTATAGCACTGATAATTATGCAAAATTATTTTTTAATTATTTATTTACCTGTTTATATTCTGCTCCCCCTGGTAGAATGGCACAACAGGGATATTTTCTCTCTTGTTCAGCTCTGACTTTGCAGAACTAAGACTCCCTCCCTAAAATAGTAGTAGAAATTGCCTGGGCAATTTTCTCTCTAACAGCTTACAAAATAATAGATCACTGACTCGGGAAATGACCTAAAAGCATAACATTTTAGTTTTAATTTTTGCATTTTAAAAAAATGTAGTGAATGGGTCCTCAATTAGGATTCTAAATCAGAATCAGTCTAGCACATAGTAGGTATTCAATAAAAGTTTGTTGAATATTGAATGCACAACTGCTTGATAACATGATTATTAATACAAAGGAGTAGTATGCTACTCTTGACCAACCTGAGGCCATAATTATGATTTAAAAAAACAACAACATTGCACTCATGTTAAGCAGCATTCTCACTAAATGACAAATTGTGACTTGTATTTAAAGTATACATTGCATTGTGTCATGACTTTCTGGCCATTTATCATGTTAGGTGGACATTGTGAAACATTCACCACTTCAACTCATCCCAAGAAGAAGAGTGTGGTGAAATCTGCTTTTCTAACAGTCACCAGCTGCCCTTCCCAAACATTCCTGTTTGATTTTCAACACTTTGGAGGTCTAACATCACTTCGAAATGCCCAGATAGCCATATAAGGGCTTCCCTGATTGGTGACCTCCATCTCCCCTTGAAGCCAGTCCCTCCCTGTTAAACTGGACCGGCACAGTCCTGGCTGCCAGCCAATGGGCTGGCAGGAAAGAGGGCTGGATGCCTGGGAACACCACCTTTCCTAAGCAGCAGTCCCTGGGGAGGACTCTGCTCGCTCCTGGCAGGGGCAGTGGCGTTGGTTTTTACTCTCCCTTTTTCCCTTTACAAACAGTTACACGCCATTTATTCTCATCACCACTCATGAAGCATTATCTGAAAGCCTAGATGCAGACTGCCGACACACGCGAGAAGCCTGAAGCTTCCTTTTGCCTCCTAAATAGGACTTCTAAATAGAGGCATTCTATAAACAGCTGCATGTTCTTTTGGAGAGGAAATAGGAGGAACTGGCTGGCTGGGAAGAAAAAAAAAAAGAGAGAGAGAGAGAGAGACATGTAGCTTTATGAATGCCTTTTCTTCTGATAAATTGTGGGTAAATCTGAAGGAGCAGAGACTTCAGTCCATTTATTATCTACAAACTATGCCCAGGGCATGTTGTATACTAATAGCCCAGAGCAACTTCTCCAAATGTAAGCTGGTATTCTTTAACTCTAGATGAAACAACAATGACAACTTAGAAATAAAGACAGTTTTGTTGAGTTGGAAGGAGGAGCCATTTGTTTCCATTAGATATCTCCGGGTTAGAGTCTGTGGCTCAGCTAAGTTGAGGAAAGCTGTCTTTTGCAGGTTGTTAGAGATTTATGTCAGCATTCTGTGTCAACGAAGAGTGCAAAGGGAGTTCAAGTCAGATTTGCATAGATCTGAAGGAGGGAGAACATACAAATCATAATGAATGTAATAGAGAAAGATTTCCTGAGGAGTCACAGCAGTTAAATTCTTCGGGCTGTTTTTTCTTTTCTTTCTTTCTTTTTTTTTTTTTTTTTTTTTTTTTTTTTTTTTAATCTGAAAAGGAGATGCAAGATGACTTACACCTGCAAGGGAGTTCGACTACTCTGTTTGTTCTTATGACTCAAGGAAGCCAAAAGTTAATTGGAGTTTAGTTGTGGTTTCTGCACACACTGAAACAGCACACAAATCACATTGATCAGCCTAACACTGCTCCCTGGAAGCAGATTGGTGATTAATGCGATTTTTGAGTTATTTTACAGTGACAGCACTGCACATGTGCCACCCCTATCCTCAAGATGACCCCAAAACCAAGCATCTCCAGGCTACGGAACTCAAGCAACGAAAACGTAGCCACCTGGAGCCTTTTAGGAGGAGAGAGCTCCTTCAATAAGGAAGATCCTGTGCCTAGATCAAATATGGACACATTTAGAACTGACCAATCACACCCTGACAGACTGGAATTCCTTTGTGCTTTCTCTTGCCCCTTGACCCTATATCATAATTGTTATCAAAATATATCAAGTTTTAAAATTCTCCAATCAGCCGAAGCCGGTTTGGCTCAGTGGTAGAGCGTCGGTCTGCGGACTGAAAGGTCCCAGGTTCGATTCCGGTCAAGGGCATGTACATTGGTTGCGGGCACATCCCCGGTGGGGGGTGTGCAGGAGGCAGCTGGTCGATGTTTCTCTCTCATTGATGTTTCTAGCTCTCTATCTCTCTCTCCCTTCCTCTCTGTAAAAAATCAATAAAATATATTTTAAAATTCTCCAATCAAACTCGCCCTGCCAGCATTACCTCATGCCGCTCTGTTCTCCCCAACCCTGAACATTTGTCCAGACCCCAAATGAGGGAGACAGAGTTGAGCGGTACATCCTGTCTCCTGCTAGCCAACTCAGCATTAAGTACATTGCTCTTTCTTTTCTCAAAAAACCAGTGTCAGCAGCCCCTTGTTTGGTAATAATATCAGGGCTATAAGGTTGTGGAAGTTCATTTAGAGAGGGCTTTGGGATTCTTCAGATATGAACAAGCATTTTAGGGAGAGAGCATGGTGAGGACATAGGCCTTGCGGTGTGTGCTGGGAGCTGTAAGCCAGCGGTGGGAGAGGGATGGATCTAGAGAGGCAGGCAGGGGCCAGACTGAGGGGAACTTGGGATTTGTTCTGTAGCTAAAGAGGTGTCATTTTAAGGTTTAGCAGATTAAAGTACATGGCTATTATAGGTATGTTTTCATTCATTCCTCTGTTAATTCAAGGATCACTTATAGAGTGTGTATAGCACTGCACAGGTACTATAAAGATGAATAAAACATGATACCTGCTTCTGAGAGGTTAACAACATCATTGCTGGGACACTATTATGTAAGAAGATAATTGTAACACTGTGATAGGCACTTCAGAAGAGCCATCTATGAGGTGCCATGGAAACACAAAAACAAATTGGGGAGGAAGTAGATGAAATAGTTCAAATAGTTCTAGGTAGGGGAGAAAAACGGTTTTCTCTCTGCCTATCTTAGGTTTATTGGCTGGGGCTCTGCAAATTAGACTGACAAAATGCAGATTAACAAGAGAAAAACAAGCAGAAGTTTATGAATGCATGTACAGTACATGGAAATAGGGAGCACTCAGTGATGAGTAACTCAAAGAGATGATTAGAACTTAGGCTTCATAGAATCTTAAAAGCACAGTAAGTTTTTTTTTAAGGAAGTGTCAAAACAGAGAAAAGGGACTTTGGGTTTCTAAGGGCAGCAAAGTGTGGGAAGTTAACTATATGGGGGAACTAATAGAAGATAAGGGCTAGTTAGTAAAGTTTATTTTGTCGATAACTTCTGTCCTTAGTAGAGAGGGGAGGGGATGAAGTTATGTTCTGCTTTTAGGCAAATAGGAGGAGGGCAGAGAGCTTTTCTTGTATCTGTTTCCTCTCAATTGCCTTCAGCTGAAAATAATCCTTATATCAAAGTAGCATACTTCGGGGTGACATATTCTGCTACCCTTCACTTAACAGAGGACAACTATCAGTCTGGAAAACACACACATTAAGAATTTCAACAAAGAAAATTTAATGTAGGGAATTCATTAACAAGGTTTGGAGAACTGAAAATGTGAAAAGGGAACATAGAGATAGTAACTTTAGGAAGCAACTCACACCTCCCGGGTCTGAGCAAGCAAAGCAAAGAGGCTGGGGTTATCAGGATTTAGGAGCTTGGAAAGATACCTCACAGAGAAGTGACTCAGACCTGTTGGCCGGCTGGTGCTGGTTGTTGTTGAGGAAGGTGGGATGAAACTAGTCCCAGGAATGCCAAAAGAAACTGGAGACTAGAAACAACTGCTGTTGTCAGGATGAACAGTCATTGCTAGATGACATTGCAGGAAAAGGGAGCAAATCAAAAGAAACAAGTGCCTTCCATTTCCTCATGCCTCCTGGTTTCCCTTCAGCACCTCCTGCGGACAGAAACCAAAAGGAATTCTGCTGATAAAAGAGAAAAATGGTTTCCCTAGTTCCAATCCCAGGGTCACAAAAGAGGGAAGAAAGGAGGGTTTGGAGCTCACAGAAAATAGCTTTATTTTCTGCGTAAGAGTCTAAATCTTATAAAGTGAAGAGGCTGACTTAGAGGGAGCCTCTTTCAGGCAGAAGGAAACTGCACGTGCAAAGGCATGATGCCGTTACAAGCTTGGCTTTCTTGGGAATTACAAGCACTGATGTCAGTTATAGCAGGAATGCAAAATGTGCAAAATGCATTGGGAAAGTGAACTTGTTAGATAGCAGGGGGCCATGTAGCATAAAAGGCAGGGAAGCCCAGGCTAATGAGACTAGCAGGGTAATATCTACACTAATAAAAGAGAAACATGCAAATTAACCATCACTCTGCTATACCCACACCATGCCCACCAGCCAATCATGAGCGAGAATACAAATTAACCCAACCAAGATGGCGGCCAGCCATGGAGCTGGAGCAAGCAGGAGGCTTGGGTTGCCATGGCAATGGAGGAAGCCAAGCTTCCCACCCCCATTGGCCAGCCCTGGCCTCCACCCAAAGCTATAAAGTTACAATTATAGAAGATAAATAAATCCTAGATACTTGCTTCCAGCCCTGGCCTTCACTCAAGGAGGCACTAGGGGCGGGGGGGGGGGGGGGGGGGGGGGGAGGAAGAAAAAAGAAAAAAAGGAGGGCTTGGAAGCTTGGATCACTGGAGGGTGATAAGGCCAGGATGGGATGGCAGGGGCTGTTGGGAGTGAGCAGGCCAGCAGGGGGCAGTTGAGGGCAAGCAGGCCAGTGGGGAGGGAAGGTGGGGGCGAGTAGGCCAGCAGGGGAGGCAGTTGGAAGTGAGCAGGGTGGCACAGGGGGCAGTTGGGGGTAATCAGGAAGGGAGGACATCTGGGGGCAAGCAGGACAGCAGGCAGAGTGGTTAGGAGCAATGAGGCTGGCAGGCAGGCAGGTGAGCAACTGGAGCCAGCAGTCCCAGATTATGAGAGGGATGTCTGACTGCCAGCTTAGGCCCGATCCCTGTAAACTGACAGTAGGACATCCTTTGAGGGGTTCCAGATTGGAGAGGATGCAGGCTGGGCTGAGGAACACCACCCCCCCTCAATGCACAAATTTCGTGCACCAGGCCACTAGTTTTTAAATATCTCTAATTGTGTTTTTCTCCTTCTGTATTTCAGGTTTTTGTTTTCCTTTTTCATCCTCATTCTCATTCAGAATAGACCTTGAGCCTGAGGCTTATTGTCCTAGGAAGGGGAATATTTCATACAGCATGGAACAAAGAGGTTATTGCCCAGATTTTTGAATTTCAAAATTGTTTTTTTAACTCCCTAGAGAAACAAAATAGCCCAAGGCCAAGCCCTTTAGATTTGCACAAGTCTGGCATTTTGAGACAGGAAAAGATTGACTCAAAACTCCAAAAGCTTTATCAAATAGCTGAGAAACTATAGTTTATTCTAATGATCCATAAAGTAATAATACAGAGGCTAGGATATAAGTCAGGTCCCAGTTCCACGAGACAAAAGAAAAGCCTTTGGCAGCTGAGATGGAATGTCAGATTCAAGTGTTCTCACTATGTCCATTCCTCACCTCCCACCTGTGAGTCAGACCTGGGCCTAGTGGGAAGTGTGTGTGTTTGAGTCTCCTGAGACCGCAAGCCAGAAGTTGCAGAACAAAACGTTTATCCCTCAGTTCCCTAGCTGCGGCCTGTTTAAACTGCCAGCCTCTCAGAGAAGCCCGGTGTTGGCATTGGTTCACAATGCTAATATCCCCAAACAATGAATGTAACTGTATGGATGTTTGTTTTTTCCTGAGCTTTACAAAAATGACATGCTGTATGTATAGAATATGATTTTTTCATATTATTTCATGTAGCTGCAGTTCAATCACTTATAGTTAAATGTACTACATTGTAAGAGTATTCTATAATTTATTAAGCTATTTTCTGCTCATTGGATATTTGTGTTGTTTTTCATTTTTACTTTTATGAACAGTGAGGCTATGAACACAGCATCTATTTCATTAGGATGGAATTGCTAGACTATAGGCTATATGATTGTTCAACTTCATAAAATAATGCTGTTTTCCAAGTTGATTATACCAATTTGAATTCTCAGGAGTATTCTTAACAGTTTCTGTTGACTGTATTCTTTCCACCACCTGGTATTGTCTGCCTTCTTAATTTTGTCAGTCTAGTGAGTGTAAAATGTTATCCCGTTATCATTTTAATTTTAATTTTCTTAGTTATTAAAATGGTTAGACATCTTTTCCCATGTCTGCTTGCCATTAGGGACTCCTCTTCCATATCATTATTTTTGTATGTTCGTTGTCTTTTCTATCAAGTCATTTGTCTTTTGATATTGATTGGTAGGAAATATCTAGATCTCTGGACTCTAATCCTTTGCTAGTTCTTGCAAACATCTCCTATCATAGCTAGTGGTTTGAGTTTTTGCTTTCTTAATGTCTTTTAAGAAACAGATGTTCTTAATTTTAATGTAGTAACACTTATTAGTCTTTTCTTTAATAGTTAGAATTTTGTGTGTCTTATATTAGAAATTCTTCTCTACTCTGAGGTCATAAAATTTTCTCATAAAAGTTTTAAAAATTTCCCCTTTATTTTATGTTCTCAATCCATCTATAATTGATATTTTAGAATGGTGTGAGGTAGGGATTTAATTTTACTCTTTCTGTATGAATAACCAATCATTTCATTTATTGAATAATTTACCCTGCACCGTCCATATATAAGTGTTCATAACTATTTTAGACTTTTAACAAGACTTGCTATCTGATATTTAAAACTCTCCCGTTGGTTTTTTTAAGAGTGATTTGGCTATTCTTGGTCCTTTGCTTTTTTATATGCATTTTAGAATCAGTTTGTCAACTTTTAAGAATTATCCTATTTGTATTTTTACTGAACTTGCCTTGAATTCATTCAATTTCAACCCACTCCATTCTGGTTTCAATCCCTAGAGCTTCTCTAGAATTATTTTGTCAAAATCACTCAAGATCTTCATATTGCCCAAACCAATGGATTTTTCTTCGTTCTCACTGTCCTGATTTTCTTCCCAATTAACAGAACTCTTCTAAATTTCATGGCTGACTCTTTCACCTTTGTCTGACAGCTGAAAGGTGGAGGGGCCTTGTTTTCAATTCTTTCTTCTTACTCTTCTTCTGGTCCCATGGCTTTAAATGTTATTATGTAGTGCTGATGACTCCCAGATACATAACTGACCTAAGCTTTAGACTCATGTATCCCATCACATAACTTACATTTCCAGTTAAGCAGCAAATTGGTATTGCAAACTAAATGCACATTTAGAAAAAAAACTCTTGGATACTGTCCTCAATATGACCCTTTCCCAGTCTCAGTAAGGGTCAGATTAAGCTGAAGGGAAACCAAGAGGCATGAGGAAGTGGAAGGCACTTGTTTCTTTTGATTTGCTCCCTTTTACTGCAATGTCATCTAGCAATGACTGTTCATCCTGACAACAGCAGTTGTTTCTAGTCTCCAGTTTCTTTTGACATTCCTGGGACTAGTTTCATCCCACCTTCCTCAACAACAACCAGCACCAGCCGGCCAGCAGGTCTGAGTCACTTCTCTGTGAGGTATCTTTCCAAGCTCCTAAATCCTGATAATCCCAGCCTCTTTGCTTTGCTTGCTCAGACCAGGGAGGTGTGAGTTGCTTCCTAAAGTTACTATCTCTATGTTCCCTTTTCACATTTTCAGTTCTGCTACCCTTTACTTAACAGAGGATAACTTTCAGTCTGGAAAACAAACACATTAAGAATTTCAACAGAGAAAATTTAATGTAGGGAATTCATTAATCAGGTTTGGAATAGTTGCTTGTTCTGAAATATCATGAGAAGAGTGAGTAACACAGGCAGACAGTTGAAATATTATTTAGCTCACATGGTATTCTGAATGATATCACTAAATTCCTATGGTCGGGGTCACAACGGACCATTCTGCAACATGTGCAGCGTATAACTCCAAAGAGTACCACCCATATAGACTCAGTGTGAATCACACCTCCTAGAGTTATTTAGGTTATAACCATCTATTGTGGTCCTGCCAGGGGCCTACTGATTTATCTTAGAGATACCTTCCGAATGAGAGACTCTTATCTCTACATAGTCCATTTTTAGTTTTATATCATCAGCTTTATTACAAAGAGACTGTAGCAAATGCCACTGTGTGTACTGGATAACTATCATGTCTCTTCCATTTTCATTTCACCAGAAAGAAAAAAAATGCTTACCGTAAATGTTGTCTCCATATATGGTGCACTATAGAGATACTTTTTCTTCTATGTGAAGTGCTATGATTTTAAATGCCTTTTTGGGTACTTTTGGAGATAATAACAAATCTAAGCCAAGATTCCGTGAAAGGTTAAATCCATTTCTTAGTTCACTTACCTTTAGATAGTTTTGAGAACATTCTATCTATTAAATTTTCAATTTAGTTGACTGTCAGTCAGTTGCTTTGGTACTCCTGGTCCCACTAGGCTTAATCCTAAAAAGTAGGTGCTGTCATTCAGAGCTAGAGGAGTCATGGGTATATGGGACCTTAGTGATCCTTTGGCCTAATTTTTCCTTAGACAGATGATGAACTTAGGGCCCAAAGAGGTGGTAGTAACCCAAGCACATACAGTTGGCTGGTGGCAGAAATAAGACTTAAACCTTAAACACTTACTGTTTTGATTTTCCTTCTCTACCTCACTACATCCTTATATCCCTGCAGAAAACACAGAATTTATCTTGTGTGGATTTTTTCAATTGCTATGTTCCAACTTTGTTACTTGTCTTTGTCCACATTCACTGGAACAATCAGTAGCACCCTTTGAGCATCCAATGTGATCTATATCATCTTTAGATGGAGTTGGGGGGGAGGGGGCAGATATTTTCAGAGCATGCAGCACTGCTGAAGGAAATTATGGCAACCATGTGGACAACATCAACCCTAGTTATTTTATTTTATTTTTTTAAAGAAATTGGGTTGTATATATATATATTTTTTATTGATTTTTTACAGAGAGCTAGAAACATCGATGAGAAAGGAACATCGACCAGCTGCCTCCTGCACACCTCCTACTGGGAATGCGACCACAACCAAGGTACATGCCCTTGACTGGAATCGAACCTGGGACCTCTCTGTCCGCAGACCGACACTCTATCCACTGAGCCAAACTGGTTTCAGCAACCCTGGTTATTCTTTGTGAAGGGGAGAATGAAGGAAATAAAAGGGATAAGGCCAGAACACCGGTCTCCAGCAATCATTATGTGAATTCAATAATTGGCCAATTAACCTCTATGGGCTTTCTTTAATTATGAAATGAGAGTGTTGGACAAGTGGCTTACCAGGTACTTTACAAGCTCTTATACTTCATGTTTCTATGAACTATCATTGTGATTTTCAATTACCTTGTGTTTATGGTGCATTTGGAACATAAAACTCTCCTAGGTCTTAATTAAATGAGATCATATTTTTAGTAGCCTAGGCAATTTTGATACTCATTTTTCACATGTTGCTTTTAGTGTTTAGTACCCTAACCCTCTCATGTCCTGCCTGTTCTTTTCTTCCAAATTTTCACTAAATACAGTGACCTGTCATACTGTTCTAGCTAGTCTAGTTTTACTTTTTATAAAGAATTGGGAAAGAATTCTTAAAATGAGCAGAGAAAGAAATCTCACAGGTCACTCCTCAGAGTCCCAGGGATCTGCCTAGGGTGGCATGCCTGGCCCACAGGAAACTCGTGGGAGGGCTGATTATTTAATTCACATAATGATTGGTGGAACCTATCTCTTCACTGGAGATAGATATGCTAGTTATGAAGCTACTAGAGGCCCAGTGCATGAAATTCATGCACAGGGTAGGAGTAGGGGTGTCCCTCAGCCCAGCCTGCATCCTCTCCAATCTGGGACCCCTCTAGGGATGTTCGACTGCCCATTTAGAACCGAATCCAGTGGGATTGGGTCTAAATGGGCAGTTGGACATCCCTCTCACAATCCAGGACTGCTGGTTCCCAACTGCTCACCTGCCTGCTTTCCTGATTGCCCCTAACTGCTTCTGCCTGCCAGCCTAATCACCCCCTTACCACTCCCATGCCAGCCCAGCCTGATTGATGTCTAACTGCTCCCCTGTCAGTCTCTTTGCCCCCAACTTCCCTCCTCTGCTGGCCTGGTCACCCCTAACTGCCCTCTCCTGCAGGGTCGATCATCTCCAACTGCCCTCCCTTGAAGGCCTGGTGCCTCCCAACTGTCCTCCCCTGCTTGCCTGATTGCCCACAACTGCCCTCTCTTGCAGGCCTGATCCCTCCCAACTGCCCTCCCCTGCTGGCCATCTTGTGGTAGCCATCTTGTATCTACATTGGGGCAGGATCTTTAACCACATGGGGCAGCCATATTGTGTGTTTGAGTGATGGTCAGTCTGCATATTACTCTTATTATTTAGGATAGAAGTCTGGTGCATGGGTGGGGGCCAGCTGGTTTGCCCTGAAGGGTATCCTGGATCAGGGTGGGGGTTCCCTTGGGGCATGGGGCAGCCTGGGTGAGGGGCCTGTGGTGGTTTGCAGGCCAGTCACGCCCCCTGGCAACCCAAGCAGAGGCCCTGGTATCTGGAATTTATTTACCTTTTACAATTGAAACTTTGTAGCCTAGAGCAGAGCCAAGCCTTCTGCTAGCTCAGTGGCTGGCAACCATTTCTGTTTGGATTTGTTTACCTTCAATAATTGAAACTCTGTAGCCTTGAGTGGAGGTTTAGGCCAGCAAGGGCTAGTGGAAAGCTTGGCTTTCTCTGTTGCCTGGGAAACCCAAGCCTCTCTCCTGCTCTCTGTGGCTGTAGCCATCTTGGTTGGGTTAATTTGCACATTCGCTCTGATTGGCTGGTGGGCATGGCTTGTGGGCATGGCAGAGTGATGGTTAATTTGCATATTACTCTTTTATTAGGTAGGGTGATTGCAAATTACAGAAAATCTGCATCAAGTTAGTTTAAACAATGTAGGTGATGTAATGGTTTATATTACTAAGTGGTCCAGAGATACCTGGACCACTTAGTACTATAAGTAGCAAAGCTTGATCTAGCAATAAAATGATGATATCTGGGGCCTGGCTCATTTCACTCCCTCTATTCTGTTCTCCACAGTGTTTGCTAGTCCCCATTCTGATCCTATTGTAAGATGACTGCCAATGGCTTCAGTGTTCTTGTCCATCGGGAAGAAGAGAATAATTTTTTTTCCCCAGCAAAAATATCAAGATTCACTTTGGGGGCGGAGCTTGAAGATGGCGACCGAACAGTCGGACTTGTTCTGACTCTGGTCCCAGAACAGATAAAAGTAACATCTGAGTCGCTCAGGGAGGGTTGATTGGCAGCTGAGGGGCAGCAGAGGTTTCAAGGAAGCTAGGCAGCGATCCGCTGGACAGGATTTCCAGCCGGTGGCCAACACAGCCACAGCGGCGGCCGCGGCGGCTGCGGCGGCGGCAGAAGCAGCGGCGGTGGCGGCGCTGTGAGAAAGGAGTGGCTTCTCTGAGGCCTGGAAAGCCCACTGCGGAGAGGTCCATCCAGTAGCTGAGACGCCCGAGTTGGCGCTGGCGTGTGGATTCAAAGGAGTTCTTCGGTCACCCACGGAAAGGTCAGAATTTGCGGGGAAAGCCTGAGAGATCGCGGTCCCGCGGTGCCAGCAGCCACAGTAGCCGGGGAGTTCCGGCCCTGCCTCCATGCAGCGCCCGCAAAGCTGAGCCCTAAGAAGGCTGCAGCGACATCTAGTGCTGGGTTTGGCATAAGCTTCCCCAGAAGCGGGAATTTTTTTTTTTTTTTTTTTTTTTTTTTAAAAAGCCAGGGGACACGGGACAGAGTGTTAAGAATCGCGGCTGTCCCGCCAAGGGCGGAACATCTGGACACCTCGGCGCCTGATCCCCTTCACCCCCTAGCTTCGGAATACTAGGGAAGATCAGCCTAGTTGGGCATATCCGGGGAATTTGCAGGGAGAAAGTGCCTCCCTGGAAACAAGGGATCGGAGCCAGAAGAGATAGTCTGGGAGCCAGCTGGCACCCTGCCAGCTAGAGCCATAGAGAAAGAAGGCCGGAGCAACCAAAAAGACTGGGAGGTCAAACCGGAAACACTGACACCTAAGAGCTGAATTACAAACTGCCCTTCTTTTTTTTTTTTTTTTTTTTTTTTTTTTTCCTTTCTTTTCTTTTGTCTTTTAATTAATCAAAAATAAATGGACACAAATATCTAAGATATAGTCTACTAAAAATTAAGGATTACCTTACAAAACTGAGGTGCAGTGGAAAGTTGGGAACTGCAAGACTGTCTGGTCCGAGAATCAGAAGTGCCAAATACATTAACTGAGGAAGTGAGTGACCAGTACTGGTCATTTTTATGCTAATTTTGCTATACTTTATTTTATTTTCATTTTTTACATCTCTTATTTAATTTTCATTTTTCATATCTTTTACTTAAGAAACAATTTTTTTTCTTTTTTCCTTACTTGATTTTACCTTTTCAATTACTACATTTTTCAATCTCTATCACTATTACTACTGCTATTTTGCAATTTTTTTTTAAAAAAAATTTTATTTATTTTTTTTTCTTTCTTTCTTTTCTTTTTTTTCTCTCTCTAGTACCATTTTATTTTTTCTTTATTTTACATTGGGAGTAACCTTCATTCTATTTTAATCTCTACTATAGCATCATTCAACCCTATCTCAACTCAACCTTTACACTATCACTCTCTTACTAAACTTTACCCTTTAGTCTACAGTTTATCCTATCCCTTTCCGGCTTTAGTTTTTCCTCTATTCTCTCTCTATACCCCCTGCTAAAGCTCTCACTATACTTATAGACCTAAGTTCCAACCCCTGATCCAAGTGTATAAATACCAATCTCTGCACTATATTAACTAGTTAAAAAAAAAAAAAAAATCCATTCTCCCCTCTATCCTTTTCGCATTGTATGTGTGAAGGTTGATTATTGTGAATTTTTATGCCTTTTAGTGAAATTGTTATGCTTATTCCTGTATTGTTATTGTTGCTTTGTATTTTTTTTTAAATCCTCTGTTTTTGTTTGTTTATTTTACTTCTGTATATCATAGCCTTACTTAATAATAGTGGATATTGTAGTTTGTATTAATCTCCAAGTATTGTTACTGGCATTGGCTGGGTCCAGAGGTTTTTCTATGGCAATTTTCTCCATATATATATAGTTTGTTTCCCATTTCTCTTTTAGTTTGCTTCTTCTCTCTCTTTCTCTCTCTCTCTCTCCCTCTTCTTTTTTTCCCTGTTTTCCAACTTCATTTTGTCATTACTTTTTTCTTCTTCTTCTTTTTCTATCTCTTTATCCCTCTTTTTTTTTTAATTTACTTAATTTTTTTTTAATTTTAATTTTTTTTTTTTTTAATTTTTCTTTATTTTATTTTTACCTTTATTCCTTCTCTCCTATCCCCTAAGTTGCCTTTCTCTAGTGGTCACCTTTATTAGAGGTTATTAATATTGTAAATACATTCCTGTTAAGTGCCGCTTGTGTTGTACCTGGTAGTGTTGTATTTTGTACCTCAAAATCAACGCAGGAGAAGGAATACCACATAACCAGACATCCTGAAAAGAGAGGCCATGGGGAGACAAAAACATAGTCCGCACTTGAAAGAAAAGCAGGCATCACCAGAAAAGGAAGTAAACGAGCCAGAGGTAAGCAGCCTGCCAGAGCAAGAATTCAGAGTAATGATCATAGCATGGCTAAAAAGAATGGAAGAGAAATTTGACAAAAGCCAAGAAGAAATGAGAAAGAACCATGAGGAAATGAAGGAGAGCCATGAGGAACTGAAGAAGAACCAAGAAGAAATGAAAAGTGACATCGCTACCATGAAGAACTCAATAGAAAGCATCAAGAGTAGACTAGATGAAGCAGAGGACCGCATCAGTGAGCTAGAAGATAAGATGGAAAAAAATACCCAAGTAGAGCAACTTCTAGAAAAAAAGATTAAAAAGCAGGAGGAGAGCCTACGGGAGCTTTGGGACAAAACAAAACAAAATAATATTCGAATAATAGGGGTTCCAGAAGGAAAGGAAACTGAGGTAGACATGGAAAAAGTATTTCAAGAAATAATGACAGAAAACTTTCCTGAAATAGAAAAGAAAAAACCCACACAAATCCAAGATGCCCGCAGAGTCCCAAGCAAAATGAATCCCAGAAGACAGACTCCAAGGCACATTATAATTAAATTGGCAAACAACAACGACAAAGTAAGAATCTTAAAAGCAGCCAGAGAGAGACAGAAAGTTACATACAAAGGAACCCCCATCAGACTAGCAACTGATTTCTCAACAGAAACTTATCAGGCCAGAAGGGAATGGGATGAAATATACAAAGTCATGCAAAGGAAGGGTCTGAATCCAAGAATACTGTACCCAGCAAGGCTATCAATCAAAATTGAAGGGGAAATCAGGAGCTTCACAGACAAAAAAAGACTGAAGGAATTTATCTCCACCAAACCAGCAATGCAAGAAATGCTAAAGGGTCTACTGTAAAAATAAAGAAATAAGAAGTGAAGAAGGAACACAGGTATAGAATAAAAATGGCGTCAAATGAGTACCTATCAATAATAACCTTAAATGTAAATGGATTAAATGCTCCAATCAAAAGACATAGGGTAACAGATTGGATAAGAAAACAAGACCCATACATCTGTTGTCTACAAGAAACCCACCTCAGAAAAAGAGATGCACACAGACTGAGGGTGAAGGGATGGAAAAAAGTTTTCCAGGCAAATGGAAATGAAAAAAAAGCTGGGGTAGCAATACTTATATCTGACAAATTAGATCTCAGAGTGAAGGACATAACAAGAGATAATGAAGGCCACTTCATAATACTAAAGGGAACAATCCAACAAGAAGAAATAACCCTGGTAAATATATATGCACCCAATACAGGAGCAACCAAATACATTAAAAAACTGCTAGAGGACATTAAGGGAGAGATTAATAGCAATACAATCATAGTAGGAGATTTTAATACCCCACTGTCACCCTTCGACAAATCATCTAAACAAAAAATCAGCAAAGAAATATCAATCCTAAATGACTCACTAGACCAGATGGAATTAATTGACATCTTCAGGACACTCCACTCCAAAGCCACAGAATATACATTCTTCTCAAGTGCACATGGGACATTCTCAAAGATAGACCACATTTTGGGACATAGGCAAAGTCTCTTCAAATTCAAGAAGATAGAAATCATATCAAGTATCTTCTCAGACCATAATGGCATAAAACTGGAAATTAACTACAATAAAAATAATCCAAAGAAATCAAACACATGGAGACTAAACAGCTTGCTATTAAACAAGGACTGGGTTACCAGAGAAATCAAGGAAGAAATTAAAAACATCCTGGAAACAAATGACAATGAAAGCACAACAATCCAAAATCTTTGGGACACAGCAAAAGCAGTTTTGAGAGGGAAGTTCATATCCTTACAAGCCTATTGCAAAAAACTAGAAAAAATAGTAACAGATGATCTAACTCTACAACTCAAAGAGTTAGAAAAGGAGCAACAAGAAAAACCCAGTGTAAGCAGAAGGAAGGAAATAACAAAAATCAGAGCAGAGATAAACGACATAGAGACCAAAAAAACAATACATAAGATCAACAAAACCAAGAGCTGGTTCTTTGAAAGAATAAACAAGATAGATGGACCTCTAGCCAGGCTAACCAAGAAACAAAGAGAGAGGACCCAAATAAACAAAATCAGAAATGAAAGAGGTGAAATAACAACAGACCCCACCGAAATACAACGGATTGTTACAAAATACTACGAACAACTCTATTCCAACAAACTGAACAACCTGGAGGAAATGGACATATTCCTAGAAAAATACAAACTTCCAAAACTCAATCAGGAAGAATCTAAAAATCTCAATAGACCAGTGACTTGGGAAGAAATTGAAACAGTCATCAAAAAGCTTCCAGCACACAAAAGCCCAGGGCCAGATGGCTTCACAGGAGAGTTTTACCAAACATTCAAGGAAGAACTAAAACCTATCCTCCTCAGACTATTCCAAAAAATTCAAGAGGAAGGAACACTTCCAAACTCCTTCTATGAAGCCAGCATCACCCTAATACCAAAACCAGATAAAGACAACTCAATGAAAGAGAATTACAGGCCAATATCCCTCATGAACATAGATGCCAAAATCCTCAACAAAATTCTAGCAAATCGGCTCCAGCAGAGCATCACAAAGATCATACACCATGACCAAGTAGGATTTATACCAGGAATGCAAGGTTGGTACAATATCCGCAAATCAATAAACGTGATACATCACATAAACAAGTTGAAAGATAAAAATCATATAGTCATATCAATTGATGCAGAAAAAGCATTTGATAAAATCCAACACCCTTTCCTGATAAAAACTCTTAACAAGGTGGGAGTACAAGGATCATACCTCAACGTAATAAAAGCTATATATGATAAACCCACAGCAAACATCATACTCAATGGGCAAAAACTAAAACCATTCCCTCTAAGAACAGGAACAAGACAGGGATGCCCACTATCGCCACTCCTCTTTGACATAGTACTGGAAGTACTAGCCATTGCAATTAGACAAGAGGAGGAAATAAAAGGCATCCAAATTGGAAAAGAAGAAGTAAAGTTATCCTTATTTGCAGACGACATGATATTGTATATAAAAAACCCAAAAGACTCCATTAAAAAACTAATTGGCTTAATAAATGAATTTGGCAATGTAGCAGGATACAAAATTAACACCAAGAAATCTATGGCATTTCTATACACCAACAGTGAGTTTATAGAAACAGAGACTAAAAAAGCAATTCCATTTACGATCGCACCAAAAAAATTAAGATACCTAGGAATAAACTTAACTAAGGAAGTAAAGGACCTATACGCGGAAAACTACACGACACTGAAAAAAGAAATAGAGGAAGATGTAAACAGATGGAAGAACATACCATGTTCATGGATTGGTAGAATCAACATCATCAAAATGTCCATACTTCCTAAAGCAATCTATAAGTTCAATGCACTCCCCATTAAAATACCAACGGCATATTTCACTGACCTAGAAAGAACTCTCCAAAAGTTCATTTGGAACAATAAAAGACCCCGAATAGCCACAGCAATCCTGAGAAAGAAGAGTAAAGTAGGAGGTATCTCAATACCAGACTTCAAACTGTATTACAAAGCCACTGTTCTCAAAACAGCCTGGTACTGGCACAAAAACAGACATATAGATCAATGGAATCAAATCGAGAACCCAGATATCAACCCAAATCACTATGCTCAATTAATATTTGACAAAGGAGGCACTAATATACAATGGAGTCAAGACAGTCTCTTCAATAAATGGTGTTGGGAAAATTGGACAGATACATGCAAAAGAATGAAACTAGATCACCAACTTACACCATACACAAAAATAAACTCAAAATGGATACAGGACTTAAACATCAGACGGGAAACCATAAAAATACTTGAAGCATCCACAGGCAACAAAATCTCAGACGTATGCCAAAAAAACTTCTTCACTGATACTACCCCTAGTGCAATGGAAGCTAAAGAGAAAATAAACAAATGGGACTACATCAAAATAAAAAGCTTTTTTACAGCAAAAGAAACCATCAACAAAACAACAAGAAAGCCCACTGTGTGGGAGAACATATTTGCAAATGTTACCACTGATAAAGGTTTAATCTCCAACATCTACAAACAGCTTATACAACTAAATAAAAGGAAGATGAATGATCCAATTAAAAAATGGGCAATGGACCTAAATAGAATATTTTCAAAAGAAGACAGAAGGAAGGCCAAAAAGCACATGAAAACATGCTCAAAGTCACTAATTATCCGAGAGATGCAAATCAAAACAACAATGCGGTACCATCTCACACCTGTCAGAATGGCCAACATCAACAAATCAACAAACGACAAGTGTTGGCGAGGTTGCGGAGAAAAAGGAACCCTCGCGCACTGCTGGTGGGAATGTAGACTGGTGCAACCACTGTGGAGAACAGTGTGGAGTTTCCTCAAAAAACTGAAAATGGAACTCCCATTTGACCCAGTAATCCCACTTCTAGGAATATATCCCAAGAAACTTGAAACACCAATCAGAAAGGATATATGCACCCCTATGTTCATAGCAGCACAATCTACAATAGCCAGAATTTGGAAACAGCCTAAGTGTCCGTCAGCAGATGATTGGATCCAAAAACTATGGTACATCTACACAATGGAATACTATGCTGCCATAAAAAAGAAGGATTTCTCATCATTTGCAGCATCCTGGATGGAATTGGAGAACATCATGCTGAGTGAAATAAGCCAATCAATGAAAGAGAAACACCACATGACCTCACTCATTTGTGGATAATAAAGAACATTATAAACTGGTGAACCATAAGATAGATATAGAGACAGTATATCAACAAGTAGACTGTCGAGTTACAGTGGGGACGGGAGGAAGATCTGGGGGAGATAATAGATCAACCGAAGGACTTGTATACATGCATATAAGTGCAACCAATGGACACAAAACTCTGGGGAGGGAGGGGATGTGTGGGAGGGAGGGAGGGGGTAAAAAAAAAAATCAATAAAATATATTAAAAAAAATAAATAAAAAAAAAAAAATAAAAAATAAAAAAAAAAAAAAAGATTCACTTTGATTGGATGTGTTTAGGTCACATGCCCCTTTGGGCAAATCTCTATGGCAATGGGAGAGAATGAATTGAATAGTTGAACCTAAGCCCCAAGTAGATTCAGCTTTTCCAGAACCTCATGGATCCCCCAAACAGGTTCTGGGTTGATAAGGAGGTGCATAGGGGGGAAAAGGAAGCTAAGAAGGCCACTAAGCAAAGACCACCATAACAGGTAAGAAAGAGATGCTATCCTTTATATGAAAGGCTGCAGGGGCCAGATGCTCAAAGGCTTTTTCATTTGAGAACTAGAGCACATGCTGTGTAAACCAAATTTGATACGTCTAATGTGCTACAAATTGACTTTCATCAATAAGCATGAAAAACAATCATTACCCTTGGAATCTTGTGATTTTATAAAGCATTTAATGCTATACTTCAGTGCTCTCACGAGGGAAACTTTTTTGTTTATGCATTTTAGCCATTTTCAACATGCTCTAAATTGAAACAGAGAATGTATCTTTTTTCCCCCCTTCTAGTGTGAAATCAAATAAGCAACAGCATGCTGCAGGAAGCCAGTCTAGCCACAGCAAATCTGTACTTGTTTTTGTGGGAGAGGATGGGAAGGACGAATATTTGCCCTGTGGCATCAATTTCCTGTTTAATGTTCTTCAAGAGGCATTTGGAAAATGCCCAGCAACACTGATGCACAAAATTACCGTACGTAACTTGTTTTCGTGCATGGAAAGAGGACTCTGAAAAAAATTATGATAAGGCTGGCTTCTCCTCACCACCCGGTACTCTGTGAGTCACACTACCTTTAACTCGATGATGTGGATGATGGGTCATCCCCAGCGTGGCCTTGGAAGAACAAGCAGTGTAGGAATAGCATGGCATTTGGCTTCTTAGCCCATGTTCTTACTCACGTAAGGCTCCTTTCATTTCAGAGTTGGCTTGTTGTCAGCTGGAAGTTGCCTTCTGTTGCCTATAAAAAGTATATACATTCAAGGTCCGTTTTCTAAAACAAACAAACAACAAAAACAAAAGCTCACACAAAAAAAGCAACCAAAACAAAACAAAAAAACACACACACAAAAAAACACTTCCTTCTCAAACAGAAACCCATCTGTAAATTTGCAGGCACAAATTTGTTTGCAAACCACAAGAAAACATGATGTACACCACACAGCATCTGTCAAGGTGTCGGCAGATGTGTTCTCAGTTCTGTAGTCACATGACTCCAGACGACTCACACACAATGTTGGTGGTGTTGTCTGGCAGGTCATGGCTTGACAAGAGAACCAAACTCAAACTTTTATTTCAGCAACTAACCTCTAGGGCTACTATGTAATTTAGGGCTTTGACAGAGAAAGAAAGATTCAGACATAAAGGATCCATCTTTTAGCTTATCCTTTGGGCCACTTCCTCACATAAGGCAAGATGAGAAATCAAAATTATGGCCTATTAAGCATCTGCTTAGATGCTTAGGAAGGAATGTGCAAAAAAGACCTTTGTATGTCCCAAGGCTAATCCTCATCCTACCCCACTATTTGCTTCATGTCTTTTTTTAAAAAATATATATATTTTTATTGATTTTGTACAGAGAGGAAGGGAGAGAGATAGAGAGCTAGAAACATCGATGAGAGAGAGTCATCGATCAGCTGCCTCTTGCACACCCCCTACCGGGGATATGCCCGCAACCAAGGTACATGCCCTTGACCGGAATCGAACCCGGGACCTCTCAGTCCCCAAGCCGACGCTCTATCCATTGAGTCAAACCGGTTTCGGCGTGCTTCATATCTTAGAGAAAATAGAACTTAGAGAATTTAAACTACAACCCCAGGTCACCTCAGCATTCAAACCCAGATCTGTCTGGCCCTAGAGCCATGCTCTTTTTTTTAGGTTTAGAACTTGCACATGGATGGATTTCAGAAGATTCTTAAGAGCCTAAAATTGAATGCAAACCTGCATATGCATTTTTTTTTTCCCTAGGGAGAGGGTCTAAAATGTCATCAGGTTTATCGGCTGTATTTCCAGAGCCTGGCACAGTCTTGAATACAGCAGGCATATGATAAATACTTGTTTAAGGAACAAAGCTGGGTCTATGATACAAAAAAAGGATTAGTGCCACGTCTTTTATTACATGCCTCTGTAATGCTATAGCTGTCCAATGATCCGTCCAATGGTTTAATAGCTTTGAATTTCCAGTATAACTGACATTGTTTTGCATACATAAATTCATTCTTTTAAAAAGTTAAAAATGCAGGATTTAGTTGATAATCCACCTGAAACTATCTGATATGAATGTAAAAAGATTAAACATTTTTAGATGCTATTGTCCAAAGAGATTTTTTAAAATATATATTTACAGAGCATACTAATGCAAAACTAGACCAGACCACCATAGAATTAGGAATATCATGGGAGTTACAAATGCAAGCCACATTTGTCATATGAAACTTTTTAGCAGCCACATTAAAAAACAGTAAAAAGAATCAGGTAAAACCAATTCGGAGCCTATGTTTTATTTAACTCAATATCCAAAATATTATCATTTTGACCTGCAGGCAATATTAACAATTATTAATGAGCTACTTTACATTCTTCTTTTCACACTACAGAAGACACTCCAGTGTGCATTTTACACTCATTTTAGACTGGCTTTGTTTCTCATGCTCAAAGGCCATGCTGCTCCTGGCTGCTGGAATGGGCAGTGCTCATGGAGACTTGGTTGAATGAAGCGTGGAGGGAAGGAGGACGAGAAGGTGGCAGGTCTGGGCAAGTAGAGAGCACTCCGATAATCCAAGATACAGTAACGTTAGGTTAGGCTGCCAGCTCATATTGCCAAAATTGTAGCTTTGCAGGTGACTATTAAGACAGGCTGTAGGAAACAGTGTAAAATTCAGCATTTCAGCCGAAGTTGATTTTTTGTTTTTGGTTTTGTTTTTCCTCTATTCCCTCAATCACCTTCTTTTCTTGGCAATAGATGTGCAGAGCAAACACAGGGCTCACATTTAGGGGAAGATGTGATGCAGAGTGACTAAAGTTACGCCCAATAATGATAATAATTTTGTTCTTCTAACCACACCTGAAGCAAAGGATCTGTGCATTTTATAATGTGTAATCTCCGGTCGCTTGGGGTAAAAGGCAGAGCAGAGTTCCTGGAGTGGCATTCCTCCATTTTACGGATGCAGGAAGGAGGCCACACAGAGCCTGAGGTCATAGACTGCAAGACCAGACAAAGCCACAAGAACCCAGCACATTTGTTTCTGCTCCCTGCTCAAACTTTATTCCCAGTCCTTCATGTGCTTTTGGAGACTGTTCTAAGGCTTTTCCACAGGGTGTGGTCCTCCTCACCTCCTGACCTGCCTCTCTTTAAAACCTGAGATTGAGCATGCTCAAAACATCTTCATCCCCCTGGCCTGTGTTGGCTCAGTTGGTTGAGTGTTGTCCCATGCACCAAAATGTCTTTGGGGTTCAATTCCAGTCAGGGCACATACCCAGGTTGCAGGTTTAATCCTGAGTTGGGTGTGTACGTGAGGCAACCGATCTGTGCTTCTTTCTCACATGGATGTTTCTCTCTTTCTCTCTCCTTCCTCTCTCTCTAAAATAAATTTAAAATTTTTCATTAAAAAAGGAACACACACACACACACACACACACACACACACACACACACACACCTACATCAAACTAAAAGGAAAACATTAACAAAACCAAAACCAAAACACCTACTAAAAATAGTTACCAATAGTACATCTGATAAGGGGTTAATATCCAAAATATATAAGGAATTCATACAACTCAACACCAAAAAGGCAAACAAACAATATAATAAAAATATGCGTGGAGGACCTGAATAGACATTTCTCCAACGACAACATACAGATGACCAATAGATATATGAAGAAATGCTCATTACTGCTCATCAGAGAAATGCAAATTAAAATCAGGAGATATCACCTCACACCTGTCAGAATGGTTATCATCAACAAGTCAACAAACAGCAAGTATTGGTGGGGATG
This sequence comes from Pipistrellus hanaki, assembly GCF_964339955.1. NCBI lineage: Eukaryota > Metazoa > Chordata > Mammalia > Chiroptera > Vespertilionidae > Pipistrellus > Pipistrellus hanaki. The sequence goes on from NC_140504.1 coordinate 19,174,652, forward strand.
TGAAGAAATGGGAACCCTCATACATTGTTGATGGGACTGCAAATTGGTATAGCCACTGTGGAAAATAGTATGGAGGTTCCTCAAAAAATTAAAACTAGAATTACCTTATGATACAGCAATTCTACTTCTGGGTATTTACCTAAAGAAGTCCAAAATACTAATTAGAAAATATAGGTGCACCCCTATGTTCATTTCAGCATCATTTACAATAGCCAAGATATGAAAGCAACTAATTGTTGATAGATGATTGGATAAAGAAGATGTGGCACATATATACAATGGACTACTAAACAACCATAAAAAGAATGAAATATTACCATTTTTGACAAAATGGATGAACCTAGAGGATATTATGCTAAGTGAAATAAGCCATGCAGAGGAAGATGATTTAATTTATGTGAAATTTTTAAAGCAAAATAAAGGAACGATAAGATAGAAACAAACTCATAGATACAGTACAGAGGGGGAAAAAACCTGATGATTGCTAGTCGGAGGGCAGTTGGGTGCAAAAGGTGAAGGAATTAAGTAGTTGTCAGTTACAAAATAGTTATGGGAAAGTAAAATATTGCAATAACTATGTATCCACTATCTTGGGATCACTTTGTAAGTTATATAAATGTCTAACCACTATGCTATATACCTGAAACTAATATAATATTAAATGTCAACCGTAATTTAAAAATTAAAAAAAAAATTTTAAGTGGTGGGGAGGGAACTAAAACACCTTGACAGGGCAGCTTTGGGATCTAGGAGAATTTTGATGTAAACTTTCAGAATTATATTTTTTCTTCTAAATATTTTAGTTATTCAACATGACATATAATATTGTCTTCTCCATAAAATATTTATAATCCACTCAGGCATTTACAGTTTGGTTAGCACAGGGACCACCTTAGAATTCTGAATGACATGATTTCGTTTTATCCCTGACCTGATATTAAAAGCAGTTGTTTTAAGAAAATGGCAGAAGATGTTTTAAATTTTAAAGAAAACAAACAACCCTATAAAACAGCAACACATATAAAGATATACCACTTGAGGAAAATAGAGATATTATTTAGTTGGAGATTTGTCCTGACCCGCGGGGCAACAATGGGGGCACGCAGGAACCACCTAAGAGAATGAGGCAAACAAGGAACGCGAAAGAATGGAGGCAAGACAAGGTTCTGATCAAGCCTCGAACTTTTATTCTCTGAAATGGCTGTATTTATACAGCAGAAACAAAGGGGGGCAGGGTTGCCTATGCAGGCGGGTCTTTGGTATCTGGCAACACAGGATTGGCTAACTGCCAGGGGCCGTGTGACATTCCAAGGTGCAACATTCCAAGGCTGGGCTATCTAGAGGGGAGGATCAGGAAGGGGAAGCGGCAGGAAGACAGGAAGATGCTAAGCAGCAAGTTAATCTTATCTTCTGGCCAAGCCCTCAGGGCACCACATAACTTCTGCTAGAAGGAACTTAATTCTATTTTCTTAAGACTGAGTTGCTCGTCTCAACTCTGCTGGCTCCCAACAGAGATTCTCAATTTTAACCTCATAAGCTCCTGATAAATTATGAAACATTGACAAGTTCAAATTGTCAGAGTAGAATGAAATCCTACATTCCTACAAATATTTACTGGGGTGACAACATGACTGAACAAAATCTGCCATCATTGTTGTCACCACTGCTATGACCACCATCAATCACTATCACCACCACACCACCTCCATAGCCACTGTCATAGTGGTTACCACCATGACCAGTATGTCCTTCCTCCCGTTAACTTTCAGGTAGTTGGGCAAAGGACCTAAGGAAATAATGTTTTATGGGAAGTTTCCTCTGCTCTCATGTCTTCCCACAGGGAACTGGGTCATGGAGCAATATACACTGGAAAGTGCAGCATTTGTAAACCAATCCACAATCCAATTTCTTGCTCCTTGATAATGATTCGGAGTTATTTGCTGAGGTAGACATCAGCTAGCCTAACAGAAGGAACTAAGAAAGCAATTAACCAGGAGAGGGAAACTGTAAGTCAGAAATGATTGTGGTTGAAAATCCTTGGGGAGTAATGAGACAGAAATTCTTAGGACTTCATTCATAACAGAGAGCGTCAGAGCGTGGAGGAGTGGAGATGGAGGCGATGACTAATGTTCCCTGCACAGGGGACAGGCTCAAAATAGTGAGGCTGATCCTGCAAAGGGTATACGAAAACCAGTCTCATAGCCAGTTACTGCTCATGGATGATTTTGACTCTATGTTAGTTAACTTTGAAGATTGCTTCTGTAGCAAAGTAGTGCCCTGCTCACAGCCAGGTTATAAGCAGTAGCAGTTATTTAGGATAATGGTTCTTCAACACAGGAGATCTCCAACAAGTCTTAATTCCTTGAGTCTCAGTGGCTTCATGGGGATAATGCGGTATAAATTACAAGTGCATAATTCATTCCATAGGATCTTCAACACGTTAGGAATGATGACCATGTGGGACCTTGTTTACTAAAAGAGTGTTTGCCTTATCTCCATTAATCTCCTTTATGTCCCTAGCAAATACCATGTTTCCCCGAAAATAAGACATCCTCCGAAAATAAGACCTACTTACAGGTTTCCTTCTGAGTGAAATATAAGGCATCCCCCCTGAAAATAAGGCCCCCCCTTGGCTAAACATGAGAGATCTGGTCCACTGATTCTGAAAGAAATGGAGTCACAAGAAAGTCACCAGGAAATTCCGGAATTGGATTGTTATGATGATGTTCCAGAAGATGATGACATGATTGTCACTGAATAAATGAGTAAATTCTTGATACTGTAGGATTCACAGTTTGTCTGGTTTGTGTTGACAACTACCGTACTACCGTACCGTATACAGGTAATAAATTTCCTTTATTTTCATTTAACAATAAATGTGCGCCGTATTCTTCATGGAAAAATAAGACATCCCTGAAAATAAGACCTAGCGCATCTTTGGGAGCAAAATAAGACACTGTCTTATTTTTGGGGAAACAGAGTAGGTATTCTTATGATCTCCATTTTATAAATGAGGAAACGAAGGCCCTGCAAAGTTAAGATCTCACAGTTTGCAGGAAGATTTCTTCTACTATACTTTTCACTGTTGGATGCAACGGGATTTCTTTAATATGTAAACTGTAATTCACAATGGTTTAGACATCAATGGAAGATGAAAATGGTCCAAACCCAAAATATAAATACATACAGAAAAACTGACTAATCTGAACCAGCTCGGCCATCTGAAAGGAAATACAGTGTGATCATTTTCAAGTACATACAGTAACCAGAAAAAATTTACAAGTGCTGGCAGTTCAGGCCCAGATTTAGTAAAGAGATAAAAATGATTAGCATATCTAAGAAGTTCTGGTCTTTCCCACACTTTGAATAGAGTGTTTTATAAATAAAAGAAATCTCAAGTGTTGGAAAACAAATTATTTTCTTTGGTAAGTAAAGGCTTCCTTTCAAATATTATTTATACTATTCCTTTACTTACTATGCCATTTTCTTTTTTTTCAGAGTACAAAAGTACACTTCAGCTCAGTCTCTGCACACATGATAAAAAAAATTAGAGCTTAAAAATGTCCAAATTAAATGTTACAGTTTTTAAGCAGCTTAACTTATTTGTCTTTTAATGCTTTAGAATACATAATGTTCTAAATAAATGTAAATTTCTAAAATGTTTTCAAGTGTTACAGTTATCCAAACTTCATTTAAAAAGGTTTACTCTGGTAGTTGTAAGAATGGCATAGTATCAGCTATGTCTTTTGTTGCTATAGTCAGTTTTTAAGGAATGCAATCTTTCCTCAATATTTATGTCATTTATGAGTACTCTTTATGGTAGAAAATTAAAAAAAAAAAAAAATGGAGAAGAAAGTGTTCAGACTATAGTGTTTGACAACACCGGTACAAAATCTGCTCTCTGTGATAGAACTGGGACTCCCATTCACTTTGGTGTACCATGCATGACTAAACCTGGATGTGGAATTTTTTAGCTATTGCTGTTAATGCATGGAAAATATTTAAGGGCAATGCATTCCCCTTAAAAGCTAATAAATTGCTGCAAAAAGAATAACGAGATTTACTAAATACAGTGGTCCTGAACCATGCCAAACATTTTGTGGTTTTGTGGGACTATAGCGAAGGTAATTTTATTGGTGTTGTAATTAGTGAGGGTCTCAGCAAGGCCCAGCTGCTGAACACATGATCAGTACTTGGGAGGACAAATAGCAATATTTTTCCATCTCTAGAGTACATTCTGCTCTTGATGCGTCTGCATGACAATGAACCATTAGCAGGAATTGCACACAGAGAAAGGAACTGTATTTCTTTTCTACTGCCTAAGTGAAACTTCATTTGGTTGATATCTGTCCAGAGTTAAATTTTCCATATCACATAAACTTTGTATCAGTATTTTAATTCCATTTTGATAGGGTGTATTGCTTTATAAAAGCCAACCAAACATTTGTAATAAATTTTTTATTAGGTGGTAGCGGGTTTTTACTGCATACTTGTGTATATAACTAAACTTAATGTACAACAAACAACTTTCAAGCATCGGCTTTATGCCCGGCACTACCTTCACAAGCAAAAAAAAAGCACTAGACGCTGTTCTTCAAGAACTTTTAAGGCTGGATTGAGAGACAAGATGTACTTATCCAGAATCATGGATATGTAGAGTTGAAAGGGAGTTCAGAGATAATACAGTCTTGGGGCTGCATATTCAAGCTCCAACAGAGAGTTAACGTAAACAAGTGAAGTGCCCAGGCCAGTTGAGCACTGTGTCATGTCAGAGAGACCCTACTCCATCTCAGGGGAGTTGCTGTCAGGCTCAGTGTAGTTCTCTTGTTGTCTGATCTGTTGATAACCCCCCCCCCCCCCCCCCCGAGAGAATAGAATTCCAAATTCTAGAAAAATTTCCCAATTTTTAAACATTGCCAACTAATCTGAGTTTTACTAATGCCAAATGAAACACATCTGCGGGGCTTATTCAACCTGTGGGCTGCCATTTTGCAATCTCTGGTCTAGACTAACTCTTTCATGTCACAGATGTGGGAAATGGCCTGTCCCAAGTCTGGAATTGTTCTGTAGCCTTCTCGGTCCAAGGCTTTCATCACTCAGTGACACCTTTTTTCAACAAGACAACAATTAGATGACTCAAAAAAGAAAAGAAAAAAAACACATATGTATAGTTATAAAGCAACACATTAAAAACATTTTTAAGCACAAGATCATGAAAATTATGGGGGTAACTCTGTGGGAAGGAGAAATAATAGACTGCTTATGGTAGGAAGAATTAAAGAAGGCTTTTATAAGTGGTATTTGAGCTGGGTCTTAAAGGAAGTGAATGATGCAAATTTAAAAAAAAGTAAAAGCAAAGGAATTTTAGTAGAAGGGAACCGAAGGTAGAAAACACACAACTTAGAATATGCAAATGGACATGTAAGGCACCGTAGACAATGTCTTGGCAGGGGGTAAAAATTATGTCATCATGATTCATCGAACAATATTCCTTGAACTCTAACTGTTGACCAGGCACTGTTCTAGACCCTAGGGATAGAGTCGTGAATAAGAAAGCCAAGGGCTATGTTCTTGTGGACTGTTTTTCCCCCTCAGTGGCACAGAGAGATAATAAACAAGTGAAAACATAGCACAAAGTAGAAGGTATATAATAAAACTAGGAGAGATGACAGCCGCAGCTGTGAGTATACATTAGACAGGATGCGGAAGGCCTCTCTGAGGAGACAGCATTTGCACTGAGTTCCAAAGGATGAGAAGCCCATCATGCAAAAAGCTTCTGGGCGAAAGCTTTCAAGGCAGAAGCAGACCTCCTGCGAAGGCCCTTGGGTGGAAGGAACAGAAAGAAATGAGTGAGCTAATGCAGAGAGTGCTGAGCTGTGGCAAGGGTGGGAGGAAGTGAGGTCTGAAAGACGGGCAGATACTCGTTGGGCCATGCTAAGCAGTCTGGAGTGAAATGTGGTTCGCCACAGAGAAGTGCATGATTTGATTATAAACGAACAGTTCCCAACAAGAAAGTAGCACATTTGATTAAAAAAAAAAAAAAAGGGAGGTTCTTGACTGTAAGCTGATGAGATACAGTCAGTTTGGGGGAGGTGCTGTAGATGCCAGAAGTGCAGAAAAACAAGGAGGCAAGTGAAGGGTGGGAGTCTGTCTGTCTGCTGAGTCTGTCTGTCTTCAGAGCTCTGGATGCAGGCTGCTGGACAAACCCAGGTAGAAGAGAAAAGGAGAGCTCAGTCAGGAGTGGTGGAAATGAAGAGGAAAAAGCAAGTACCAGGAACACTAACAGGATGAGCTGATGCAAGTCAGAGCAACCAGAGGAGAAACACCTGAGCAACCGTCCCATTTCTAAGTCAGAGGCTGTTTCAGGAATGGCCTAGGTGACTAAGACAGAGAGCATTCTGTCAAAATAGTAACGTTTAGGGGATCAGGAGACTCATTTATAAGACATCAGAAACACAAAATGAGAGAGGCCTTGTGGGGTGACAGGTCAGGATAGGAGAGAGGATTGAAACTCCTCTGTATTAATAGAGATACAAAGGCTAACAGAAAAGCAGAACTTCCAGAAGGTAATGTAAAGAGAAACCTGTCAAAAAACTAAACCCCGAGTATGTCTACATCAAGGGTAAGAGTACAGTATGAGTGGGTGTTTGTTTTGTTTTGTTTTTGAAATCGATCTGTTCAATCAAGGAAAAACCCCACAAAGCTCATTTGTCAAGTCGTGTTTGGAAATAAATAGCTTGCTTGAAGCAGGCAGACATTCTACATCAACATAATAACCACTAATATGTTTTGCTAGAAGAAAGTGTCATTTGAAGCAAAATGTAAACAAACATAAAACTTCGACTCAGTTGGATGGCTTCTCTCTAATTTTCACTTCCTGTTGATGATCACTTCATGTTTGAATGTAAATCTGAGTATTTTCTTAGAATCTTTACCCTCACTCTACAAGCTAGGAAGGCTGAGAGGCCTGAACTTGAAAGTTCTGAATTCGAAAACAAAAAACAAAAAACAAAAATATAGACAGACTTTTAAAGCAGCTCTGTACTTTTAATTTAGCACAGCATTAATTTTATCTTTCAACAAAAATTAAAAAACCGTTTGTTTTTTCATACCCGCAAGTATTTACTGAGTGCCTGCATGCAAGAATGAAGAGGACATGGTCCCTGATGTCATAGAGCTTACAATCCATCAACAAAAACACAATTTGATAAAATCTTTAACAGCAGAGGAATCTCTGCTTTAGCAAAATACAGAGCAGGGCCTATTTAAAGAAGAAGCAGTTGATTGTTCAGTAGTACCATCCTTGGCCGTTGTCAATTCTTCTTAAAAAGAAAATCAAGCTCATAAAATGAATGTAGAAAAAAGATCAAGGACCAATTTTGCCATTCAAAAATGTCAAAGTGTGCCTTTCTCAAGGAAATTCTGAGAAAATTAGGTCATTCAGGAAAATTCTACAGATTTCTTTCAATTATTTTTAAAATGCTTCCTTTATTTTTTATTTTATTTTTTTTTTGTCCTAACCCGTTTGGCTCAGTGGATAGAGGATATAGAGGATAGGCCTGCAGACTGAAAGGTCCCAGGTTCCATTCCTGTCAAGGGCATGTACCTTGGTTGCAGGCACATCCCCCATAGGGCATGTGCAGGAGGCAGCTGGTCGATGTTTCTCTCTATCCCTCTCTCTTCCTCTCTATAAAAAAATCAATAATATATATATATATATATATATATATATATATATATATATATATATATTTTAAATATATTTTGTTGATTTTTTACAGAAAGGAAGGGAGAGAGATAGAGAGTTAGAAACATCAATGAGGGAGAAACCAATCAGCTGCCTCCTGCACATCCCCAACTGGGGATATGCCGCAACCAAGGTACATGCCCTTGACCAGAATCGAACCTGGGACCCCCTCAGTCTGCAGGCCGACACTCTTATCCACAGAGCCAAACCGGTTTCGGCTCAATAAAATATATTTTAAAAAATGCTTTCATTTTTGGCTTTGATTTTGAATAACATCATTGCTCTTGTAAATATTAAATATGTTCATCAATGCACGTTATGAAGAATTCAAACAATTCACACAGTACAAATATGAACATTAAAATATCATCTTGCTTTCAACCACTTTATAATGGTATTATATGATTAGATAATAATGATATTCTCATTATTAAAATTAGAAAACCATTACCTAGATGCTTTCTCTGCATATACTCAGATGAAAGAATGATAGAAGGTAGAAAAGGAGTAGGAAAATAATCCTATATAATAAAAGCATAATATGCAAAGTGTCCCCTTGACCAGGAGTTCATCCGGGAGTTTGACCAGGGGGCAGGGCTGGCTGAGGGAAGGGAGGGAAGCCCCAGCAGTGGCAGGCAGCCAGCGAGAGGGAGGGAGTATGTGGCTGGAAGCTGCTAAGGACCCTACCAATGCATGAATTTGGTGCACTGGGCCTCTAGTACTTTTATAAAAGTCAGCCTCTGTGGTGCTACTTTTAATAAAATATATCACATTTAATTATATTTAAATTTCAACAGAAGAAAAGATTAAAATAGAAGGGAAAACAAGGTGGAATGAAGTGTCAGAAGCTGCTGGACTTTGTCCTCTAATGACATGCTATTGTATATTGGGTGTCCTGGTCTTTGCAACTTAGTAGATATTTATTAACTTTTTTTTTTAATATGTGATCTCAAGGTACATGTTTAACACTTCATTTTGATGTATTACTCTTATTAACCTTTCAGACTTAATCCAATTTAGTTATAACATATGAGTTTGCTTTCTCTCCTGAGGACATATTTTCCATTGATAATATGTAAACACCAACAAAGATAATGTAGAAGAAGCAGTCTTCTGCATGCTTCTGAAGTGCATAAATGTCAGCACTTTTAATTACACAATACCAGAACCCCAATAATACACACAGTTCAAACTTTGGTTACCAAACTATCCTATCTAATAAAGAGAGAATATGCTAATTGACCCTCATACTATTGCAAAGATGGCAGTGCCCACAGCCAGTGAGGAGAGAATATGCTAATTGACTGCCTGCCCTCAAAGATGGCAGTGCCCACAGCCACAAGATGGTGGTGCTCAGTCCCCTCAGCTCTGCTGGGGAGGCAGGCACATGGCAAGACCGGGTCTGCCCCTAGGTTGGCCCAACCACTCTGTGTGCCTGCCTCCAGAGTCCCCTAGTCCCTGCATTCCCCAGCTGCTCAGGGCCAGTCTGAGATGCAGGCAAGTCTCAGATGGCAGCTGCCCCACCGTCCAGGGCTGGCCCGAGGCTCAAGTAACCAGGGCCGGCTAAGGCTTGCACTGCCCACAATGGCAGCAGCAGAGGTGTGATGGGGTATTGCCTTCCCTAAGCTCCAGGTTGCCTCATGCCCCTGAAGGCTCCCAGACTGTGAGAGAAGGAAGGCCAGGCCGAGGGAGCCCCCCCCCCCCTCCACACACACACACACACACACACACACACACACACACACACACTCCAGTAAATGAATTTTCATGCACCAGGCCTCTAGTATGGTATATTAAACTATAATTTCATAAAGTACCAATATGCTTCTAGTATTTCATTACACTAATCACTAAGTAAATAGCAGATGTGCATTACGGTCCATGACCAACCACATCACTTCCTCACATGCTCATATGGTCACCTTGCACCTGTGATTCAGTTCACCCACAGATAGCAAAGTGTGTGGTTGCCTTGCCTCCCCGTCTCCCAGCAATGAACCTCTGTGACCTTTCACAGAAATAGTTCATCAAAAGAGGGAACTGACCAACAAAGATGAAAGTGCACCAAAGGAACAAAAAGAGATAATGCTGGGGGTGAAACTTGACACCCGCGTGAGTGGAGGTAAAGAAGAAACAGCTGACCATGCACTGTTGACCCGGCTGCAGTGTGAGCCCCTCTAGACCGGCAGCCAAGGTCACTTCGTGAAGGTGAACTTAGCAACATTAATGAGGGAAGTCACGGTGATGAAAAGGATGACGGAGTCCCAGAGGAAGTGACTCCAGAAAAACTACTTCACATTAAAGAGACTCTTGGAGAGATTTCATGACATTGAACGTGCAAAGGATAAAATGTTGGGAGCTGATCCAGACTTAGGAAGGAACATAACAGTTTTGCCAAGGTGTAGAAAAGGTGTATAGTGAGTTATACAGTGAGAAGAGAGAAGGAGGTGAGTACTGTTGGAACTACTCTTGAGACATTTTTACAAGGTACTAAAATACCTTAATCCTCAACATTGCTAGTGTTTTAAATTATAGTCCACTCAAGGTTAGTTTTTTACTGTTTTTTTTTTTTTTTCCCCATTTCCCTATACATTTAAACTGGCCTTACAGAGTTTTTAATGTTTTCACAAAATTTTCTAAAGGTCATGAAATAATCCTAATATTTTTTTTCTATTGAGTAATAAGATCCCTTTGCATGGCTTCAGCTTCATTTTTACCTCCCAGAGTACCCTGCAAAGTGAGGTCTGCCTGTGTGTAATTATAGTGTGTAAATTAGCACTTACATATATTTTGTACCCCTTGATTACTCAACTCAATTTATAACTGCTTAATTGCAGAAATGAAACAAACCCTCTACTCTTTCTACATCATCTATTTCACTTGGCAAATGCTTAAATAGCATTCATTGGTTTACTAATTAGTTATTCTAAAGTTGAATGATAAGGTTTTTGTAAAGTTTGAAGTCAATAATAAATATTATTCCTTTCTTTAGTCTGTGAGTTTTACCCATTTTATTTTCCACTGTTAGAGCAGCAAAGCATGGCTCCCAGGTTGTGTCCTACCAGCTCCAGGGTACTCTGGTCCTTAGATGATGATGTCAATAGTAGCCTGCGGATTTGCTTTGTGCATAATGTGCATAATCCCCAGCCCTGATGCCTACCCCTAGTATCTAGAGCAGAGGTTCCCAAACTTGTTTGTGCCGTAGACCCCTTGCCATGTTTTTCGGTTTTGGATAGACCCCCTACTTACCTGATATTGATTTTTTTGTAAATTTCTAACTGTAGTGAAGTTTAGTGTTAAAATTTAATAAAAAATAATGTACCTACTTTTCTCCGGCATTCTCAAACGAAATAACACTGATTCACTATAATTTGTATGATAAACTACCAGTTTATATTTTTATAAATATTTTCTCAGCACTTTCCTATTCAAGATTCAGGAAACGGATGAATGTATTTTTCTCACATTCATATTTATAGAGTGACGGATTGAAGAAGTCAGTGCAAGTTCGTGAAGCTTTGAGACAAAAATTGGCAAGAATGTTTACTGCGCGTATGCTTGTAACAAGATGATACTGGTATATCATTATATGCAGGTTTTTATCCTACAACTTACACAATTTTATAAACATATATAATAAATTTTTTACTTCATAGGTACTTTTATAAATAATTTATATGTTTTTATATTATAAGATAATATGATGTAAGTAAATAGGTACTATCAGTGTATGTTGAGATCCACTATCGTGGACCCCCATTTTCATTTCATGGACCCCCAAATTTTTTTTTCGCTGACGTAGACCCCTTGCAGGTTGTCATAGACCCCTGGGGGTCGATATAGACCACTTTGGGAGTCACTGATCTAGAGCAATGCCTGTCATGCCAAAGCACATGATAAATGTTTATTAAATGGACTTAATTAATAATAATTCCTAGGACTGCCCTGGCCGGGTGGTTCAGTTAGTTGGAGCATCATCCCATACTCCTAGGTTGCGAGTTTGATCTCTCTATGGGAGGCAATGAATAAATATTTCTCTCTCACATTAATCTCTCTCTCTTATTCTCTCTTTCTCTCTAAATCAATGGGAACACAATCTCAGGTGAAGATTTTTTTTTTTAAGTTACTAGGACTATGCATTGCACATTACTTTGTGCCAGATGTCTTACATACATTGTCCTATTGTGTCCTTAGAGCAATTCTACGGCCCCTGTCTGACAGAGGAGAAAATCTTGGCTCAGAGAGATTAAGTGACTCATCCAGCAAGGGCATGCCAGAGCTGGAATGTGAATACAGCGCTGTCTAATTCTAATGTGTCTCAGCCACTACACTGATAATAAACTGACATCAGTGACATCAAATCATGTGTAAATGGATTAGAGAGAAAGAGATGATGCAATTTAAAATCTCTTTAAATTCATTTCCTCTCTATCACCGGCCTAGTTTGACAAGGGGAGTACTTCTTATTAAATTTATTGTTTCATAGCCTTCCCTTTATAATTTCCCTTATTATTTTTTAAAAACCTATTTTTAAACAAGAATCACAAAAAATATTTTTCTTATAATATTAACTTAAAAGAGAAATGGCCAAAAATGATATTCTGATTATTTAGAACAGTCTCTATATAAGCCATGTTATGAAGCTCTCTTGGTATATAAAAGAATATGTGTGTGCATGTTTGTAGCACCCTTATATTTAAACTAGAGACCCAATGCACGAAATTAGTGCAAGGGGCTCAGCCCTCAAAGCCCTGGCTTCATCTGGAAGGTCATCCAGAAAGACGTCCAGTCTAATTAGCATATTATGCTTTTATTATTATAGATAAGTTTATGTTTTAAAAAATCACTTGGTTTTCTGCTTTGGCATTTTCCTACACAAACACTTTATAGGTAGGTCTTGGCTAATAAACTACTGATTGCAGGGGAAGAGGTATCACTGTATTCCAGGCACGTCAGATCAACCACAGCAGGCTTTTCATTGGAAGGGCCAGGTAGCACATGAAACCTGAAGAGGCTATCATGAGCACTGGGGGTGATGTAACTGTGCAAACTCTCTAATGCTGGAGGGCTGTTATCACTGCTGACCGGGCAAATGCCTCTGCTTCAAACCTGTTTCCTTTCTCTTTGTATGTAATAAAATATTCCTTTGACTATTCTTCTCCCCACCAAATATATCTATGCTAGAGGCTCAGTGCAAAAAATTCATGCATTGGGGGGGGGGGGGTGTCCCCCAGCCCAGTCTGCATCCTCTTCAATCTGGGATCCCTCAAGTGATGTCAGATTGCCTGTTAGGCCCGATCCTACCAGACTGCTGGCTCCCAACTGCTTGACTGCCTGCCTGCCTGATTGCCCCTAACTGCTTTTGCCTGCCAACCTGATCACCCCTAACCACTCCCCTGCCAGCCTGATAGACTGATTGCCCTCAACTTCCCTCCAATGCTAGCCCAATTTCCCCTAACTGCCCTCCCCTGCAGACCTGCCCCCCCCCACCCACAACTGCCCTCTTCTGCTAGCCAGGTCACCCTTTACTGCCCTTCTCTACTGGCCTGATAACCTACAACTGCCCTCTCCAGTTGGCCATCTTGTGTCCACATGGGGGGAGCCACCTTGTGTGTTGGAGTGACGGTCAATTTGCATATTTTCTCTTTATTATATAGGATATGCTATTTGGTGGAGTTAGTTTGAATTCATTGTTGAAGAGAACATGGTTTACCACCTAATTTCTCTGTCTCCTTTCTCTGTCTCTTCTTTCTGTTTGTCTGTTGGTCTCTATTGCTCTCTGTTCTCTCTTAGTGTCTTACTCTCACTCACTGGCCCTACCTTCATCCCTTTTCTCTCCCTAGATTTCTGTGCTAATATTATTTCTTAAAATCAGGCTTTTACTCTTTGCCTTACTTTGTTTTACTTTTAGACTTCTTGCTGTGTGCTTTTCACAGTGCCTTCTTCTGATAGTTCATTTTGTCATCTTTTAATCTTCACATTACCTTTTTTCTCTTTAAACTAGAAGATTTATTATATTCAATTGCATTTAGTAAATGCTCATTTAAGGTGGTATCTTGGCTGTGTTCATGACCCACCTGAAATAAATAATTCTATCAGTGGCCAGTTATCAGGACTCTTCTGTTGGCATTCTCTCTCTCTCAGATATTTCAATCTCCTTGAGGCTTAAACTACAGTATCTCTGTACATATTCAGCTGTTCAACAATATTTGTTGAGTGCCAACTATGTGCCAGGCCTAAAGATATGGTGGTGGCCAGGACAATTAATCCCCTTACTTCACTGAGCTTATATTTTAGTGAGGACATGAAACATAATAGTAAATAAAGAAATAACCAATATAAATTTTGACAGATACGTGCTATTATGGAGGAAGAAAAACTTTTCCTCTACTCTCTTATGTTGTGTAGCTGGGACTGTGGCCTGCAAATTAGGCTAACAAATGACAAATAAGCAGGAGAAAAAGTATACACATTTTATTTGATGTTGATATTTTTACATGGCATGAAGGTGCTTCATAGGAAAGAAGTTAAAAACTCAAAGAAGCAATTAGGCTTGGGGGCTTAAATAGCATCTTAATAAGAGGGGATAAGCTGTAGGGAAGGAACTAGAAAAAGAAAAGGGGTTTGAGCTTCTGGGAGTGGTATATGTGGAAAAGTAACTAGGAAATACACACAGGAAAGCAATGGAAGATAATGGTTATTTTAATAAGATTTGTTTGTGCAGACTCATCTTGTCATCAACTCTCCATCTCTTGCTCCAGGTTTGGAGAAAAACTTAAGGAGCAAACAGTTGAAGAGAAATAACAACACATCTGCTTGAAATTAGAATTATATCTTCCTTTATTCATGTTTGGATCAACTGCTTCATTTCGAAAAGCAAATGACTGATGTCAGCGGGTTGATCTGAGAGGACACATTGGGCATTTGCTGTCAAATTGGCATCGATAGTATGTTTCAGAGCAGGCTTCTCCAAGTGCACATCCAAGAATGCCCCAAACAATTTTCCAGTGGATTCTGACGTTAGACTGACTGGATTTTAATCCCAGCTCCATCAGCACTTGTTAACTTTGCAATTGTGGCAAGTTATGTAAACCTCCACATCGCTGTTTTCTTGTGTGTAAATGGAGATAATATGGACCTCACAAGGTTGATTTTATCAGCAGTCTCTTTTGGCTTATGTAGACATTAGACATGAGTGCAGCAAAGGCTGTATTTGCCTGTGGCTCCCAGAGCTGGCCTAGACCTGAGCTGGGTTGACTAAGAGGTGCTGGCTAAGGTGCTTTAACACAGCACAGGAAGGTTCAGGTCCCATCGCCTCCTCCTCTCTGAGATGTGCTATAAAGATAGGAAGGCCCAGCTGGCAACCAGGAGTGGATGATCATATCATAAGCTCAGAAAAGGGTGTGCAGTTGATCTGAGACTTAGCCTGGGGCTAGTAAGACTTGCCTTGAGAAAGACATGTTCTCAAACGTAAGTGTGCACCAGCATCCCCCGGAGGGCCTGCTAACGTACAGATTGCTGGACCCCACTCCCAGCATTTTAAATACAGTAGGTGTTGGATGAGGCCCAGGAATTTGCATTCTAACAAGTTTCCAGATGCTACGGATGCTCTGAGAACCACCCTGAAGGGACCCTGCCCTCCTGCATCCCGGAGACTTAGGCAGTACGTGTGACTGGGATGTCTTGTTCTGTACCTGGTACAGGTAGGTGTTATCTATATCAGTAACCATGCTAACAATGAACACAACATCCACAACCGGTGGGGGAACTGGCCTTTATGAGTACATTTCTCTTAGCTGCAGGGAGACACAAACAACCCTGGCTCTCAACATCAATTGAAATTCGACTCACAGACGAAATGAAGAATACAGAAAAGTGAGAAAGTACCTTAAAAGCACCCGTCCCCTGATCCATAGACCAACTGAGGGCCTGGGCTTCATGGCCAAGCCCCGCAAGCTCATTAGATTGCATGGAACCATGGAAATGGGGCCCAGGCAGCAGGGGAGTCCAGACTACCACAACTTCCATGCTTTCTCTAAAATGGTACTCTTCCTTGTGAGATTTGTGTGGAATGACGGAAGAATTCTATCTGGGGTTTTTCAATCACACCGCAGGCAGTCCAAGTTGGCCCAGAGGGAAGAAAAGGATTGGAGTTTCTCTTAGTCCTTGCCCTGGAAGACTATTTCCTTTCTACCCTATAGACAACAGGAATAAGGTACTTTTGTTCGTTCTTTAATGCATTCTGAATTGTGTCCTTCTCCCTGTTTCCTGAAGGAAAGTCATTGTGCAGGTTTGTTTTCTTTGCTTCCTCTGATCCTCTATCTTCCTGTCAGAGCCTATATTGTTCTCCTTGGAGGTTTTCTTGATATCTGACTGGTACCTAACCCTCCTTTCTCATTGTGCCACAATCTTGACTCTTTCTCCCCCCCCTCCCCTCCCAAACATCCCTACTGCTGCTCTCTCTCTCTCTCTGCTTTCTGGAATTCACAGCTTTATCAGTCAGATCAAATTATGCTGCAATAATCAAACCACCTGATGTTTTTGTGGTTTACATCAAAAGTTGTTTTCTGATTTATTTTCATTTCTCCTTCATGTTAATAGCAGGTCAGATTCAGTTCTGTTCCATATCGTCTTCATTTTGGGACTTAGGCTGAAGAAGCAAGCTCGACCTATGACACATTGGTCACCTTTTAGCAGAGACAAAAACAATGGCAAAACCATGCCATGGCTTTTGAGGCTTTCTCTAGAAATGCCACATGTCCCTTTAACTCACATTCAATAGCCAAAGCAAGTCAGAAAGCCTAATAATATTGATGTGTGGGAAGAATAATCTCTTATTATAATCCCTCCTATAATATACACCTCCCCATTGGGAAGGACTGGTAGAGAGGAGCTGGAATTGTATTTGGTTTTTCAAAGTGATACCAATTGAATTCTAACGTTAGGCATCTAGGAAATCCAAGTTAGTAGTGAACTGCTCTTTTTTTCAGCCTACCTGTTCACTGCCCATCATACTTATTTTTCTTTCTGTCATTTAGGCCCTAATCAGCTTCTTTGGACTCCATAAATGATCTTAAACCATCTTTGGCTGAGAGATGGAGAAATGGGAGAAAGAAGTGAAACAAAGAGAAAGAGGAAAAGACGCTACTTTGTAAAAAAACCTTAAACCAATGTATTTCCGTGGATTAGAACAAAAGTATGCTCCCGAGGAAAAGATCATCTGCCCTGCTTGGCATTGACTAGTGTTGTTACCAGTGGCCAGTGGCCATTTTTTCGTCACTGGCCACGTTTGCGGTGATGGTGCACAGATTTGGGACACTTGATGAACATTCTTGACTCCTTTGTGTTCAAAAAGTGCAAAGGCTGTGAGACAGTTGGGCGAGCTAATCAGAAGACATATGGCTATGATGGAAACAAAAGTGGGGAGGATAAACATTTTAAATGAGCAGAAAATGATGAGAGTTGCATGTGTGTAAGGGATGAATTGTTGCACAGAAGGAAGAGTTCTGCAGGACAAAAAAAATAATCAGGCAGCAATTGAAGAGCTGGGCTTTTGCAATCAAGAGTAATCAGCAAGAGATGAGGCAAAGTGATTAACAAAATGGAAAACCTGGCGCATGAGTGAGTAGACGATCAGAATCAGCACAGATGTCCTTTAGCCCGTGTTAATTCAGGAGAAGGCCCAGAGCCTGTCTGAGAACGGAAAGGCTAAATATGTTTGTGGTAGACCAAGGCCGGGCCTGCCTGCAAAATAAGTGAAAAACTCCTCCACCCTGCCGCCCAGGTGTAGATAAGGAGAGGTTGCCCCAGGCTGGGTATAGCAAGCATTTCAAGGTCTAGTATTTGGATGTTAGCCTGAATGAAACAGCTTGCTAAGTAACTACCTTTTTGGCCTTCTATGGCAGCATACATTGCTTCCGGTTGCTAATGTGGTCGGAGGTATGAAAGATAGTGAGCCCACACTTTGGGGCTCCCCCTGACCTCTTAGACGTCTCGCTCTCCTCAGGCTGACAGGACATCAAATTTATGGTGTCTCTGTGAAAAACCCAAGGGGCAGTGGCAAGCTGCATCCGCCTTCCTCCGTGTCTATTCTTTTTTTTTTTAAAGTGTGCTGCTTCGGAAATGAATCAAAAGGCATCTCTGAACTGTGCTCGCACTGTCACTCCTGCCCATCCTCTCACCTAGACCAGACTCCTGTACTGACTGCCTGGGGTGAAAGTACTGCCAGGGAAGCTTGTGTTAAAAGCCGTGCGTGGCCCATTAATTCAAGGCCTGCCCCATCTGCACTGTCAAGTAAGTAGTAAGTGCAGATGTTTTATCTCCCGAGGTCAAGGGATGACTGCCTCAAGAGATTGTCAACAATCTATTTTGGTGGAGAAAATAAATGCCCAGTAGTACATATGTGTCAGTAGAAAAAGGACAAGTGCCTCTGATTTAAAAGTTTTGAGAGCCATGGAACTATTAGGTAGAAATGTGTTCATTATTATAAGCTTAAGCCCCTATTTGTCACAGCAGTCAGTGGCAATGGGACCTGAATCCCACCTGCTTGGCCTCTCCCTTCCCCTCTGAACATCTCTCCACAGGCTTTACAAACCCCACAGTATGAAAAGCATTGTCTTACGTAATGTTAGTCAATCATAGTCTGACTGGGATGCTTTTGAGCATGAATGGGAGCATGATAGATAATTACGCTGGATGACAGACACAAACTGGGACCTTCCTGGGAAAATAGGGATTATACACTGAGTGGCCAGATTATTATGATCCCTGAATGCATAATAATCTGGCCACTCAGCATATATATATATATATGAGAACCAGTGCATGAATTTGTGCATGAGTGGGGCCCGGCCAGCCTGGCCAGGGATAGGGAACATGGGCAGTTGGTTGGCCTGCCTATTGGTCAAATTCTTGGTAGAGGGGACAATTTGCATATTAGACTTTTATTATATAGGCTGTACATTGAGTGGCTAGATTATTAAGTGTTCAGAGATCATAATAATCTGGCCACTCAGAGTATTCCTTTTATTGATATCCTAATCCCAGTGTTGCCTGCCTGAGGCTCCTTCCAAAGGGATACTGTTCTGTCTCCAGCCCCTGCTAGAGAGGCAGCCTCAGCTCAACAGGCTGACCCTGAGCCCCTAGACTGCAGTGTAGCTGAGCACGTGATTCGTGCTAAGTAACCGTGGGCTGGTGACTCTGCAAGACCTTGATGAGACTTGACTGGACATGACAGATCTGGCCAAGCAGATTCTCTCTTTCATGAATTGGAAATAGTGACTAAAAGAAGCCAGGTGGGTAGTGATTCTATTTTTTTCTTCACATTGTTAACATGTGGAACACACACTGCCATTGTCAGTAACATCTATCGTTATACTGAAGTAATTCTCAACTGCTAGGAGGTGGGGTGAGGAAGCAGCAACATAAAAATCTCCAGCAATGTCTGCTAAAACCACAAATGTACACACCCTTGACCAAGTAATTTCGAGTCTAGAAATTTATCCAACAGACCTACTTGCACACTGGCATAATGATATATGTCAGCTATTCATTGCAGTAATGTTCTACTAGCAAAAGATTGGCCAAAAAAGCCCACCTGAATGTTGATTGGTAGGGAAATTATTAAGTTATGTTATTAATGAGTATGTATCCCTAAAGTGTAAAAAAAAAAGTACTAAATGGAATGACTTTCAAATATGTTTAACTGAAAAAGTAAGGTACCAACTAGTGTAATGTAGACAGTATGCTGCAATTTGTCTAAAATGTGGGGCAGAGCAAATGTGTGTGTTTTTGCTTGTATATGGGTAAAATAATAAGGATAATATTGTCTCCAGGCAAGGAAATTGGATGGGGGTATGAATTGGCGAATTTTCACTGTACACTCTTTTATACTTATTGAATTATAAAACCATATGAATTTATGACCTATTTTGAAAATTAGTAAATAAATTAAAGATCTGGGATACATGGCAGCTCTTAGGTAGGGAATATTTTTTTAAATTTGTCTTAGAAATGTTGACTCTATCCTTGCCAACAAAGTCACCTAGGATCCCTTAGGGCAGGATGGACTCAGGAGCATTGAAATTTTGAGACTGGCAATTTTGGGACTGAGCGGCAAAGTCCTCACTCATTTAGCAAACGTGTGCTAGGCACTATGGAAATTACCAACATTAATAAAAATAATTTACAATTGCACAAAAATGTGAATATACTTAATAGCATTAAACTACACTTAAAATGATTAAGATGGTAAATGTTATGTTTTATCTTACCACAATTTAAAGACAAACCAGCAAAAATTATATATATTTACAGTTTACTTAGAGCTTGAATATAATCCAGTATTTTTCTAGATGATGTTTGACAAACATTTGATAAATGATATAGAACTAGCAGAAGCGATAATAAAAGTGGTAAGTTAAAATCCAAATGGAGTGAACTAATCATTAGGATAGAGGGATTAGCCAAGTGCAGAACAAGAGTGGAGAAAGGGCCTATTAATTCTGATGGAGTAGGTCAGGGACATGAGCATTGTGCTGGAGAAGAACAAAATGAAGACTTCCGGGTCTTACAGTTCTGGATCCATTCCTGGCTTGACTCATCTGGGTAAGTGACTAAATTCCTCATTGCCTCTTGGTATCAAGGGTTGACGTTATCCACTATTCAGGGCTATTGTCCGCTATACATGAGGTAACTCAAATAAAGCCCCTACCAAGATGCTGGGCCCATAGTGTGTCTCCTGGTGACATCTAGGAAAAACCTTGAAGGATGATTAGAAATGTGATAGTCTGGAAAAAGGCATTTCAACTCAAAAGACAATTACATCTGGGTGAGTCAAGCGAGAGAAGCCTTGAGGTGTTAATAAAAGCCATCAGGGGATTTCAGTAACCGTTTAATGTGGCTAAATGTCAATGCATTCTTTTATATTTCTTCTTTCCTTCTGTTTCTACTCATTTTCTTCTTTTGACTTCTTATTTTTCCTTTGGTCCTTTCCTTGCCCCTCTTTTTCTTTTTAAATATCAGAAGATAGATTCTATTCAAAAGACCATCACTATTTTCCCAGGTAATCTTAAGAATATTATATAATGTTCCTAAAATAACACAGTTTTATAGGCGTTAAGACCTGGAAGGAGTGTGATTTCAAATGTAAAACAAGGAGGACAGAGTTATTGGCTCTACTGAGACAAAGGAAAAATGATAACATCCATTGTGTAATGAGAGCCTGTTAGGTGCTTCACATGGAGTATGATTTCTCACAACTACAAGGGACAAATTAATCCTATTTTGCAGATGAAAAAATCATACCCAGAGAGCTTAAGTGCCTAGACTTAGTGGAACCAGGATCTGAGCCCAAGTCTCAGTTGAAAGACCATGGTCTTTCCTGGGTACTCTCTTCCATCCCCAAATCTATTCATTTTCTCTGGTCTCCCATAGCCAGCCACATAGCCATGCTTGTGGTCTTTAGTTCTGGAAGCACTAGTCATGTTTAATAGAAATGAGTGATTGGGACAGGCCATCATCTGTGAAAACAAGAAGGATGACAATAGTATTACTATCTATTGGTTCTGAGAGTGGAATTTTATTTAATACATACCAAAGTTATTAACAGCTTATTAAAGCACATGAAAGACACAGGAATGCCTTTGATTCCACCAGATTCTCATAATGATGAATACCGAGCCAGTGAATCCTCCTCCCCAAATTGTTTTGTTTTGAATGCCCAAGGTCGTAGAGCTGACCTCTTTCTGTTATTCCAGTTGCTTAAGCCTACTTCTGCCATGAACAGACTTATCACCGTGCAGAAAAACATGAACGTGCATCCTCCCCACGCGGGAGAAAAATGTATTGTTTTGAGGATTTAGCAACGATGGTACATATTTTATCCCCTTTGTTCTCTTAGTGACCTCAAGCAATTGTCAGGAAGCCTGCCTGCTTTTGGAATGGAGGCCTGCTCTAAATGCCTGTATGCATTCTTCAGTATTTCCAGAATGATTTGTAGAGCGCGACAGTGTTTAAAACTGAACGGTGAGCATGACTGGATACAACTGTAATTGGAACAACTTATTGGGGAGTTCCTTTGTTCATAAGAGAAATGGTTCAAATATGACAGTGTGCAACAGCTTGATGTCTCTTTCATTTTTAATTTTTATGAAATGCTTCTCTCTGGCCTAAGATGTCCTGACATAGCTTTACCATACACACACATACACACACACACACACACACACACACACACACACCTCTATTTCTTAGTTCATTGCTAAGGTAATTTTTCCTTTGGGGGAAGATAAGAGTGAAATGTTGAAAGAGGAGGAAAATCACGGGGTTTTGCTATCATTATAAAATAACCCTCATGTGGCTTGAGAGAATAGTTGTGCAAAGCTTTCATTTTGTAGATAAGGAAAATGAGTCCCAGGGAGGCAAAGGTACACACTCAAGGTCACACAGCTGGGTGGTCACAGCTCAGGGCTGGAATCCATTTCTTCTGACTTTCAGGTTGAGGGATGGCAGATGGATCAGAGGGAACAAGCCTTGAAACCAGTCTGAGGAAAACATGCCACTTGGAAACAATGTTATGTTCGCTTGCTCCTGGCGCCCTTCTGTTCCCTCCTCAGTTCCCTTATCAAGTTCTTTTGGTTGAAACTTACAGCGGGGTTGAAACTTCCTGGTACTCTTTGCCTTTTATCTGCCCGCATCCTTTCTTTTATCCTTTCTCAGCTCTCCTCCAATTCCTGTATGTACTGCCACTGCTTCCTAATGGGAAAGCGTTTTTGCAAACCTGTTCCAGATTCAAAGGAGGTCACTGAGTGAGGCAGTGCCAAAGGCAGAGGCTAACAGTAAAAACGCAGACAATGCAAGAGAGGATTGTATTTTTAATTACATTAAGTAAGTAAGTGCTGCTGGTTGGGACAGGAGAGAGCTCAGTAGGTAGAGCTTAGTAGTAAGAGAGCTTAGTGGTTCTCAGACTTCAAATAACCATTGGGACCACTGTCAACCACCTAACCATACAACAAACCACCTGTATATGAAGTCAAGCTGGAAATCCATAGTAAAAATGAGAACTGTTAAAGAATTGCTCTTTAAGCCTATAAAACTATTTTTTTTTCTTTTTAGTTCTTTAGAGTTTACAAAGTACTTGCACATCCATTTCCTCCGTGGGCCTCAAACAACCATGTGAGCTCCGTAAGGTAATCTAGGTTGTTATTTAGAGGAAAAACAGAGGTTCATAGTTAGAGAGTCTTACTCAGGGCAGACACAAATCGAAGTCTTCTAACTCTATAAATCCCATGTTCCTTTCATTTCACCACTTTGTCTCCCCCGCAAAAAAATCCCAATAGCAAACCTTCACAGCTTTAGAAATTGGGGAAATTGGGCCAAACCTGTTTAGAAGGTGTGCTGGTTAATGTTACATGCCATCTGCAACAGGTCCAGGCTGCTGTGCAAGCTGTTTCGCTTCGTGGACACGTGATTCCAGGAGGTTAGGTGGATATTATTTCAAGACACTATTTCCTGGATGCTGTGGCAGGAGGGTCAGAAGGTGAGGGACAGACATGCACACTGGATAGAACTATAATTGGAACAACTTATTGGGGAGCTTCTTTGTTCATAAGAGAAATGGTTCAAATATGATAGTGTGCAACAGCTTGAGGACTCTTTCATTTTTAATTTTTTATGAAATGCTTCTCTTGGCCTAAGATGTCCTGACATAGCTTTACCATACACACATACACCTCTATTTCTTAATTCATTGCTAAGATAATTTTTCCCCTGGGGGAAGATAAGAGTGAAATGTTGAAAGAGGAGGAAAATCACGGGGTTTAGAGGAAAAACAGAGGTTCAGATATGATAGAACACACTTGCTAATTTACTCCTGTTGTACATTCCCCCAGAGGTTTTATGGATGAAAGAGCTGAGACCTGTGGGAAAGTGGACTTCCCAGTTTAGAATCCCAGTCTGAGACTTGTCTCCCTCCTCACGGGGCCTGAAGAGCCCGCTTCTGCTCTGTTCACCTTGGGCCTGGAAGAGCAAAGAAGAACAAGCTTTCCCTTCAGGCAGCTCAGCTTAAGGAAAGAGACGGGAAGGGGTTGGGCTCCTCATGCACTGTTACTCTTTCCAAACTCAGAAGTCCCTTTATCTCCTCTTGGGCAGAGTCAATAAGGCTGCCAGGGGAGCCAGGATTATCACATTAGTGGAATTCCCTCCATGTGGAAGGAGACACCACAAGTGGAAAGAGATGCCCCATATTTAAAGAAATTCAAGTTAGGAAAGATTACATAACATAGGTGAAACACGTGGGGCCTGGTCTAGAGCCTGTACTCCATTAATGGAAGCTCTGTTAATCAGACATCCGCAGACGAATTTCTGGTCTCAGCTCCTCCATTAACTGTGGGATTCAGGACAAAAGATCATATCTGTCTTCTCAACCGCTGAATCCCCAGAACCTAGACTGGTGCCTTGCACAGCACCTGTAATAATAATATCATCAACAACAACAACGTTTCCTAATAAATTAATTATCATCTGCATTTGTTGCCATCCATAAAATGCGGAATTTGGTGCTGATGACATTTAAATTTCTTCATCCCTCTAATGAGCTTTAGTCTATAATAAGGAAACTAGGCAAGTCTGATACACCTCTGTTTTTGTTCTTTTGTTTTTTAAAAAGACACTAGGATTTGCTGCCATCATTGGCATTTAGTCTTGGTATAATGAAATCCAATGTTGAGCAAGGGCAATTCATTAGAATAGTAACATGGTGTAATTCTCTAATAATGTTAGGGTTAATTAATTTTTCTCTACTCCCCAAATATCCTGGTCAATTTTAGTAGTAATGTCAGCATTTTCTTCCACTCCTTATAATTTTTTAAAACTTTTATTTGCATGTGATAAATAGCTTATCTCTACTAGGCAAGTGTTCATAGCTATGCTATTATAAGATCTTCTCACTTTAAAAGTTTAGAATTTTTTAAAAATATGTTTTTATTGACTTCAGAGAGGAAGGGATAGGGAGAGAGAGATAAAAATATCAATTATGAGAATCACTGACCGGCTGCCTCCTGCATGCCCCACACTGGGGATGCAGCCTGCAACCCAGGCATGTGCTCTGACTGGGAATTGAACCATAACCTCCTGATTCATAGGTTGATGCTCAACTACTGAGCCATGCCAGCTAAAAGTTTACAATTTTATAAAACAAATCTAATGTCACCAAGCAGCCACATTATTGTTTTAGAAAATAATCTCTTCCTTTTCCACTAAGCCAAAAACAAAACCACTCTTCAATTGTTACCATATTAGAATGAGAAAGTAGGCTCAGGTACTAATATGACCAGGACACAGAACTAGTAAATTGCTAACCTTAGTTCTGAGCACTTTTTAAAGGTGCCTTTGTATCTTATTATTATCTTATTAACTGATTGGTATTTATAACCAGATGCACCAACATCTGCTGTGAAGCTAGAAGATTTTCATCCTCCAGATGAGGGCATGAATAAAATATGGAATTCAGAACTTTTTCATTAGAAAAGATAAACTTTCTTATTTACATTTGAACAGATTTGCCAACAAAGCCCAATATGCTAAAGCTAAAGTGAAGAGTCTCAAAAGGCACAGTGAAAAAAATACCACATTAGCCGAATGATTTCAGCAACTCTAAACACAGACTCAGACCTCCTTTATGGCCTGCTGTTTCAGTTTGGAGTCTAAAAGACTATCTGTCTACTTTGTGTCTGACTTATTTCCCTGTCAGACAGGAACTGGAATTTGAACTTTGCTCTCCAAAAGCCAAAGGCCAACTAATTTAGAAGGAGACTCTCAAAAATCAACCATGGTTTCTTCTAGTTTCATTAGTTCTGTCTAAGGTGATTAAAGGATTTGATTCTCAGATAACCATGATCCTTATTGCTATTTTTACAAATCACATTAATTTCTACACTTAGTTCTGATCACTTTGTGGCATTCCTGGGGCAAGTCTGGATCCATACAGCATTCCAGCCCTGGATGCCTTTTCAAGTTTCCAACAGGATCCAGTGCTGGTGAGTGATGATACCTTTATTATAGTAGCCCCAAGGTGTGGAAGTTGTTTCCTGTCCTATAGACTCGGCCCGACCCTTCCACTTGTTGAAACATCTGCAAATACTTTTTTCATTTCAGAGGCATCTGACCACAGCTAGCCTCCCATCTGGATTGCTTCCTTTTTCCTGATTGCTCATGTGAGACATCAATAATCTAGGAAGGCATGTAGCAAGAGAGAAACTGGGAGGGCCCGTGGATTAGAGTGGAGCACCTGGAGGTTAGTTCTTATGGGTTTTCACTCATACTCATTCATTAATTGACTCATTCAACCATCATCATGTGTTGGGTGGTACTAGCAATGAAAATAACAGCAAGCAGCAGTTTCTGCCCTCAAACAGGAAACCATCTATTGTATGCTGCACTTATAGTCTTCAGGTAGGGAACTGTATTAATCAGTTTACAGTAACAAACTACATTTACCAAATGTCTTCTATGTCTAAAGTTCCAAAGTTGCTTTAATGTTTATTTTTGGTAGGTATACAGTTTATGGACTATTTTACTTCATCTCTTTGTTTCCCAACCTTGAAGCTGCATAGAATCCAAAGCAATACTCTATAAAGGCTTTTGTAAGTAATGACAAATAACTAAGAAACACCACAGGAATCTTTACTTGTTAAGTGAAAGGATCAGTTGTATAGTGCAAAGTACTCATACTCCTTCATATGTTTCATTTGCTTTATACCTATATATTAAGCTCCAAAACTAACTGCTTAACTATTGTTAGAAAGAAACTATATTTAAAAGGTGTTAATGCAGTTGGGCCATTTTCATGCTCTTATAAGATATCAATTCCAAGTTTTAATATATATATATATATATATATATATATATATATATATTACACATGGGCACATTTCAGTATTGCATTTAAACTCTTATCTTATTATAATCAAACCATACAAAGATCTAGTTAACTCTGTCTTAGGAGTTGTTGAGCAATAATTATACCTTCAAAGCACCAAGAGTTTTAAGGTGTATATAGGGTGTGGCTCATGCACCCAGGATTTCAAAACCACATGGTTCTTCAGGTCCTGTTGGGGCTCATCTATTTGCACATTTCCCCGGAAGGAGTTTGGACTAATCAGGTCACTAGAGCCTGACACTGCAGTCCCTATCACCCATTGTTTGCAACATGACATAATGTCTACAGACCATGGGGAAGTTAGCAACAGGAAAAGGAAAACCCTTTAATAGTCAAGGCCATCCCCAGGATTCAGCAGGACATATATCCCATAGCAAATCATCTGGTATCAAATCCTGCAAATGAGCCCGGCCAAAGGATTGAGTCATACTGTCTGACTTATCATGTTCTCTAGTTGCAATGCAATATGGAGGCAACCTGTTGTGAGTTGACAGTTCTTCCAAATTTGCTAAAACTGAAAAGGCAAGTAGTTGCTCTATTACTGCTGCTTTTTGCTGCAGAACATTTCACAGGGCATCATGCATTGGCTAGTCCTCATTTATCTAGATATTCGTTGGACATCTTAGAAGTGGATAGGGGTTGGTTCACTTATTCCCCACCCCCCAATGTTCCCTGTCTTACTACTCATAGCACAGCAATGCTATCAAATACAACAGAAAAATACATCTCAAGGGGCACTGGGAGCTAGTTGCCCGAGAACTTGGAAGAACAAAGAGAGCCACTGAAACCTGTGGTGTTTTGTTCAAATTAGAAAAAGACACCCCTTCCTCAGCCCTATGTAAAACACATGACAGTAGGTGAAGGGAGGGGCTAGAGTTCAATGCTTACCCAGCGCCTCTGCCAGGCGCTATCATACATACAGTCAACAAACTGTGCAAGTGTATGGAACCCTGGCTAAAACAAACAAATGGGGGCATTTATAGCTTTAAAATGATTGCAGAGGGCATTAAGAAAGATGAGGGCAACTTTAATATGGAGAATGATGAAAACAGACAGCATTGTATGGTTTTCTTTTTTTTTTTTTAAATATATTTTATTGATTTTGTACAGAGAGGAAGGGAGAGAGATAGAGAGTTAGAAACATCGATGAGAGAGAGAGTCATTGATCAGCTGCCTCTTGCATACCCCCTACTGGGGATATGCCCGCAACCAAGGTACATGCCCTTGACCGGAATCGAACCTGGAACCTTTCAGTCCCCAAGCCGACGCTCTATCCATTGAGCCAATCTGGTTTCGGCTGCATGGTTTTCTTATGATTCTTTTTAAGTAGAAGACTGATTAAGCATGGTAACTGCCTTTTGAGTCAAGTTAATAACACTTATCGCTGGGTGGTGACTTTTTCTTTCCCTCTCAAGGGATTTCTTGGAAAGAGCAGGAGCCAAAGATGTATGTAAGGTATTGCTATTCCTAAGGTGATCTGTATTGAAATAGAGACCAAAAACATTGAAACATTAAGCCAGTTCTATCTATTTATGGCTCAATCCCAAACACAGAACAATGCCTGACACACAGTAAGTCCCTTAAAATGTTGATTGAGTAAATCTCTAATCTAAGACTTTCAGTCACTGAGCAATAGGAAACTATAGCAAGAAGGTCTCTTACCTTCAAGGTTCTACAAATCAAATGAGGAATCCATCATAAATTAGTTTTCTCTTTAGTACTTCATAGGCCAGAGGTTTCAATTCTCTTATACTATTGTAGTAATATACCATCACCACAGACACTACTCAAATAAGGATTATTTTTACAAACTTCCATTGCACATCATAAACCACTTGTCCACCAGCAATTGAAATGTCTCTAAGCCAAATATTTTATGAAAGGATACAGCCTCCCACACTGTATTTAGTACCCGATAGACTACAAATGAAAAAAAAAATGTGGTGACACAGTTATGTTTAAACATTATTTTATACTTTTGCTATTTTATGTATGGTTGTCATAACAGTGATGCATTATTGATAGTGAACAAATAGATCATCTCCCTCCAAAGATCTCCAAGCACCTGGTGAGTAAGGAAAGGTCCCACTCCTCTGGTGAAGTACGTATGCTGTCAGCATTATACCCTGGGTCACACATGAGTCAGTGCTAGGGCTGGCATTACTCTTGCATGACTCTTTCGTTCACAGCTCTAATCCATCAGAGAAGAATGGCTACACATTCATTCTTCCCCTCATTCCTCCTTTCACTCAACAAATTCATTTGATGTAGTTCGCTAGGCAGTTAGGCTCAGTCTCTAGTTCCTTACTGAACTCACATCATAGAAACATTACAATCTGTAAAAAAAATATATATATATATATATATATATATATATATATATATATATATATATATATATCATAACAACTATTTAAAATTTAGACCAGAGGTTTTTCTGCACATAATGATTAATCCTAATTGTTTCAGACTGACATACCTACCGGTGAGTCACATGTATGCTAAGGAAATGACTGAAATACAAAAAAATTTAAAGATATACTTCTCTTCCCCAACTGTCATGGCTCAGTGGCTGAGCATCGATCTATGAACCAGGAGGTCACTGTTCTGAATTCCCAGTCAGAGCACATATCCAGGTTGCAGGTTCGATCCCCAGTGGGGGGCATGCAGGAGGCAGTCCATCAATGATTGTTTCTCATCATTGATGTTTCTATCTCTCGCTCCCTCTCCCTTCCTCCCTGAAATAAAAATATATTTAAAAATAAGAAGAAAACTTTTTTTTTAAAAAAAAGATATACTTCTCTTATTTGTTATGGATCTTAATCATGTGTCCATAAAGCTTTCTTTTTTTTTCAATGTTTGCCTGGTACAGCTAAATACTTGCGCTTTCTGTATCTAATTAGAGGTTTCCGCCGCGTATTATAGCTGAGTTCGTACAAGATGTTCAAGACCATGAAAAGATGAATGTAATGGCTTCCTCGTGTCACGGTCTGAACTTTTTTTTTTTTTCTTCTTCCAGTTCATTTGTTCTTCTCAGTAACCTTACTGTTTGGACTCTCTCTTACTGAATCCACAATTATCCCTCTTGCCAGACCCTGTCTCCAGACTTCACTGTACAAATTCAATTTCATGCACGTCTATGCAAGCCGTGTGCAGCGCCTGTTAAGCGAGGCAATAGCAACAAGCTGAAGGCGCATTTCAGGACCTCCGACTTGCATGTTGAAGTGCTTTTTAGACAGTTACCTACCACTGGGCGCAGGGCAAGACACCGGTTCACAATTTTCAGTGTGCGCCTGGCAAACCCATTTGCTCATAATGATCCACTCCCCAATGATACAGTCAAATTGTGTCTGTATCTTCTCTAGCTCCCCAGCCCTCGCCCCGCGCCCCCCCGCCCCCCCCCCCCCCCCCCCGCTCCATCCTCCGCGCCCCTGCCCTCTCTGCCCCTGGGAAGAGCTCTGATGCTCCCCACGGGCCACTGCCTGGAAGGGCTGGTGCGCCCGCTGCCTGGTCCTCCCACCCCCACCTCCACCCCCATCCCGGGCAGAGCCAGCCCGGCCCAGGCGGCGGCTGCGTGACAGGAGGCCCTTCCCAGCCCGAAGCGGCGGCAGTGCAGCCTGATCTCATCGCCGACCGTCACGACACGCGCTTCCTCTGCTGCACGCGGCGGAGCGTGAGAGGCGCCGGGCACGGCCCCCCCGGAGCTGCGTGCGGCCAGCCCGCCCGCCCCCCGGGCCCGCCCAGCAGAAGCCGGTTCAACCGCGGGTGACGCCGGCCCTCCGCCCGCCGTCCTTTAGCTGCCCCCGGACATCAAACACGAATCTAACCCCCACCCCCACGCTGCAGGCGGCGGCCTTCGCACCACCCGGCCTCCGCGCCCCCGCGCCCCCGGCCCCTCTCCGCCCCCCCCCCCCCCCCCCCCACACACACACACGAAGCGCAGCGGCCACCCCACCCCGAGTTCACGAGAAGGCGCCGGGGCACGGGGGTCAGTCGCCTGGCAATGCAGCTCGGCTGCTGTGCACCCGATTCCTGGCAGCAGCCCCAGCCCCACCCCCACCTCCACCCCTGGCAGGGCGTTGTGGGGGGTCTCTTCCCGGGTGTCCCTACTCCGGGCGGAGCGCCCGCGCCCCCACCCCCCTGCGCAAAGGGCGGGGCGCGAGGCTGCCTCGCTACTGTGGCCGCCGGGCCAGAGGCACACACACACACACACACACACACACACACACACACACACCCCACCCCCGACGGGGCGATCGGTTAGAGCGGGCGCCAGAGCTGCCAAGGAAGCTGAGTGGGGTCCCCGGGGCAAGACCGATTCCTCGCCCATCTCCAGCCCCCGCCGCCTCCTCCCCCTTTCCCCGCAGGTGTCTGCTTTGCAGCAGCGGAGCTGGAAACTTTTCTTTTCTTTCTTTGGTGTTTTTTGTTTTGTTTTGTTTTGTTTTTTAATATATTTTATTGATTTTTTACAGAGAGGAAGAGAGAGGGAGAGAGAGCTAGAAACATCGATGAGAGAATCATCGATCAGCTGCCTCTTGCACCACCCCTACTGGGGATGTGCCCGCAACCAAGGTGCATGCAACCAAGGTACATGTCCTTGACCGGAATGGAACCTGGGACCTCCTCAGTCCGCAGGCCGAGGCTCTATCCACTGAGCCAAACCGGTCTCGGCCGGAGCTGGAAACTTTCCGGCATTCAGTGGGAGGCATCGCCCTCTCGGGCTGAAGTTGGCCGGGGACAGGGCGCGCTGGGAGGGGGGGGTGGGGGGGGGCCGAGCAGAGCCTGGGATCCTGGCAGGACCCGGCGGCCGGGTCCGCACGCGAGGCGGTTCCGGCCCCGGGGAGCCCGGCGCGCAAGGAAGCCGGGAGCGCGGGCGGCGGGGCGGGGCGGGGCGGGTGCTCGGGGTTGCGTGACCTGCCTGCCGGCGGCCGCACGCACTTCGTGCCCCGGGCAGCCCTGGCCGCCCGGCCGCCGCGGGGCGGGGCCGCAGGTGCTGGAGGGCG
The DNA here is from genome assembly GCF_964339955.1 of Pipistrellus hanaki. Taxonomy (NCBI): domain Eukaryota; kingdom Metazoa; phylum Chordata; class Mammalia; order Chiroptera; family Vespertilionidae; genus Pipistrellus; species Pipistrellus hanaki. The sequence continues at coordinate 19,206,339 of NC_140504.1, forward strand.
GCGCCGGCTGCCACTTTTACAGCCTGGCGCGGAGCGGAGTCACGCTATGGTTCTGGGACCCGGAGCGCGTTCCCCGGGAGGACACAGCGTCTCCTTGTTATCAGGACGAACGTGGGTGACACGCGGTAATAAAACCCGCACCGACGGGGCGTGGGGAAACGCGCGGGGAAGCAGAGCTGCAGGATCAATGAGCAGCGATGCCAGGGAAGCTCTCCCAGGCCAGCTGTGCGCTCCGCAGGGCGCACAGGTGCGGCTGGGGTGGCAAGCTCGCACGGAAAGGAACCCGAGCGGAGGCGGCCGGCTCCTCCGGGGCACGCGAGTGTTGTCTCCTCTGCACGAAGCGCATTAGTAACAGTCATGGTGCGTGCATGCTGTCATGCCTCCTAGAAGCGTACTTCCCAGTGTGTGTGTGTGTGTGTGTGTGTGTGTGTGTGTGTGTGTTTAACGCTTTGTGAATTTTCTTTTATTGGGACATAGGGGGTGGGTAACTTGGTGGTTATACCCTACCAGGGTACTGTCCATTTTAATCCTCCTTGGCTAGCTTTAGCTCTCTTTGAAGGAGGAACCTCTCAGCAGTGGACATGAAGAGGCCCCAAGAAAAAGAAAAAGCTAAAGCCAGTGTGTTTTATTTTAAAATCCGAGGTGCCTCAGATCTCCGGCACGCTAACTGCAGAGGACCTCCCTCAAGTGGCGACTGTGGAGTCCCACGGGCATTCAGAAAAAAAGGAAGAAAAAGTTACAGATGTTCTGTATAAAGTGTCAGACTCTAAGTTCCTTCACGAGATCCCATAAACAAAATATGTACTCTGCTCAGACGTATTATTTATAGAACTCAAATGTTTGGAGGTTTGTTGATAAATCAAGTTTGGAGGGCGAGACGAAAATATTAACACCAAGACAGATTAATAATACAAAACCACTCCAGTCAACGGAAAGCTGGAAAAATTTCACATTAGCTTATTTTCTGTTTAAACGTTGATTTGGTGGATCTATGCTCTTATTTCCCTGTTATTACCCATAAGCCCATAATGCCTAGCTACATCCCCCCACCACCACCACCACCACCCACACACACACAGGCACAATTTATGACACAAGTAACACACCATGATTGAAGAGGGGGATTCTCTGAGGTTAGGATACCTACTGTACACTGTAAAATACACATGTTCGCCTCCCAGTTTATGTGGAAAGAGAGAGCAAGATTCGCTGTTTAATTGTAAAAATGTTTTCCCAGCTAACGCTGATTCTTACTTAAGTTGACATAGCAATGTTGGTCTAGCACTCTTTCCTTCTGGAACAGAACTGTCCCTCTTCTTCACATTCTGCCCCTATTTTTCTAGACATGTAATTAGAAAAAGGGAGGCGTCCTCATGTGTGGCCTTGCCTCCCTGGTTCCCACAACTGGTCAGGAGGCATGAGTCTGACTCCTTCTGGCTTCCGGGATTTGGTCAAGGAGCTGATGGATCACCCAAGATGTGCCAGCCACTTCCCGACATTTTCCTAAGGGTAGGTTGGGAGTAAACAGAAGCCTCCTCTCTTCTTGGTGGCAAAACTGGACTGCCGGCTGCCACTGACTTGCCATGTGCCGAGACTGTAAAAGAGATCAACGTTCACAGAGGGATAGATTCAGGAGGCTGAGACTCTCTGTGACCTTTTAGAGTTCCAGAATTTGTATGTGACGTTCTCAAGGCAGTCCAGTTTCATGCTTTCTTGAAGCTTTTAAAAAAATATATTAAAAAATATATTCAGCATTTTTAAAAAATATATTTTATTGATTTTTTTTTTTTTTTTTTTTTTTTTTTTTACAGAGAGGAAGAGAGAGGGATAAAGAGTTAGAAACATGGATGGGAGAGAAACATCCATCAGCTGTCTCCTACATGCCCCCTACTGGGGATATGCCCACAACCAAGGTACATGCCCTTAACCGGAATCAACGTGGGACCTTTTGGTCCACAGGCTGACGCTCTATCCACTGAGCCAAACTGGTTAGGGCTTATTGAGTATTTCTGTTGTTTCAGTGAGGTACTCTGGTAGTCCAATAAAATATACATTGATAGAAATAATTAACAAAATGTATATTTATAATGCTATTTGGAATACACTTTACAATGATGTCATTTTTAACTTGGTTTTTTACACCGAAAAATCTACGTGGGACATTCATCATTATTTTTAATAGCTGTACATCTTGTTGATAAACCAATTTATTTTACATTTGGTATTTTCAGCTTTTGAACATTATAAACAAGACTGTGGTGAACACTAATAAGAAAGAATTTTTCCAGAAGCTTCCAGCAACCTTCTCTTGGAGCTGGTTAGGTCAGAATTGGGTCATAAGCCCATTCCATTTAAGTCACCAGTAAAAAGTTCGACTAATCCGTGTTCATTTCTGGAGTTGGGCTAATTTACATGTACTTATAGGGTAGAGAATGGAAATTCTGTTCAGTAATCATATTCTTTGGGCCAAAAAGAATTCCGTACACAAGTCATTCCTGCACAGATGACAATACATATGAACTCTTAGAGAGAAATGCTATTTAAATATTTTGACCTTCATTTTTGTAGGTACTTAAGTTTACACTGCACACAAAATGGATTCAAGAATATAAAGAGTATAAACCAAAGAATAGTATTTTGTGGCAAAGCCCATCCAGACCAGTTACTTGGGTTTCAAAATACACAAAGTAGCTTTATGCAAGGATCCAAAACTTTAAATGTCAATGAGCAGTTAAAAACACACACCAGTATTAGGAAAGAAAATCCAATTTACATCTTGGTGGGAAACATGTTGGGGTAAGTGCAACAAAGCAAGTGGTTACTTGTAGTTGACCCCTTTTTTGAAAACTGGAAGCTGTGTTTGAAAAGTCATGAAGAAAGTAAGTCTAAGTCAACGTTAAGTTTCCAGAATTCAATACGTTTTGGGTTTTTACATATGTTACTAATCCACAGTAGGCTGATGCCCTGTGGGTACTGGCTGGCTGGCAGAGTCCACTAATACAATATATGAAGCCATGTGCTTCTGCTTACTCTCACATTCAGTCCAAGTACACTTCAGTGCTCGTGGGTTGGGCCATGGCCTTGGCCACTTCAGCCTTCTAGGGGAAAATAAGCAGTAAGTAGGATCTGACTTTGTTATATATGTGAGTATTCTCAATAAATAAGACATGTATGAAGTACCTGGCAGATAGAATGAGCCCAATAAACGTTAACTTTTTAAAAATTACGTACTTGCCTTGGATGGAACCCAGAAGTAGCAATGGAAGCTGTGATTGCCACCTGGAGGGCCTGCTTACAACCACTTGATCCAAACCTTTGATGGGATAGCACTCTGTTCTGGCTCACGAGATAAATATAAAGTGAGCTAACTGTAGTTTTGCTATGTTCTCTTTGTACAATTCTGGGCTCATTTTGAAATTAGCAATCTTGGGTAGATTTTCTTAGTATTTTTTTTTATTTTTATTTTTTTTTATCAGAGTTGCAGATAAAGTCCCCGTTCTCCCACATGCTTTTCATCAGGGAAAGGGGAGAGAAGAGGAAGGAGTACCATGAATTAAAATGAAGGAGATGGATAACAATGCCCTGCGGGATAAATATCTTAGGGTAAATTCGTAACAGAAACAAAAGTATAGACGCTGTATTAACGTTTTAATATTAAAACACAAAGGTCTATAGATCACTTGGACAGCCCTAGGTTAGTCATTTTACAGACTCTGTCCCCCAAACTAAAAGATATTTTTTTCAGGGGTCATTGACCCACACAAGAAGTTAATAAAGGGTCACAGAAGAGATTAAATGTAACTTAGTTCTTGCTGGATTATTTTTAAAGGTCACAGTGAAAAGTGAAACTGCTGATTTAAAATTTAAGATCAGGATAATGAAAACATTTAAGAACAGGATAAAACAAAACTTTATTCAATATATCCAATGATGGGAATATTTTAAATTCTACTTCAGTTACTGTGGGCAATAATGTGGTGAGAGAAAGAAGTGGTAAGAGAAAAAGGATAGGGAAAGAAACCTTGACAGGCAGAGGGAGAAACCGACACAAAGTGGGAGCCAAGAAAAACACATCAACACTGGGGAGAAGCTTATTGGATTACTTTTTTAATAAACCTGTTTTGTAACACTCTGTCACAATCTTCATCTGTGTTGTTGATCTTCTAACTACCATTCTTCACCAAAGGCTATTCTTCACAATTTATCAACTTTATCCTTGAAGTTCTTATAGTGCTTACAACTGTTCAACAGAACTTTCTTTGATGATAAAAGTCCTTACATATATGTGCTGTCTTGCACAGTAGCAACTTATTACTGAAGATTGACATATGGCTACTGGAAAAAGGAATGTAAGTTTTTATTGTACTTCTTTTAAATTAAATAATCATATGTGGCCATCTTGTTGGACAGTGCAGGTCTAAGGGGCATTTACAGTGGAAGGAAAATTGGTCTCAAGGCCAATTAGCAGGCTATACTTGACCACTTCATTGGCTGTCCTCTGCCTTCCTAATCCTTTGTACAGTCCTCTGTACTTTTCCCTCCCAGATGAAGAAATATGCTCTCTTTGAGAAAGCATATAAAAAATGTTCTCTTTCTGTATAAACAAGTTGCTGGTAGGCATTGGGGCAAAAATAACAGCCAGGTTAAAGTGTACAGGGTATATACATCTATTTCCAAGAGTTTAATTTTTTCCTTTTTATATCTTTATTGTTATTAGTATAACATGTTATTTCCAAGACTTTTAGTGCTTTGAGGAACAAGGCTTTTAGAAGTGTTCAGGACATCATGCTGTCATTTTCATTAATAATAGCTATCAATCAGCAGTCTGACTCCTGTTCCAGCAATGTTCTGCAACATTTGATCATTTCTCTCAGTCTACTTTCTAATGAATTTTCTTTGTATTCATTCAGCCTTATTTCATTCAGTAGTGACAAGCTTCTCTCCCTGTTAGCAAGTAGTAGATATTTTGTTTCTTGGAAGAGCTGCATGTTGGACCTCATATAACCTTCAAAATGAAAAGATCTGGATATGAATGAGTCACCTGCAAATCATACCAATGTCTGCCTGTCTGGGTTAGTCAGTCCCTGAGCTTCACCCCATCCTGGTAGGTAGTGCTTGTTACATAGTGGGCTATCAACAAATACCTGCTTTATGAATGAAGGAAAGAAAGTCAGACACATGTATTGCTGGGCAGTCTTTTAAAAAGAAATAAGTTGTAGACTTAAAAGAATGTATTGTTGAACAAGAAACCAAGAAACCAAGGCATAGGTAAACACCTAAAATGCTGCCTCGCACAACAATTTCAAAACTACAACTAAAAGATAAAACAGACATCATCTAGAACCACAGGAAGGCTGGCTGAGTGGAAATTCTACAACTAGAAGGAAAGAGAAAAGCACACTGAGACTCAGAGGAGCTGTAGTAGGCAGAGGTATTGAGATGTGCACAAAGAGGACTGATAACCGAGTGTGCAGCTGGCTTTCTCAAGAGGGAGGGGGGGGGGGAATCTCCTGACTGTGCTGAACTCCAGTTCTGGGTGAGACTCTGGGGACCCAGACTCATACAGGGTGAAACTGGACTGCCAGGAAAGAGAAAAGCACACTGAGACTCAGAGGAACTGTGGAAGGCAGAGGTACTGAGGTGCGCGTGTGGGGAGGGTGGGCAGCTGAGTATGTGGTTGGCTTACTCTAGCAGGAGGGAGACAAAAGTTCCCAAATGCACTGAACTCCAATTCCAGGGGAGACTCTGGGAATCCAGACTCATTAGGGGAGAAACTGGACTATCTGGCAGCGGATGAAACTCAAGGGTGGCTTTCTCTCAGAGGTACTTGTAGTGGTTACCATGGAACACTGAGACACAGGGACCTATTAGGGGAGGGCTGACAGGAAACCAATGCTGTCTGCTCTGCCCTGAGACTCTGCCCCATCCAAGCTGAGCACAGAGGCTTTTTGCAAGTTTTATCTCATAAGGGTGTCTCCAGCACAGAAGTTCTCCCAGCATAGATACAACTGTTCCTCACAGCCAATTGGCCTGAAGGTCAATTCCTCCCAGTGATACCAACAACAATCAAGGCTTAACTACAACAGGACTGTGCACATAGCCCAGAAAGGGGTGCACCAAGAGTATCCACCTCAGGTAACTGGGGAGGCTGAGCCACTGGGCCCTATAGGACACCTAGCACACAAAGCCATTCTATCAATTCAGGGAAGCAGCCAAAATGTGGAGACAAAGAAACAGGTCACAAAATGAAAGTAATGGAGGAAATGACTGGATATAGAGTTCAAAATGACTGGATATAGAGTTCAAAACCACGGTTACAAGGTTTTTCAATAATTTTCTAGAAAAGACTGATAAATTTAGCTAGACCCTTGAGGATATGAAAAAGGATCAACTAGAAATTAAATATACACTGACTAAAATAATAAATAGTATACAAAGATCTAACAGCAGACTAGAGAATCGCAAGAATCAAGTCAAAGATTTGAAATACAAAGAAGTAAAAAACACTCAACCGGGAAAGCTAAAAGGAAAAAGAATTAAAAAAAAAAATTGAAGACAGTGTAAGGAGCCTCTGGAACAACTGTAAGCATACCAACATCCAAATTATGGGGGTGCCAGAAGAAGAGAGAGAGCAAGATAATGAAAACCTACTTGAAAAAATAATGACAGAAAACTTCCCCCACCTGGTGAAAGAAATAGACTTACAAGTCAAGGAAGCGCACAGAACCCCAAACAAAAGGAATCCAAAGAGGACCACACCAAGACATATCATAATTAAAATGCCAAGAGCAAAATACAAAGAGAGAATATTAAAAGCAGCAAGAGAAAAACAGTTAGTTACCTACAAGGGAGCACCCATACAATTGTCAGCTGATTTCTCAATAGAACCTATGCAGACCAGAAGGGAGTGGCAAGAAATATTCAAAGTGATAAATAGCAAGAACCTACAACCAAGATTACTCTACCCAGCAAAGCTATCATTCAGAATTGAAGGGCAGATTAAGAGCTTCACAGATAAGAAAAAGGTAAGTGAGTTTATCACCACCAAACTAGTATTATATGAAATACTGAAAGGTATTCTTTAAGAAGAGAAGGAAGCACCAGTGCATGAATCTGTGCACTGGGCCTCTAATATTCTAATAACCGTGTATGATGCCAGATGGGTAGGAGATTTACCAGGATGATCAGTTAGTAAGTTATATAATGTATGCTCACTCGGATGTGCACCTGAAACTAATACTGTAATTAAAAAAATAAAGATTAAAAATAATTTAAAATATAAAATAAAAGAGGAAGAAAAGGGCAAAGATAAAAATTATGAACAATAAATACATATCTATCAACAAGCGAATCTAAAAATCAAGTGAATAAAAAAATCTGATGAACAGAATAAACTGGTGAACATTATAGAGCTAGGTACATAGAAAGGGAGTGGACTGACAATTATTGGGGGAAAGGGGTGTGGGAGAGACTGGATAAAAATCGTACACCTATGGATGAGGACAGTGGGGGGGGGGAGGGGGTAAGTGCAGGGGGGGGGAACCGGATGGAGGGGAGCTATGGGGGAAAAAAAGAGGAACAATTGTAATCTGAACAATAAAGATTTATTAATTTAAAAAATCTGAACCAAAAAAGAATGTATTGTTGAAAGTATTACAGATGTCCCTCCCTCTTTTTCCCCCATTAACTCCCTCCATCCTGCTCCCATCCCCACCCCAGCCCCTCACCCCCAGGCCTTCAAATGACTGTCTGTGTCCATGGGCTATGCATTTTTGCTTGTAAGTTCCCCCAAGATAGCTTTAGAGCTGAATCTTTCATTTCGACTACTCTTGGACTAGGAGGAAAATTTTACCAATGTCTTCTCAGCTGCAATCAGAGACCAGAGAGTGTGTCGTCCCCGTCCCCCCCCCCCCCCCCCCCTGCACACCCTTGACCTCTAAGGGCATCGCTCCCCTTTCAGCTCAAATACAGGAAGTGCGGCGTCCTCCAGGGTGAGAGGTAGACACAGCGAGGCTCCCAGCCCAGGAGGCAGAGCTGGGCCCGCTCCCTGCGTCCCATGGTCGCCGCCGACCCCAGCCCCCTCCCCGCACTCAGCGTCAGAGGAGCCATCAGCCCGGACCCCAAATGCCAGCTTCCCGCTTGCCCCCGGGGCCTCGCGTGGGCCGTGACGTCACCGCACCCTGACGTCACGCCGACGTGCAGCGCGGTCTCCCAGGAGACTGGGGAAGCCGTTTCGCACCCAGCGGCGTCCAGGTCTAGGTGAGGGCAGACGCGAACAGCTTCCTGAACCGCGGGGGGCACCCGGGTCCCTGGGACGCAGTTCCGGCGCGGAGGCGTGCGGGCTCCGGAAAGCGGGGCGCGGCGCCCCCTGGCTGGTCCCTGCGAGCCCGCCCGTCCGCCCCCGGGCCGGGCATCCACTCCCCCCGCCGTGCGTGGTGGGGCCTCCGCGCCGCGCCTTCCGCCTCCTCTTCCTGCCGCGGCGGGGCCCGCGGGAGCGGGGTTAGCCCGGGACACGTCTCACAAGCCTCCCTGCAGGTTGGCTGGCCTCGGAGTGGGTCTGTGTTTGGAAAAGTCCGCCGCTGGAGAAGAAAGTTTCAGGACACCTTCCGCTTCACCTGACCCTGACCTGCTGCTCCTTTTGGGTGACTCACGCCAGGGGGTTAGTTCTTGATGAACAGGACCGGAGCTGCCAGCCCATGGAGATCCTGGTGTGGGGCAGGGAATCGGAAGTGAACAGTCAAGAACGAACATTTCTGTGTTTTTGACATTTTCCTGCTGACCCTTTTGAGAGAGAGAGAGAGAGAGAGAGAGAGAGAGAGAGAGAGAGAGAGTCAGAAACACCTTATATAGCTTCTGCCAGTTATCGCCGCAGCATCTCTAGCCAAAGGGCAGCCTACACGAGTTTACAGTGACAGAATAAAAGGGGCTCATTTGATAAAACATGCAAAGTAATGTAAAGGAACATTAAAATGAACAAATTTCCCTGTGGCCAAAAGGGAAAGAGACCTTTCCCCCTCCCTCTGCTGAGAAAGGTCTTATTTGTGAATGCTCCCTCTATTCCTTTATATGCATATTCCTTTAATATGCATGCAAAGCTTTTAAAGACCCATATTGTTTTCCTTGAGAGCCGGGGAGCCATTTCTTTAAAATGTAAATATCAAGGAAATTAACTCCCCTATTTCCATATCTCCTACAGTTTTAGTTTAGGTGCCTTCTAAGCAACCACCTACTTTGTCAGTAGAGATTTGCATTCCTTAGAACAGACGCAATTAGCTAGAATAGATGGCTGTTTGGATTACCAGGTGATTTAAAATGAACTGGCAAGCTGTATTGAGGACAAGTTACCAGTTATCTTGAGAATATGGGTGTAATGGGTTGTATCTGCCTGGTTGTGTAAAAAGTGGGATTTCTTTCTGCCTCTGTAATCTCATTAGCAGATGGATTGTGATATGCCTCACAGTCTGGTTAAATGCATATTCAATAATGAAATTACTATCTTTCTGCTATAGAGAGATTTTTTCTGGGTTAGCAGAATATTTTATTTTTCATTTTTCCTCAATAATCAGAACCGGCCAATTCTCCTTTGGTAGAATAAGACCACAAAGTTGGGATAGATTTACAAACAATCAAGGTTCTAAATCAAAACTGCCTTGTTTACACTGTCACTAGATCCATGCTCTCAAATAATTTTGTGGGTGGAATTTTGAAAGGAGATTTAGTTGGTAATTTGGGAGAAATTCTCCCAATAGAGTTTAATTAAGCTGATGCCATCTTATTTTTCTACTGGTGAGTCCATTGTAAAATGGCAGAAATGAGAATAATGAGCCTTTTGTGAATAATGAGCGCTTGCCACATCACGGTTACAGTCTGCCAAACATCACATTATTATGTATTTGGTCATGTGGGCCAATGTTAACTATGTCAGTTAACTTTACCCCATAGTCAGCTGCAGTTAACTTTACCAAACACACACACACACACACACACACACACACACACACACAATATTTATATGGGAAGACAGATGATTAATTATTTGTTGTAAACAGCAGCTCATTAAAACAGGGGATTTTATGCTAATAGGATAGGGAGGGAATCTTCTACCATTGGTTGTGTAATTTAAAAAAATATTGCCACTATAAGAATTTTTGTTATATGTAATTTACCCGCTACCTAGGCTGGAGTTGCTATCTCAGATAGACTTCTAGGCCTCTCCTGTCAAAATCTTACCCTGATCAAAAGCAAACAACCTCAGGAAGCCTTCACTAATACTGGCTCCTGTTCTTTGCCTACAGCTGTTGGCCCTTAGGCCTTGTTCCCTGCTGTGGAATTGGGCCTATATCATTTTGCTCTGTTGCCACCCTTACTCCTTGGGTATACATAAGCATCTCTCACTCATGAAATTGGACCGTCTATTCTTCCTCCATATTTGAGAAAGATTAAAAAAAACACACACACAAAATCCAAATGGCTCCTCCATTCTTTGAGGTTATATGAAAGTAATGATAGAGTGTTACATAGAATGAGAGGCCCAGTGCACGAAATTCATTCACGGGTGGGGTTCCTAGGTCTTGCTGGCAATCAGGACCTATTGGTAACATCTCATCCAGTCCTGAGCTGGACGGGCCAGCCAGGGCTAGCCAAGGCCAGCCAAGGCCTGCTGGCTGTCGGCCAGGGCCTGGGGGCCTGCTGGCCAGGGCTTGGGAGCCTGCTGGCCAGGGCTTTGGAGCCTGCCTGCTATTGGATGGGACAAGGGACCAAGGGAGGTTTGTAGAGGACCAGGGGAGGTTGGCTGGCTTTGGGAGCGTACTGACCACCAGGGGGAAGCTCCTGCATTGAGTGTCCCCTGGTGGTCAGTGTACATTATAGCGACTGGTTGACTGGTCTTTCCAGTTGTTCAGTCATAATGGTTGCTTAGGCTTTTATATATATAGATTATTTTATTATAAAATGAAAATCTATTAAAAGTAAAATACCTACATAAAAATAATAAAAATGTTCATTTTTAGTTAAATTTGGCACTTAGCTTCTCATACTTTGATGTTTCTTCTGTTCAGGGCCTGCATATCATTTTTAATCTGATAATATATTTTTTAAACTATATTCATGTCACAGTTGCTTTTCTTGTTTGCCAAACTAAAATACCATATTCACCCGTTATTTTAGTAGCTTTTCAGAAAAAAAAAAAAACTTAAAAAAAATCTTGAAATAAATGGTTACGTTTAAAATTTTATGATTCTTATTTTGTATTTGCAAAGCAAATAATTAGTATTAAACCACCACAGAAATTACAATTGGACTACTAATTTCTTTTTTTTTTTGTTAAGTGTGAATACATTAAAATGTTTTTTAATTCTTTATTGTGGAAAGTATTGCATATGTCTCTAAAGAAAAAATATTTGCAACTACTATCAGTAGTCTCTGTAGGTCCTTCCTGTTCTATTGGCCTACTAACTGAGAAAACCCCATTTATACTGTTTAACACTGATGAAATAAACATCTGTTTAAATAGTTATCACCATTCTTCTTCCAGCATCACCAAGAATTTATATATTTTAATTTGAATTCTTTTACATTATTCAATTCTGACCTTTGCTATCAATATTTTTAGGTTATTTTACTTCAGAGCTCCTTCAGTGTATTTTGGGAAATTATGGATCGTCACGTTCCCATGCACGCATTACCTGAAGAAATCCAAAAGGTATGACATTATATTGTGTTATTACAAAATAACATCGGAAACATGTTAGCAGGTAGGTAATTCTAAAACTTGGGGAAGTGAATTCAGAGGTTCTGTATATATATTTTGATCAGGGCATCTGTAATGAATTGATGAAGTGGGGAAAGGAATTATCCTAATGGTCAGAATTGTGGAATTCAATTCAGTGCAGTGTTTGACCTGTGAATAAAGGCAAATATACAATTCCAGCACCGTATTTGACCAGGTGTTTGCGGAGCCTGATAGTATATTTAGGTATTTTCTAGCAGCTTTGCAAAAAACAAGGTGTTTTTAGCCGAAACCGGTTTGGCTCAGTGGTAGAGCATCGGTCTGCGGACTGAAAGGTCCCGGGTTCGATTCTGGTCAAGGGCATGTATGTTGGTTGCGGGCACATCCCTGGTGGGGGGTGTGCAGGAGGCGGCTGGTCGATGTTTCTCTCTTATCGACGTTTTTGGCTCTCTCTCTCTCCCTTCCTCTCTGTAAAAAATCAATAAAATATATTTAAAAAGAAAACAAGGTGTTTTTAAAAACAAACAAACAAAAAAACACACAAAAAACCCCCACGAAAAACCACTGAATTAATGTGTCAGTTTAAAATTTTAAGTGATCCTTAGTCTATATTTGCAAAACAAATAATTAGTAGTAAACCACCACGGAAATTAAAGTTAGCTTGTAATTTTTTTTTATGATGCTAAGTTTTGAAGTCTCTCTCTCTAAGGGTCTATTTCAGTTTTACCTTAAATCTTGCATGAGGTAGTTTTAAGCCTTTATATATATGTGTGTGTGTGTGTGTGTGTGTGTGTGTGTGTGTATGTGTATATATATATTTAATATATATATACACATTTAATCTAGTTAACAAGTCTTCTTCAGAGTTTTTTTGCTCTTCTCCCTGTTAGTTCATATCTGTCCTCAGGCAAATTCATTACTCCTATATTTAGTTTAGCATTGCATCTATTATTAACAGTATAATTTTAAAAATAGCTTTTTGAAATTAACCGACAAAATATGAATGAAATCTCAGACCTTAGCTATCATTAATCATTCAGGTTTCTTAGTAAATCTGCAGTCAAATCTTAAGCACCAGTCTGTTACTTTTTAATTGAAAAATCGCAGTCAGCTCTCAGATATGCTTTTATCCTTTGTTCATGTTGCTTTGGGCTTCCTGTTACCATTGATTTAACTGGATGCTTACAGTTACTGCATGTTCTTCAGATTTATGTAAACTGCAGCCTTGCAGGAACTGGAAAGGAAGTCCAATTACCAGGAAAAAAACCTTTTCATCCACTGCATTTAATTTGCTTCACGGTTTAAGTTAGATGTAAGAGATAGAAAGCACAAAGAGAGTTCAGCTATACTCTGCTTACCTGAGAAATGGTGCTTTTATGTGTTGGTAGACATGGAATGTCCCTCCTCTCTCCCTCAACTGAATTCCTCCCATAGACTACCCCGTGTGGTAAAGATGAAAAGAAAACAAAGCCATCTGCAAGAAACAATTCCCATACTTGAGATTCCAGTCATCTGTCAGGAAGAGGACATATAATGAGATGAAAAAAAAAAAAAAAACCCTCTAGAAGACAGTGTATAATTTAAATGTCCTATAAGATGATAGCTTTTTTTGAGAAAGGAAGAGGTAGGGACTGGAATCCCCAAGTATTAGAATAGTCAAGGGAGGAGCTTTATGCAGGAAGTAGAACTGGGATTGGTCCTTGAAGGCAGAGTATTGCTATAGACAGATAGGCTATAGAGCATGCTAGGCTAAGGGAACAGCTTACTGGTGGGAAAAAGCTGGCCAAGTTAGAGAATGTTTAACAACTTAAGTATTTTGAATATATGAGAAAGTATGTATTTATTTTGGCAAGGTTTTTATGAGAGTTGTAGAATCCCCCCCCCCCCCCCCCTCATGTTTAAGGTACTTTATAAGTAAACTAGAAGTCTGGGGCATGAAATTTGTGCACAGGGGAGGAGGGGTGTCCCCTCAGCCCAGCCTGCATCCTCCCCAATCCGGGACCCCTAGAGGGATTAGGCCCGAACCGGCAATTGGACATCCCTCTCACAATCTGGGACCACTGGCTCCTAACTGCTCACCTCCCTGCCTGCCTGACCACCCCTTAGCTGCCTCCCCCTCCCCCCCACACCAGCTTCATCACCCCTAACTGCCTCTGCCTGCTGGCCTGATCGCCTTCAACTTCCCCTACCGGCCTGGCTGCACCTCACTGCCCCCCCCCCTGCTTGCCTGGTCGGCCCCAACTGCCCACCCCTGCTGGCCTGGTTGCCCCTCACTGCCCCTCTCTGCTGGCTTGGTCACCCCTCACTGCCCCCACCCCCGCCAGCCTGGTCACCCGATGCAGCCTGCTGTTCAGTCGTTGGTTGTCCCTCACTAACCCCCCTTGCCGGTCTGGTCACCCCACGTAGCCTGCCGTTCAGTCATTTGGGCATCCCTCACTAACCCTCCTCTGATCTTGTCACCCCTTGCAGCCTGCTGTTGGGTCATTACTGTGAGGACATCCTGACAAATTTGCATATTATCCTTTTATTAGTATAGATCATTTAAAGATGCTGAAACCAAGCATTTCATAAATCTGCTGTTATATTGTCAAAGCAGGAATGACAAGCAGCTATCCATGCAGAGAAGAGGTGAGTCCAGGAGAAGCGTAGCTGCCTAAGGCCCTGGACTCATGTTCTGATTACACCTTTGTTTTGCTGAATGTTTAGACTATAAAGTGCAGCTTTGCACTTTTTCAGATCTAAGTTAGATACATTTCTACAACATATATTCACCCAGTGCCTATATGTGCCAGGCATTGTTCTGAGTACTGATTATACAGCAACCAAAATGTGTACATGCACCCCACAGCCTCTTAAAGAATTGTCTAAGAATAAGTTGTTTGTTTTCCATAATTTCTTAACTATGTTTGATTTATTTATATTGCCCATAATGTACTTGTTAAATTGCCTAGTGATCAGGAAGTATATCTATGCAGTCAACTTGCATACTTCATTCTATATAGAATCATGTTAAATAGATACAGGGTGGAGCAAAATTAGGTTTACAGTTGTTCATATGAAAAATAATACAATAATCTATACTAATAAATGTTAATATGCTAATTAGATCAGGTTGACTGGATATCTTCTGGACGTCCGACTTTCTTCTGGACAGTTAAGGGGCAACCAGGCTGGCAGGGGGGCAGTTAGGGGAAGACCAGACCAGCAGGGGGCAGTTAGGGGCCAACCAGACTGGTGGGTGACCAGGTAGGGGGCGACCAAGCTGGCAAGGGACCAGTTAGGGGGCAATCAAGCCAGCAAGCAGAGGCAGTTAGGGGCAATCAGGCCGGCAGGTAGAGTCGTTAGGGGTGATCAGGCAGGAAGGCAGGTGAGTGGTTAGGAGCCAGTGGTCCCGAATTGCGAGAAGGATGTCTGACTGCTGGCAGTTGGACATCCCCATAGTGGTCCCAGATTGGAGAGGGTGCAGCTGGGCTGAGGGACCCTTTCTCCCCCGCCCCCCACCATGTACGAATTTCGTGCACCGAGTCTCTAGTTAATAAATAATACAAGAATAAACTCTGTTTTCTGTACTCACTGCTGTAAACCTACTTTTGTTCCCCTGCATATAGTGTATAGGGTAATAGGAATACTTTGGATTAGAATTATTTATTAACTAGGGACCTGTTGAAGGAAGATTCCTGCAAGAACAGGGCTTCCGGGGGGCTTTCCTCCCGGTACCGCCACCTCTCCTGCTTCTCCCCCCCCCTCCTTTTCCTGCCACCTATGTCTCCTACCCCTCACCCCAAGCTTTTCCTCCCGCTGCCAACTGCCCTACCCGCCCCGTCCTGCCCTCTGCTGCTGTTTTCCCTCCTGCTGCTGCAGCCTTGCTTCTGCTTTTCCTCCCTCTTCCTTCTATGCTGTCTTCAGTCTTCACTCCTCTTTCCCTCAGCATATGCAAATTAACCACCATCTTTGTTGGGTTAATTTGCATACTCACTCTGATTGGCTGTGGGTATAGCAGTGGTGGTTAATTTTCATGTTACTCTTTTATTAGTGTAGATACTTCATTATTAAAATGAAGAAAACAAATATATATATATATATCCATTGTGGCTTGGAAATTCTCCATTATTTTATATATATATATATATATATATATATATATATATATATGTATATGATTGAGATTTTACAGATAGGAAGAGAGAGGGATAGAAAGCTAGAAACATCAATGAGAGAGAAACATCGGTCAGCTGCCTCTTGCATACCCCCTTTTGGGGATGTGCCCGCAACCAAGGTACATGCCCTTGACCAGAATCAAACCTGGGACCTTTCAGTTTCCAGGCCGACACTATCCACTGAGCCAAACCGGTTTCAGCACTCCATTTCTTTATTGGGTTAAAAAGAACATGAGGTGGGTGGATCGGTGTCCCTACCTTGTTCTTCTGTTAACTTTTTTTGTGTTAGTTTTTATGCTGGTTCTTAAGAAACCTTTTCTGTGTGGTCTTTTTTCTTCTTCTTCTTTTCTTTCTCTGGTCATGCAATGAAGGAAGGTTAGTGTTGAAATCAGGGAAGAGAAGGTGAGGGGAGCTCTTCCTCTTTATTTCTTTCCATATTTTTGCTATGTGATATGGAAATAGGATGATTGATAACTTACATGAAAGGTACTTAACAAAGAACGTAAAAATGACTGCACTATACTGTGCTATTATTAGTAAAACTGGTAGTAGTAGAAAACCTGCAAGAAAAATTAGACGTAGTGGAGCAGATGGCCACTGAAGGGAAAGTATAGAGAAGAATGCTGCTGACAATGATAAGCTATAATTAGAGAAGTCATTACCCGACTAGAAGACTAAAATTGCTAAAATCAGCTACCTCTTGATCTCATCTTTTTTAGGGAATCATAGGAAAGAAGAATAAGGTAATCTTTTGACTTTCATTCCTGGGTCTTTTTGCTTTTTATCACAATTTCTGACTGAGCATAAAATATATCTCAGACTTCTATCTCCCCAGGTGGCACAAAACAGGCCCAAGGCCTGGATAGCAAACCACACTCATCCCCTTTGTCTGCTGATAGAGTCTACGGTTTACTTTTAAATGTACTTAGATCACATCTTTAAATCTGTTCCCCCTCTAGATTGAGCTGACTCATAACCTGTTTCTGCCCTCTGAAAGCTAGCAGCTTTGCTAGAATGTTCAGCCAGCTTTCTGAGAGCAGAATGCACTTGTACTAAGAGTACAGTTCTATGTTTAGGATTTTATTGCCATAATTAAAACACTTATAGATCAGCAAGGTAATAATTCTATATTTCTTCCCCTCCTGAATCTACCTATTTTAGAGACATAGGGACTCCCTTTAAAAAAAGAAGGGGAAAAAAAAAAGCAGTGAACAATTTTCCTTTTGTCGTTTTTTTTTTTGCCTGGGGACATACACAGAAATCAAAACAAATGAGTGGAAAAATCAGTTATTTTGCAAAGTGAAGCTGATCTCTCTCTTTTTAAACAGTGACAAAATGAACACTTGTAATGGGATTTTGGCTTCAGGGAAGATATTTATCACCGGAGGACACAAAATAAAATAAAGAGACCAGAGTTGTTTATTTTATAAAACAGAAGTGGTGCTGCAAGGATTGGAGACACACTGCTCTTTCTGGGATAACAGTCCTTTTCTCTAGCAGTAACAGCTCATTTTGTCCTGTTTCGGTATAGTAATTTTAGTACTTTGAAACTTTGAAATTTATTCAGAATAACAGTTTTATATTTCCAAGCACAGATTGTCATTGCCAGGAAAAATAAACTTAATTTTCCAGGTCATTTTGGGCCACTGTGGCTAGAGTCAGATTTTGTGTTGAGTTAAAATAGAGGAGAAAAAATGAGAAAATGGTCATAGAAATGTTAACATTATTATTCTGGAAAAGTAATGATATGTGTATATGTGTGTGGGGGTATGTATGCTGTGTTTTTAAGCAGTTGTGGTTTTAAAACCTAACAAGAAAATAAGTAGGAAGCTGTGTAATTCTTGGAGAGACTATTCACTTGGATATTGTTATCCAAGATAGGTTATTAGGAAAACGGTTTTTAAAAAAATGTACTTATGAATCTTGAAACAAATTTGCATTTGTGAATTTGTAGTCCAAAATACTTTTGTTGGCTAGCCATGGAAGGTCACAGAGTTTACCAAGGTGGGGTTTCCCAGTGGAAAAGTAGGTATTGAAGGAAATATACTTTGGAAGTATATGTAGATAAACACAGGTGTGTTTATGTATGAAGCCAACATTTCTTAAAATTGCTCAATAAAATTTTTTTATGGAATAATCTTTGGTATTTTAGTCCCAGATTGATTTTTTAAATTTTTCTAATTTTTTTAATTTTTATTAAACTTCTTATTTTAACATCATTATAGAGTCACATGCATTAGTAAGAAATGATCCCATGTACTCTTCCCCCAACTTCTCCCAATGGTAGCATTTGGCAAACTATACTACCAGGCTATCAACATTGATACAATCTGATAAAGAGGGAATATGCTAATTGACCATCATGCCCTCACAAGATGGCGGTGCTTACAGCCATAAGATGGCAGTGCCCAGTCCTCTCAGCCCCACCTCATCCAGCTTCAATTCCTCATGCCCCTCAGTCCCACCTCATCCCATCTTGAGTCCCCCAGTCCCTTCAGCCCTGCCTCACCCAGTTCCCGCAGCATCCAGCCTCATCCAGCCTCAGTCCCCCAGTCCTCTCGGCCCCACAGGGGAATGCAGTTAGGGGCATTCAGGCCAGCAGGGGAGGGCAATTGGGGCCAGCAGGGAGGGCAGTTGGGAATGATCATGTTGGCAGGGGAGCAATTAGGCATCAATCAAGCTGGCAGCGGAGTAGTTAGGGGGTGATCAGGCTGGTAGGTAGAGTGGTTAGGGGCAATGAGGCAGGCAGGCAGGCAGATTTGTGGTTAGGAGTCAGCAGTTCCAGATTGTGAGAGAGCCATCGGACGATCCTCCAAGGGGTCCCAAGTTAGAGAGGGTGCAGGCTGCCTGAGGGAGACCCACCCCCCATGCACAAATTTTGTGCACCAGGCCTTTAGTTAAGATATAAAACAGTCTGTACAACAAGGATTCCTCCTGTTGACCTTCTGTAGCCACATTCACCTCCTCCTCCCCCTACATACACCTACACCACTCTATCCCCCAGGCCTAATCCATGACCCCTAGCAACCACTGATTTGATCTCTAATAATTTTGTCATTTCATAAATGGAATCATTCAATATGTAACCTTTTGAGATTAGTTTTTTCACTCTGTAATTCCCTGGAGTTTTATTCATGTTATTGCATGTATCAATAGTTTCTTTTTATTGCTGAGTACTTTTACATGGTATGAATGTACTACAGTTTATTTAACCTGTTGAACATCTGGGTTTTGTCCAGTTTTTGGCAATTACTTGTAAAGCTGCTATAAATGTTTGCATATAGGTTTTTATGAGAACATATGTTTCCATTTTCCTGGGATAAATGCCCAAGAGTGCAATTGCTAGCTTGTACAGTAGTTGCATGTTTAGTTTTCTAAAATACTGCCAAACTTTTCCAGAAGCTGTACCATTTCACATTCTCACCAGCAATGTATGAATGGCCCAGTTTCTCTACACTTGACCAGCATTTGGCATTAGTTCCTATTTTAGCTTTTTTGATAGTTGTGTAGTGATAGCTCACTGTGGTTTTAATTTGCATTTTCCTAATGATTAATGATGTTGAGTATCTTTCCATATGCTTATTTGGCATCTGTATAGTCTCTTAGGTGAAATGTTTCTTCATGTCTTTTGACTATTTTTAAATTTGATTTTTTTTTATTTTTACTGTTTTATGAGTTCTTTAAATAATCTAGATACTAGTCTTTTGTCAGATATGTGATTTGAAAATCCCCTCTGCCCCTAGTTTGTGGTTTATTCATTCATTTCCTTCATAGGGTTTTTGTAGAGAAAAAGTTTTAAATTTTGATGGAATTTGGGTTATCAGTTTTTCCATCTATGGATTATGCTTTTTGTATCAAGTATAAGAACTCTGTCTCGTATCGATCCTGAAGATTTTACCTTAGATTTTTTTTTCTTCTAAAGTCATGTTTTTATGTTTTACACTTAAGTCCATGATTCATTTTGAGTTAATTTTGGTAGAGGGTATAAGGTTGAGGTTGAGGTTCTTGTCTTTAAACTTATGGGTATCTAATTGTTCCACTATTGTTTCTTGAAAGGCTATTTTTTCTTTATTAAATTGCTTTTTTTTTTTTTTTGCCAAAAAAGTCAATTTAGTATATTTATATAGATTTATTTATGGGTTCTCTAGTCTATTCCATTGGTCTTTTTGTCTATCCTTCTGCCAGTACCACACAGTATTTATTACTGTTGCATTATATGTCTTGAAATCATATAAAATGATTCCTCCCACTTTATTCTTATTTTTCAAGATTGTTTTAGCTCTTGTAGTTTCTTTGCCTTTCCATGTAAATTTGAGAACAATCTGACTCTTTCTATATAAAAATATCTGGCTGGAATTTTGATAAGAAATTAAATGTATATATAAATCCAGGGAAAATTGATATCTTTAATACTTTGTGTCTTCCAGTTCATAAACACAGTATGAATATGTCTCTCCATTTATTTAGATCTTTGATTTCTTACCATCTATGTTTTCAGTGTACAAGTTTTGTTGGATTTACACTAAGCACTTCGTTTTTTGAGCAATTGTAATTGGGATTGTAATTTTACTTTCATCATGCACATGTTCATCTTTAGTATATAGAACTACAATCGGTTTTCGTATGTTTATCTTAAATCATTGACCTTGCTGAACTTATTAGTTACAGGAATTTTATTGTGAACTAGAGGCCTGATGTATGAAATTCATGCATGGGTAGGGTCCCTATGCCTGGCCGGGAATCAGTGTCAATCTGTGGGGTGACCTGGAGGGTGATTGGAGGAGCCCCCCACTGGCAACTGCCTTGGCTGGCCTGGGGCCTGACGGCTGGGAGCAGCTCCTGCATTGAGCATCTGCCCCCTGCTGGTCAGTGCACATATAGCAACCAGTCGTTCTACTGTTCGGTTGATTTGCATATTAGGTTTTTATTATACAGGATTCCTTGGGATTTTCAGGGTTAACAATCATGTCATCTCAAATAGGGAAAGTTTTGTTTCTTCCTTTCTGATATGTCTGCCCTTTATTTCCTCTTTTTGCCTTATTACTCCGGCTAGAACTTCCAGCATTATGTTGTATAGGAGCAGAGAGAGTGAACATACTTGCTTTATTCCTTAGGGGAAAATTCACTCCCTCTTTCACCATTAAGTATGATGCAGGTGTGGGGGGTTTGTGGATGCTTTTTTTACCAAACTGATTTTTAAATTGTGGTACAACAAATTGACTTATTGATGACAAAGGGTCCTGATGGCCTTATGAAATGGTCAGGTCATCTGTGTGGCTCAAAAAGTCCACTGTTCTGTCTCAAAATGGTTCTCCCAATCTGAGTGAAATTCTCTAGCTAGACATTCACTGTTCTTGAGTAGAAAAGCATCTTTGTGATGCAGATCTTGGAAGGGGAAACAGTTTATGTTGTTGGTACTGTTTCTCCTTAACCATGCATAATAAGCATTTGGACATGTGGGGCAAAAAAAGGAGAAACTATTTTTGGAGCAGAGAATGCCTCAATTGGGCAGCAGGGGGTTACTGAGTGCCTTTTCTTATTGAAGCACAGACAGGAGTTTTGAAAAGGATTCAAAGCATAATTTAACCTTTGAATACTTTTTTTTTTAAAGTTAAATAACTATAATTTAAGAAGTGAAAATGCATTTGAGAAGTTTATTTTAAAATTTATTTTTTCAGTGGTTCTGATTTGCCTAATATACTGCATTTGCTAATGCTCTTCCAAAGTACATCTTTTAGAAAGCAAAGATATCCTGCTAATAACAGCCACTTTGTCAAGAATGACAGCATGTCATTATTTTACTCACAAAACAAGATGATATAACACCAAGTTATAACGATGAAGCACAAATTATATTTCACAAAAAAGTATAACTTTTAAAATTCATTTGAGAACATAATTATAGTATAGCATATCTTCTCAGGTTTCACAGAAATGCCCTAAGTAATTAGGCTGTATAGACACTAAGAATTTGAAAGTGTTATTACTTTTTTATAAAACTGTTGCAGTTTTATATACAGAAAATTATTTACAGTTTAATAGCATTGAAGACTTTTGTTTAATATACTTACTTAACATAGATCACTCAGTGATTCAGATTATACTAGATGAAGTCTGGAGGCTACTCATATGGGCCTAGTATTTTATAATTTGATTGTCTTGCTTCCTAGATCATAATGATATCACCTTTTGGCTTTCTTTGCTGAACTTCCAGAAGACCTGTTCTATAAAATGTTTTACTTCACTTATTTTAGCTTCCAACCATAATTGCTAGGGTGGAATAACATTCTAATAGCTTTCACAACTGTGAAGTTAATGCTATTTCTGTTTTGTACATGAGGCTGCAAAGAAGCTCCTTCAGCAAGAGTTTTCTTTAGACTAAGGATAGGGTGCTCTGCTAGGAGTAAGGCAAGAACTGCGATTAATAGGCAAAAGGTTAAGGATAAAAGTGCCTTGGAGTTAGCAATATAATTTTAAAATTGATGAGAAGGAACCAAAACTCACAATGGACAAAGCGATTGCAAAAAAATATCCGTCTGCTCTGAATTAGTTTAGGTCTCTTGATGTAGATGAGTTATATTCCTGGGAACTGACAGTACCTTTGAATGGGATTGCAGAGCCACTCTAGGTGATCTTTGAGGACACACAGGGAGTAAGAGGATAAACATACAAATGCTATTCAATGTATAAAACAACCATAAACTACAACCGGTGAACTCAACTTCAATTTCAGGCAGGATTCTAAAATATACTATCAAAGGATGATTTATGAGGATATATTAGAGAAAGAATAAAATTGGGCCAGTTTTATGTTCATTAAGAGAACCAAAAGGTAGACCTTGCTCTTCAATTTTGTGTAGAGTTATGAGATCCAGGAACAGTAGTAGGCATCAAATATATGGACCTTTTGAAGGCATTTGACAAATTTTGTCAATATTCCTGAAAATAATACATATAGGCTGGTTACAAAGATAATTGGGTAGATGAATAACAAGTTGAAAAGTCATACCTGAAATATTCTGAGTGATGGGTCAGCATCAATCAGGGAGATAGATATAATGTGAACTTCTATCCTCAACTTTGTCATAGTCAACATTTTTTATCCATGAATTCTAGAGTTACTAGATCCAGTAACTGGAGTAGACACAGGATATATGGACTTTATGAAGATATAGGGCAAATTTTGTCATAATATTCCTGAAGACAGTATGAATAAATGTAGGCTGGTTTCAAAGATAATTGGGTAGTTAGTCCAAAAGTTTCCTAAATGTCTGTGTCTTCAATACTTACAGGCCTAAATGGATCATTCCCAGCTTAAGGCTTATTTCTTCTGGGTGTGATATCCAATCCTCTTCCATCTGCCAACCATGGGTAGGGTGGGTGAGCGGAGGGCATTTTGGTCACATTACCACATAGAAAGCCAAGACTGTGAAAGGTAGATCTGTAAGAAAGGTGGAAAGTAGTGGATTGTTATATTCAATACAATGTGATGTGGTTTTGCAGTGCAGTATTTTTAAATAAGGACTTTATTTAACATAAAAGACAGTTATAGTATATAATAGCAACAAAATTGCTAAAAGTACAAGAGATCACTGTAATCTAGGGTTGCATTAGAAGATATTACTAATGATACTACTAATGAGATATTGGAAAGAGGGAAGTTTTGAGTACTCTCTTATTCTGCTTCAATTCTGGGTACCATACTTAAAACAGATGTAGAATCCAGGAACAAGTTCAGAGAAAATTATCTAGAATGAGAAAGAAATTAAAAACCATGTCGTAATGGAAACAGCTGTAGGAATTAGAAGTTGACCTGGGAAAAGAAGATAAGGAGTATTCCTGATAGCTGTCTTCAAATATAAGAAAGAGGCATATGGTTGTTCCACGTGGTTACTAGATTTTGGGCCAGTAGACACTCTAGGCAGGCAGATTTGGGGTCAGCATGAGAAAATGTCCTGACAAACAGTCAGATGATGCAACAAGCTGCTTTACAAAGCAGTTTTCCGTCATTTGAGGTGTTGAAAACTTATCTAGGTTGGAGTAGACTCAGTAAACGCATCCAGGGCTTGAACCAGGTTATCTTCATGATTTTTTTTCAAACCTGTTATTTTCTAAATCTACATTTTGGTATTAGTGGCAGTTAGATGATTGATGAAGTCATTCATTGATTTTCTATAGTATTATATTTTGGGGTGTCATTGATTAATAAGCTTATATAGGTTTCAAGTGTATAATTCTATGATATATTGTCTGTATATTACACTGTGTGCCCACCACCCAAAGTCAAATAATCTTTCATCACCATATATTTTACCCCCTTGAACCTTAATTAGTTCCCCAACCCCCTTCCTTCTGGTAACCACCATATTGTTATCTGTGTCTATGAGTTTTTGTTTGTTTTTCTTCTTTGTTCACTTGTTGCTTTCAGTTTTATGTCCCACACATGAGTGAAATCATATGGTTCTTAACTTTTTCTGACTTATTTCACTTAGCATGATATTCTCAAGATCCATCCATGTTGTTGGATCTTGAAAATGGCAGTATTTCATCTTTTCTTATGGCTGAGTAGCATTCCATTGTATATCGGAGGAAACTTCAGTTGTTTTCCATGTCTTGGCTACTGTGAATAATGCTGCAATACACATAGGGGCTCATCTATCTTTGTGAATAAGTGTTTTCAATTTTGGGTGGTAGATAACTATATTCTTTATTTTTTGAGGAGCCTCCATATTGTTTCCTATAGTGCCTGCACCAATTTACATTCCCGCCAGCAGTGAATGAAAGTTCTTTTTACTCCACAACCTCTCCAACACTTGTTATTACTTGTTGATAACTATTCTAACATTTGAAATTTTTATTATTGAAGTTTAAATGTACAAAATTTTACTGTATAAAAATTTATCATTAGTTTGTTTTAACCTAGTCTTGTGTAATAGCATTGATAAGCACATAAGGTGGCCTCACTCTGAGTTACAGGAGTCATTTCTACAGTCTTAAGGGAAGTTACATTCGGAGTAAGTACTTTGCTTATAACCCAAGTGTTGTTTTCTTTCTAGTGCCCTGGAGCAAATATTTAATGAAGCTGTCTCTTTTCCTTTGTGAATAGCAAGACAAGTAAAGGTTACTTGAAAAATATTTATGTACTTGAGACAGAAAAAATAATTAGCTCTCTTTTGACTTTACTAAAACTCTATTTTTCGCTGCCCCAATGTTGTCCAGAGATATGTGGACATTACGGTATATCCGAAGAAAGTAAGAGAATTTAGCTGACATCCACTTTGTAGATAAATATGCTACAAATGGTTACAGACATGGATATTGGTTTTAAATAGACCTGGGTTTAATCCTCGTGTCTCCACCTACCAGCTGGTTATAAACTTCAATAGTCTCCTTTTCCTTATCTATAAAATGAGTACAACCATAACTCCCTGCGGGAAAAGAACTAATTTAGGGAGAAGAGATTAGGTCCAAAGTATTTTTCTTCTTTGTGGTTTTATTATAGAAAGTAAAGTTCTGTAAAAATCATAAAATGTTAAAACTGAACAGGAACTGAGAGTTCATTTGGTTCAGTGGGCTAATTTTATAAATGAGGAAAATAAGACCGGAAAAAGCCAAGAGGCATCTCCAGACTCATGGTGCTGTTGGCAGGGAAAGGCCAGTGCTTTCTTCCCACTCCATGGAAAACTCATCTTAAAACAAGAATCGTAACTATGTTTTCATCCTTTTTGTTTTATTTTACGGAAAATATTTCAAGAGCAAGTCCTTCTTAGAGATACCATGGAAAAATAATTACTCTGTAAGATTCTTTTCTAATTCCAAGATTTTGTGTCAGAATCAATATCATGGCAATTTAAAAAAATTTAATCCAGATATAAGCAATGTCATAATTATCACTCCATGACACAGTACAGTGTACATTTACTTAATTTGACAAGCATAGTTGCAATAACATCTTCTGTTGGGCTTCATTTCTTCAGATTTAAAAAATACCATTTTAGTAAACGTGTATTCTATTTTCTAGATGCCCCCTGAAGAAAAGGTTTGTAAATACTGTGGAGTCAGCTATCTAATTCTTCATGAATTTAAAGCTATGGAAGAAAAAGTGAAAGCAATGGAAAAAGAGATGAAATTTTATCAAGGAAGTGTAGAACGTGAAAAGAAACTTCAAGAAAAGCTACATTCTCTTAGCCAAGATTTTGAACAATACAAAATTGACAATGACTCCAAAACAGAAAGGTTGGAATATGTTATTCTTTTCTGTTATTTATTTAGTTTGAAGAAAATTACAGACAATAGACTTTCAATGTTCTTCTAGAATTTTTCTGTATCAGGTATAATTTATACTTGAATACATGTTAATTTTATTATTAATAATTAATAAATGTAATTATTAATTATAGTTTGAGTATTATTTTAGACATACATTTATTTCAGAATGATTAGAAACCAATTAATTTAGTAGCCGTAAGTTGAGATAGGTTAAGTTTTATTTTTCCCCAGTTATATCTTAATTTTATCATTAGGAAGATTTGTCTGTCAAAAACTAGGTGAGTTTTGGCAGTTTCTGATGCCTAACCTTTGTTTTAAATGCCCTTGAATCTAAGTCACTGAAACTGGAAAAATATTAAATAATAGGTTTCTAACACTATCAAATCTAATCCACTTAGTCTATCTCAAGACACTTCAATGAACTTGTACAGACACTTCTAGAGAAGGTTTTTTGCTGGAGTTTTATGGATTTACATTTTTCCCATGGAATGAATATTTCTCCATTTAAAATATCAACAGTTGGTGTTAATAAACCTTGAATTAATTAGTTTAATGAATATCATCATGTCTTTACAAAAATAGAAACTTTCTTAAATCTCTTAGGATTAAGTACTTCTATAACATTTTATTACAAATTTTAATAATTACATTAAATGTCAATTGAGTCCAATGTTTTATAGTTCTTTACCAAGGAAATTTTGTTATAATTTTTTAAATTTTAAATCTGAATAACAAAGTATTTTATACTATTTGAGTGGGGGGAAAAAAACTTACAGTATTCAGTTTAAAATTTGGTGGTTTTCTTGCCTGTCAGAGATTCTTTTGTTTGGTGTTTATTTATACTTTCTTTTCCGTAATGTGTTATTTAAGTACATAAACACACAAAATAAAAGATGCATATGGGATAAAAGGCAAGAAAGTCCCTTTTTATCCTGCTGATTGCTTTTTGCTGGAAATAAACCCACTTTTAATGGTTTGGTGCATATTCTCCAATATGCTTTACCTTTATTATAGATATATTTATTTAATATATGTAATTTATATAAGCCATGTAGTTTTTAAAATGGTTATCATTAATAAATCAACGAACAACAAATGTTGGCGAGGATGCGGAGAAAAGGGAACACTTGTGCACTGTTGATGGGAATGCCGATTGGTGCAGCCCCTGAAGAAAGCAGTATGGAGTTACCTCAAAAAAATTAAAAATAGAACTGACTTATGGTCCAATGATTTCACTTCTGGGAATTTATCTAAAGAAATCTGAAACACTAATTCGAAAGAATCTATGCACTCCTATGTTCATTGCAGTGTTATTTACAATAGCCAAGATTTGGAAGCAGCCCAAGTGCCCATCAGTAGGTGAGTGGGTAAAAAAGCTGTGGTACATTTACCTAATTGAATACTACTGAACCAGAAAAATAAGGCAGTCTACCCTTTGTGACAGCATGCATGGAGAAAGACAAGTGCCATATGACTTCACTCATATGTGGACTCTAATGACAAAATAAGCTAACAAGCAAAATAGATACAGACTCATAGATAGAGGGCAGGCTAACAGTTATTAGGGACATAGCGGCTGGGTGAGGAGGGTAGAGGGATTGAACAAAAAAGAAAAAAAAAATTGCCCAAGTCTGTTTGGCTCAGTGGCTAGAATGTAGGCCTGTGGACTGAAGGTTCCCAGGTTCAATTCCTGTCAAGGGCACATACCTCAGTTGCAGGCTCTTCCTGGTCAGGGCAAATGCAGGAGGTAACCAATCAATGTTTCTCTCACATTGTTATTTCTCTCTGTCTTCCCCTCTCTATCTCTGGCTCTTTCTAAAAATCAATGGAAAAAATATCCTCAGGGGAGAATTAAAAAAAAAATTCATTGACACAGACAACAGTATGGTGATTACCAGTGGGAAAGGGGGTGGTAGAAAATGGTATGTGGGTATAAATAGTGATGGAAGGAGACTTGCTTTGAGGTTGTGAACACACAGTACATTGTACAGAGGATGTGTTGTGGAATTGTGCACCTGAAACCTATATAATTTTGTTAACCAATGTGAACCAATATATTCAATAAAATGCACACAAATGTGTATTGTTTAATCTCCCAAGTATTTTGGAGTTTCCCAGCTTTTTGTTTGATTTCTAGATTAAATTCATTGTGGTTTGAGTACAGACATTATACATTTTTTAATTTTTAAAAATTTGTTAAGATGTGTTTTAGTAAGGCCCAGAATGGGTCTGCTTTGGTGAATGTTCCATGTGAATGTGAGAAGAATGCATATATATCAAACTCAACTCTAATTGTGGGTTTGTCTATTTCTCTTTGGGTTCTTTAATCTTTGCTTCACAAATTTTGTAGTTCTGTTGTTTGGTGTGAACGCATTTAGAGTTGTGCCTTCCTGGTGGATCGATCCTTTTTTTTTTTTTTTTATCATATAATGCACCTGGTTTTCTCTAGTATTTTTCTTTGTTCTGAAGTCTACTCTATCTGATAACAATACAGCCACTACTGCATATTTAATAAACTATTTACATTGTATTTTTTCCATTCTTTTATTCTCAACTTAACCTATGTCATTGAATTTGAAGTGAGTCTTGTAGATAGCATATTGTTGAATTACAGGATTTTAAAATCCACTCTGCCAGTCTCTCTTAATTGGTGTATTTAGACCATTCACATTTAAAGCAATTATTATTTATTTTAATATATTTTTTTATTGATTTCAGAGAGGAAAGGAGAGGGAGAGAGAGATAGAAACATCAATGATGAGAGAGAATCATTGATCAACTGCTTCCTGCACACCCCTACTGGGGATTGAGCCCGAAACCTGGACATGTGCCCTTGACTGGAATCAAACCTGGGATCCTCGGGTCTGCAGGCCATTGCTCTATCCACTAAGCCAACTGGCTAAGGCTAGGTAGTTGTTGATATGCTTGGGTTTAAGTATGCCACTTTTATTATTTGTGTGTAGTTTGTTTTCTTTGGTTCTCTTCTGTTTCTTTTTTATTACCTTTATTTTGGTTTCTTGAACATTTTTAAGGTTATAGCTTGATTTTTTAATAGTGATTTTTAGTATATTGTTTTTTTATAGGTTTCTTTGTAGTTGCAATACAGGTGCATAACAACATAGTCCATGGCTTAATTATGATGTGTCTTAGCATGGATTTCTTTGGGTTTATTCTTTTTGGACAGAATAGGATCTTTCCCAAAGATTGTTGAAACTGTATGTTTATAACTCTTTTCATATTTAGGGAGTTTTCAGCTATTAATTCTTGGAATATCATTTAGAGCTACTTCCTCTCTCTTTTTCTCAGATTCCTAACAGATGAATGTTTGCCCTTTTGTTATTATCCCATAGGTCCATGAAACTCTGTTAATTATTATTTTTTTTCTGTGTATTTTCTCTCTGTTGTTCAGATTGAGTGCATACTGCTGATCTGTCCTAAAGTTTGGTGATTCTCTCCTCTGTCATTAAACTCTGCTATTGACCCATCCAATGAGGTTTTTTGCCCCTCAGTTACTGTGTTTTTCAGTTATATCATTTCTTTTCTTTTTTTTTTTTAATGTAACTTTTTTTTCTTTTTGAGGTTTTCTTTGTTTCAAGAAAATTTTAGTTACTTTTAAAAATAACTTTTGTGATGTCTGCCTTATAATCTTTGTTTGATAATTCCAACATCTGATTCATCTCAGTGTAGGGTCTCTTAATCATCTTCTCTCACTAACGTTAAGATTTTCTTGGTTCTGGAATGATGATTGATTTTCCATTGAATCTTGTTTATTTTGGAGGTTATCCTATGAGACTTTGGATCCTATTGAATATATATATATATATCTATATACATACTATATATAAAAAATATATATACATATATGTATGTATGTATGCATGTATGTATGTATGTATTTAGCAGGTACTCCCTCTGTTGAGGTATAGCATGATAGCCAGGTGAGTATGTTTTTTTCAGCTTCCTACTGTCCTGCCAACACTGCCTTGTATCAGACTGCTGGAGTGAAGGGCCATCTCTTGGCCCCATTCGAATTTTGCCAGCCAAAGTAGATCACCAGCTTACACTGCCTGTGTTTCTGCAGGGCTATATAAGATCAGCTCCCTGCTGTTGAGCTTACTGTCACCAGGGAGGCAGGGAATCAGAAGACTGACTCACAATGTTTTGTTGCAGCAGGGTAGGGGCCGAAGCTTGGCTCCTCTCTGTGCCCTGCTGACACCAAGGGATGGGAAAATGCCAACCAGCACTGCCTTCCCTCACTTGATTCTGCCTTGTTGATGCCAGGTGCAAGTGGAGGCTCAGCTCTCTGCTAGTCTCACTGGCACCAGTGATAGGGAAGCAGAGTGTTGACTCCTCTGTCTCTCAGCACCTTATTCTACCTCTTTGATGTAGGGAGGGCTGGAGGCTCTCTATTGAGACCCTTTGACAGGATGTGAGTGGGGAGCAGCATTAGGAGTCCTGGTTTTCACGGCTTCGTTTGGCCTCTTTGCTGCCAGTTGAGTTTGGAGGTTTAGTTCCCCACTGGACCTCACTGACACAAGGAATAGAAGGAAAATGGAGTACTTACTTCTACCAACGTGTACTTTGTTTAGACTCATTGGTGCAGGGTTTGATAGAGGCTCAACTCACCATTGGCCTAGCTGACACTACTCTGTTTGGGGAGTTGAAACATAGCTTGCTTCTGAAATAGGATAATGAAAAATCGGCTTCCAACTCACCCTACTGACTCACCAGTTAGGTAGATTGGGGTGCACTACCTATTTCTGTGGGGCAGGGGTGGTATGGTGTAGAAGATCAACTCCTTGCTCAGCTGCAGCCCTGATTAAGCTTTGTGTGAAGCTATGAAGTGTGGAGGTACAGTTTATAATTGATGTTTGGCTGGAGAAGATATTGCAGAGAATGCTTTCTGTTGTTGAGCCATTCTTTTCCTGATAAGTTAAGTAGATCGGACATTTTGGGGAGAATGTTTTTTGTTTTTTTTTTAGTGTGGCTTGTAGGTGATTCTGGGTTGGAAACTTTTGAAGGACCCTGCCTGGGAGATAGGAGAGACAGTAAGGAAACTCAGGGATCTCCTTGCCTTGGTGTTTGTCAAGTCCCAAGGCCACTTGCCTTCTTTCCATCTTTCAGAGTCTTCCTTTGCTTATGTGTTATGATCAGGATTTTGTAATTTTAAGAGGGAGGGCCTAGGAGTATTTGGGCCTATTTCATTTTGATTGTGACCTTGGGTTGATTTTTGGCAAATTAAATATTGCTTTGAATAAAAACTTAAAAAAAATACTTGACTAAATTCTCACAAATGTCAGTAGGTAGCTCACAAAAGTCAGTAGTTACATAAATGCATCTCTCTATGCTTCTAAACATTTCCTCTTTGACCTCTTTTCTGCTCATGCCACATTGAGACTGCATGGAGATTTGAGCGGCAGGATAGACCTGTCCATGAAAAACCAGACGTAAGAGTTCTGTTGGACATAGTAGTTAGCTGTTGTCACAAATCACGTGAACCGTGTAAGTCAAGTGGAGAGCATTCAGCCCATGGAAGGGGCAAAGGTAGGTACTAAGGGTTCAGAGAACCAGATTGAGGCCACAGTTTGGGATAAAATTAACACAGAGTGTGTCTCTGAGTTTATAAATAAGAATTGGAGGAAATAGGTGTAGCTGACTAGAGTAGAGGGTGATGGGGAGAACAAGGCAGATTTTGTTAATTATTACCTTCCCCTGCCAAACACATTTCCCACATAGACCAGTTATATCAGTTAGGAATGTAATCTGCAGAAAGAGGCTTAAATTGACAAGGGTTTATTTGTTTCTTGAATCAAGAAGAAGGGGTACAGGCAGTTCAGCCATGTCACCGGGAAACAGCCCCTTCCCATCGCTCTCTACATTTCTCAGTGAGTAGGCCTTCTGCCTCACGCTGGTTCTCGTGATTTCAAAATGGCTCATGCACTGCCAGAAGGCAGGGATACAAAGCGGAGAGTGGGAGGAAAGGCCTGTATTAGGAAATCCAAGGCTCTCCCACAACTGCAGGGCCGTCCGGGGAACAGACCACAGGGAGCTGGCTCATTGCTTCCTGAAACAGTATCAGGTTCTGTTGCCAGGAAGAAGACGCTTCCCGGGCCCGCCTCACCTGACCATTACATCTTCCTCTGGAAAATCACATGCACATGCTTGCTGTCGTTCTTTGAGAGGAAGAACAGTATCTCAAAAAATAAATCAATGTCTTTTGTACACGTCTTTGTCCAGGCCATGCTTTGTCTACTTTCGCAGTATTCTGCTGTGTACGGAAGTAATGCAAGAGGCAGACATGTCAAAAATGTTTGGGACAACTGAATCTTGAATAATCAAGATTTTATAGAACAAAGAACTGATGTAGAAGTATAGTTCTTATCACGTGGGGAATACCTCTTAGGGAATCATTTCAAATCCCTGGGAGCCTTTTCAAACCCTCACTTCTCTTCTGAAATTCTGACTGTCCCTTTTGGGAAAGAGTGAGAATCTCTGCAGTGCAATGAGAGCTGCTATTGATGCGAGCGTGATCGGGCACATGGGGAAGGCAGGGGAAAGGTTGAGGACCATTTGGAAAGCATTCTCTTTCAGGCCTCTGTTTTTCTTAGTCCGGAAGTATAAATATGCACTTATTATATTGACATTTGTACTACGCAC
Organism: Pipistrellus hanaki; assembly: GCF_964339955.1. Lineage (NCBI taxonomy): Eukaryota > Metazoa > Chordata > Mammalia > Chiroptera > Vespertilionidae > Pipistrellus > Pipistrellus hanaki. The sequence continues at coordinate 19,239,150 of NC_140504.1, forward strand.
TACTTAAAGTCTGAGAAACCTAAGCAAGTTTTATTCACACCCTGTGAATAAGACCAGCTAATCCTGTTATCTATCATCTTTTTATTATTCTCCCACATCAGCACTAGGTCACGTTCCAGACCAAAGTTCTTAGGTATAGAGAGGATACTGTTTTCCTTTATGCCTTCTCTCTATGGACACGTGCAAACTGTAAACAGAAGTTGACAGGTGTTTTTACTATTGGTATAAATAATGTTTACATGGGTTTCCTTGTTACTAGATAGGGAGATTGATATTTAGTCAACAACACTGCTAGACCTATATATGCATGTATATCTTTTATTACCAGTATAACTTTGAAAGCCCTTCTGTGTATCATTATGTTATTGCTATAGCAACGTGGTTACCAAAACAAGGTTTTGTAACCATGTTTTGTCTTTTTAAAGGAAGACTCCCCTCCCTCCCCCCAAGCTTTAAATCAGCATTGTAAAGTTTCAGTCCCAGATATTCAGTAGTCTTTCTATTTATCTTCTACCCTTGAATTTTCCATACTTATAGTTTGTTATTATTTATCACTGTAACATAAAACACAATTTGTATTGGAGTAAATCCTAGTGGGAATTGTGAGAATGAATGAAGGGAAGCAATGTTTGATATGGTTAAACAGTGGAGGCCCTGTTATTACCTAGCCCCATGATGTTGTCTTGAAATCTTTTTGTTCTTTTGTTACTTGTCTATAAAATGGTCAGAGAAGCAGGTACATGAATGATATTCACATTACTCTGTGCATGGCAGGAATCCAGTGATGTTTCCAACCCCCCCCACCCCCCCACCTTTCCATGTGTGTTAACTAAGGTTAATAGCATACCATTCTCTGCCACCCCCCCACCCCCACCCAATAGATATCATCACATTTCCACCTACTTTGGATCTCTAAGTATTGCCTAATATCACAAGGGGAATTCTTGGGTCTAAGAAATATCCCAATTTCAGTGTTTCCACAGTAATTAATTCCAGTTTAATTGGGGCTTTAAAATGCCAAGCCCAACTTTGATTAGGTCCACACCCTGTGTTTCTGCTCAGTGGAGTAGAGATGTTATAGAAAGCTTAACTTTAAAACGTAATTGTTGTTTTTTATTTATTACTAGAAATTCATGCACAGGTAGGATCCCTAGCCCTGGCCAGTGATCAGGGCTGGTCAGGGCCTTCCAGCTGCTGGCCGGAGCCTTCCTTTATTCCGTGCTGCCCCCGGATGGTCAGCGCACGTCATAGCGAATGATCGAACTCCCCAGTCTCCCAGTTGAACTCCCGAGGGGACACTTGACACATTAGCCTTTTATATATATAGAAGATGCCCATTTCTTTCCAAAAGAGAACATGGGGTGTTTTAAAAGGCCTTAGTAAAGTTAACAACATAGGTGGGAAAAGAAGAGCGGTGTTGGGATGAAAATCAAGAAACCAAATGTGCCAGTCCTGCAATTCCTTTTACCTATACTCCAGGCACTTCTGTACTCACAGCCTTTTTTTGTAGGAGTGGGAAAGGAGCAGGGACTGGGAGGTGTTTTTTATTTATTTAATTTGTTTATGTATTTATGTAAGCAAGGCTGACTTAGCTCTGGAAGGAATCTGCAAGAGGTCTATGGGAGATAATTTGGAGGGCAGTCAGGCATTAGTGAGAACCTGCATGATCCATGTATCTGAAGTGCATCTTAATAGGCAATAGATGGCTGCCTCTCTGATGCTGGGCTCCATGCTGCTGCTCATTGAGGAGGCAATAAAACGGTTCCAATGAACACAGCCCCGGCTTGCCTTGCTGTTAGCATTTTCCCCATCCTCTCCTCTCCAACCACCTCCTTACTGCTTCACTTACCACCAGGCTTGAACAAACAAGTCAGATCATGTTATTTTAATTTGCTACAGGTTTGAATTAATGCATCTTCAAAAAGTGTACAGTTTGTTTTTTCTCAAATTATTATTTATGTATTTCTAAATGGGAACAATTTCAAATTGGGGGAAATGAATGAACTCATTGAGTGAGGTATGATCAGCAACTCCTGTTATATCTATGTTATAGATGGCTAAACAAACAAAAGATTAAACGAAAGTGTTCAAATAGCTTATTAAATTCTTTATTTTTTGTCTTTTCTGTAATGTCACTATTTGGATTAGTTGAAGATGCCAAACAAATGTGGCTATGGCAAGCGATGGCATGAAGACTCTCATGCCATCCAGCAGAGACCTGTTTTGAAGGACAGGGCACACCAGATCTTGACCCTTGCTTATTCAAGTGAAGAAACCCAAATGTACAAAAAGCCACCCAGTATTAACAAGAGACAGGTTGGTTGCATTCACAGAATTGTCAGGGAAGCTGTTCCTGGAAACAATGTGAACTCAACCAGAAATCGTCTTCATGTATTACTAGCCTGCTTTTAAAGTAATCTAAAGATGTGGTGAGGCCGAGACCGGTTTGGCTCAATGGATAGAGCGTCGGCTTGGGGACTGAAGGGACCCGGGTTCGATTCCGGTCAAGGGCATGTACCTTAGTTGCGGGCATATCCCCAGTGGGGGATGTGCAAGAGGCAGCTGATCGATGACTCTCTCTCATCGATGTTTCTAACTCTCTATTTCTCTCACTTCCTCTCTGTACAAAATCAATAAAATATATTTTAAAAAAATAAAATAAAGATGTGGTGAGAATGGAAAATTCCTTCCACTAGCCAAAGTGGCTCCATATCTGAAATTATTAATTTGGGCACCCATTCTACACTCTTCACCTTCCAACTTGATCAGTTTCATTGAGGCCTGAAATCTATTGATGCCTCTGCCACCTCTCTGTCTCTTTCTGTTATCACTTTCTTTTGAAGTCCATGGTCTAAGATGTCAATCATTCCCTTGACAATACCATATATATATATATATATATATATATATATATATATATATATATATGTGTGTGTGTGTGTGTGTGTGTGTGTGTGTGTGTGTGTGTGTATGTGTATATATGTATATATATGTATATATGTATATATATATTATTGATTTTTTTTAGAGAGAGGAGGAGAGAGGGATAGAGAATTAGAAACATCGATGAGAGAGAATCATCGATCAGCTGCCTCTTGCATACCCCCTACTGGGGATGTGCTGGTAACCAAGGTACATGCCCTTGACTGGAATCGAACCTGGGACCCTTCAGTCCACAGGCCGATGCTCTATCCACTGAGCCAAACTGGTTTTGGCTCCCTTGACAATATCTTAAAGTCCCTTGTCCCATTTTCCTTCCATCATATCAGCCTGGAAAACCCCAAATGTGGATAACTCCAACTAACCACACTCTTTGTACTGGTGCTTGAGCTTCCAGGACCCTGATACTATTATTCTTCTTTCTATAATATTTTTACCTTTTCTTTCTTTAGATAGTCCTTCATTTAGAACTTTTTTTCAAGACTCTCCAAACAAACAAACTTAATCTGAAGTTTATGCTAGCTGTTTCCTTAGCTCTTTCTTCATTTTCATGCCATTCTTATCTTAACTTTAGGAGATGTTTTCCCTATCATCAGTATGCAGCACTAGGTAGTGTTGAAAGTCTGGTTCTACCATCACACTGCCTGAATTTGAATCTTGGCTCCATAATTTATTACTAGAGGCTTACCCTACTCCATGGGGGCATGGCTAGCCTGCAAACCACCACAGGCCCCACACCCAGGCTGTCCCACACCCCAAGAGAACCCCTAATCTGATCCGGGACACCCTTCAGGGGAAACCAGCTGGTCCCCACAAGTGCACCAGGCCTCTATCTATAATAATAAAAGGATAATGTACTAATTAGACTGGGAGACTTTCCAGTAGACCTTCCAGATGTTCTTCTGGTCAAAGCCATGGTGATGGGGCCAAGGTAGAGGCAGTTAGGGGCCAAGAAGGGAGGGCAGTTGTGGATGATAAGGCCAGGATGGGACGGCAGTTGTGGGTGATCAGGTTGGTGGGAAGCGGGGCCATTGGGGGTACACATACCAGCAGGGGGGCCAGTTGGGAGTGTGCAGGTGATCAGTGGGGGTCAGGTGGAAGTGATCAGGACAGCCGGGGGAGGGGGAGGCAGTTTGGAGTGAGCAGGCCAGCAGGGGGGCAGTTGGGGGCGAGCACACTGGCACAGGGGGCAGTTGGGGGTGACCAGGTTGGTGGTGGTGGGGTAGTTGGGGGCTAGCAGGCCGGCATGCAGAGTGGTTAGGGGCAATCAGGTAGGTAGGCAGGCAGGTGAGCAGTTAGGAGCCAGCAATCTCAGATTAGGAGAGGGATGTCCAATTGCCAGTGTAGGCCCAAACCCTATAAACCAGCAGTAGGACATCTTTGATGGGTCCCAGACTGGAGATGGTGCAGGCCAGGCTGAGGGACACCCCCCCATGCATGAATTTTGTACACTGGGCCTCTAGTATATCTTCTATAATAATAAAAGCATAATTAAAAGCATAATATGCTAATTAGACCAGACATCCTTATCGATGAAGCCGTGGCAGCAGGGGCTGAGCCCCTTATGTGAATTTTGTGCATCAGGCCTATAATATATATATATAAATGTAAATTTAATACAATATATTAATTCCTTATATAACAAAGTGTAATTATGATGACATTATCAATCCTGGGCACCATGTTTGATTTCTCCTATTTTATCACCTTCTTCTTGGATATCTTTTGAATCTATCCATATGTTTTTCAATCCATACAGACATCATCCCTGTTCATTCTCTGTTTGAACATCTACCTAACCTACATGACCTGTTGCCCATTTCTAATCTATTCTTTATTCCACAACTCAGGTGATTGTGTCAAAATACATATCTGATCATTACACTCCACCACTTTACCTGCAACAGTTTGGATTGTTCTTAGCCGAATAAAGTCCCAAATCCTCTTTATGGTTTGAGATTCTGTATGATCTCTGGCCCTTGGTTATCCTCACTCTTTTTGTTCTAGTCACCTTAGACTATTTTTTTCAGTTCTTAAAAGGCACTATTGTATCTTCTACTGGGGACTCTTCACCCTTCCACCATCTTTTCCCTCCTGCCCTTTTCAGGTCTTAGTTTACATGTTATATCCTCTGAAAGGTATTTTCTGACCCTGCAGGGGTCCCATCACATTGTTGTCCATTTCTTAGTGTTCTTTATACTTAGGATTATTTGTTTAATGTTTGCCAAAACTTGGAAGCAAGTTCACTCTGGCTGTAGGAGCCACAGCTGGAGTTGTACACAAGCCTGAGAGTTTTCTTTCTCTATTCCATGCCAAAAAGAGACAAATTACATTTACAATTTTTCTTCAAATTATTGTAGTCTCTCTGTTCAGCAATAAATTATAAAAATGTTTAGTGGTTAAACAATTTGTTGGTCATATCTAATTTTTTTTCTGTTGCTATAATTGTGTGAACTTCCTTTTTATATTATCTTAGTTATTCCTCCAAGCAACATTTTTTCTTTGACTTTGTTTTTATTTATTTAATTTTACTTTTTATAGAATGACATAGTTTAATAAAATTATATAGGTTTTAGGTGTACAATTCTGTAATACATTATTTGTATATTGCTTGTGTGTTCACCACTCCATGTAATTTTTATATAGATTTGAGTTAGTATAAAACTCTCTGGGGCCATTCTCATTTCACTGTGTTTATATGTGGTTTTCCCCTCCATTATCCCATTCTGTTTCTTCTTTTGAGGTTAGATTATTTTGATTATTTTGATTCTTTAAGTTCCTTCTTTTTATGATGTTATCTCTAGTTACTCTAATCCAACGTTTTTCAACCGCTGGTGTGCCGCGAGATGTTGCCTGGTGTGCCGTAGGTGCAGACAAGACAAGAATTTTATAATTTTTCACTATTTTGTTTACTTAATATTTCACAATAAAGTAATTATAAAATACTTTCTTTGTGTTTATTTGATTCCTATTCAAGAGAATTACTTTATATATAGTCAATATAGGCACAGAGTTAAATTTTTTAATATTTTCTAATGGTGGTGTGCCTCGTGATTTTTTTCATGAAACAAGTGTGCCTTTGCCCAAAAAAGGTTGAAAAACACTGCTCTAATCTATAATGATCTTTTTGATATCATATAGCACTTATATTTTTCAATAAGCCATTTAGCAGTTAAATATGTATTGTCTTATTTTGTGTCTTTTTGTTGTTGGTGGTGGTGTTTGTTCTTAAGTCTTGCCTTTTTTGTTGTTGTTATTAATTATCACCTGAGGATATTTTTTCCATTGCTTTCAGCAAGAGTGGAAGGCAAGGAGGGAAGGAGGAAAGGAGAGAGAGGGAGAAAAGTAAAGAGGGAGGGAGGGAGAAGGGAGGGAGGGAATAGGAGGGGAGAGAGTAGGAGGGGAAGAAGGAAAACAGAAAGAGAGAGAAAGAAACATCAACTGGTTGTGTCCTACACATGACCAGGGGTATGTGCCCTAGACCAGGAATCAAACCCATACCTTTCAGTAACCACTGAGTAACACCGGCCAGGCCAAGTCTTGTTTATTTTAATGCATCAAAATCCTTCAGAACAATAGCTGCTTTTATCTTCCCTTGTATTACTCATAGGACCTCACACCGTGATGGGTACATGGTAGGTGTTTGCTAATATACTGAGTGATTGAAACATATGAAATGAATCTTGAAGTCAAGGTTTTCATATGACATTTCATTTTGATGTACCACTGTATTAACATAAGAATGTTTACACAACTCCTAGAAGGTGTCACACTTCTGTTTTGTTCTATATTATAAGTTATATGTATGTCAAGAATGGAGAAGTGGAATGGTGTCCCTCTTGCTGCCACCTCTGTTTCCTATTAACAATAAATTCATGTAGGCCTAGAGATGGCTGTCTGCCATGAATTGCATCATTTACACTGGTTTTTAATATGCCTCCTGGCATTTCAGTTTCTGTTCTCAGCAGGCAACCTCCCTCATGCTAAATCCTCTAATATTTGTGCTCAGATAAGTGCTTAGAGAGCTGTGAAAGATATCCTGGCTTTGCTTCTGTGTGATTTTAGATGAATGTCAAAGACACATTGGAAAGTGTATCATTCAAATATAATTTAAAATATTGAATCATAATAATTTCCTGGAGTTTATATTCCATTTTTCCATTAATGGACATGAGTTTTTATATTGAATTTTGTCACTGTGTATGATTACTCCTGGCTTTGTAATCATCTGCTCTCCGAAGAGGAGGGATGTGTCTCACCTGCTGCCAGCCAGCAGACACTATGCCTGGGGACACTGTGCCTGAGGGAAGCAAAGAAACAGAGAGAGGGGAGAAATGGAAAATGGTATATAACCTTTTCCTTGCCCTAGTTGGAGGGGCAGTGTGGCAATAAAGCTGGGAAGAAGGGAGATGCATATTAAATGTGGTATTAGCTTTTAGATAAGGCTCAGAGGAGGAGGAAAAAAATTTCACATTGTAATAATTATACATTTTTATTGTGTTAATGATTTTGTAGATGAGTTTTACAAACTTTTTTTTAAAGCTTATTTTACCTTCAGGACTCTTTATGTTCAAAAGACTCATACTGTACAGAGAACATATTTTTCACAAATGTTATATTGTTATTAAATAACAGATTGATTTTTTAAAAACAGGGAGCAAGAGTTCATATTTAATAACATCTATTCATTAATATTGTGGATTGTTTTTTAGATATTTTGTGTGGGCATCAGAATGGTAGCTGTGAATTATGAATTATCTTTTAAAATATTTGAATGATTAATTTATACATTTTATCTTAGTGGTATTTTTATTTATTTATTATTATTTTTTAAAATATATTTTATTGATTTTTTACAGAGAGGAAGGGAGAGAGATAGAGAGCTAGAAACGTCGATGAGAGAGAAACATCAACCAACTGCCTCTTGCACATCCCCTACTGGGGATGTGCCCGCAACCAATGTACATGCCCTTGACCGGAATCGAACCTGGGGCCTTTCAGTACACAGACCGACGCTCTACCACTGAGCCAAACCAGTTTCGTTAGTGGTATTTTTAAAAATATATATTTTATTGATTTTTTACAGAGAGGAAGGGAGAGGGATAGAAAGCTAGAAACATCGATGAGAGAGAAACATCGACTATCTGCCTCCTGCACAACCCCTACCGGGGATGTGCCCGTAATCAAGGTACATGCCCTTGACCAGAATTGAACCTGGGACCTTTCAGTCTGCAGGCCGACACTCTATCCACTGAGCCAAACAGGTTTTGGCATGTTAGTGGTATTTTGATGACTGTCCCCTGGTAATTGCTCAGGGGAAAATGAACAGTAACTCATGTAATTATATGAGTTCTAATTCTATTTTTGATCTAATTTAGAGTCATTTGTATCTATAAGAAAGATTTAAAATAAAAAAACGGGGCATAATTTTATATGATCCTCTCCCCATCTTATTCCCTCCCCATCATTTCAAAAAATTCTGTACATAAAGATTTGAGTTAACTCATTCATTCATTCATTTATTCATCAATGGTATTATTTCCTAACTTTGTATATCTTGAGAAAGACATTTGAACATTTATTTATATATATATTTTTATCATTTATGTTACTATTTTAACAAACTCAGGAGAGTTTTTCAGTCCATATTTTGTCGTTAAACATGCAAATACAATAATGATAACAGTAAACATAATGATATAATCAGGGGAGGGAATGAATGTTTACGTTTTCAACATGTAATTTTGTCTCACATGTGGTCTCAGTTCACATAGCTTTCAACCGTGTCTGATGAAACTATCCAGTTGAATGTGATTGCATAAGAAGAGATGGTCAAAGAAGTTAGGAGAGTTATGAGTGGAAAGAGGGTTGAGATAAGGAAAAGGAAAAAAAGTAAAACAAAACAGTTGATCAACACTTCTGTTAAAACGCAAACATACAATTGGGAGAGATGATAGTGTTTATGACCATTTCTAATAGCAGAAAATATTTAAGACTCCAGCCTACCCTGGAAGCAGAACTAATGCCAATCCACAGTTCTCTCTTACCGAGCCATACGTAGGTTGGAGACTTATCCTTTTGTTAGTAACTTCATTTTTGCAAAATAAATAATTTTGCAAAATTAAGCTAGTGGCTTTCCCTGGTATTAAGCCAGAAGATTTTGGAGAAGCACAGAAAGAAACAAAAATAAAAGGATTGAAATGCCTCCTAAAGAGCGTCCAGCATATTTGGGGGCTGCTAATCTGGGGAGAGATAAACTAATTAAACGCACTCTGTCTGCTGCTCCTTTTCTTTTGCTTACATTTATTTCTCTTCCAACCTCTTGCTTTTAGCATGTCTTTGTGTTGTGTCTGTTAAAAGTGACATTTTCTGGGAATATGTGTCACCATTGTTTTTCTGTGTCAGACTTTATCCAGTGTTCTAGGTCTTTCTCACCAGTGTCACATCATCACATTCCAAACACAAGCCTGTTTTCCTTTTCTTTCTTTTTTTAATTTAATGAAAAGTAATTGGAATATGAATCTAAATACATATCATATTACATTTATGCCTTCGAAAAATTGTTTTCAAAACCTGTCTTATAGCTTTTATTTTCTGAAAAAGAAAGTTTATTTTCTTGTAAATGCAAAGTCATAGATTTCTTTATTAATATTTTCTTTGGCCAGATAATTTTATTCACTCATATCTTTATATCTAGAAGATTAAATTATAATTTTCTATCTTTTTTTGAAGGGAAAAAAAAGTTGGCTATTGAAATAAAACTCAAAATTGTCCATGAGTTAAAGCCAATCATTTAGTACCTCATTTACACCATAATACCGGCCTGGTATTCAATGCTATGGTGGAAGAGAAGACAACTAGAGAGCTTTCTAGGGTCGACAGCAGGAATTATGCTATAAAAAAATTATGTGTCACATAATTATAAGCATGTTTTGTTTATCTCAGTGGGGGAAAAAAATAGCAATGACATTCACCCCTATGCTTCTGTTCTTCAGTGCCTTTCTCTGTTTTGCCTGAATCTGAAGTCAGTTTGGAGGCAGTTAGAAGGAGATGAAAGCGATTTGCTGTGGAAGCTAGAATATTAAGTGCTCTGGCAAGCATTCTGGTTTCTCTCTCAGGAGGAAAGGAGCAGCATGCCAAATTCTTACCATGCTGAAAGACAGAGACTAACTGGGGTTGATTGTGAAAACATTTTAAGCCCATGAAAACAAAGGTTCATGAGAATTACCACTGAACTCTTTCCCTCTGTGAACCTCTGAGTTTTGCGAGGGGATGTTAAAAAGCACACACAAATATTTGGAAATATGCATAAAGTTAATCCTCTGCTTACCTTTTCTTCAGTGCATAACATTTGTGGTTTTTAACTGCTGCTCAATTCCCTTTCTTCTTAACGCCATTCCACACTCCTCAGTTCCTGTCAATCCCTGTTAAGTACCAATTTAATCAAGGCAGAATTCAAAGTACAAAATGCAAATAAAAATTCATCTTCTAAAATTAGGTGCAAAGAAAGAATCAAAAGCACAAAGGCAGAGCAAAGTACAGTCAACTGCACATCAGTAGCAGGACAATAGGCAAGCTGCCTGGGTTCAAATCCCAGCTCTGTCACTTGCTGTTTGCATGGCCGCAATCAGCTTGCTTAGCTCTCTGCTTCTCCATCCCCTCATCTGTCAAATGGGGCTGACAATTGATCTACATCTTAGGGATTTTGTGATGTTTAAGTATGACAGCTCATCTAAATTATTAAGCACAGTGTCTGTCACTTGGTAAGTGCTCAGCAGAGTTCATTATTATTTTTGTTGTTTTCATTATCATTGTTATAAAAGTTAACTATGGGAAAATGTGATCTTGAAAAATAACATTGTAATATCAATGAAATGCTAAAATATAAAATTGCATGCTGACCTAATTTATTTATTTAAATGCCAAAATAAAGAGAAGTAAAATCTGAAATGTTAAAAACTGCAGATAATTTACTCAATATATGCAGTACGCCTCACAATTCATCATTATTTGCCAAGAGCAATCTAAATGAGTAAATATCTAAGTGATAGAATATTTTATAAATACTGTTTTAATTCATTTAAGTACATATAATTAATAAAACAAAGACAACAGAGCACTGTGTGGTTTAATACTTAATGAATTTGCTTTAATAAACTCTTAAAGCTACTATTATAATTTTTAATTATTTTTAAATACAAATAATTCATACTTAAGTATTTTTCCTGATGCTTGTAAACAGGTATTAATATTTTCATCACACATAATGTAGACAAAATTTAGCTCAACCTTTAATTCTATCAGAAATTCTCTGTTAGTATATTTGGAATCAATCAGACTGTAATATAGCCTTCCTTTCCCAGGTAACTCTGAGGCTTCTTTGCTGTTAATTGAGTTCAGCATGATCAGCATGACTTTGACAGATGGGTGGTTAGAAAAGAGGCAGCAACATTAGATATGGGCAGTTATTTTCTAAAAGCAATGCTTCCTTTTAACAAAGAGAACTGAAGTATTTATGGGAAGCTAGATAAGCAACTTGGTGTTTGCTCACACTACTACACTCCAGGAAAATTTTCGTTTTGGGAATACTACCCAAGATTACTTAAGGGTAAGCAAAAAGTACATACATTTATCTGTGGGGGTTTCACAATTCTATACTTAATAAATTATAAATACTACAAGACAGGCCCAAAACTGTTTAGTTTCTATAAATAGAAAAATTGGAAAGATTTATAAATCTTTTTAATCTGGATAAAGGAAGGAATGTCTTAAAGGATTATTAAGAGAGAAACAAAATGTATTTGCTTTATGGCATGCAACGTAAGATTAGATGTCGGTGACGATCAATTTGAGGAACCAGGTTTTCATCAGAGAATTGTTAGAATAAATTTACTCACCAACTCCTTGAATTCAGCTGAACATGGATGATTTCTTATGACAAGTACATAGCTTACTGGAAGGGGCTGGAACCTAGAATTATACCCACCTATTGGCTAGGACAGGTACTAAAGAAAACAGCCTCAGCTTTATGTTTTATATAAGTATAGTCTTTTACTACACCCCCACCCATACACACACCTTTTGAAATTTCAAGAGGGTTGATATGTCTGGGAAAGTCATTAAGAAGAGAAGTTAAGGCAAAGCACTAATCATTTACCTCAATGGATAGCAGAGCTCATGTTAGAGAATATAAAAGTCAGATCACTCAGTGACAGAGAACCTGAATTGCAAGGCTGTGATCCTAGCCTAGAAAGAATATTAAGGATCTAATCTCAGGAGGGGTTACCAATAGAATATAAGATTAAAAAAAGAAAAAAGACATAAGCCTATTTGTTAAAGGAGGTTAAAAAGTCAACAAAAATGAATTGATGCAGAGAGTTGGACAGGGGCAAATTGAACTTGGGCCTGAAGTCAGAATTGGTCCTAACAAGCACGGGGGAAGAGAGGAGAAAGGCAAGAAGTTGAGTCACCAAGTAGGGAAATCATGGCCATAGCTCTGAGATAGAATAAGCACTGCAATATGGAGGGGAGGTAATTGATGTTCTCAGTCAGTGAGAACATCCATAAATTGAGCAGTATAAAGGAGGGGACTCAATGGGAGAACAGACTGTTGGGAGAGGGAGGTCTCAGGGACACAAATGTTTCTGGGCCTAAGTCTTGGTGGAAATATCTTAGGTAATTTCTGGTGGAGGGGCGGGGCTACAGCGTTTGGACAGATTCAAGCCTCAGACCGATGAGAGGGCATAGTCCTCTCGTGGCCACCACGTGCAAGTCCCAGCTTGGAGGGCAGAGCCCTCCCAGAACAATTATAGCCAACAGCTGTAGTTGTAAGCTTGAATCTATGGTCGGAACACGTGGCCCCACATGCCTAAGTGATATACAGTAGGCCAGTGTTTCCCAACCTTCTCTCATGATGAGAATCACCTGGTGGAGTTGTTAAAACACAGATTCCTGAATCCCAACTAAGAAGTGCTAAACTAGAATTTTTGAGAACATATAGGTAAAATTGCATACCTAACTTAGTGCTCTGTATATAAAATCTGTCTTAGAGCACTAGTTAAGTATACAATTTTACCTATATGTTCCCAAAAATTCTAGTTTAGCACTTCTTAGTTGGGATTCAGGAATCTGTGTTTTAACAACTCCACCAGGTGATTCTCATCATGAGAGAAGGTTGGGAAACACTGATATAGGCTGCAAGTAAACAAAGCTTGATCAGGTGCATGTAATTTAGTAGGATAGAAACCCACGAGAATGTTGTAAACATCTTGACCACGCTCTAACTTTGCCTGTTGGCATCTGCTATAAAATAAAGACAGGGCTTATGGGCATTGGCGCTGTCTCTCAGGGAGCAGAGTCCCACCGAGACCCAGCTTTCATTCTCCTGTCTGTCTTTTCTAAGCCTTTTAGCCACCTCCTCTCAGGTTCACCCTTGGCTGTGCTACTGCGGCACATAAGGCGTCTTGGGGCTGAGTATGCCATGGCCCTGCCAGTGTGCCACACTAAAATGCAAATATGATTCCTACTTCAAATCCTCCAAAGCTCCATAGCACTGAGGGAAAAGTGCAAATACATAACATGGCTCAACACAATCCCATTTGTCTTCAGTTCTTGTCATTTAGCATAAACAATTAAGAATTAGCCGAACCGGTTTGGCTCATTGGATAGAGCACATGTGTCAAACACAAGGCCCGCGGGCCAAATCCAGCCTGCCAGGCCTTGCAATGTGGCCCACACCGCGCTGTCATCACTGCACTCCGCTGTCAGTTTATGACATTGTCAGTTTATGACTGTTCAGTAAACCATTCGGCCCGCGATTTAGGCTGGATTTTAGATTTTGGCCCCTTCTCTGATTGAGTTTGACACCCCTAGGATAGAGCGTCAGCCTGCGGACTGAAGGGTCCCGGGTTCGATTCCGGTCAAGGGCATGTACCTTGGTTGTGGGCACATCCCCAGTGGGGGTTGTGCAAGAGGCAGGTGGTCGATGTTTCTCTCTCATCGACGTTTCTAATTCTCTATTCCTCTCAATTCCTCTCTGTGTAAAATCAATAAAATATGTATTAAAAAAAAAAAAAGAAACAGAAAAAATGCCATCTTCTCTCAAGCTTCTGTGCTTTGGCTAATACTCTCTTGGAATCCCTTGCTTGTTATGCCCTCCTGTTTCCCCGCTGACCCTAACTCATCCTTTGCCATTTCCCTTCCTTGGCTGAGACCTCTGTATTCACTTAAATTCTGTGCATGCCTGCAGTGCTTACCTTTAATGTTGGCTGACCCATCAACCAGCTTTTGGTATTAACTGAAGTTCTCTGATGAATGAATAAATGTATGACTCAGATGAGAGTCCGAGTGGAGAGAATTATTGCTAAGATTTAGCCTGGTTTGACGGCCAGCTTGTGGGAAGTGCCTCGGCCTACTAATGATTGCTTCCCATTTGCAGTGGAGGAGCCATCCAAAAACTTGGAGGACATCTTCCTTAGCTGACGTCTGTTTCTCAATAGAGCCCTTTGTGGGAAACGGGAGCCTTGTAAGGTCAGAACATATAGAGGAATCTCTGTCCTCAGGGGCTCTGGGTTCCCAGTTATGCCTTTGCCGTCAGGGGAGGCTTCAGGTTCTATATTTTGGAGAGGGGAGAAATCTGAAAGAGATAAAGTAGTTTCTGTCTTCCAGATCCTGGTGGAGGAATGGCATTAGGAAGACCTTCCCGAGCTGTCATTTTTGTCCATGGCTCTTGAAGGCCATGATGGGGGCAACTTGATTGGTAGACAACTGCAGATGAGATACATCAGACTGTGTGGATTTGACAATGTGCCAGGTTGTTGCTCTGAGAAAACACTTTTTAGAAGCTCCTTTCATGGATCTTTTGGTTTGGCCTTGCTGATCTTTAACAAGAAAAATATTAACGTTGCATTTCCTAACGGCAGTGCAGGGTTTTAGTTAGAAAATACTAATAGCAGAAAAACTGGCCAAAAGTAATGTAAGGTTCTTAACTGTAAGAATATTTTGATGATTATATTTTTATATGATTTAATAATTGGTAGTTGAAAAATATTTGATAATTTTCTTGGAGTATGGCAGGCAGTAAGTTGAATTCTGAATAAATATGGGTACATTACCTTATTTTCTTTGAATGATGAAGAGTATGTGATATCTTGTCAAAGAGATCCTGTGGGAATTTTTAAGTGTCACTGCAGTATTAATGAAGGCTGTTTCCTTTTATTTTTGCTATTAAAATATTGTATAGCTTCCAAATTTAAAAATGCACCAACCTTTTTACACCACGATTTATACTACAGATACATTTTACATGTACGTATCATTCATTAAATATGTACAAGTGTTTTTTTTAACTTTTTAAGATAATATTAGACATATAGAAAGATACTAAAATAACACAGAGTTTCCATAGTCTCAGCTT
Organism: Pipistrellus hanaki; assembly: GCF_964339955.1. Lineage (NCBI taxonomy): Eukaryota > Metazoa > Chordata > Mammalia > Chiroptera > Vespertilionidae > Pipistrellus > Pipistrellus hanaki. The sequence goes on from NC_140504.1 coordinate 19,254,505, forward strand.
CCCCTAATGTTAACACCTTACATAATTATGGTACAATTATAAATACTAAAATATTTATACTAGTAGAATACTATCAACTAAGCTACATACTTCCTTTGATTTTTATCAGTTTTGCCATTAAAATCTCTTTTTATAGTCTGGATTCAACCTGGAGACATTCATTGCTTTTATTTATTTTTTCTGTCATATGACTAAGTTTTATTTTTTTTTAAATTTTTTTTCTGCTTTTATTTTTTTTTTTTACTTTTTATTTTATTTTTTTAAATTTCTTTATTGACTAAGGTGTTACACATGTGTCCTTATTCCCCCATTACCTCCCTATCCTCCCCACTAATGCCCTCAACCCCTGTTGTCTGTGCCCATTAGTTAGGCCCATCTATATGCATACAGGTCCTTTGGATGATCTCTCCCTCTTAGCCCACCTTCCCCTACCTTCCCTCTGAGGTTTAATGGTCTGATCAATGTTTTTCTGTCTCTGGATCTATTTTTGTTCATCAGTTTATGTTGTTCATTATATTCCATAAATGAATGAGATCATGTGATATTTATCTTTCTCTGACTGGCTTATTTCACTTAGCATAATGCTCTCCATTTCCATCCATGCTGTTCAAATGGTAAGAACTCCTTTTTTTTTTTTATCACAGAATAGTATTCCACTGTGTAGATGTACCACAGTTTTTTAATCCACTCATCTGCTGATGGGTACTTAGGCTATTTCCAAATCTTAGCTATTGTAAATTGTGCTGCTATGAACATAGGGGTGCATATATCCTTTCCAATTGGTGTTTATAATTTCTGTTCTCCACGGTGGCTGCATTTCTACCAGCAGTGTACTCTAAGTACTTTAATATATAGTGTTTTCATGATCATTTATTGCTAAATAGTTTATAATTTCCATTTTTATTTTCTCTTTGGCCCAAAGTTTATTAGATATATGTTTAAGATTCCACGTATATAGATTTTTACTGCCTTTTTGTTTTAACATTTTCATGTAATTTTGTTGTGGGCAATGAAAGTGGATATGTATATTTTTTCTTTTTGAGAACATATTAAAATTTCAATTGTGGCTGATTATATTATCAATTTTTATGATTATCTGTTTAGAAAAAAATGATTATAGATATATGTTCCAGTATATTCATACATCAAACTTGTTAATTAGGTTATTCAAATCCTCAATATCTTTAACTGTTTGTCATGTCATTGTCCATTTCTGTGTGAAATGTGTTAATATATCATTATTAACTTTGTTTTTATTGGGTTTTTCTTTACATATTTTGAAGTATGTTTTGATATACAAAAGTTCATGATTATCATTTTTCTTGGAGGATTGAAAATTTTATGAAAGTGAAAGGGTTAATCCATTTAATGTTTTGCTATTTATTAATATTAATATATATTTTATCATTTTAAAGCATCTGTCTTATATATATTTTCCTAACCTTTGATTTATACATTCCTTATAGCAGTGTTTTTCAACCTTTTTTGGGCAAAGGCACACTTGTTTCATGAAAAAAATCACGAGGCACACCACCATTAGAAAATGTTAAAAAATTTAACTCTGTGCCTACATTGACTATATATAAAGTAATTCTCTTGAATAGGAATCAAATAAACACAAAGAAAGTATTTTATAATTACTTTATTATGAAATATTAAGTAAACAAAATAGTGAAAAATTATAAAATTCTTGTCTTGTCTGCACCTACGGCACACCAGGCAACATCTCGCGGCACACTAGTGTGCCGCGGAACAGCGGTTGAAAAACGCTGCCTTATAGAAACTGGATACATTATCCTTTGAATTCTTCATTTATAAATATGAATAGACAACAAAGGATCTTCAGACTTTTTTTCTAAAGCTATAATTTTATTTTGACTCTTTAAAATTTCATTTTTCAGTTACAGTTAACATTAAATATTATTTTATATTAGTTTCAGCTCTACAGCATAGTGGTTGGACAACCATATAATTTACAAAGTAATCCTTTGATAGTTCAAGTATCCATCTGGCTATTATATAGCTATTACAATATTATTGACTATATTTTCTATGCTGTACTTTACATCCCTTTGACTATTCTGTCACTACCAATTTGTGCTTCTTAATGTCTTTACTTTTTTCACCTGGCCCTCTCTCTTCTGGCAACTATTATCAATCTGTTCTCTGTATCTATGAATCCATTTTAATTTGTTCATTAATTTTGTTCATATGGTATTCATGTCTATGTCTGACTTATTTCACTTAGCATAGTATCTTCTAGGCTCATCCATGTTGTCACAAATGGCAAAATTTCTTTTTTTGTGTGGCCAATTAGTAATTCCACTTTATGTATGTGTCACCACTTTTTGAAATTCACTTGTCTATTGGTGGGCACTTGGGTTACTCCCATATATTGGCTATTGTAAATAATGCTGCAATGAACATAGGGGTGCATATAGTTTTCAAATTAATGTTTTTGGTTTCTTTGGATATATTCCCTGACACATGGAACTGCTGGCTTGTAAGGCAGTTCCATTTTAATTTTTTGAGGAACCTCCATTCTGTTTTGCACAGTAGCTGCACCAATCTGTATTCCCACCAACAGCGTACAAGGGTTTTTTTCCTCCACAGCCTCATCAATACTGTTGATTTATTAATGATTGCCATTCTGACAGATGTGAGGTGATATCTCATTGTGGTTTTAGTTTTCATTTCTCTGATGATTAGTGATATTGAGCATATTTTCATATATCTATTGGCCATTGTATGTCCTCCTTGGAGAAGTATCTGTTCAGGTCCTCTGCCCATTTCTAAATTGGATTGTTTGTTTTTTTTAGTATTAAATGGTATGAATTCTTTATAAATTTTGGATATTAACCCCTTATCACTGGCAGATATCTTCTTCCACTTATTAGGTTGTCTTTTCATTTTGTTGATAGTTTCTTTTACTGTGCAAAACTTTTTAGTTTTATGTAGTTTCATTTGTTTAGTTTGTCTTTTGTTTGTGATATATCAGAAAAATATTGCTAAGAGAAATATCAGAGCATTTACTGTCTACTTTTTCTTCTGGAAGTTTTATGGTTTTAAGTCTTTCATTTAAGTAAGGATCTTCAGATTCTCAAGGGAAGCCTCAGATATGAAAGAAAAAAGCAAAACAAAGGGAAAAAAATGATATGATGAGCTACAGAAAACTTTAAAAATATACTAGATATATATTCAAAAAGGCAAGAAATAGTACCCATGAAAAAAGAACAAGGGGTAGTAAAATGGTGATCTTAACTTACTAAGAATTGTAATTAAAATATGATAGCTAAAATTAAAATTTTTAGGCAGGATGGAAAATAATGAAAGTGGAACATAATGTCAAAATTGATAAGATGGCATCAAAACCGGTTTGGCTCAGTGGATAGAGCATGGGCCTAAGGACTGAAAGGTCCCAGGTTCCATTCCAGTCAAGGGCATGTACCTTGGTTGCAGGCACATCCCTGGTAGGGGGTGCGCAAGAAGCAGCTCATCGATATGTCTCTCTCATCGATGTTTCTAACTCTCTATCCCTCTCCCTTCCCTTCTGTAAAAAATCAATCAAATATATATTTTTTTTAATTAGCAAAATGGCAAAGAAAGGTTAAGAAAATTGGAAGATATTTCCGAGATCTCACATCCAAAACAATAGGAAAATGTTCTGAAAAGAAAACAGAGAAAATGGAGGAGGAGGGAATTATTCATCCTAGCAGAACATTCTTGGAACTAAAGAACATCAGTTTTCAAAGCAAATACCATGTGCCCAGCACAGAGAGGATAACAAAAGACTAACATAAGGATATATTGTGATCAAACGAGGAAGATCTCAAAGCTTCTGAATCGAGGTAGATGTGGAATAGGGAGGGCCTTCCATGCAGTATCATACAGAGCAGCAAGAATTAAAATGTCATTGGACTTTTCAGAAGCAGCAGTGGAAGTTAGGAAACAGTAGAACAGTGCCCTAATTTTATATTGAAGAATATTTTTCTCATTGGTAATTCTAAATCCAGCCAAAGTGCCCAGTCTAAGATAAAAGAAAGACAATTTCAGTTATTCAAGGTCTCAAACGTACCTCCCAATGCACAAAAAGATCCTGGAGGCCTTATTCCACTTCAAAGGAGTAAACCAAGACGGAAGACTTTAGAACCAGAATGCAGATCTCACATGAAAGAGTCCCTGAAATGATAAGGGAGAGGAGTCCCCTAGTGACAGTTGCATAGTCAAACCAGAACATAACCCGGACTAGCGCAGGGGAATGGAGAGCTAGCTCTAGGAAGGCTGTCTCCTGGAAAAGAAATGATATGGAAGGATTATCTACTGTATCTCAAGGTACTGAGAGAAAAGAATCAGACCAGTGCTAGGTACACAGAGAACTGAGAAAGAAGAAAAGGAGATGGTTTTTATTCCCGAGGCAACAAAAAATGTGCAAGAAAAGAAATGTGATCATGGCATAAGATGTGGCTCATTAGTGAAGAATAATGTAATTACTAAATAAAAGATTGACCTGTATTGGGAGGATGAGGAGAGCAATGCTGTGTGTGTGTGTGTATATACAGGAGTGTAGGTGTGTTCTAGTAGATATGAGTAGGAAGGTCAACTTTCATTAGGATTGTGGAAGAGACTGCTGGCTGCCTACCTTAACATTCATTCTTCCTTGCTCCTTAGTAATAGAATTGTGGATATGTCTTTGGGGACGAATCTTTCCAGTTAAAACTACATTTCCCAGCTTCACTTGCAGCTAGGTATTGCCATGTGTCTAAGTTTAGCAGAAATATTCAATGGTACTTCTGGAAATCTCCTTAAAAGGCACAGAGTGAGCCATTATTCTCTTCCTGCCACTGGTCTGGAATGGGAAAGTAATTGATGGAATTTCTGCCATTATCATGGTCTATGAAAACAAAAGATGCGCACCAAATATGTAGAACAGAGAGTTGGAAGGATCCTGAGGCCTTGATGACATTATAAAGCTACCATATCAACATTAGACTGGCTACCAGTACATTGGTTTTATGTAAGATAATATACTCGTATCTTAGGTCTCGGTTATATGTAGCAGAACCATATCTTAACTGAATTGTAATTCATTAGATAATACCTAAAATTAAATATTAATGAATAACAGTACAAGCGTAGTATTTCATTATAGAAATCAATATAAACAGGAAGAAACTTAAAAGGAGTTGGTTTGGGCAGTGCGAATTGGGTTAAAGGTCAAGGATCACTTTTCTCTTACAACTTTTAATCTAATAATTTACATTTTAAGTTATGTATGTCTTACTTGAGTAAAAATAAGTTTATATTTCTTTAGTTACATTTAACTTAATATTTCAAGTAAAAATACATGTACATTGTAAAAATTCAAACAGTACAAAAGATAGAGAGTAAAAGTTATACTTCCCTTCAAATGTTCTTTGCCTGTCCACTGCCCATCAGTTTTACTGTCCTCCCCAGGAGTAATGGCTGTTTGATATGTGTCTCCATACCTTTTCTGTACACTCATTAAGTATATAGAGAGATGCAGTTTTCTTCTTTTATTTATTTTTATTAAAAGTGTATTTAAATATTAATTTAAGAAAGTGTGCATGAGGAAATACTTAGGCTTGTAATAGACGTTGTTTGTTTATATTTTAGAATCCAAGCTGGAAGCATACAGTTAAAAAATCAGCAAAATGAAATTCAGAGATTACAGAAAGAATTGAATCATTTACAATGTGAGTTAGAAATTAAACAAAGACAATCACAGGTCCTCAGGTAAGATTATCTTTACTTAATTGAAAATTATAAAGGTCGAAAAGATACATTTAATTCTAGCTTTATAAACATTCAAACACAATGTAGTAGTATAGTTTCTGTATTCAGTGTGCTTGAATAAAATTGAAATAACTTCACTTGTTTTTTGTTGTTGTTATTTTTACCATTATCACAACTGAATGGTTTTATCAATAAAATTTAAGTCAGGCAAGCATGTTGTTCTTATTTTGCAGTGACATTCAGATTGAAAACACAGTAACCAATACATTTTCCCTTTGACCAGTATTTCTTGGTGTATTTTATTTCCTGGCACACACACAAAAAAATTTTTGAAATATGAATTACTTGTCCTTTTTTTTATTTGTAAATCTATTTAGACTCCATCATCTTTGAAAATTTTCATGCCACTTCCCAAAAATCTCTCTTCATAGCTCTCTTACTTTCAAGTCAACTCTTCAGCCTTATTAAGGTTTCTAGTATTTTTCTCTGATTTTTCCCAACCATTTTTTGGCTTTTGTATTTTAGTCTTGATCAAAGCAGCTTTATTGAGACCTAATTGCACTTTATAAAACCCACACATTTTAAGTGGCAATGCAATGATTTTTAGTAAACTTGCTGAGTTGTGCAACCCACAAACATCTTCATATCATTTGCATTTAATCTCTGCTCTTACCACCAGTCCTTGGCAACCTTCTTCCTGTTTCTGTAAATTTGCACTGTTTTGGACATGTCAGATATGTGGAATCATATGTGGTCTTTTACATCAGGCCTCTATCACTATGTTTTTTTGAGGTTTATTCATGCTGTGTCATGCATCAGCACTTTGTTTCTGCTTTTATTGCTTTAATAATTTCATTGTGTGGATACACCATATTTTACTCATCCATTTACCAGTCAGTGGACTTTGGATTCTTTCCACTTGACACTTATGAATAATGCTACCGTACAAGTCTTTGTGTGGATGTATGTTTTATTTCTTTTGGGTAAATCCCTAAGTGTGGCATTACTGAATCATATGGTAAATTTAAATTTAACTTTCTAAGAAACTGCCAAACTATCTTCCATGTGGTTGAACCAATTTATAGCCCCATAAGGAATGAGGATTATAGTTTCTCTGAATTCTTACCAACACGTCTTATTGTCTGTCTTTTTTATTATAGCCATCTTAGTGAGTGTGACATGATATTTCATTGTGGATTTGGTTTGTATTTTCCAAATGACCAATGATGGTGAGCACCTTTTCATGTGCTTATCAACCATTTGCATGTTTATTTGGTGAAATATCCATTAAAATATTTTGTTTTGTTTGCCAATGGTCTGTTTTCTTATTGAGGATTGTAAAACTTCTTTATATGTTTTGGGTGATGTCCTTTGTTCATGTTTTCATTTTTGTAACAGTCTCTTTTGATGAGCAAAAGTTGTTATTTTTAATAAAATAAAATGTATCAATGTTTTCTTTAATGAGTTATGCTTTTGATAATGTGCCTAAGAACTCTGACTAACCAAAAGTCACAAAGATTTTCTCCTGTAGTTTTTTCTGGCACTTCTCTAGTTTAGCTCTTACATTTTATGACTGATGTATGGTAAGGATCTAAATTCATCTTTTTTTCTTGTGGATGTTCAATTATCCCAGCATCATTTGTTTGAGAGACTATTCTTTCCCTATTAAATCGTCTTAGTGGCTTTACCTAAAATAAGTTCACCATAAATGTGGGGAATAATTTCTGGGCTTTATTCTCTTCCATTAATGCAGTGTTTCCAAAACTTCTCTCATGATGAGAATCACCTGGTGGAGTTGTTAAAATGAATCCTGAATCCCAACTAAGAAGTGCTAAACTAGAATTTTTGGGAACATATAGGTAAAATTGTATCTCTAAGCTTAGAGCACTAGTTAAGTATACAATTTTACCTATATGTTCCCAAAAATTCTAGTTTAGCACTTCTTAGTTGGGATTCAGGAATCTGTATTTTAACAACTCCACCAGGTGATTCTCATCATGAGAGAAGTTTGGGAAACACTGCATTAATCTATATGTCTGTTCTTAGGTCAGAACCATACTCTCTTAAATACTGTAGTTTTTTGTACATTTTGAAATCAAGAAGTATAAATCCTTCAAATTTCTTTGTTTTTAAGATTGTTTTTGGCTATTATGGGTCCCTTGCACTTCCATATACATTTTAGGATCAGCTTGTTAATTCTTGCAAAATAGCATGCTAGTATTTTGATAGGCATAGCATTGATTCTGATGATCAATTTAATTTTCATCTTAAAAATATTGAATCTTAATTCATGAACATGGTATGTTTTTCTATTGGGATCTTTAGTTCTCAGAGAAATGTTTTACTTTTAATATACAAGTCTGCACTCCTTTTACTAAATTTATTTCTAAGTGTTTTATTCTCTTTCATCTGGTCATGGAAGGTATTGTTTTCTTAAATTTGTTTTTGGAATTGGCCATTGCTGTTATGCAGCCATAAAATTGATTTTTGCAGGTAGATCATGTATACATGTGACTTTGATGAACCCACTTATAAGTTTTTAGTGTGTATGTATGTGTGAGTGTGTGTGTGTGTGTGTATAGGATATAGAAGATATTTCTACATAGAGAATTTTTCTACATAGATGATGTTTCTGCCTAGAGGAGTTTACTATACTTCAACTCCTTTTACCTCTGCTTATTTAATTTTCCTTAAAGCCCGCAGTCTTCATTCTAATGCATAGATTGTTAAATACTAGGCCCTCCAACACTATTCTAAATCCTCGCTGTTCTGTTTAGACTTCCCTGTGCAACACATCTCTCATTAGCTCTGTGTCTTGCCTCATATTTCACAGAGAACATTAGGATATCATAAAGGATAGATTTACTGTGAATGAAATAATGTTTAAGTTTCAGAACCCTTTACTCAGGACCCCTTTTCAAGGTTCTTAGAGGGCCCCCAGCAAAGTAAGATAGTTTGATAGTAATTGGTTAAAAATTCTATCTTTTTCTACTTTGATTTCTCCTATTCTATGTTTCTGATGTCAATATGCCATTGGACTAGTCATAAGCATTTGGGGGCTATAAGGGAAAGATGAATTGGGAATACTCCGTTATAACTGCCATTTAGAAAGACATTTTAGAATGGTTCAATAGCACAATTAAGGAATTACAGACTAAAATTTTGGATGTTCATGAATTCTTTAAAAGTAATAGAGTAAAAGCAATAAAAATAAGCAATTTCAGCAATAGAAATTATTCTGGCATAAACAAATTGTAATGATGCTTGTTCATGTTACATCACAAGCAAATGAATTAAGAGAAATATTTTTTCAATAAGAGGTCTTAGAGTATTTCATAATCCATTTAATGAAGAAGAGTTAATTATTTAAATATTTTGGAGAAACATTTAAGTTTTTTGCTGATTTGACAAAAACTACTAACATCACTGAATATAACTTAAAAGTCATATTATACCACTTCCAGGACATCTAAGATAAACTGGTTCATGAGTTTCATTCTTTTATTTTTAAGCCCATCTTTTAAAAAAAATATTTTTTATTGATTTCAGAGAGAAAGGGAAAGGGAGGGAGTGATAGAAACATCAGTGATGAGAGAGAATCATTAATTGTCTGCCTTCTGCATGCTCGCTACTGGGGATTGAGCCCACAACCTGGGTATGTGCCCTTGATTGGAATCAAACCCAGGACCCTTTAATCTACAGGCTGACGCTCTATCCACTGAGCCAAACTGGCTGGGGCGCATTTCATTCTTTCAAAAATAAAATAAGATTAGTTATTTTCCAAAAAAATCTTGAAATGCCAAAAATCTTATAATCATCTATGAAAAAAATTTGAGAAGGATTTTCCCAAATATGGCAGCAGTTAGTAGTTAAATAACATTATCAATAGTGAGCTATGAAACTGAAAGATTTTTTTAAACTATCAATAATAAAAAGTTAATGGCCATCCTAGATGAAAGGCTGTATAATCTTTACATTTTCTCCAAATAAGATATTATTATAAAATGGTTCTCATATGAAAAGGTGCTTATAGATCATGTAGCCAACAATTATAGGCAAAAGTATTGTGGAATTGTTACTTATTAAAAAATTATATTGTTTTCCTTTATTTTGTGATATTGATGGAATTGATCAACTTTAAAATTCTTATTTTTAAATTTAACGATTTTTCTCATTCTATAACTAATTGCACACTTTTAAACCCAATTTTCTATGTCATCGTTTTTTGTATTTTTTTTTTTTTTGAGAAATCATACAAGATTTAGTCTCACAAAATCTTGCTCTTAACTTCTCTTAACGAACAAGCTTGAATTTTCTGTTTCCTGCCTCTCTCCCTACAGAGGCACCTGTATCCTCATTCAGTCTGTTCTGTATCACTCGAGAGCCTGCCGGTACATGGCTTACACCAGGCCCATTAGCCCCTTAACCTTGACTTGGTTCATAGCTCTTGTCTGCCTCTGCCAGTTTCTTGCTACACATTCAGGTTTCCCACCCTCACTTTTGGCTTTCTTCAGTTAGTGATCTATTTGGACTCTTACTGTGCCTTTTTGAAATCAACATCTCTCTCTGCTCCCAGCTCTGCCTGCTGATTGAGGTATCCCCTGTGGCTTCTGATCACTCGATGGGCCTTAATTACCATGCAAAATCACACCACCCCTGTTCTTCCTGGCAAAAGCTAGTCTCTGCTTTACTTACATCTGTCCTTTCTAGGACTTTGCACAAGAACCAAGTGCATCTCCTGGCTATGTTTAGCCTATGTGACTGCACTCACACTGTGTCCAGCTGTGTACACACGTTCAGGTGTCTCCCATCCTAACAAACCATTCTGCTCTGTAGTGTCCTCTTTCTCTTCTTGCTGCCTCAGTCAGTGTTCTCAACTGTAGCTACTGCATAGCCCCTGTTTACTCACTTCTGCTTTACTATTCAGTTCTTTCCTGCCTAATGCCTCTCTCTGAGATCACCTAACGCCCCCTTAATACCAGATACAATGGACTCTGTTCACCTTTGTCTGGAGCCTCAAACAGTGGCCACTACTTTCTCCTTTAAACTGTCTTACCCCTGGCTTTCCTGACAGTATTATTTTGGTTTTCTTCTAGCTCACTGGTTGTGCCTTCCGAGTCTCCTTTGAGGGATTGTTTTCTATTTAAGTCCCATAAATGTTAATATTGTCCAGTGTTTTATCCTCAGCACTTCTTACTTCTTCATTCTTCCAACTGAATCATCTATTTTTTCATTCATTTATTTATTTGTCAATATTTGTTGAGCATGAGCTGTGCTAGGTGCTAGGGAGATTGTGATGAACAAGACAGACATATATAGTGTTTGCATCATAAATCTTAGTCTTCTCAGGGAAATAAATATTAACCAAATAATTACAGCTCCATGGATTCACTCATCATCTTTTTGATGATAATTCCCAGGTCTGTGTCTGCATCTTTCTTGATTTTAGGTAAATTATAGTCAAGACATCTGAAGTTAAAACACACACACACACACACACACACACACACACACACAAAACACTGATTATATTGAGCGATGGCATTTCGTGAAGCAGAACTGGATTAGTCATTTTTAAAGGTTTTGTTATTTTTACCCGAGGTTTTAAACTGCCTGTGGATCCATGGTGTGCTGGGAGAATGCTATCTAAGAATCCAACATTCTCATTTAGGCTCTGTGACTAAGTTACTTTTGACCTAATTTTCTTCACTTAATGTTTGCTGTTAATTTTAAAAGATTAATAGAATCATCCTGTGTAATAATCCTATATAATAAAAGGCTAATATGCAAATTGTCCTCCTCAACTGAGAGTTCAACTGGGAGTTCGAGTTCAGCCAGGGTCTGGCCAACCTCCCACATCTCTTCTTCCCCAGTCTGGCCCAGTCAGCCCTGATTGGGGTGGGCTAGCCGGACCCCACTTATGCAGGAATTCGTGCACTGGACCTCTAGTTGCATATAAAAATGGCTGTCTTTATAGTTAAAATGATAACAAAGTGGAAATGAGTTATGAAAACCATATACCTTAGGCTTTCTGGGATGTTTCCAGTTTATATCTGTCATCTCAGCAAAATACAAACAGCACATCACTTTCAAAATTGTCCCCATTTAGACAGTAGATTATAGTCACTCTAAACCCATCTTTCAAAGAAAACTATTTTTTCAAAGAAATATTTGTTACTATGCTTACAATTTTAAAAATCCTTTGTTTTTACTACCTTACAGTCAAAGATTGTCGGAATACAAATATTTTTGGAATAAGACTCTTTCATTACTTACTTTTACTAAAAGGGAAATAACCAGCATTAAAAATGAAGTATATGACCATTTTCAAAACTGGACTTCACTGAAAGGAGAAGTTTTTCTTCAAATTAAATACATAAGTGAAACAACCTTGACAGGTTTGTTACATACATATATAATGTCTTTTTTTTTTTTTTTAAGTAGTACATCATGAGTAATAAAATACTGATACTGCATTTTATGTGATGGGACTTAACGATGAACTTTGAAACTTGTTATTGGCTGACAGACTAGAAGGTCATTATGGTCTATTGAAACCCTAAAATTCAGTAAATATAGGCTGGTCTAAGATAAGCTGTGAAATATCTATTCTTGAGCTGTGGTCAGAAGTATGGTTATTTCTGTTAACTGTACCGATTTGCATTTTAAAACATTTTCTATTAATAGCTGAGTAGCTCATATTAGGTCAGCCTTCCCACAGATAACAATGATAAATTTGGGACAAAATAATTATCCCAAAATACTGTATATTGACCTAAACCAGGCACATATGGTGAAAATGTCAAAAATTGAGAGAAGGCATATTCCTAAGTGAAAAAAAAAGCCAATCTGAAAGTCTGTACCGTAAGATTCCAACTAAATGACATTCTGGAAAAGGCAAAACTATAGAAATGGAAAAGGGATCAGTAATTGACAGGATTAGAGGGAAGGATGAATAGATAGATTGTGATGAAGTTCATAAAACTTTAGAAAGAAAGAACGCTGTAATTTTCCCTCAGACCTAAAAAGGATTTTTAGGGCATTGAATCACAAAGGATTTTTAGGGCAGTGAATATTTTGTATGATACTATAATATAATGGTAGATACATGTAATTATACATTTGTCAATACCCAAAGAATGTACAACAGCAAGAGTGAATATTGATGTAAACTGTGGATTTTGAGTGATAATAATGTGTCAATGCAGATTCATTGGTTATGAGAAATTTACCATTCTGGTATAGGATACTAATGGTAGATTATAGCCTCTATTTATGTGATTATGTCACTTTTAACAAAGGCACCAAATAATCCAATGGGAAAAGAAAGTCTATCACTAAATTGTGCTGTAACAACTGAATACCCATATAGGAAAATATACCTTAATCCCTACATCACATAGTAGATAAAAATTAATTCAACATAAATCACATAATTAAGTATAAAAGCTAAAATTGTAGAATAAGAAACAGGAAAATGTCTTCATAAATTGATAGTAAATAAAAGTTATTTGGATAGGGCATAGAATTAAGAGCTACAGAAGAACAAAAATTATTAAGTTAAACGTCATCAAAATTTAAAACTTCTGCTCATCAAAGATGCCATTAAGAAAATGAATGGATAAGTCACAGACAGAGAAAATATTAAAAAACAACAACACTGGAGAGCATATGCAAAGCAAAATAAGCTAGTCAGAGAAAGATAAATATCACATTATCTCACTCATTTGTGGAATATAATGAACAACATAAATTGATGAACAAAAATAGATCCAGAGACAGAGAAGCATCGATCAGACCATCAAACCTCAGAGAGAAGGTAGGGGAGGGTGGAGTAAGGGGGAGAGATCAATCAAAGAACTTGTATGCATACGTATAACCATAACCAATGAACACAGACACCAGTGTGGTTGAGGGCATGAGTGGGGGGGATGTACAATGGAGGGATAAGGACACATATGTAATACCTTAATCAATAAATTAAAAAATTATTTTAAAAAGGTGACAACAAACTGCTGTACAGGTTACATTAAAACAAGTCAGCCCTTACCGGTATTACTCAGTGGTTAGAGCAGGTCCTAATATTGAAGGCTTGTGGTTTTGATTCCCAGTCAAGGGCTCATCCAGGACTCAGGAAGGGCAAATTTGGGAGGCAATAGATGATGTATCTCTCTCACATAGATGTTTCTCTCTCTCAGTCCCCCCTCCCTCCCTTCCATTCTCTCTAAAAATCATGGAAAAAAATATGGAAAAAAATATTCTCAGGTGAGGATTAACAACATAAACACACACACACACACACATACACACACAAAACAAACAAACAAACAAAAAAACATCTATAAGTCAACAATAAAATGACAAAAAATCCAATTTTAAAAATGACTAAAAGATTTTATCAGACACAAGGAAAGATATACAAATGGTCAATAAGAACATTAAAATGGACTCAATATTGTCATTCATAAGGGAAATGCAGATGTCATCAGTACATACCCATCAAACTGAGTAAAAAGAAAAAGATTGACAATAAATATTGGTAAGGAAGGAAAGCAATGGAACTCTTACAAATTGATGAGAGTATAAAATGACATAACCACTTTGAAAAAATGTATGATGTGCTTTCTAAGACTACAGAGACTTCTGTCTGATAACTCTGAAATTTTTCATTTTGCCAGTTATATGCTCCAGAAAATGAAGGCATATGTCCACAAAATATACTGAATATAAAAATATTCAACACCTTGATTCAGGCTTTATTTAAAATAGCCTTAAACTGGATAAACCCAGAATTAAATCAGAATAGATTATCAAGAAAAAAAAAGAAAAAAAAAACAGAACAAAAACCTGAGTTAAAAAATGAACTATAGATGCTACTTCATTGTTGTTTTGATTTGCATCTCTGGGATGATTAGTGACTTTGAGCATGTTTTCATATGCCTCTTGGCCTTCTTTATGTCTTCTTTCCAAAAGTATCTATTTAGGTCCGTTGCCCATTTTTTTATTGGGTTGTTTATCTTCCTATTGTTAAGTTGTATGAGTTCCCTATAAATGTTGGAGATTAAACCCTTATCAGAGATAACATTGGTAAGTATGTTCTCCCATGCAGTGGGCTTTCTTGTTATTTTGTTGATAGTTTATTTTGCTGTACAGAAGCTTTTTATTTTGATGTAGTCCCATTTGTTTATTTTCTCTTTAGTTTCCATTGCCCTAGGAACTGTATCAGTGAAGATATTGCTTTGGCATATGTCTGAGATTTTGCTGCCTGTGGATTCATCTAATATTTTTATGGTGTCCCATCTTATGTTTAAGTCTTGTATCCATTTTGAGTTAATTTTTGTGTATGGTGTAAGTTGGTGGTCTATTTTCATTTTTTTTTTTTCATGTATCTATCCAATTTTTCTAACACCATTTATTGAAGAGACTGTTTTGACTCCATTGTGTGCTCTTGCCTCCTTTGTCAAATATTAATTGGGCATAGGATTTGGGTCGATTTCTGGGTTCTCTATTCTATTCCATTGGTCTAGATCACACATGTCAAACACAAGGCCCGCGGGCCAAATCCGGCCCGCCAGGCCTTGCAATGTGGCCCGCACCGCACTGTCATCACTGCACTCCGCTGCGTTCCATCACAATGACAAGCGGTGACATAGGAGGCTTGTGATCTCACTGGCCGCCTCGCCGGCCGCCTGTACTTGCTATCTATTACGCATGCGCATAGATAACAAGTCACGCGAGATTCAGGAGGCGTGACCTATAGTCCGGCATCCGATGTGGTTGTGCGGGTGGCAGAGCAGAGGAGTGAGTGTGCGGGCATAAAAAATACACAGCAGAAGCTGCCAGTTCCTGGCATAAAGTGCAGGCATAAAAATCGCAACAGAATCTGTTATCTGTACCCAGCCAGGCATTCATTGACTGACTTTTTTTTTCTCCACTCCATCTGCCAAATCAAGCTATCCCTGTGCAGTTTTCAACTTTTTCCTTCTAACGCAGATTTCCAATAAACTACATCTTTTACTACCAATATTGATCCCAAAATGTCCAGGAAAAGAAAAGTTGATGGTGAAGGCAGACAATTTAATGACAAATGGGAAAATGAATACATGTTTGTGCTTAGAGAGGGCAAACCAGTGTGTATATTGTGTTATGAGACAGTGTCGGTGATGAAAGAGTACAATATATGTCGTCATTTTGACACCAAACATAATGTTAAGTATGGCAAATATACTTTGGAAGAAAAGCATAAAATTGTTAAAGAACTAAAAGGCAAACTACAATCACAGCAGCAAATGTTTACAAAGGCTACAGCGAAAAATGATGCTGCAGTGAAAGCAAGCTTTATAGTGACTGAAGAAATTGCCTGTACTTCAAGGTGTTTTTCAGAGGGTGCCTTTTTGAAGCAATGCATGCTAAAAGTGTGTGAGCAAGTATGCCCAGACCAGATACAGAGTTTTCAAAATGTCAGTTTGTCAAGAAACACCATTGCAGATAGAGTTCAAGAACTCTCAGGAAATCTATCATCACAGCTGGCCGAACAGGCATGCAGTTATCTCGCTTTTTCACTTGCTATCGATGAAAGCACAGACAACACTGATACAGCGCAGCTGTCCATCTTTATACGTGCTACGAAGACCGACCTCTCTGTCACTGAGGAACTTTTGGATGTAGCTGCCATGCATGGGATGACGACTGGTAGAGATATATTTGAGGCTGTGGAGAAATCTATAAATAATTTTAAATTACCCTGGGAAAAGTTGGTGGGGCTAACTACCGATGGCGCACCTTCAATGTGCGGAGAAAAGAAAGGCTTGGTTGGACTAATGAAGGAAAGAATGCAAAAAAGTCACTGCCACACACCCTTGATTACTTATCATTGCATTATCCACAAAGAGGCTATGTGTGGAAAAGTTCTGGACATGAATGACATAATGACCACAGTCATTAAAACTATTAACTTTATAGGGGCATGTGGCCTGAATCATCGCCAGTTCCAGCACTTTTTACAGGAGGTGGGTGCAGAGCATGGAGACGTGCCATACCACACAGAAGTAAGATGGCTGAGCAAGAGCGCAGTCCTCAAAAGATTTTTTGAGCTCAGAGAACAAATTGCTCTTTTCATGGAAAGTAAAGGAAAGCCCTTGCCTGAACTGTCGGATCCTGTCTGGCTATGTGATTTTGCTATGATGTGTGACATATGCGAGCATCTCGCCCAACTGAATCTGAAACTGCAGGGACGCAAACAAGTCATCACGAAGATGTCTGACATGATCACAGCATTCCAGCGTAAACTTCAACTATGGAAGTCCCAACTGGAACAGGACAATCTTGCCCACTTTCCCGTTTGTTTGAGTATCTCAACCACTATTTCTGGTACTTTTCCTTGCAGTCGGCTGGCTACCAAAGTTAGCCGTTTACTAAGTGAATTTGAGCGGCGCTTCTCTGACTTTAGAACACAGCACTCAGGCTTTGACATCTTTGCCAATCCTTTTACAGTTGATGTCAACAATGTGCCCCATCACCTTCAGATGGAGATAATCGAGCTTCAGTCTGACAGTGGCCTGAAATCAAGGTTTCAGGATGTTGAAATTGAGGACTTCTACCCTCTACTGCCCCCTGACTCAATGCCAGAGCTCCGACTTCATGCTGCCCGTATTCTATCCATGTTCGGGAGCACCTATCTTTGTGAACAGATGTTTTCAATAATGAATCTGAACAAAAACAAGCACAGATGACGCATTACCGATGACAACCTCCATGCTGTTTTGCGGGTTGCTACAGCCCAAGAAATAAAACCGAACATTGACTCATTGATCTGGGGAAAACGGTGTCAGACATCTAGCCAGAAAACAAAACAATGAGCATTTTAGGTACATTCCAATATTACTGTTTTGCTTGATACCAATATTACTGTTTTGCTTGATAGCATGTGAGTTGGTTAACAGCACTGTTAAGGAAAAGATTGTTCCACTCATTTTAAATTCACATTTCTGGTTAACATTGTCAGTTTATGACTGTTCAGTAAACCATTCGGCCCGCGATTTAGGCTGGATTTTAGATTTTGGCCCCTTCTCTGATTGAGTTCAACACCCCTAGTCTAGATGTATGTTCTTGTGCCAGTACCAGGCAGTTTTGAGAACAGTGGCTTTGTAATACAGCTTGATATCTGGTATTGAGATACCTCCTACTTCGTTCTTCTTTCTCAGGATTGCTGCAGCTATTCAGGGACTTTTTTTCAGAGAGGAAGAGAGAGGGATAGAGAGTTAGAAACATCAATGAGAGAGAATCATCAATCACCTGCCTCTTGCACACCCCCTACTGGAGATGTGCCCGCAACCAATGTACATGCCCTTGACAGGAATCGAACCCGGGAACTTGCAGTCCGCAGACCGACACTCTATCCACTGAGCCAAACCGGTTTCAGCATGGGGCTTTTTTATTCCAGATGAATTTCTGGAGAGTTTGTTCTAGGTCTATGAAATATGTCGTTGGTATTTTAATGGGGAGTGCATTGAATCTATAGATTGCTTTGGGTAGTATGGACATTTTAATGATGTTGATTCTACCAATCCATGAAAATAGTATGTTCTTCCATCTATTTATGTCTTTCTTTATCTCTTTTTTCAGTGTTCTGTAGTTTTCTGAGTACAGTTCTCTTACCTCCTTAGTTAAATTTATTCCTAGGTATCTTAATTTTTTTGGTGCTGTGGTAAATGGGATTGTTTGTTGTTCTTTTTATTTATTACATTTTTTAATTTATCGGGGTGACATTGGCTAATGAAATTATATAGGTTTCAAGTGTACAGTTCTATGATACATCATCTGTATATTGCATTGTGTGCCCACCAATGTTATCTATTTATCTTCACATTACTCACTATATATTTGACCCCCTTTACCCTTCACTACCCTCATCCCCTTCCCTCTGGGAACCACCACCTTGTTGTTTGGGCCTATGAGTTGTTGGGTTTTTTTGTTTTGTTTTGTTTTGTGGTGTTTTTTTTAATTGTTCCATGGAAATTTTATTTTATTTTTCTTCTTCTTCCCCCCCCCTAATGACCTCCCCCTAATCTCCCTTACCCCCCAGTACATGCCCTCATCTGCCTCCCCCAGTGTCTTGTATCCATTGGTTATGCTTATATGCATGCGTATAAGTCCTTCGGTTGTTTTTTTAATCTCTCTTTCTGTAAGTTCACTATTGGTGTGTAAAAATGCCATAGATTTCTTGGTGTTAATTTTGTATCCAGCTATTTTGCCAAATTCATTTATTAGGTCTAGTAGTTTTTTGATGGAGTCTTTAGGGTTTTCTATGTACAGTATCATGTCATATGTAAATAATGACAGTTTTACACCTTCTTTTCCAATTTGGATATCTTTTTTTTTCCTTCTTCTTGTCTAATAGCACTTTCAGTACTATGACGAACAGGAGTGGTGAAAGTGGACATTCCTGTCTTGTTCCTGTTCTTAGGTGAAATGGTTTTAGTTTTTGCCCATTGAGTATGATGTTGGCTGTATGTTTGTCATATAAGGCTTTTATTATGTTGAAGTATGATCCCTCTATTACTACTTTGCTTAGGATTTTAATCAAGAAAGGGTATTGGATTTTGTCAAATGCTTTTTATGCATCAATTGATATGACTATGTGATTTTTATCTCTCAATTTGCTTATGTAATGTATCATGTTTATTAATTTACGGGTGTTATACATCAATAAATCAACAAATGACAAGTGCTGGCGAAGATGCAGAGGAAAAGGAACCCTTGTGCATTGCTGGTAGGAATACAGACTGCTGTAACCACTGTGGAGAACAGTATGGAGTTTCCTAAAAAAAAAAAAAAACCTAAAAATGGAACCACCATTTGACCCAGTGATCCCACTTCTAGAAATATATCCCAAGAAACTAGAAACACTAATTATAAAGGATATATACACCCCTTTGTTCATAGCAACACAATTTACAATAGCTAAGGTTTGGAAATAACCTAAGTGCCCATCAGCAGATGAAAGGATTAAAAAACTGTGGTACATCTACACAATGGAATACTACACTGCTATAAAAAAGAAGGAACTTTTACCATTTGCAACAACATGGATGGAACTAGAGAGCATTATTACTAAGTGAAATAAGTCATTCAGAGAACGATAACTATCACGTGATCTCACTCATTTGCAGAATATAATGAACAACATAAATTGATTAACAAAAACAGATCCAGAGACAGAGAAATATTGATCAGAGCATCAAACCTCAGAGGAACGTAGAGGAGAGATCAACCAAAGGACTTGTATGCATGCATATAAGCATAACCAATGGACACACCAGGGGGGTGAGGGCATGAGCTGGGGGTGGGGGAGGGACAAGTGGCGATAAGAACGCATATGTAATACCTTAATAAAGAAAATTTAAAAAATGAACTATAGAATGAATTGCTGATGATACAGTTAGCTTTTTTTTTTTTTTTTTTTTTAAATATATTTTATTGATTTTTTACAGATAGGAAGAGAGAGGGATAGAGAGTCAGAAACACCGATGAGAGAGAGTCATCGATCAGCTGCCTCTTGCACACCCCCCACTGGGGATGTGCCCGCAACCAAGGTACATGCCCCTGACCGGAATCGAACCCGGGACCCTTCAGTCCGCAGGCCGACGCTCTATCCACTGAGCCAAACCGGTCCCAGCCAGTTAGCTTTGATCAATCTAAAAAATATTGTACTTCCTGAAAATTAGCCTTACACAGTAGCACATATTGTGTGATTCCATTTGTAGGCTGGTAGGAATACAGACTGCTGTAACCACTGTGGAGAACAGTATGGAGTTTCCTAAAAAAAAAAAAAATTAGAACAGTTTTAGAATAGGCAAAACTATTTTACAGAGGGAGATAAATCAGAACATGAATTATCTTAGAGTGAAGGGTTGACTGGAAAAGGGGCACTGGGGCACTTTCTGCGATGATGGTATTGCTCTCTATTAGGTAGGGGTTTGGGTTACACAGTGGGTGCATTTATTAAAAACTTTACATTTGAGATTTGTGTATTTCTTTGTAGGTAAATTATACTAAAAAATAAGGAATTTATATATTGAGGGATAATTATTGATATGCATGCTGAATGAAGTATTTAGGAGTGAGTATACTAATGTCTCAATTTATATTAAAATACATAAAATATGATAGGATTGATGGGTAGCTATGTGAGAAAGCAAATATAGTAAAATATTAATTGAAGAATCTACATGGTGTGTATATTTTTGTTCTCGTATAATTCTTCCCACTTTTCCGTATGTTTTAAAATTTTTATATAGTTTAATGTTAGAAAAAAAATTTTAACCATACAACTTCAGTTTCCTAATTTTGTTATATGTTATATGGCTTCAAGAAATGAGTTTGTATATGATCAATATCTTTTTAAATTTTTAAATTTTAATAATTAAATTCGGACAAATACAGAGGGTGGTCCTGAAACAGGGAAAGCACAAGGCGGGAACAATGACCGGAATAGGTTGGTCTGGTGGAGATCATAAGTTCTGAACCCCAAATTGGGACACATGACTGACAAGCATGAAATTGCTTTAATGATGAAAATAGGATTGAATATTTGACACCAGATTGCCACAGGGATATGTGGTTTGCCGTGGGTGAGTTAATTCACCTCCCTTGAGTTTACTCTCTTAATCCCATGTAAGAAACATTGAAGCTCTTGTTAGTTTTGAAATCTTGCTGTACTTTTCCATGTGTTGGAATATATTTGACAAATGAATCTGCATTGCTGATTCTAATTCTTTTAATGTCATACTGAAAGTCATGTTGACACGAATAGTTGGTTTAGAGACAGACGGTTGTGCCCACTACCAGTCAGCCTGCTAGCCTAGGCGGCATCATTCTGGCAGCATGTGCCCCTCTGCAGTGTCATGCTGACTCGAGCATAGATGGTTAGAGTACAGTACATACAAGTTAGTCACAAGACACCATCTTTATTAAAAATACGCAGGAAGACTTTTCAGATCCGGAAAAAAAATTACAACATACTTTCTAAATCTCTATGTGTTAGTTTTTCTTACATAAATGTGTGCGCATTTTTAAGTTTTTAGAAGCATATAACTGTTCTTAAGAAAAATGTTTTTATGCAATTACTGGAATATGGTAGACCCCAATGGCTCCTGCCAATTTATTTCCCCAGTTTTCCATTATGAGCAAGAATTAAAAGTACAGAAGGTACCAGACCTAGGTCTGTCTTACATGCCACTTTGTCTTCCAGACAAATGTTTTCCCACACAAAGACATTTTGCTTCTCTCTCCTTGGACCATGTTCCTGACTATACTCACCACCTCCTTTAAGATGAGCCCTGGTCTCTGTGCCCTGTTCCAGCACACTGCTTTACTTTTCCTATAGGCATTTCCTGGCCATATTAGCTGCTGCCGGGTCTGTCCCATTGATCTCTGCTTCTGTTCCTCACTGGCCCAAGGGGCTGCTGTTTCTGTTGTATTGGCTCCACAACCAATAAACCAAGCCAACCTCCTTTGACCTCTAATCACATGTTACATCCATCATGTGGCCCAGAATGACCTAAGCAAGGAAAGGAATGCCAAGTGAACTCTCTGGAAAGCAAGCTGTCCAGATTTTCACGTATTCATCATTTCAATTAATGGTGGTTGTACAAATTTTGTAGTATTTTGTCATTATTGTGTGTTTGTATATCTTCATAGTGAGATTTAAGGCAGCATTGCTAAAAAGGCTGATGAAAGGATAGCTTGGTAATAAATTACCACTCTGAAGGATAGCATGCTCCATGCATTTATCAATGAAATTATATTAAAGCTAGAGGCCAGATGCATGAAAGTTTGTGCAAGAGCAGGCCTTCCCTTCCCTGGCTGCCAGCACCGGCTTCCTTCTGGCACCTGGGATCCAGGCTGCTTTGCTCCAGCTGCTACCAGCAGGCACCTGGGTCCCAGCCTTTGCTCTGGCCCTGGCTTTATCCAGATGGATGTCTAGAATGACGCCTGGAAGGACGTTTGGTCTACTTGGCATATCACCCTTCATGCTGTGAAGGCCTATTTTTATTGCTTTAGTAGATAGGAGAATGACAAATGATGGCCATGATGAAATTCTGGTCTCATTTTGAGGGGATAGAGTATTGTTAAAATATATTAACTAATACTTTATGTCCATAAATTCATTAGTTTTGGATATTGCATCTTTCTATTCCTTTCCACCCTTATTACTTTTCTCAAAATTTACTTTAAAAAAAAAAAATTTATTGTTGAAAGTATTACATATGTCTCTTTCCTCCCCCCTCCCCATTAATCCCCTCCAGCCTGCCCCCACCCTTCACCCCAGACTTTCACCACCTAATTGTGTATCCATGGGTTATGCATAAATACATACAGGGTCTTTGATTGATTATCTCCCAAGCCAGCCACCCTCCCTGACCTTCCCTCTGAGATTCTGCACTCTGTTCCATGCTTCAATGTCTCTGGATCCTCTCTCTTCATCAGTTTATGCAATTTGTATAGATGTATGCTAGTTACTCTCCTAGAAATGCCATCCAGCCAGCTCATGCTAGCACATTTAAATTTACCTTTCTGAATCATGTTGCCAAGAAAATAATTTAATTTCAGTAAAACCCAGAACATTACACAGATATGTTACTCATTTATGTGAGTATTTAAAAAGCAGGCCAAATTGCCATTTAGTACAACTTTAAAGACAAAAAAAAAAAAAAAAATCCCAAACAACCTAAAAAGTATAATGCATAGTTTAGCAACACAATTCTTTTTCTTTTTCAGAATAACCATGAAAGCTTTGGGTTTGGTGTCATTATACTCTCAGGAAAGTCATCTTGGCTTTCAAATATTAATTTTCTAAAAGAAAATAGTCACTTTTTGGACATTACAATTCAGTGTTGTCTATTTGTAAACTCTGAATTTTCTTTACAGAAATAGAGATACTGAATAAAAGTCTGGCAGTGGCCCACAGAAATAAGGTATGCCTAGAAGAGGAAATGAAAAGCCTCAAGTTGCTGTCAGATGCAGCCATTCTGAGGTCTCAGCAGATTGAGACCGCTAAACAACAGGAAGTGAATCTGCAAACCAGATGCCATGACTTACAAAAAGATATCCTAGGTAAAAGATTTTTTGTGTATGTGGTTGGTAGCAACTGTCCATAATAAATGTCTAAATTTTTATTTCTTTTAAAATCACAATAAAATCATTTTTTATTACCTTGTGTTGCAAATATGCCTAATTATTAGTAACTATACCAATGGCTGTCTTTGATCCATGTTCATTGTCATTCCTTCCTAGTCTGTTTAGAATGGCAAGGCAAGTGGAGATAGTAAAGATGTTTTAAGACTTCAGGAAAACAAAGCAAATTTACTTTAGTGTGTCATTATCCCAGTGGATTGGTGGCTTAGTGCACTGAAGGAAAATACAACATATGCTTTTTACAAAGTGAATCCAAGTTTTCAGGCACTCCATTTTCCCAAATGAAAATATTAAAATTGTGTTTTGGGCACCTTGTTTCCCTCTACCTCAGAGGAATGGATGTCTTGGCAATAAGGCTATGGAGTATGCATCTTTTCCTGAACGCACTGTGAAATCACTGAGAATTGATAATTATGAGAATGATATAATAAAAGCTGTGTTTTAGCAAAACTAAGCTATTAGCAATGAATAGAGGTGTTCCAAATATCAAGAGATTGGAGCCAGATAATTAGAAAATGTCTTTATTGCTAACCCAGCCCCTAGACTGACCATAAGAACATTTTTAAGGACCCAGTGTGTACTAGTCACCATGCTAGCACTGAATATAAGATAATTGTGTCAATTCTCACAGTGACCGTGGAAAGCAAATATAAGTACAATGTCTTACAGAAGAGAGAATCAAGGGCCAGAAAGGTAATATGCCTGTCCACCCCTAGCTGGTAAATGGCAGGGAGTGAAAGCAAATCAACCCTTATGCTCATCTCCTTGGCCCTTGTTATGTTGAGGTGCATTATCTCCACAATAACTTTGATGAAAATTTTTTTTTATCATAAATGGATTTGTATTGTCAAGTGCTTTTTTGCATTTATTGGGATGATCATATAATTTTTATTTTCATTTTATTAATGTGGTAGAGCACATTGGTTAATTTAGGGATGTTGAACCATCCTTGCATTCTGGAACAAATCCCTGTTTGCTAGTATTTTATTGAGGATATTTTAACTGAGTTCATCAGTGATACTGGCCCATTCTTTTCTTGTAGGATCCTTATCTGGTTGGTATCAGGGTAATGATGGCCTAGTAAAATGAGTTTGGAGAAATATAATCTTTATACCCTAAAACTTTAAACTTATGCTGAATACTATATTATCATGTGTTTTCTTATAAACACATTTTAAAGTTGTTCTAATAGTTTAAATACTATTTTACATTTATATTTTATTCCCATACCTGTTACTTTTAGAATTCACTTTTAAAGTAAGTATCTTTCTCTATTTTAAGCTATATAAGTATACCTCTTTTATGTCTTCCAGCCTCTGCCCCCAATAATGTGGTACTAATTGAAAGCTTTCTAGGCCAAGAATTAGAAGGCAATGACCCTACATACATTAGCCAGATAATTCTGACATGCCACTCATCCCTGATAAGTAATGGGTTCACACCTAGGCAACTGATTTGTTGAACTGTAATACGCTGTATTTATAGTTCTTAAAGACCCCTTTAAGCTTTCTTTAATTCACTGTAATTCTGGTACAATTGGTTCATTTCCAAAGTTAAATAAATGTTTGTTTTTTCATTTTAAATCAACCTTGAACAATTTCAACTTTGATTCAGGTATATAGTCTTTATGATTATTAATTTTCTTCATAAAAAGTTTTAATTTGGTTTTCCCCACACTTTCTCTTTATTTATTCTTTGAAATACAGACACTCAAAAATTTAAATACAAGTGATAACTCTGGTGCATATGGTTTAATACTACCCTGTTTCCCCGAAAATAAGACAATGTCTTATATTAATTTTTGCTCCCAAAGATTCACTAAGTCTTATTTTCAGGGAATGTCTTATTTTTTCATGAACAAGAATATGGTACACATTTATTGTTAAATGAAAAGAAAGGAAATTTATTACCTGTATTTGGTACGGTAGTACGGTAGTTGTCAACACAAACCAGACAAACTGTGAATCCTACAGAATCAAGAATTTACTCATTTATTCAATGACAATTATGTCATCATCTTCTGGAACATCATCATAACAATCCAATTCCTGAATTTCCTGGTGAATTTCTTGTGACTCCATTTCTTTCAGAATCAGTGGACCAAATCTCTCATGTTTAGCCTAGGGCAGGGGGGGGGGGCTTATTTTCAGGGGGATGCCTTATATTTCACTCAGAAGGAAACCTGTAAGTAGGTCTTCTTTTCAGAGGATGTCATATTTTCCGGGAAACACGGTAGTTTAGGAGTAAATAATAGACTGTCAATAGCAGTCTAACTCTTAATGCCAAAATTTAATCTTTTTTCATAGGAAAATAAACAAGAAATAAAATTTTAAAGACTAAGTTTACTTTTAGAGGTTTATTTACATAAGTTTTGTAATTTTATGTTTAGGTCACACTAATATAACCTCCAAAATACACAATTTATCTCATTTGACAATATTCCACTCAGAGGTCATTGTGACCCACAAATCAGTCCACTTAAATGGTTTCTTTCCACCTCATAGAATAAAGTGTCTTTTACTTTTGTTAGTAGTCACAAATATTGGAAGACAGAATTCAGATAAATTACTTCAGCATTAATTTTTGTCCAAAAACTTATTTGACCAACATTTAAATTTATTCCAAGTGGAAAAAAAGTCAATGTTTTTCCCACCAGTATGCTCTTTGGCATAATAAGTAATATGCAGATATTTTAATAACATTATTTTGCCTATAATATTTTTCATCTTTATTGAATTTTTAAAAATAGCTTTAATGATAAATAATTTAAATATCATAAAATTCACCCATTTTAAGTATATAATTCAATGATTTTAGTATATTTATAATTACATAACCATCATCATGATGTAATTTTAGAGCATTTCTGTAACCTAAGAACAAAACTCATTGTCATTAACAGTTGCTCTGTTGCCTATCTGCCCCCTGCCACTCAATCTTTAATCTACTTTCTGTCTCTATAGAGTTGCCTATTCTGGACATTTCATATAGTAAGAACCATACAATATGTGTTCTTCTGTGCCTGGCTTCTTTGACTTAGTATAAAAGTTCTGAGGTTCATCCATGTTTTACATGCATGAGTACTATATTCCTTAGTTAATAGCTTCTTTATTAAAGTGGGGGGGGGGGAATCAGAATGAGTAATGTTCAGTTGGAAAAATAATTGATCGAGGAGACAAAGACTTCTGCTTTCTGTTTATGCCTTTTACAGCCCCTTTGGACAACTTACTAATTCCTTTGACTCAGTTACATCATTGGTAAATGGAAATATGATAGCTTTCTCTGCCTACCTTAGAGCAATAGGAGAATTAACAAGATAAAACATAGGTAACCCTAAATAAGTATAGAAATATTATACTGGCCGAAACCGGTTTGGCTCAGTGGTAGAGCGTCAGTCTGTGGACTGAAGGGTCCCAGGTTCGATTCTGGTCAGGGGCATATATGTTGGTTGCAGGCACATCCCCGGTAGGGGGTGTGCAAGAGGCAGCTGGTTGATGTTTCTCTCTCATTGACGTTTCTAGCTCTCTATCTCTCTCCCTTCCTCTCTGTAAAAAAATCAATAAAATATATTTTTTTTTAAAAAAGAAATATTATACTGCATATTCCTGGTGCAAACCAAATTATAATAATTAGGATCAAAGTTTCGGAATTTCCTTAAATGCTTCTGTAATAACAAAGGAAAATCATACATTTTATTATTTTTTTAATTTTACTGATTTCGGAGAGGAAGAGAGAGAAACATCAATATTGAGAGAAAATCATTGATTGGCTGCCTCCTGCAAGCTCCCGACGGGATGGAACCCGCAACCTGGGCATGTGCTCTGACCGAGAATGTAATTGCAACCTTCTGGTTCATAGGTCTACGCTTAACCATGGAGCCATGCCAGCCTGGCAAAAAGCATACATTTTAATTCCTGTTACCCAAAGGTTCAATCGTTTCTACTAATGTATCTTTCGGTCAGCCTTGGTTAGCTGTAACAGTCAGTAGGCTGTCTGCTCTTAGAACAGGTTGTTGAAAAGGAGTGGCTATGATTAATTGGTGTCATCTATGGAACAGTGGATATAGGTATCTATGAACAGAATTCTACTGTGACCCTTTCCTGGCAGATATGAAATTTCAGAGGGAGCTCACTGTGGTGAATTGACCACTTTTTATGATTCCTATCAATCCTTGGGCTCCCGTAGGAATAATATAACTTGGGCTTCCAATAAAAAGGGAGAAGTGCTGATTTTACAAACAGAAAACCAAGGCAGTTTGTACTGATCCTTAGTCACACGAAATCAGTAGCCCTTGAAAGAGACCAGCTTGATATTGGGACACTGTGGGCTGCTGCTTCTCTACCCAAAAGCAAGGGAACACAAAAAATGCACACAGTTCTCCTAAGGCTAGTAAACAAATTACAAGACAGATAATCCTGACTGGAACCCAGAGAGTTCATTCATAGGACCAGGCCACCACTGGAAGATGGCATCCAATGCAGGGGTCTCCTGTAGGAAGCCACTTGGTCTTTGGTCAGTGGAATCTTATAAGATTATCTTCTTTGCCTTTTTTATTTGCTCCCATCTTTAAGTTTTCATGTAGTTACTTCTATTTTTTTTATTATCTTCATTTTGCAAATGTTTAATTTGTAAAATGAGGAATTTTAGAGGATTTTTCTACAGTGATCTTGAGCGTGCATGACTTGGGATGGATGTCTCACCTGTCAGCCTCTTCTCCCTCCTTTGGGATGGCTGTAATTGGGGTGGATTCTCATTTCTCACCCATGCCATTGCCACCGCTCCTCCCCTTGTTTTTCCCCTCCAGCATGGTTTTCCTCTTTCAAGGCTAGATCAAAGCCATGCCATTTCTTTGACTGCACCATCCCCTTCAAGATCTTGGGGTGTTAGACTTCACCTTTTCTTTTTCTTGAAAAACCCTATGGATTTATTTGCCCTTTCTTACTCCCATTCTGTTCATGTGGTGTAATATAACCTCACTCCCCTTCCCCACCCCCTTAACATAAGTTTTCTTCTGTCCATTTAATCACCAATCATCAATTTTGTTCATTCAGCAATATTAATTAGGCATCTACCACATGATGAGGTATAAGCTTGAACAGGAACAAGCCATCAATAAGTTATGAAGTGGGCTATAAGATGGGTATAAGTATATTAACATGGTTCAGTGTTAAGCTACTTTATATGTTTTTTCTGTTTTCTTTTAAAAAAATATATATTATTGATTTTTTTACAGAGAGGAAGAGAGAGGGATAGAGAGCTGGAAACATCGATGAGAGAGGAACATAGATTAGCTGCCTTCTGTACACACACACACCCCCGCCCCCCCCCCCCCCCCCCCCGGGGATGTGCCCATAACCAAGGTACATGCCCTTGATTGGAATCAAAGCTGAACCCCTTCAGTCCTCAGGCCGACACTCTATCCACTGAGCCAAATCAGTTTCAGCTCTTTTGTATTCTATTAAAAAAAAAAAGAAAAAGAAGAAGAAGAAGAAGAAACCATGCTTACTCTTGGTTAGGAAATTCCAGCATTCACATAGTTACATACGTTTGATGCGTATCCTCTAAAACTTTCAGTTTTGAATATATTGTATATATCTGTATATATGTTTATATCCTCATTCAATGATATGTTTTCCATTGATTTACTAAAAGGGAGGAAGGGAGAGAGGGGAGGGACGGAGGGAGGGAAGGAGGGAGGGATAAGAGAAATAAATATTGATCCCTTGCTTCTCTTAAACCTGCAGCCTAGGTATGTGCCCTGACTGGGAATGGAAACTGCAACCTTTTAGGCTATGAGTGACACTCTAACCAGCTGAGCCAGCCACACCAGGCTCGGGGCTTGAATATATATTTTTATAAATATGGAATAATAGAGTTTTAGAATCTCTAACACCGCCCCCCCCCCATTTCCTCTATTAGGAAACCTTTTTATGTCAAAAACATTCCAAGTGTTTTGATTTTGGATTAATCATAATTTATTTAATAGTATCCAATTTTTGGACAGTTGTTTTCACTTTTCTGTTAAAATTATGTTGTAATAAACATCATTACAGCTAAATCTTCTCCCATTTCCATGTTGTTTTCAGAGCCCTTTAATCTTAAAATTATAAAATGTTTTTGTTTTTTTATTCAACTATGAAATTGTGTGGTAGAGGTTTTTTTTTTAATGTAATTAGCACAAATGAGTTTTGTAGCATGAAAGCTCTCTTTTGAAAAAATTCTTGCCCTTTGCTTATTTTACTGCCACCCAGCACAAGGAGAAAGGCATAGAGAGAAGAATAGTACTCTGTGTGGCTGAAGATGCACTCCACCCCCTTCACAGTTTTGCATAAAATTAGTCTTCAGACAGGGATCTCTGTAAGCATTCTGATGGTAAAACACACCAATTTATTAGAGACCATTG
This sequence comes from Pipistrellus hanaki, assembly GCF_964339955.1. Taxonomy (NCBI): domain Eukaryota; kingdom Metazoa; phylum Chordata; class Mammalia; order Chiroptera; family Vespertilionidae; genus Pipistrellus; species Pipistrellus hanaki. Next base: position 19,284,860 of record NC_140504.1, read on the forward strand.
ATGTTTATATGGCTATTTGAGGCCAGGTGCTCGGCATTCTGCACTCAGGGGCCCTCAACCCGATCTACGCCCTTTCACAGTCCTGGAGCCCTCGGGGGATGTCTGACTGATGGCTTAGGCCCAGGCCTAACCCATCAGTTGGACATCCTTACCACTGCTGTGGAGGTGGGAGAGGCTCCTGGCATTGCAGCTGCACTCGCCAGCTGTGACTCTGGCTTCTGGCTGAGCTGCGCTCCCTCTGTGGGAGCACACTGACCACCAGGGGGCAACTTCTGCATTGAGTGTTTGCACCCTGGTGGTCAGTGCATGTCATAGCAACTGGTCGTTCTGACACTTGGTTGATTTGCATATTACCCTTTTATTGTATAGGATGTGGCTATTTGAAAATGTGAATATTTTTATTTATTTATTTATTATTTTTTATTAAGATATTATTTATGTATATATCTTATCATTGCCCGCCCCCCACCCCACTCCCATAGATCTAAACTTCTCTATCTTCTATTTATTTATTTACTTTATTAATATCCCTAAGTCTTTTTCTTTTTAATCACATAAATATTTTCGGCTAATATTAAGTTCATTATAAGTCACTGTCTCTTTCTACTTAATTAACTTTATGTTCTCCATATACATTACTACAATAGTATTTTTTAGTCTTGAGTAATAGAGTTTTATAATCTCTACCCCCATTTTCTCTCTCATGAGATCTATTATGAAATATATATAGGTGAATTTATTTGTACAAATTTGTCAGAAAACAAAGACCTATTCTAAAGTATTCAGAGATTTCTAAATCCACAAGGCTTGTTTCTATGAGATAGAAAAAGTATGTTGATTTTGTCACTTGAGAAGAGTGGTTAAATGATGTAACGAGGGTAAAAAATACATTGATTCCTATCTTATTCATAATTTGCAATATTTTACAAGCCCATATAAATTACAGTTATATTCATGTTGTAGTGGGTTGGTTTAATGTTCAGAATCAAAAAAAAAAAAGTGGAAGTTTAGAAGCCTTTTTTTTTTTTTTTGGACGTGAAGTAAATTCTTGAACCTTAATATTAGAGTATAATTTATTTCCAAATTTTAAGAACCTGATTATCTCCTTAGCTTGATTTAATTCACTTTCCCACTCTCTTCTTTTCACACAAACCAAGCTAATAATTTTCTGGTTTCATATAACTACATCTGGACTGAATTGCAACTTTGTAGCTGCACATACATTCACACCTGTTCTAGCATCTGATTTATAAAAATCACCAAATGATATTTCAGTGTCTTCTGGCATTATGCAGAAAAAGTTAATGTATTTCAAGTACACTTGTTTCAAAATAGATGTGAATTAAACCTCTGAAATATCAACTCTAAAATGAAATGAATTTTCCAAATGGCTATATCACCATCTGAGCTTTGTAAAATGTTGGCTGAAGTTGCAATGTGTTAATTTGCAATTGATATAGTTGAATACTCATTAAAGAACTTTCTTGTATTATTGGCATATATTCCTATATCTGCAAAGTTTTCCTCTGCTCCTTTAAAAATATAATTTTTTTAAAGGGCTAACCTCTTCAATTTGTGGTTCAGTAATCTAAATGCAGCATATTACGTTCACTCACATCAATTATATCTAATCAGAAATTTCAGTCACCTAATTAACTATTTCAGCCACATAATTAACTAACCAACTGACTAAATAAAATCATTTTAAAATAATGGAAAATAAAACAGGTTTAAGTTTAAAATAGGTATTGGTTTGTTATCTAACACATAATTTATCATTGATGGAGGCAAAATGAGGTATTTGATTATAATTTCCCTAAGGACAAAGGAATCTATCATTGATATTTATATGCTGAATCTAATTAGCATGGACCCTACCTATAACAGAATATGTAGGTACTCCATAAGTGTCTTACTGGAATAAAATAACGTATTTATAATATAGTTGAAGTGTAATGCCAAAATACATCATATTAGTATTATCAATGAAAACTGCACAACTCTTTATGTTCCATGCAATTTAATCCTAGGTTAAATGTTTAGTTTAACCACAATTTTAAACATTTATTTGCTGGGATTTGTCACTTAATATCTATAAAACTGCATTCATTCTTTCAACAGTTATTTTTTTGGTACCTTCCATGTCTCAAACATATGAATATAACCAAGTTCCTGCTCAAATGGAATTTACATTCTAGTTAGTTTACACTGTGAAAATTAAATGAGTATAATGCACTTAGAATATAGTATCTAGCACATAGTAAGTGCCCAAAACTTATTAGCTATGATGATGATGATGGGAGACACCTGTTTATAAATACTATTCAAAGCTATGAGACTAGATGATATCAGCCAAGGAGAAAATGCAAGTAGGAAAGGTGCTTAGGGCTGAACTGTTGATGCTTCCCAACATTTAGAACGAGAATCATCCATTTAGACTCAGAAGCAATAGCCAAGGAGGGAACAAGAGAGTGTAGTGTAATGTATCAAAGAGGAAGTATACTGTGTGCCAAATTAAATGTTGGAATTGCCAACAGAGAAAGAAGCTCATTCGTAACCTTAAGAAGACTGATTTCTGTGGAGGAATGAAGAAGAAAGCTCCATTGGAGTGGATAGAAAAGAGACTGTGGAAAAGGCAAATATAAAAAGGGGAAATATGAATTACTAAAAAGTATAGAATGAGATGATCAGCTTCAATAGTAAGCAGAAAAATGCAATTAAGCCAATAATGAGACACTATTTTGTATCCTATGGGTTGGTAAAAAGAAAAATATACTTAAGTAGCTCTTTCTATAGTAAATGCTGGGGAAGCAGGAACCTCCACCCATTGAGGTGGAGGGATGGGGTTGTCTCTATCATTCAGTGTTATTTAATTATGTGTATGCCTGTGACCTCAGGCGTTTGCTCTGAGGTCAGACTGCAGAAAAACTCCCCTCTAAGTACATAAGAGGATCAGTAAAAGGCTTTATAGCAGGATCATTTGTGGTGTCACAGAGTTGCAATCAACCTAGGTTTGTGACTGGAGGTGTAGATCAGTAAAATGTGGTATGTGCACATAATTTAATGTAGGTGCACATAATTAAATGTCAGAAAGAAATGAATCATATCTAATGTATAGCTATATGGATGAATCTCAAAAAACATAATGTGTAGTGAAAAAAAGTAAGAATTAAAATGAGATTTATTTGTGCAGGTTTTTTTTTTTTAACTTCTGTAAAAGGTACTATTTGTTCACACATATGAAGCATCTTAGAAGAAATACTTAAATCCATAAAGGTGGGTGCCCTCTAGAATGGATTATTCCCAAATGCAAATGAACATGTCCCAATATTTTAAAACAGAAACAAAACACTTTTTTTTTTTTTGCCATATCCCTCTCTTGCTACAATTGATTCCCTCTGCACCTTATTCACAGAATCAAATGAGCTGCCTTTCACTACAGTTGCAAGCTTACTCCTCACCTCCCACCACCCACCCAAGTTCTGTCCCTTGATTTCTTTTGTATCTTGGACACACAGCACTGAGTTTATTAGACTCGATGCAGAACATGTTGGCATCCTTGACCAGTGCAAGCAAGACCCCACTCTCAATAATGTATCTGTACAATATGTCAAACACAGAAAAATACAGAGAATATGATAACAAAAGTGTGTGATATCATCTATATTTAACTAGTTTTAACATTTTGCCATAACTGCTTTGTAGATTATTAAAGAGAAATGCACCATTAAAACTTTTGTTTTTCCTCTTTCCCATACAAAGGTGACCATTGGTGACACTGGCCCCAACAAGTTCCCCAAGGTGACAAGTGATGAAATTCAGAGTAGAAGTCAGGGGTAGGTGGTTACTGCCACCTCCGGTTATAAGAACTCGCAGTGACTTGTTCTCATTATGTGCCTGCTACTGCTCTCCTCTTTACATTTATCAGGTCACTAAATTCTCAGAATAATCCTTTTCTATAATAACAGTTGTGTAGGCAGGAAACTCAAGTGCCTAAATTCACATTGCCAGTAGGAAGCAGAGCCAGAATTTGAAATAAGGCATTGTGGCTTTAAGATTTATGCACAACAGCTTGATGTTATCTGGTCGTAGGAGTGTATTAAAAGAAGAATGCGCTTTTGTTTTTCCTTTTCTTCAGTTATTCCCACCATTTAATATTTATGTTATTATGGTGCCTTCAACTACTCATTGAAAAAATTCCCCTGGATCTCTGGGTACCAGTCCTCTGCCTGCTTGCTCTTCCATCCTGAAATCCATTTCCTCCATAGCATTTTGAATCAGGCTTTACATTTTTAATATCCAGAAAGTTTTAAGTTCGAAATATGTTCCCATATTTTCTTTATTGTTTTTTTTTAAAAAAAAACAAAAACATTACACTAACTTACTATACCCTCCAAATGACTAGTTTTATATTCTTCTGTAAAAGAACTAAGAATACCTTTTGTGTTTTTTGTAGGTTCTAGAAACCTTTCAGAATAACAGGATTCTCTTAAATAACTAATTACCCCAAATCTGATGCCTGCGTAATGCTATCCAGCAAGCAGCTGGCTTTGTATGAAGAGAGGCTAAGAGCTCTTTTTGTCTTGTTCATTGAAAATCATTTGCTTTTTATTTAATATCTGCAAAGAGCACCGTCCCATCTTAGTGGAGTTTGATGTTCTGAATTTTGGATTGTTTCCATGGGTTCCGCCTTACATCTGCATGGTGGTTAAAGCCAATGCTTCTTTTCTTCTTGTAGGCATTCAGGGCCTTTTGCCTCATAATCCAATGTCATGGTGAATGACAGAAAATTGAAGTTGAATTTATTTAACTACAGAGGAGGACTGCACAGAACAATACACTTATTTAAGAACTCCTTGCCTCGGGAACTGAAGGAGCTGTCTAGTGCAGGTGGCTTAATCTCTCTGCTGCTTATCCTAACTGTGTTCCTTTATTTATTAAGGACAGGAACTGGGCACTCCGCTTCCAAAAACAAAAGGACCCTACTAGTCTACCAGAACCAATTATAAACCAATAGGATGCTTACCGCCTCTTTCAGAACAGTAAATATATGGTCTATGTATTTTTGAAACAATTCTTAGCCCTCCTTTATTGGAGAAAATGTAACCAAAAGTAAAAAAGAAAGAAAACAGCTATGAAAATATATTCATATAATGAATAATTTTTTCAATTATCTGTGATATCTTCTCTACTTTGTGGTTTATTTGTTGATATTACTTATATTTCCTGTTTCTATTTACTTCACATGGCAGTCTCTTCAGAGGTTTCTGTGTTTTGAAGTAAAATGTTTATTTGCTTTCCTTATTTTTACTCAGAGATGCTATAAAAACATAGTGAATAAACTGCAGGAAGCGGCTTCTCCAATCATTGGGTATTGTGAATTAAAGACTAAGTGTTCTATGTTTATCTTGAAGTAGGGAGAAAGGGAAATTTAGGTGGGTATATAGAGAGATTAATACTGGAGAGTATAATAGGTTTTTTGTTTTCCTGGAGTTGGGTATGATTGTGTAGTTTCTTTTCCATTAAACCCAGTAAATTCTGGACCTGTGATGACCAAATATATTCAAATGTGAGTCTAAGGATATTTCCAATGTTATAGAAATGGTTTTGAATTATCTGCCAATTTTACTGTCTATTCTAATGATCAGATAATTGAAAATTAATTGTGTAAAAGTCACATATCAAGTATCAATTCTTCGGGATTTTTAAGGTAATCAATTCTCCCCCTTAACAATAGCATCTAGAAGTAATAACAAAATTTTTCACATGGCCTCAGACCCATGTTTCATCTAATTTAAGATTATATCCTGCCAAAACCATTAAGGGACATTTAACAGGAAGTCATAAATGTTAGTCTCATAAAGTTGGTAATAATGACACTTTGTCTTAATATCTCCCTTAATTATAATATATTAATTTAAAAAATTTCAAGAATTAAAATATAAGCCATCACTTGCAGTTAGAAATTTCACTGATTATATTATATAAAATAATACTTTTCATTTGCCTTAAAATGTATCTCTTTAGAGATTCTGGGATATGCTAAGCAAGTCTATAACTACTCTGCCCACACTTTCATGGACAAATATATTCCCTTCTAGCTTTCGTATTTTGAGTCAGTGTAAGAAAGTTGGAAAAATAAAGGCTGTGGAATGAGGCCAACCTGAGTCTGAATCACAAGATCACTTCTAACCAGCTGTCTGACCTCTGATAAGCTAGTTAATTACTCTAATCCTCAGAGTATTCACTGGTAAAAATAAAACGTGTAGCTGTCTGTCATGGTAGTTACGACTGTGAATGAAATGATACAGGAGAAAGCTCTCTGCACTGTGCCGGGACATGGAACACCTCCAACAGTCACCAACTTCCTCTCTGCGTATTCTTCAGAGGATGGGTCCAAATCTCTTAGCTGTGCCCATGTGACTAGAACCCCTCTGCAAGCACACATGAGCTTAATAATAAGGAAACACATTACACAACATTTATGAGATTGCTATATTTCCAAATTGGGGTTATACTAAAAAATAAATTCTCCATTTATTTTATCTTTTCTCTCATATAATGTTATCACTTGATAAATGGAAAGTTGTACCCCACAAATATTATCTACCAAGTAAGTCCTGTTGAATCTTATTTCCTCTCAAATTAATCCCTCAGCAGAGTTTAAAATCTTTACTGGGTTTTTCTGTAGGCTAATGCAGTTACTCATTGTAAGATACCGGGCAAGAGAATCAGAGAGGGTTTCATGTTTTCCTCATCAGAAAATGGGGCTATTAGCAACTTCAAGGCAGTTTCAGGGATAAAATTAAATACTGTCTGTGAAAGTACTGGATACATAAAAGTTATGCCAATATCTGATAAATTCTAATTAAAACATTTGTTTGGAGTGAATTTACTTTCTGATTTAAGAAAATGTCTCTCCTTTCTAAAACAAAGTTAAGGTAGATTGAAGATACACACACACACACAACACTAGAGGCCTGGTGCATGAAAATTCATGCACTGGAGGGGGGTCCCTCAGCCCAACCTTTCCCATCTCACAGTCTGGGAGCACTCAGGGACAGGAGGTGACCTAGTGATCAGGGGAAGGCAATGCCCCATCACACCTCTGCTGCTGCCACTGCTGGCAGCACAAGCCTCAGCCAGCCAAGGTTACCTGAGCCTCAGGTGGCCCTGGGCAGCTGGGCAGCCACCATCTGAGGCTTGCCTGTGCCTCAAACCAGCCCTGGGTGGATGGGAGGCTGAAGGGACTGGGGGGACTCCAGAGGCAGGTGCGTGAAGTAGCTGGGCCCACTTGGGGGTGGGCCTGGCCTTGCTGTGTACCTGCCACCTCGGCGTTGCTGAAGGGACTGGGTACCTCCATCTTGTGTCTGTGGGCACCACCATATTTGAGGGTGTGGCAGCAATTAGCATATTCCCTCCTTATTGGCCGTGGGCGTTGCCATCTTTGCAATGGTGTGAGGGTCGATTAGCATATTCTCTTTTTATTAGATAGGATAATGTATTTGTATGCATGCATAAAGACTTCAAAGTTTATTATTTAAAAAAGTGTTATTAAAATACCCAAGAAGATATAACAGGAATTTTATCATTCCAGTGTTTTAGATATTGTTTTTCAGAAAAACCAGTTTGCTCCATATTGTTTTTCATCTTATTCCCAAAAAGAGTGCTGACAAGCCTGGCTGGTTTGGTTTAGTGGATAGAGCATCAGCCCACAGACTGAAGAGTTGAGGGTTCGATTCCTGGTCAAGGGCATATACCTATATTGTGGGTTCAATCCTAGCCCCTAGTTGGGGTGCTGTGGGAGGTAACCAATTCATATGTCTCTCTTATGTTGATGTTTCTCTCTCTCTCTCTACTCTCCTTGTTCTCCTTCATCCTTCCTTCCCAGACTGTTTGAAAATCAATGGGAAAATATCCTCGGGTGAGGATTAAAAAAAGAGTGCCTACAGAGCTGTCACTGAGGCTAGGATTCAGATCTCAGTTCCCTTACACAGCCTAATGGCAGGACTCAGAGGATTCAAGTATTTGTTCCTGTGCTTTCGTTTCAGTTCTGCATCCACAGACATGTTAGACACGGCTGTTGGAATAATCTTCCTTTAACTCTCCTTGAATTCTGCTTTTCGAGGCTGTGAAAGCCAACTTCTTGCTTGCATTTCCTTGGCTTTGAAAGTCATTAAAATGCCTATTAGAAGCTACCCTGAGTTAACAAATGCTTTACCTGGACCCTTGCACATGGTTTGTCTAGTTTAGTTCTACCAGGAGGCCTCAGCAACATCTTCAGTTCTAAGCCACAAGAGGAGGTTAGGCAGTCAGGTGTTTCACAAGTGAGTCATGTGATCAGGAATTCATATGTGTGTTGCCTACATAAATTTCCTTGGGAAACATTAGTAAAATTCAGCCTATTAACTGTTCGGAAATAAGCATGATGTTGTAGCAAACAGAGGCCAATGAATGGAATGTGTCAATCCATTACCGTAACTCCATTGGGGTTTTAGAGTAGGGACAAGCTGCATGTGGTCATCCAGGCAAAGTGGAATCAACAGTTACCTGCCCTATTCTTAGGGAGCTGCTGAGGGGCAACTCCAAAGGAATGTGGTTTCTTCTATGAAACTATCTGGACACTTCAAACGTCCTAATCAGATGAACATATTATGTCATTTCAGATTTGCAAGGTCAAGTAGAGGGACTCGGGCTAAAACTTCAGAAGGCAGTGACCGAGCTGGACGGCTATAAAGAAAAGTTCATGTAAGATGCTGAACTTTAAACTACCTGTACGAATTTAGAATGCCTGTGACTCCTCTGCAGGGATCTGGCTGTGTGGGTATGGTCACCTGCAGCTCTTCTCAGCTATTTCAAAGGACCTGTGAATATTTTTAAGTACATGAAATTACTTTCCCCTCAGTAAGAAATTTACCTATTCATCCATGGATTAAAGCTTTCCCTGGTCGCTCAAATTAGTAACAATGTGAAATTGTCTCTAAAGTTTTTCTCTTATTGTTGTCTCTATATTATCTGCCCAGAAGAAACAATATTGACGTTGTTTCTTAAAATTACCAATTTTAGCCTTAGCTGGTTTGGCTCAGTGGATAGAGCCTCAGCCTGTGGACTGAAGGGTCCCAGGTTCTGTTCCAGTCAAGGGCACATGCCCAGGTTGTGAGTTAGTTCTCCAGGAGACAGCCAATCAATGATTCTCTCTCATCATTGATGTTTCTAAATCTCTCTCCCTCTCCCTTCCTCTCTACAATCAATAAAAATATGTTTAAAACAAACAAAATTACCAATTTTAGAGGGGGACTCATAGACACAGACAACAGTGTGGTGATTACCAAAGGGAAAGGGGGTGGAGGGAAGTAGAGGAAAGTAAAAGGGGGATAAATGGTGATGGAAGGAGACTTGGCTTGGGGTGGCGAACACACAATACAGTATACATATGATGTATTATAGAATTGTATACCTGGAACCTGTATAATCTTGCCCAGCTGGTGTTGCTCAGTGGTTGAGTGTCAAGCTATGAACCAGGAGGTCATGGTTCGATTCCTGGTTGGGGCACATATCCAGGTTGCGGGCTCAATCCCTAGTATCGGTCATGTAGGAGGCAGCTAATCAATTATTCTCTTTCATGATTAATGTTTCTCTCTCTCTTTTTCCATTCTTCTCTGAAATCAATAAAAATATTTGGGGAAAAACCTGTATAATTTTATTAACCAATGTCACCCCAATAAATTCAATAGATAAAAGAGATTTTAAAAATGAATTTTAGAAATTTCAAAATTACTTTACAGTATAAATATAGCACATCTATAATTATAATACTAAAATAGAATGTATGTAATCTTTTAGAGTTAGTAAATATTTTAGTTTGTGGTATATAATCTGATAACTCTGGTTTTCAGTTCCGATATTTTAGAAGGATGAACCTCATCAGAAATATAAATATTTAGAATGCTTAGCAACCAAAAGCTTTGTATTAACCATGGTCTTCTCCTAAGAACAATATGTTAAAACACTCAATAAAATGAGTATAGAATGAAAGTACCTCAATATAATAAGGCAATTTTTACAAATCCATAGATAATATACTCAGTAGTGGGGGAAAAAAGCTTTTCCTCTAAGATCAGGAACAAGACAAGGATGTCCACTCTTACCATCCCTATTCAACATAGAACTAGAATTGCTAACAATCAGACAAGAGAAAGAAATTTGGAATGAAGAAGTAAAAAGTGTCACTTTTTCCACATGACATGATTCTTTATATAGAAAACCCTAAAGACTAAAACAAAAAACAAAAACAAAAAAAATCACTATTAGAAACAATAAAAAATATAGTAAAGTTACAGGACATAAAAAAAATCAATGCACAACAATTCACTGTATTTTATATACTAAGAATGAAATTTCAGAAAAATAAATGAAAAAATCAAATTTTTTTTTGCAATTGTAACAAAAAAAAAAAAGAAATACCTAGGAATAAAGTTAACAAAGGATGTATAGACCTATATTTTGGAAATTATAAAGCATTATTAAGAGAGATTGAAAAAGACACAATGAAATAGAAAGACATTCCATATTCATGGATTGGAAGAATCAGCATAGTTAAAATGTCCATATTATCCAAAGCAATATACAGGTTTAATCCAATCCCCATTAATAAAATTCTTAAAACATAGGAGAAACAAATTTTAAAAATGCAAATTAATGTATATTTGTATTCTTTGTAGCAAAATAACTTATTTCTGTAAAATAAGAAAAAAACAAACAAACAGTGCTTTATAACATTGTGGTTAATAGCACAGTAAGTACAAGAGTTTTATTTCTGTGTATGGTGGCTAAGATTGAAGGAAAGGGGTCCTTGGCTCCCTAGATCCAGGAAGTAACTTTCTAGGTGAGAAGAAACACACACACACAAAAAAGAGACACAAGGTAGTGATTGCCAGAAAGAAAGAAAAAAAAACAAGAAAAAAAAACCATCCTTGTTCCCCACCCTCTAGTAACATCAGCGAGGGGTTTGGCTATATGAATGCCTTCTGTGGAAAGAAGGTATCTTGGAGCTCATGAAGTGTAGAGAGAACAGTCCAGGAGCAGAGTGGTAGAGCTGGTGCCTACCAGTTAAAATGGAATTTATGAACAAACCAAACTCAGCAGACAGAGTGGAGTCGTGGGAAGTTAGTGGAGAAGATAAATACATATACCGAGGAAAACGAAGAAAGCTAATTGGTTGTGACATGCATTGATTTTTTACCCAATAAGTGTGCACAGAATTATCTATATGTTTATTCAGGGAGACTGCCCACTTAATATGAACACATGCTGTGGTGGTATTTTTTGTTCATTGTGTTTCTAACATAATTTATAATGTGAGTACTGAGAAATAGTAAGCGTCAGAAGAGATTAGAGTTGGAGGGAGAAGTATATAACCTCTCCAAAGTCCATCCAATGAATTACCTGGAGAAAATCACTCTACAATTGCACAAATACTGAGGCTGCTGTCTAAATTTATAAAATGGGTGCTTCCTGCTTACATAAGAACTTCTTAAAATGAGAGAATAGGAAGAGTACCCATCTTTAGAAAATTTGAGTTATCAAAGATAGAGCTACTTTTGGAGACTTCTCTTCATGCGACTGTTCGTAACATTTCCATCTCTATGCCATCTACCTCCCTTCACCCCTGAGACCTGGGACGAAGTGCAGTAGGGTGAGCATTTTAGGATCAGAGCCTGGGACTGCTCATGGCGCTCAGAGCTCAGGAGATCCCCAGGCACAGATAAGTACTATTTTATTTGTAGCTTAAAGCCAGACTTGGCCATTGTTTTATAATAAGTTAGTTGGAAGTTCAAAGAACTCACTAAAATTTTTTGACATACAATTTGTAAATGAATTGGATGTTTAAGGAAGGTGCAGTGAAATCAGGTTCATTTAAAATTTCAGTCCTCATCCTTTGTGAGGGATAGGGGTAGGAATGGGCTTCACATATCTAACTTAAGGTGGTTCTTTTATCATTTAAAGGTGTTTTTTTTTTTTTTAATGTTTTCATATGTTTTGTGTATTTTTACTTAAGGGGGAAAGGCAGTTTGTAAATGGATGAACTTGAGGTTGTCTTTTACCTAAGATTTATAAGAAATTATTTTCCAAGATTTGTAAGAACTTGTTATGTATTGGAAAACAAATTTTATCAGTTAGGATGCTTTAGGCTACAAGGGCAAGGGACAGAGGTAGTGGTTTCAAGTTTAGTCGGTCCAGCAGCTCAGCAATATCTCTAAGATCTTGCTGTTCCTTCCATCTTTATCCTGCTGCCTGGCTTCACCCCAAGCCTGGGTCCCTTGTGACCACAAAGTATCTGCAGTTCCAGGTGCCACATCCATATGTAACCACCCCAGAGGCAGGACAGGCCTGTTTTGTTGGTGTCTCCTTAGAAGTGAGAAAAAATTTTCCTTTTACCTTTCTAGTCATTCCTAAAAACTTTTTGCCTCCCAAATAGGTGGCCTGGTGGCATCCAGTGTCTGTCAGAATATAGATTTGCTTTTCCCATGATCCTAAATTGAACAGGCTAACTTTACTTCATTCATTCACTAATTAATTCATTCATTCATCATTCATTCAATGCAAGATGCTACTGAGTGGTGATTATGTGGCGTGACCATTGTATGCAGGCCCTATTGGAGTACAAGATTGACAAGCTCCAGTAGAGCTATTTAGGTAATTTCAGGTAATGTTAAGGACTACAAAATATAAAACAGGCATACTAGAATGCGAATAATGGGGATGATGGTATACTTTTGATGAAGTGGCATCCCTGAGCAGATGGCCTATGAGTTAAGATCTGACTAACAGGAAAGAGCTGGCTATCCTAAAATGCTAATATCTGAAAACAGAGATCAAAGGCTCTAAATTCTTGGAGTGAGTTTACAACTTCAAGAAACATGAAGGAGGCCAGTTATAGTGGACACACTGTGGTTTCCAAAAACACACAAACGTCCTAATCCCTGGAATCTCTGAGGATGTTGCCTTACATGTCAAAGAAGACTTTGCATGTCTAATTAAATTATGGTCTTTGAGATTGGGAGATTATCCTGGATTATTTGGGATGGCCCAGTGTAATAGAAAAGGTCCTTCTAAGAGGAAAGCAAGAGGCTCAAAGTCACAAACGTAGATGTGAGGATGGAAGCAGGGCTTGGAGTGATGTAATTTGATGGAGCAACAAGCCAAAGAATGCAGGTGGTCTCCAGAACCTGGAAAGGGAAGGAAATGGATTCTCCTCTTGAGAACCGCCAGAAAGAACACAGCCTAGAGACATCCTGACTTGAGGACTTCTGACCCCTGAACTGTAAGGTAAATACACTTGTGTGGTTTTAAGTCACTAAGGTTGTGGTAATTTGTTAGAGCAGCAGTAAGAAATTAATACGCCCGAATGTACAGTGCCTAGTGAGGAGTTTGGATTTATTCAGAGGGCAATGGAAAAGTATTGGAGAATTTTGGAGGAGGGGATGAATTGATCTGATGCAGTCAGCATGGCTCCTGGAGTGGGAATACAAGAGCAGTCAGGGAGACTAGGTGGGAAGCTGTGCCTTCATAGAAGTAAGAAGTGACTGGTGTAGTTAGTGTAAATAGTGTGGAGACAAAGAGAAATTTATGTTGGAGGTCAGTCTGACAGGATTTACTGATGGCGTAGATATGGCTGTGGAAGAAGGCGACTAGAATGGAAAGGTGAAAATAAGGATGGTGTTTGGAGTTTTTCAGCATCAGGGCAGACAGTTGAGAGGCAGTAGAGTATAGTGACTGAGAGCCTAGACTCCAGGCCAGACTGCTAGAGTTCAAATCCCAGCACTGCTAGCTGGGTACGATACCTATCTCTCTGCTCTCAATTTTTTCTACTCTAAGAAGGGCAAACTGGCTGCTTTGAGAGTTACCTTAGACGTATAAGGTGTTACCTTTCAGTATCATTATTGTGTTGGTGCCACTTATTGAAGTGAGAAAATCTCTAAGAGATATGCATATGGGAGTGAAAGAAATAAAAAAAATGCTTTTGATTTGTTAAGTTTGAGATGTCTTTGGGTAGCAAAGTAGAAATATCAAGGAGGCAGTTTGAGAAGGGCTATTTCATATAAAGGAATGGCGTGGTATTGACCTTTGCCTCTCAGATTAGGGGAAAATATCCAATTATTTCATCTGATTCCCTTTGCTTTGATTGGCAGGAGCACCAGGGGCCTTTCTGAAGGCTCATTCAAAGCACTTGAAGAGAAAGGATTAACACTATTTGCTGAGAGTAAAAGAAGGAATGCAGTGTTTAAAGAGATGTAGGCATCCTTTCTAGTCCTTCCAATTTCTCCCATCCTAATGAAGGTGAAGATAACAATTGGGTAGTGAAGGATAAACCATAGAAAGAATGGCTTAACTGGAGTGGCAGTGGGAGTGGACCATGGTGAGGGGAGTTATTGGGATGATAGGCTTTCTAAAGAGTAGGCATGAAAAAAAAATGCAGCCAAGATCAATTGTCCACATAGTTAATAAAGTAACCACTAAAAGGAATTGTACTGTCCCTGCCTCCGGATTTGGAAAAGTGTGTACAAGAGTCTGAACCCAGAATGAAAGTCATGGTGGGGCTGATGAATCTCAAAGCATTTTTTGAAGTAACGTTTTCGTTTGATTTCAAATTAAATGTGTAAAACTTGGAAAATACAGGGAAATACAAAATAGAACATTGTAGTTATATTATGATATAACCTTATAGTTCATTTTTCTAAACAATGTAATTTTAAACGTATTTTTCCTTAGTGATCTATGATCTTTCCCACATCATTACATGATACATTTATTGATTATTATTAAATGGCTGTATAGTATCTCAATCTACATATGAACCATAACTTGTTTACTAATCCTTTGTTTTTTAGAATTTCCAAATTTTTCACTTTTATAAGTACATTTTTTTTAAAAGAAATTTATATAGATAAATCTTTCTACTCACAATTACTTCCTTAGGGTTTTTGCTAGAACCAAATGTCATATTTTTATGGTTTTTAATGCATAATGACTTATTGCCCTCCAAAATGATTATACAGACTTTCAAAATTCAGCAGTATTTGTAAATGCCCATCTCTCCTAACAAACACTGGGTATTATAACTAAAAAAAAAGAAAAAGAAAAAAGAAAAAGTTGCTAGTTTAACTGATAAAAAAAAAAATTGTATCTTTGCATATATATCTTTGGTATTCTTTCCTTTGTGACTTATCTGAGCAAAGCCTCTTCCCACTGTACTAATGGCATGTTAATCTTTTCCTGATTCCTTCTTTCCTAACATTTTATTTGGAAACTACAGGCCTGGTGCATGAAATTTGTGCATGGTAGGATCCCCAGGCCTCCCTGCCTCCCTGCCTCCTCCTTCCCTCGGCGCCCTGCCAAGCAATCGAACTCCTGCTCTCCCAGTTGAACTCCTGAGGGGACAATTTGCATATTAGTGTTCAGGAATAAAATTTGGGTAATAAAACCCCAAAGAAAATCAAAGTGATAACCATAAAACTCACAAGGATATTTTTTTAGGGTGAGGGGACTTTGCTGGGACCAGGAATATGAAGCTTCTAGGGTAGCTGGTAAAGTTTTATTTTTTGGCCTGGATGGTAGTTACAAGAATGTTCTCTTGATAATAGTTTGTTATATTATGTATTTTAAATGTAATTTCCTATATCTTACAATTTTATCATATTTTACTATAAAAAGGTTTAAAAATAAATGAATCTGTTATTCGTGTGCATGATGTTTTAAAATTATTTTTTGGAAACGAAGTCATTCTGCAAGTAGGGCAAACCCATTGATAATCTAAGTAACATTTCATTGTTCAGTATAAGCTATTTTAAGGTACATTTGGATAATGACTTGATGAACAGTTTATATAAACTTAAATTGGAATATTAATCATTCTTCATATATTAACTTTTAGTATTGTTACAAAACCAATTATATAAGATCAAGACAAATGTTTATTTCAGTTTTAGGATTTCCATTTTGTTCTTTTCAATAGTTTCTATTTCTCTGCTAAGATTTTTCTTATCTTTTCATTAATTAGAGTCAATTCTGTGAGCAGAATTCTAATTGCTCCTTTAACAATCTCTGCAAATTTCAATATTTGGTTCAATTCAGAGTTGGTCCCTATTAACTATCTTTTCTGTTGAGAATAGGCTATGCATTTCTGTTTCTCCTATATGAGTAATTTTTATTCTGGACATTGTGAATGTTATGTTATGCAGATTCTAGATTCTGTTATATTTCTCCAAATAATGGCAAGATGCTGTTGCTTTATCAGACAGTTACTTTGGCCTCATAGTTCCATTCTCTTATCTTTAACTAGTCAGGTTGGAATATGCCCTGTGCACATGTAGTCCTGAGCTCAGCCAGACATGTGGGCAGAGTTTCTATGCAGCATTTGGGATCCTTCTCTCTGGCTCTCTCCTATTCAGAGTTTATCCTTCACAGCAGCTGTGGTTTCCCCAAACACTATGCTCTAGTTCTTCAGGCCAGAATGACTGTGAGTTTGCTATGAATTTTAGTTTTCCCCACATGGTGAGTGTAGACTGGGACCTGCTCTCAAGAGTAAAATCATTAGGCAAACAAGTAAAAACCTGATACCATGCTGTCACCTCACTCTGAGTGCTAAAATCCCTCCAGAATTTGCCTGCTTGATTACTTTCCAATACCTTCACATAGGGGTTTTTCATTTTTTCAAAAATGTTATCCAAAGTTTAGACTTTTATTTAAATGGAGATCAGTCTGATAGTTTACTTGGCCATAAAGGTAGAAATAATATGAAGATAGTAAGAATGTTTTTATAAGTTAAATAATGATAAAGAAAAACCCTGTAATCAGACTAACAGATTAGATTTATTTTGGCAAAGAAAAATCCTTAGACTGTATATTTATAATTTCAAGGAAATCTGCATATATAACCACAAATAGAATATGAATATAAGAAAAGTAATAAATGAAAAACATGTTTGAAAAAGGAAAACAGCCCAATTGGAGTGTCTCAATTGGTTGAACATTGTTCCATGTACCAAAGGGTTACCAGTTGAATTCCAAGTCAGGGCACCTACCTGGTTTGTGGGTTTGATCTTCCAGTCAGGAAGCAGAGGGAAGGCAACCAATCCATGTTTCTCACTCACATGGATTCCTCTCTCCCTTCTTTTTCTTTCTTTCTTTCTTTCTTTTCTTTCTTTCTTTCTTTCTTTCTTTCTTTCTTTCTTTCTTTCTTTCTTTCTTTCTCTCTCTCTCTCTCTCTTTCCTTCCTTCCTTCCTTCCTTCCTTCCTTCCTTCCTTCCTTCCTTCCTTCCTTCCTTCCTTCCTTCCTTCCTTCCTCCCTCCCTCCCTCCCTCCCTCCTTCCTTCCTTCCTTCCTTCCTTCCTTCCTTCCTTTCTTTCTTTCTTTCTTTCTTTCTTTCTTTCTTTCTTTCTTTCTTTCTTTCTTTCTTTCTTTCCTTTTATCTCTCTAAGCATGTCCTTGGGTAAGGATTTTTTTTTAAAGGGAAAATAGTTACACTTTAACTATTTTGAAATAAAATATTTGTACCACTTTTGTATTATTTTTAGGAAAAAGTCTAATGAAGCTGATGAATGTCAAAGAGAACTTAGAAAACTGAAGTTTGAATCCATTATTTCTGAATCAAGGTATACATTGCAAATATTTTAATTAATATTTTTTTAGTAATTAAGTTTGAAACCACATTTTTCGCCGAGACCGCTTTGGCTCAGTGGATAGAGTGTTGGCCTGCGGACTGAAAGGTCCCGGGTTCGATTCTGGTCAAGGGCATGTACCTTGGTTGTGGGCACATCCCCGGTAGGGAGTGTGCAAGAGGCAGCTGATCGATGACTCTCTCTCATCAATGTTTCTAACTCTCTATCTCTCTGTCTTCCTCTCTGTAAAATATCAATAAAATATATTTTTTAAAAAGTTTGAAACCACATTTTAAATAACATTTTATTTAATATGTACTTTGGCTTTCTTTAAAAAAAAATATTATATATATATATATATATATATATATATATATATGTGTGTGTGTGTGTGTGTGTGTGTGTGTGTGTGTGTGTGTATCCTATATAATATCTTGAAGCTGTTTATTGACTTTTGCTTCTAGGTAGATGGGAAAATTTTAATAGCAGAACTATCTATTTCCTTAGCATTCTTAATTTTTTTAAAAAAAATATTTTATTGATTTTTTTTTACAGAGAGGAAGGAGAGGGAGAGTTAGAAACATCGATCAGCTGCCTTCTGCACACCCCCCGCTGGGGATGTGCTGCAACCAAGGTACATGCCCTTGACCAGAATCAAACCTGGGACCTTTCAGTCCACAGGCTGACGCTCTATCCACTGAGCCAAACCGGTTTTGGCAGCATTCTTAATTTTTATAAGTTAAAGTTATAGTCTATAATTTCAAATGAAAATTTCCATACCTTTAATAAACATGAAAATATAGTATCTAATGCACATTGATGGGATTTTTTTCTATTTCTTTTTAGGCATACTAGATTGCTTAAAGAGAAAGAAGACTCTTTAATAGCTTGTCAACAACTACATAAAACTTTACAGGAAGAACTAACTGCAAAAGGAAGGCAAGAAGAAGATATAAAAAGGAGTATTAACCTTGCAGAAAATGAACTGGAGACAACCAAAACTCTTCTGAATCAGACAAAGGAAGAGGTTATAACACTGAAAAATGAAAGGTGCAGTCAAGAATAATTTCTTCCAAAAATAGTTAATGTTTATGTCAGTATTCCATATATATTTGAAACATCAATGTTCTGAAATCCCCGAATTAAAGATATATTTCACCTGAATGGTTATTACATCCCATGACCTCACTTTACAGGGATCAAACTAAAGCTTAAATTGGCTAAATTTCTTGCTTAAAGTTATAGAGTTAGTTAATGAAAGTAGAGTTGAAATCCATATTAGTATTAGATTTTTATTGAAAATATTAAAAAAAAAAAAAAAACCACATGTGATACTTTACTGAATTTTACTTGGACCATTCACTGGTGGAATCTGACATTTTCCAGTAGAGAAAACTCTTTTTATACCACTTTTTCTTTTATTGCTTTCTATTTTTCTTCTCTTTGTTATTTGTTAACTTCTCTTATTGAGGACTTGCCATAAGCACAGTTACCTCTGGTGTTGAGGTAGTATCAAGGATGCTAAGAAACATATTCATCCAACCTTCCTAGATATTTTTGCCAATAGAATATGGAGCCCAGAAATAAGTCCACACCTTTATGGTCAGTTAATATTTGACAAAGGAGGCAAGAACATAAAATGGGGTAACAGTGTTGGGAAAATTGGTCAGATACGTGCAAAAGAGAAAAAGAAAGGAAGGAAGGAAGGAAGGAAGGAAGGGAGGGAGGGAGGGAGGGAGGGAGGGAGGGAGGGAGATAAACTAGATCTTACACCGTCTTACACCATACACAAGAATTAAACTCAGAATGGATTAACACTTTAAGCACTCAGTCCGTCACCAGTGACTGACACTATACTTTCCGTCCAGAAGACAAAACAGGCTGGGTGCTTAATTAGATGTTAGACTCAAAACCATGAAAACACTAGAAGAAAACATAACAGTAAATCTAGGACATTTCTCATAGCAATATTTTTTTTCTGATATATCGCCTTGAGCAAGGGAAACACAGAAAAAATAAACAAATGGGCCGAGACCGGTTTGGCTCAATGGATAGAGCATCGGCTGGGGAATGAAGGGACCTGGGTTCGATTCCGGTCAAGGGCATGTACCTTGGTTGCGGGCATATCCCCAATAGGGGGTGTGCAAGAGGCAGCTGATCGATGACTCTCTCTCATCGATGTTTCTAGCTTTCTATCTCTCTCCCTTCCTCTCTGTACAAAATCAATAAAATATATTTTAAAAAATAAATAAATAAATAAATAAACAAACAAACAAACAAACAAATGGGACTATATCAAATTGAAAAGGAACACTTCCTAATTCACACCCAGAGGGGAAGTCAATTTTTTTGCACTGCCTCGCAGAGCTTGGGCCCTCACCTGTGAAGCAGGTGTGAGTGTGCACATTTTCCACATAAGGAAATAGGTTAAGTGATAAGGAAATAGGTTAAGTGAGGTGAATTTCTCGCTCAGGGTCTGTGTGTCTAACCTTTATAACCCATGTTGCCTCTCCTACAGTTTGCACAACTTCCTCAGCATCTCCCTTAAAAGGCCCGATTTTGTCAGCTTCTGTCCATGTGAGCGCTGTTTCTCAACCATGTTGTAACATGGTCTTCAGGGGCCTCCCAGCCCTGCAGAAAGAAGGAAAAAAAACAGTGTTCCCTCTCTCCCCACCCCTCTCTCTCTTCCCTCACCCTCACACTCTTTCAGGATTCTCCCGCTCACTATAAATAAATACAACGTTGTGAGTTTTGTCTTCTACTCTCAGGCAAAATCAGAAGTAGAGCTATCTCTTCAGAATGAAAATATGATACACACATTTTTACAGCACATTCTAGAGGAAGAGAAGGTTTGTGTGCATTGTGGCTTGTCCTATTTTCATGGAGGCTAGAAGCAGTAAGAAGCATAGAATATAGAAAGGGAGCTGGAAGCAATGTTTTAAGGTTTGTGAGCTTTTGGTAGCGTGGCTTAGCGTTTTTAAAAACGGACTTTAGAGTTAAGCAAACATAGGTGTATATTTCACCTTGACCAGTCTCAAGTTTAGACAACGTAACCATTAAAGGTTCATTTTCCTTACCTGTAAAATGGGCATATTAGTAACAGCTATCTTTTTGTGAAGATTAACGTATCTAGTATTATGCCTGGTAGATTGTTGGTGCTCACAATGTATTAGTTCCCTCCCTATCATTGTTCCTTATACTGCTAACCCTTCAAAGGTCATATCTGATTAATTTTTATACCTTGCACTGGTGATGTAGATATTCAGTAAGTGTGTCTGTTGAATTCAAGATTATCTGCCTTACTCTTAAAGAGATTACTATTCTATGGAGTGAATCCATTTGGATGCCATCCTATTAGTATAAAGGATTATGAAATGAAGTGTCCTCAGGAATATCATTCCAAAATAACAAACCTTACCGGGGTTTCCCCCCAAGACTCGCTTCTTTCTCTGATTTCCTCTTCATCAACAGCTCTCAGAGCAAGAGGCTGACTTCTTATATCACAGATTTACTGCTTTTAACAGAGGCAGGAGTTGTGACAAAATCAAAATTATCTCTTTGATTGAAAATGTGAAGACATCTCCTTTAGAACAACTTGTGAAACAGAACTGAAAGCTGTCATTTGGCATTATGGTTTGACATTTGTTTGCAGTTACGTTTTTACTACAATTAAGGGAATCTCGGTGTTTGGGTGTATGCAAGAAATTAGATTCTCGTTTGCTTTTCAATCTAAGAACTTAAAAGTTAAAGTTTTAAAAACAAATCCTCTTAATTGTGAGTAGATACTAGTTTGCCTATTGTGCCAACTCCTAAAACATTATTTTAAAAATATATCTGGTGACATTGCAGGGTAGAATGCTACAGATGGCCAGCTCTTCTCCCAAATATGAAAAGTGAAGGCAGCATTACATACTGTAGACAGTCCTAGGCTGGTACGAGCTGGAGCCAGCTCTGCCTCCTGTGAATAACGCCACTTCAGAAAGATACCGACCACTCAGGGTCTTCATTTCTTCTAAAAATTGGGAATTTTCTTAATTATTTCCAAAGACTGGCAAGAAAAAAACCTACTGTATCCCTAGAGACTAAAACAGCCTGATATCTGGTAGACACTCAATTAATACTGGATGTATGGATGGGAATGAATTTAATCCCAACCAAACTACTGAACATAGGGTTTAAAACTCAGAAGCCCCCAGTGATTCAGACTTTAGAGTTTATGACTTGCTAAATATGAGAGCTGGGAGTTTAATTCTGTATTCTAGTGAAAATCTTCTTGATTGGATTCTTAGTCAATCCAAATTTAGGACCTGATGTTGTGTTGTTTCCTGTAAACGTAAAGCAGCAATATCTGTAGAAGTGGTTCTAAAGGGGAAATTGGATAACTGCCTGACATCCAGAAATAGCTGCACATTTTCAGCTTTTTATAACATGGAAAAGATGGAATACGTCTCTAACAATTGTGTTTCATTTCTTATCATTCCTCTACACATCTAGCAGAAAGGCTCACGAGAGTCCAAGTTGATTCTTTACTGGTTCTTTCAGCACAATATTGTCTTTCTTTATCAGTGTCTTTCTGTTTTAAAAAATTTATCTTTATTGTTGAAAGTATTGTAGATGCCCCCTTTGGATTTTTTCCCCATTGACCCCTCTCCACCCACACCCACCTTTGATTAGCATGAAATAAGCATACAGAGATGATTATATGCATTGAAAAAGATACTCCTGATTCCAAGAATAAAAACCACACTTACATAGTAAACTATGAAAGGTCTTGCACCTTGTCTAGGGGATGAGAAGGTGGGTAGGGAGAGGCTAACCAGGAAATGTATTTGCATATATGCATGCTAATCAAGGATAGTTAAGTGTTTGTAATATCACATAGAGTCACTCTTTCTGCCTTGTGCCATGAAAGACTCACACTGAAGAGCTTTTGGAGTTATAAGGACTCAAAGACATATGACCGTCTTTATTTCTGTAGTCATATCAAGCAAACTTACCATCACAGGTGCAAGTTCATAATTTTTATAACAGTTCACTCAAAACACCTTATATTTTGCACAAATTCATAAGGAACTTAATAGTTCTTTGAAACTTCAGTGAATAGCTATACTTCATTAATATCATTTCAACCTTGGCCTACTATATTTTAGCTTCCCTAATATACTAGACTTTCCCAGTTTTGTTCTAAAAGGTTACACTTAACAGTGGGGTGTTTTGTACTGGGTTTATCAGAGTAAAGTATATGAAGTAAATTCTATAATACTTTTTGGTGATATAAAAATTATATTTATAGCTAACTATCTATAGCTATCAAACCTATCTCAGTTTGGCTCAGTGGATAACATGGACCTGTGAACTGAAGGGTCGCAGGTTTGATTTCAATCAAGGGAACATACCCAGATGTAAGAGGCAATCAATGTGCTCCTCTCATATTAATGTTTCTCTCTCTGTCTCAACCCCCTCCTTCCACTCTCTCTGAAAATCAATGAAAAAACATAACCTCGGGTGAGGATTAACAAAAAAAAAAAATTGTAACTATCTCCAGGGAGACTGAAATTCAAGCATCTTAAATATTTAGTATTATCCATTTTAATAGTGAAGATAACCTATAATGTACTCACAGACACCCATCTGAAAATGCTTCTTGGAATTTTCTAATCAGTAAGACCTTTTTTCAAATAGGAAACCTGGCTTAGAAATAAAAGTGAGTGAAATGTCCAGAACTCTGCTGTCTGGTTACTCCTAACAAGCATACGGCCAGCCACATCCATTCTATGACACTGACATTCTATGAAACCAGGTGAAGTGCTACTTTATTTCCATTGACCACTGTTCCCCCCCCCCTTTTTTTTTTTAACAAGTTTACTATTATAGGTACTAATCTTATACCTGAAGTTTCATAATATCACTTGAAGGCAGACCATTCTATTAGTTTCCTATTGCTGCTATAACAAATTAACACAGATTTAGTGGCTTAAAACAATACCAGTTTGTTATCTTATAGTGCTGGAGGTGGCAAAACCAAATTAGTGTTAAGGGACTAAAATCCAGATGTCAGGAAAACTGGTTCTTTCTGGAGGCTCCAGGGTAGTATCCATTCCTTGCCTTTTCTAGATTAGAGGCTGCTGGCATTACTTGGGTCCTGGACCCATGAATCCAATCTGCTTCTGTCGTCACATCATCACCTTCCCACACATTAACTTTCTTCTCTACATAAAGAACCGTGGTGATTACACTTAGAACTCATCCAGATAATCCAGGATAATCTCTACATCCCAAAATCCTTAATCACATATGCAAAGTCCCTTTTGCCATATAAGGTAAATAGTCTATGGAAAGGATAAAAGTTGACAAAGCTGTTTCCCAATAGGGCAGAATCTCTAATGCCCACTTCCAATGCGGTCAACATAGACCAGTGCATATCAGAGAGGAAAGCAAGGCGCCATGGAGAAAACTGGACTGAGAGATCACTTCCACATGAAAGAACCATGGACTAAGCAAAGAATGTTTCCCACCTCCAGGGTGGGAATCCTCATAGCGGCTTCCAGTAGGATTTCAGAGTTGTGATGGACTCCACCTAGTGCCAGGTGACTTACGGTGCACTTCCCAGTGAGAGGACTATGCTATCCATATTTGTTTGACATCACACATGGCCGTTTGACTTGTTCTCGACACTGAAATATAAGAGAAGTGATATGTATCAATTCTAAGCAGAAGATTTAACAGGTCCTATGTTTTGTTAAGGTTTCTTTTCTACAAATCACAAAATCAACATTCCCAGGTAAGAGTTACTCCTTGGCCTACATCCTGGAACAAAAAATGGAGTAGAGCAGCAGATGCCACCTAACGAGCAAAATGTAAACTAGTACTGTAAGCCTCTGAGATTACCAACAAGTTAAGTTTTGGATGTCTCTGAAATACAAAATTAGAGCAGTCAGGTAAAGAGTTGGATGCATGAGTCAGATGCATCGGAACTAGAGATATGAGCTAGAGATAAAATTTGGGAGCTGTCAGCATCTATATTGCATTTTAATTATAAGAGTAGATAAGATCACCTAGAGAAAGAGAAGAAAGGAAGTAAAAAGGGCCAGAACAAAGTGCTGAGAACACAAACATTAATTGACAAGTAGAGGAAGATGAGTCTGCAGAGGAGACAGGAATGGCCGAGCCCGCCTCCTTTGTTCCGTCTGTGTCTCTTGCTGCTCTCCAGCCTACAGACTGCTGAGCAAGCATCGGAGCCTGGTGGTCTGCTTCACACTTTCAAAGATAAAGCTCCCTTTTGTACGGCTGGATTTTGAGCACCATTTGGTCAGGGACCCTACCTCTGTCCCTGCAAGGCCTGATGACGCCGCCTTGCTCATAGTATGCAGAGTGGTCAATAAACCCCACCGTACTACTAATATGCCTTTCTCTCACCTTGGTCTCTCCCTTAAATTAGTTTTTCTCCACATACACATTCTACTCCACACTTAGTCTTTATTATTATCATTCATTTTTATAAATATTGAGTAGTAGATACATAGAAGGTTTATGTAGGTGTAAAGTTTAAAGAAGTACAACACAACGAACATCTATGTATCAATCACTCAGTTCAGGAAAAAGAACCTTGCCATTAGCTTTGAAGTCACTCATACTTCTCCCCAATTCCACTGCATTGCATCCTCCTACAGAGGAAACTTCCAACCTGCATTTTGTGGCTGTCAGCATAGGAATAAAAAAGCATCTACAGTTAACACCTGCGTGCTTGTCAGTTACTTTGCTCACTATTTCTTTTGGCATGTCTGACCTTGCTTCTGAATGTATTCCTTTTTGCAAAGCATATTATTTCATGCTCCTTTGGTTAGTGCCAAACACTCAGGTTTTATTTCAATCTCATTCTTAAAGATAGTTTTGCTGGGTACCCAACTTTAGGTTGATGGTTATTTTCTCATGGGATTTTGAACATATTATTTTACTGTCCTTGGTTTCTTTTGGTTCTGTTGGAAATAAGTTTTCATTTTATTTGGGTTCCTTGGAAAATAATGTAGTTTTTTTCTCTTTGGCTTTTAAGATCTCTTTAACTTAGATGTTCATAATTTTCTACTACCAGGTGCTCAGATGTAAGATTTATTTTTATTTATCTTACTTAGAATCCATTGAGATTCAAGATTTGTGGGTTGTTGTTTTCATCAATATGGAATATTCTCCTCAGATATTTCTTCCTTTCTTTTTCTCTCTCCTTTGCTTCTGAAATAGTGAATAAGTATATGATCTTTTTAATATGTCTTCCAGATAGCCACTTCTCTTGTTATATTTTTGACTCCCTGTACCACACTCTATGTACTTCCTTTGAATATCCCTTTTAACTTATCACTTCATTTTTTCAGTTATGAATAATCTGCTACATGGCCATCCACAGAGCTTTCAATTTCAGCTACCATATTTGTTACATATTTGTCATTTCTACAAGTTCAATTTGGTTCTTTTTCAAACTTAGTCATTTAAATCACTTTTATTTCTTTTTTTCTACTGTATTGAGCATCCTTACTTTATATTCTGTATATGAAAATTTAATACTTTAGTATTTGTGGATTTGATTATGCTGTCTTTGTGTTTGTTCATTCTTCCTATTATTAATTTTTCAAAAATAGTTTTGTGATTTTTTTAAAAAACTATGTTCTTATAGGTCTTATCTCTTTATCAGTAGGAATTCTTTGAGCCCCAGTTTTAAGAGTTTTCTCCCCAAAATATTGGTGTTTTTCCTACCAGGAATCTGGAGACAAGGTTAACCTAGCACCACTTTAAGTTATCATTTCAACATGAAATGTTTGGGACCACTCAGGTAATATGAATTCAGGATATAAATTTGCATTAGGGTTGGTTGATTTCTTATGAGATATTTGTATTTTTCTCTCTACTTAGCGCCAAAATTCAAAGCCAGTTGTTTCCTTTTAGTACCTTGAGAGGAGATATTATTTTTATTTTACACATACAAGTGTGAATTTCACACATATACTGTAAGTTGCTCTTTGTGATGCAACTTCATTCAGGTGAGTGTCCTCTGAGACTCTTCCTTTGTCTCCTGATTCCTGTGCCCTTCATGCTTATAAATTTTAAAGCTCAAGTTCATCATATTTGGAAAGTACTTTCAAGATGAGAGTTAGCTTCAGTGCTCTACTTATTGCTGGGGTTCTTCCAATAAGTAGAGCACTGAAGCTAACTTTCATTCGGAATAATTTTATATTTATATCAAAGTCACAAAGACAGTACAGAGAGTTGATGTTTCCCATTTAGCCTATCTTTCTTAATCATGGTATAACTACTTTTCTGTACAAAACTAAGAAATTACCATTGGTATAATATAATTAACCAGAAGACTTTACTCAGATTTCAGTAGTTCTCCACTGAATGTCCATTCTTTCATTTGAGTTTTGTCCTCTTTATCTTTCTCACCTTTTTGTCCAGTTAGTTAAATTCTTATATTTTCTATAATAAATAAAATAATTTTACTTGGTTTTAGTAGAAAAGTGTAAAGGTATCTTATCCAACACATTTTCTGGAAAGAGAAGCCTGGAAAGTTTTGTTTTCTCAACTACTTTTCCTCAAGTGATATTTATACCTCTGGTTACTAAGTTAAATTTGTCTTCTTATGTTTGTGTCTTTAAAATTTTCTAGACTAGAAATGTAGGCACTATTTTTATTACAGTAAAAAAAAATTTTAATAATACAATGAGTGAAACTAGAATAGAGATCAAGAGATAGACAGAGAGTCTATTACGATACATTAGGTGGAAGATAAAGTCAAGAAGCTTAATGAGGTTGTTGCTAGTGGGAAAGGAAGGGAACAAATAGTTCGACAAGAAGGAAGTGGAATACATAGGACTTGTTATTGAATGGATGTGGTAGAACAAGGAGAAGGTAGAGTTGGAGATGGCTCGGGAATTCCAAACAAAGATTTTGATTGTTAAAGAAAGGTTTTCAGAAGCCAAAAGGAAAGGCAAGATTGCAGGATATGACAATGAATTTGTGTTTTGATGTGTGAAATCTTTGGTGTTGATCACTAGGATACAGATGTCCAGCAGCAGTTATAAATGAAAGTCACAAGTTTGAGAAAAGGGATCAGAGTAAAAGGAAGAGGTTGGTAATGGAAAACAAAGGACTTAGGAAGAGGAATAAGGAATAGGGAAGAATCTCCTACATAGAAAGTAAGAAGCGTCATGATTGTAGAAACAGGAAGGTGCCCTAAGCAACAGGCATGCATTTGCCACTACTTGTGATAGTCAGATGCTAATTTTGGTGCCTCTGGGAAAGGTTCTCATGAATCACCCACATTACCTCCACCCCGAGGATCATAAACTAAGCTTTGGGATCCACTTATGTGGATTAAAATATTAAATGTTCTTTGTGTTTTCAGTTTTCTAATGTTTTGTACTATACCATATCACACCTCAGACTTTACCCTCCACTTAATTTGGTTTGTTCCAATCAGCATTTGAGATAAGTAAAAGAAAAATAAATCTAGCAGAAACCACAAACATGCTGATTTTATGGCACATCCCAATGTATTTTCCTTTAAAAAAAAAAAAAAAAACAAAGCAAAATATTGTCTAGTGTTAGAATTTAGTCATGAATTTTAGAACCACAATGAAAAACATTTTATTATACTTTTGAATCCATATATGTTGTTACTATTACATGCAAAAATAGCATTACTTACTATACAGAAATTAAGCCTGAGAAAATTCTTACTATGCAATGTTTGTGAATTATTGCTAACAGTAAAAATCCTATCTACCTATCTATCTATCTATCTATCTATCTATTACTAAAGAGAATAAACAGACTAAATTGTGAAATTATATTCTCTGATGAGACTTGACTCATTTGTCAGGTTTATGGTTTTCAGGGAACTGATGCTGATTTCACATCAGAAGAGCATCAAGCAGCTACAGGAGGCCCTTCGACAGAAGCGGCTGGATGATGCTAACTGGAGGGAAAAGGTAATGAGAATGTAGCTTTCATCAGCATGTGTCTTACTTGCTTCTTTAAAGTCTGTTTATTTGCCAGAAGGCTATTCCAACTAGATTTCTTTGCTTCTATGCACATACTTGGTTCCTTCTGGAACTTCCTAGACCAATGCACCATGCACAGTGCACTGAAGCCTTCCCAACTCTTTTTCTTCCCCAGCTGGTACCTATCCCTAGCACTAACTGCTGCCATGGTTTCCTGGTTATGACTTAAATCGATTCATATGGGCAACAACTGAATTTGAGAATATGAACTAAAGTTGCTCTAAATGTCTCATTCTTATTTTGTTTCATTTTTTAGCATGGTCTTTTTCTTTTCTTCTCTGAAGTTCCTACTTCTTTTTTTGTTTTTAATATATTTTATTGATTTTTTACAGAGAGGAGGAGAGAGGGATAGAGAGCTAGAAATGTCCATGAGAGAGAAACATCAACCAGCTGCCTCTTGCACACCCCCTACCAGAGATGTGCCTGCAACCAATGTACATGCCCTTGACCGGAATCGAACCTGGGACCTTTCAGTCCGCAGACCGACACTCTACCACTGAGCCAAACCGGTTTCGGCTAAAGTTCCTACTTCTTTAATTATTTCTAATTTTTATTAGTCTTGGTGTCCTCAGTTGGCAAATCTATTCTTATTCACATTCTCCCATCTTTACCGATCCATGTTTTAAAAACCAAAAAGATGATCAACTTCAACAATAAACAATAAACAATAAAAACAACTAACAAAAAAAAGCATATTAAAACAATGAGAGATTTCCCCCATACATCCGCTTGATAGAGTGGTTTTTGCACTGCACTGAAGGACCGGTGAGATAGTGTTTCATATTCTTTATGGGACTGGAAATTACAGCAATGTTTTGTACAGTAGTTTGGCAGTATGTATGAAGATATATTGTAAATGTCCCATATTTGACTCAGAAATTTCACTGATGAAAGTAATATAGAGACATACAAGTCCTTCCCTTCCCTTAGCTCTTCTTATACTAATAGAGTGAACTTTCCTGCCTTTGCTTATGTATGTTTCTCATCTCCTCAGCCACACCCCAGGAAGGACTTTCAAATACAATCGCCTGTGAACTCTTTGCTAGTAACACTAAGACCATGATATCTTTCTAATAAATTAATTACATCATAGGTGTATTTGGGCAGGTATAATTTTCTATAACATTTTATTTTGTTGAGAGGGCATGACTTCTTATTAATAAATCTTATCATTTAGCTTAGCAGTAAATCAAGACCCAGATCAGTAAAGCCAAGATATGATAATTATGTCTTGGTTGCGTTAGCTATTGAAGCTGTGAATAAAAAATTCCCTGAAAGTCCTCTCATGAGAAAGAAGAATCACTAATATGACATTGTCATCTCTTTCTTGGGTCACTGTGCCTTTGCGTAGGAATGTAGTGTTCCCTTTATAAATATACAATACACATATTAGAATAAACACAACTTAAGTGCTTTTTGTCATTAAAAAATGTAGCCAGCCATTTGTGCCTGTGCTTAATTACTTTAGAGTACGTAAAAGGCACATAACAAAATCAGCTGTTGCTATGCAACAAGGATGGCACATTTGAAAATAACTATATGTTTACTAATTGTCATGGATTTTTGTTTACTCGAAGTGTTGCTTCGATGTGAAGAATGGAAATTAATGTGCATGCTGAACATTTAAAATTGGTCCCAAATGCACAAATGTGTTACTCTTCAGTGAAAATTCTGCAATTAAGGAATCTCCTATAGCTGGAATACTAATTTGACTTAGTTTTAAATAGTACAGAAATCTTTTAAAAACAATTAGTTTTTCTTGAGCTTCTAAAAAATGTTACTTAGTTGGGTTTTTAAAAAATATTGTTAAGGTATCTTGTGGCCATTAACTCTTTAAGTCACACCTTGTGATCTTTCCAAATGTTTTGCATTTGATTTCCCTTTTCCATGTGTTCTTATATATCCCCATGTGGCTGGAGCACAGTGATCAAGAGGTGAAAGTGGTGAAAGTTAGGTTGGAGAAGTCCAGGGCTGTCAGAGACCGGCGTTTGGGTTGTGCCCTGCACAATAGCACAGGCCGAGGGAGAGAAGGAGCTGCCATCCAGCCTGTGCTCTGCTCACCAAGCCCTGTGCCTGGCACGAGGCTGAATTCATCTCAGGAAGGGGTGCTTTGTTGATTCACACGAAGGTGTCATACAGGCTGGTGGTATGGTCCTATAGAAAATCACATAGAGGCCTTTTGATTTTACACTAATGCACTGAGAAATCACTAAGAGGGAATAAGAGAATCCAATTTTTATTTTGTAAATGCAAAACGAACAGGATTTAATGCTGGACTGGGTGTGGATGGTAAGGGAGAGAGGGGAAGGATTTGAATAACGAGATGGATGGTGGTTCTGAGTCCTGAGATGGGGAGGGCTGGGGGCAGAGCAGGTGGAGACAGGTTTTTGTATCAGGATTTCTGGTTCAGACACTTTATTTGAGACACCTGTGAAGTTCCTAAATGGCTACCAGGAGGCAGGTGGATGTAAGTACCTGGATTTCACAGGAACATCTGCTCTTTTCTCTGAGTGCCCATAAGGTGTTCTTTGTCTTTAGTAGTCCAAGAGCAACACATCTGAACAACCCTCTGTGTTTCTAAATGATCATCAACATCCTTTCCCCTAAACAATCCAGAAATTTATTTTGAGAGAGCCAAAAGAATTTATTTCAGTGAATATAAGTATAATTGTTTAGCCTTGGGGCAAATACTCAGGCCTGCACTCAGTACAATAAATCTAACGACCCCACACTGGAGCTAGGCTTCTGTCTGTACTTTATTTCATTTAAAGGGCTTCCCACAAACCTTCATAGCAATCACTCTGCTTCCTGGTAATCTGGTTTCAGTGTTCCCTTGAGAAATACAGATTGACATCTCTCCTCTTCTTACGGTGACCTCAACCACAGAGTCTCACTAAGTCAGGTTTGACAGTTTTTCTCCCAAGTTATCTGGCATTAACTCCCCCTGAGGATTTATAATCATAGCACAGTGTAAATCCAGAGCCAGCCTGTCGCTGGGATCTCTTCTCTAAATCTCACCAGACAAACTCCCAGGCCTTAAGGAATCCAGGACTCACTCTCTTGCTCCAGTAGCAGAGCCAAAACCCATGGTTAAAACCCACAAGGAGAGAGATGTTGGCTCAGCTAAAGGAAGCGGTGCCTAATGCTTAGTGCTGTCTGGAAATGGAAACGCCTGCTGAGAAAGGAGTGAGTTACAGTTTCTGGTGGTGTGGAGGCACAAAGCAGACAATCATTTGGTGTGGATTCCATGGCAGAGACTGAGGGATCGGGGCACAGAAGTAATCCACATTGACTATTATAACCCTGCTCATGCTACAGCTTTTCTTAGATGTTTCATCACATTTCATCCTCATAAGGACCCACAAGGGAACTTTAGTCATAACCCCACCAGGAGAAATTACCTACACTAATAAAAGAGAGATATATAAATTGGCCGTCATTCCACGAAGCCCACCAGCCAATCATGAGTGAGTATGCAAATTAGCGGAACAAAGATGGCAACAGCCACAGAGCCAGCCAGAGTGAGCAGGAGGCTTGGGTCACCATTGGCAATGGAGGAAGCCAAGCTTCCTGCCTGCCTGGGGCCTGTGAGCAGAGAACACAGAGCCAGCCTGGGCATGTGGGAGGCTTGGGTTGCCGTTGCCCTGGCCAGCCACCAAGGGAGGGGCTTGCAAATGGCCCTTCGCCCCTTACCCAGGCTGGCCATGCCTCATGGGGTGAGGATTCCCACTGGGGCCATGGCCAGCCTGCAAACCCTCACTTAGGCTGGCCAGGCCCCCCAGCGAGAACCCTCACCCCATGGGGGCACAGCTGGCCTGCAAACTACCCAGCCCCTCACCCAGGCCAGCACTGTCCCCAGTGGGGACCCTCACCCCAATGCCTACAACCCACCACAGGCCCCTTGCCCAGGCCACCCTGCCTCCCAAGGGAATCCCCACCCTGATCCAGGACACCCTTCAGGGCAAACCAGCTGGCCCCCATCCATGTACCAGGGCTCTATACTAATGAAAGAGTAATATGCTGCTTAGACTGAGAGACCTTCCAGAAGACCTTCCAGACGTTCTTCTGGACAAAACCATGGTGGCGGGGCTGAGGTAGAGGCGGTTAGGGGCCAAGAGGGGAGGGCAGTTGTGGGTGATCAGGTTGTAGTTGGGGTCAGGTGGGGGTGATCAGGCCAGCGAGGGGGGGGGGGGGGGGAGAGGGGTAGTTAGAGATGGTTGGGGGCAGTTGGAGGTGAGCAGGCCGGCAGAGGGGAGCAGTTGGGGGTGATAAGGCTGGCAGGAGAAGCAGTTGAGGGCAAGCAGGCTAGCAGGTAGAGTGGTTAGGGGCAATTAGGCAGGAAGGCAGGTGAGCAGTTAGGAGCCAGCAGTCCTGGATTGCCAGAGGAATGTCCATGGGATCTGGCCTAAACTAGCAGTAGGACATCTCTCAAGGAGTCCCAGATTAGAGTGGGTGCAGGCTGGGCTGAGGGACACCCGACACCCCCCACACCCACGTCCGTGCACGAATTTTGTGCATCTGGCTACTAGTAGTTACAATAACGTCGTACAAGTAGAAAGTGTCAGAACCAGGATTTAAACTCAACTTTATTCAAATACAAAATCTTTTTTATTCTTTCCACTATTCATAGAAGCTTGTGAAATTGAGCTAAGGGATTTCTAAAGTTCCTTCCAGCACTGAGATGCTGAGTCAAAATATGGATGCAGGCCTTACTGACCCGTGTTTTCCTTAAACAGCCTCCTGGCCACAATCATATTAAAATGATCATCTATGGTCTCCATCAAGAAAAGACCATTAAAAACTCAATATTTGTACTTTATATCCCCTCTGAGCTTTCAACAGAACTTAGTCTAAGGGCCTCAAAATTTTTTTAAAAATAGGATTGCTGGCAAGGACTGTGTTTACAGTATAAATATACAGAAGACAAAGCTATTAATATTTCTCAAAACTGTAATCATATATTGTTTTAGCTTTTCTACTTATTTTCATCTCTTAGATCTTAAAATATTTGACCCAAGGTCAATTTTTCTGGCCTAAGTTCTGAGTCAACTTTTTAAAAAATACTAGAATTTAAAAATTAGATTAACTTTTTGAATTAGAATTAGAAATTTTAAAAATATTAGAGTCTGGCCCAGCCCCAGTGACTCAGTGGATAGAGTATTGGCCTGCAGACCCAAGGATCCCGGATTCGATTCCAGCCAGTCAAGGGCACATGCCTGGTTGCAGGCTCCTCCCCGGACCAGGCTGTGGTCAGGGCTCAGGCAGGAGGCAACCAATTGATGTGTTTCTCTCGCATCAATATTTCTCTCTGTTTTTCCCTCTCTTTTCCACTCCTTCTAAAAAGCAATAGAAAAATATCCTCAGGTGAGAATTAAAAAAATATTGGAGTCTGAAAATAAGATTAATTTACTTATTTTAAGGTAAAATGGTTTTATATGAGTGTTAAATGCTATTTTTTAGATTGAAGCTGAACTCGCCAAGGAAAGAGCTCAACATTTAGTTGAATTTGAAGAGCAAGCTCTTCTCTTTAAGGAAGAAGCTAAACTGGAACTTGATATTGAAAGGGAAAAACACCAAGAAATAATCCAAAAGTATAAGAAAGAACAAGAGGAGCTACAAATGAAGGTCTGTCATTCTGATGATCACCATTAATGGGTTTAACACTGTGGATGTTGGTTATTTCCTCCTGAGAGCACTGCTGAACTTAGAACTCCAGCAGTTTTTGTCATTGACACTGGGCCTTGTTTTACCCCCATAGGTAGAATGGTTTGGATATTCTCCAGGATGAATAGCTGATATAAATTATATAAGCATGCAATCCAACTATGTATGGAATTTTTTATAAAAACAAACTTACGCCCTAACTGGTTTGGCTCAGTGGATAGAGCATCGGCTTGTGAACTCAAGGGTCCTGGGTTTGATTCCGGTCAAAGGCATGTACCTTGGTTGTGGGCACATCCCCAATAGGGGGTGGGCAGAAGGCAGCTGATAGATGTTACTTTCATCGATGTTTCTAACTCTCTCTCCCTCTCCCTTCCTCTCTGTAAAAAATCAATACTATATATATATATATATATATATATATATATATATATAGAGAGAGAGAGAGAGAGAGAGAGAGAGAGAGAGATCTCATCGATGTTTCTAAGTGAGATCATGTGATACTTGTCTCTATATATAAAATCAATATATATATTTTATAAAATCATTAAGTTGGTGTAAAGTAAGCATCAAATGGGATTGGATGGCCTCTGGTTGGTGTACAGGGGATATGGTACAACCTTCTCAAAGGCAGGCCCGGCTACAAGCTTGTATGAAAAGTACAGTATCACAGGGCCCCATACTCAAAAAGGCCTCATGCTTTGGGTGTAATGCTCTGCAGATGCTATTTTGAAATTCTTAATAATGTTTCCCTTTTTATCTGAAAGTGTTACAGTATCCCTTTTCCCCCAATTGTCCCCCTCCACTTGGTTTCCACCCCTCCCTAGGCCTTTACTGCACTATTGTCTGTCCATGGATTATGCATATCCTATATAACAAAATGGTAATATGCAAACCAACTGAACAGCAGAATGACCAGTCACTATAACGTGCAGAAGGTCAATGCAGGAGCTGCCCCCTGGTGACCAGTGAGCTCCCACAGTGGGTGTGCCGCTCAGCCAGAAGCTGGGCTCAAGGTTGGCGAGTACAGAGGTGGTGGCAGTGCTAAGGATATCCAACTGCTGGCTTAGGCCCAATAAGTTCTTTGGTTAATCTTTTCCTGCCCCGTCTCCTTCCTCTGAAATTCATCAGTCTGTTGCATGCTTCAGTGTCTCCGGATATATCTTGTTCATCAGTTTATTTAGTTCATTAGATTCCACAAATAAGTGAGATCATGTGATACTTGTCTTTTTCTGGCTTATTTCCCTTAGCATAATACTCCTCAATTTTATCTTTCAATTTGTGTTTTATCATATAAGTGAAGTCCTATTGGAATAATGGGGCACATGCAGGGGAATTTGGAGCCTTGGCTCACCCAAGGTTCCGCCTCCCCGAGGCAGGTTCTCTCCTAGGCAGACCTCTTGCTTCCCATCCCCTATCCCCTGCACCCTAGGGCACCACTGGCTCCCCTTGGCATGCCCTCCCATCCCATGTCTTCTCCCCACCCCACCCCCCGTCACCTTGGGACTGCTGTCTCAGGATCCCATCTGCAGGGAAATGTCAAAAGGCAAGGGTTCCCGTTTTTTCAAGAGAACTCCTAAGTCCAGATTTTTAAAGTGAACGTTTTGAATTTTAAATGTTGACTCCCTTTTTTTAAAAAAATCAGAACACACTTGTGGCCATGTGAGCCTCTCTGCCAGGGACAGCCTGCTCTTTTTCGGTGCCATGTCTCCTTGGGGTGATGGAAACTACTGTCCAGGACTAGCAGTGACCCTCTTCCTTCCTGGATTAATTGGAGATCATGGCATATTAATTTAATTTATAAAATTACCACTAAGTGTGGTAAATAGATTTCTTGAAGAAGTTATTCTTAATGTAAGTTTAACATTTGAAACAAATTGTAGAGGCTTAATTCTTAAGTAAGAGTTCACAAAATCATTGGGACTTTGGTCTCCGAATGTTTTCCAGATTCTTCCATGGATTGGTTTCTTGTTGTCCTAATATGTATTGCTTGTCAATATCCATGGCATAAATAATAAGGATCTGTTTCATCAGAAGCAGCTTTGCTCTTCCTGCTTTCTGTTCTTTGTTTTGTTTTTCAAGGTGAGAGAAAACAGTCTTTCCCCTTCTAAAGACTGTCGTGACTAGTTTCCCCAAGATATTCTCTCTTCTCTTTATCAAGAGGCACCACCTTGAAAAGCAGTCTATTTTATAGTATTCTGGTGTCCTCTAGAACTGTACTGTATACTATGGTGGCCACATGTGACTACTTAGATTTCAATGAATTAAAATGAAGTCACATGAAAAATTCAGTCCCTCAGTCCCATTGGCCACATTTCCAATGCTCATTGGGCGGTACTGGCAAGTGAGAGCCTATTGTGCGCTTCTCTTCCAGACTCAGCGATAAGTGATGCCCCCTTGGTAGCTTGGAACTGGTCACAGTGAGCATATTTATGCTGTGGAGATAGATAAGACCTGGCTGTGTGTGCTTGTGAGTCAGTTGTTAAACATTTACCAGCACACACTGTCCGTAGCCACCTGTGGCCAGTGGGGTACCCTATTGGACATCCCAGAATATTTCTATCATCACAGAGAGTTCTAGTGGGCAGTAATGCTCTAGAACAACTGTCGCCAACCAGTAGTCTGTGGACTGGTGGTCCGTGAGGTCCGAAAGGTTGAAGATTGCTGCTCTAGAAGGTATAGTTTCTGAGCTACATCCAGTCATTAGAGATAAGAAGGAAAACAATCTCAAAGGAAAACTTATTGGTCTGATAATGAATAAAATACAATGGTTGTATTCCCCATGCATCCACAAGCATTGGGCATTTTTAATTACAAAGCCACCCTGTAGTGAATCCAGATAAAAACTCAAGCTATTCTTGATAGCTTAATTCAGTTACAGAGATTAATATATTTCCAAGGATGCCCAAATGATTAATGCAATTCATTCAAGGTGGCAAAAATAAAAGTGTTAGTCTTTAACTTTTAAAAAGAAAATCTCGGAGGCCTACATACGTCATAGGATTTGTTTTCTTCTGATCAGCAGAGTACACTGATTATTTAGAATAAGCCTCTTAAAACCATAAGAACTGTGTCTACCTAGAGATATTGCCTAAAAACTAATACAAGATTTATCTTACAGATATCAGACTTAATCACAGACGCTACTAGAGATCTAAGGCTGGAAGTGGCCACTCTCGAAAAAAAGCTCCATGAATCTTGTATCCAATATACTGAAGAATCTGAGTCGAAGGAGAAGGAAATTGAAAACCTTAAAAATCTGGTTGCAGATTTTGAGTCTCGCTTGAAGAAGGAAATTGACCAGAGTGACTTGGCTTCAGAGGACTTGAGGAAGGAAATGAAACAGAAGTCCGATGAACTGGAGAGAGTGTTGCTGGAACAGACGCAGCTGACACAGCAGTTTCAGCAGTCCCAGCAAGAGGTAGGACAGACGTTGGCACCACTGCAGTTAGAGAGAGAGCACATGTTCCTTCAAAAACCATCCAAACAACCAAACAAACAAACACATAATAGGCAGCTTGGTGTCATGCAAAACGTTCTGGACCTGGGGTCACATCCTGGTTTTGTCCTTAACTAGACAGTCACTTAACCTTTCTAGACCTGGCTTCCTTTTCTGTAAAATGAATATATTGAACTACATAATCTCTAAGGTTTTTCTCACTACCCAGTTCTACTGAGTGGCAAATGACCTTTTAAAACATCTGAGACTAGTCATCTTTATATGTCTTGCTGGTTTTGGCATTAAATCTTTGCAAAACAAAACAAAACAAAAACAAAAACAAAAACAAAAAACTTTTAGAGCACTTGCTGCTTTAGTTCAGATAATGCTTGGACAATATATCTTACATGTGATTTTTCTTTAGGGATTTATCTTTCTGTCAATCTAAATTTATAAGGTAATTTACATGTGCTGGTCTTCTTTTTTATGTATGCATAATTATTTTAGCAATGTTTCTATTTAAACTGGAGTAGACATATTTTGATTAATTTTATTTTTCTAATAAAAGTCTGATTTCTGAACTGCTAGGCAGAAACAAACATAGATTGAATGTGTATGTCCCATAAAAAGTCATGAAACCTAAGCCCCAATGTAATGATTATTTAGAGGCGGGGACTTTGGGATATATTTAAGTCATGAAAGTAGAGCCCTCATGAATGGATGAGTTACCTTATAAAAAGAGAACCAGAGGGCTCCCTTATTCCTCTCACCATGTGAGGACAGGGGAGAGAACATCTATGAGCCAGGAAGCAAGTTCTCAACTGACACCAGATCTGCTTGTGATTTGATCATGAATTTCCCAGTCTCTGGAGCTTTTGAGAAATAAATTCTATTTGTTGTTTGAGTCACCCAGTCTATGGTACTTTGTTATAGCAACCTGAACTGACTAAGGCAGTTGAGCAATTAATCTACTCTCTAGTCACCAAAGCTATGTCACATCAGAATATGTGATCCCATGTATGACAGTATAGCAAATAAAGGCAAATGGAGGAAGGTTCTGAATGTTAATGACAAGTAATACTTTTGTTGGTTTTATGGGCATCTTAATAAAGGAATAAAAAGAAAGTGCTAGTAATAACATTGATTATTAACAACTAAATATACCATGCTCTTGCTGTATTTAAATTATCAGGCAAAGTAAAACATATATGCCATCATTAGACTTGTAAAGTGAATCTTTTGCAAAGGAGTTATTAAAATAAGTTAAAGTGGGAATGGAAAGAATGCTGGGTCAAGAGCAATGCCTAAAGAGCCCTAAGAAGTAGAAATTATTTCCGTGTTATAAATGAAGAGGGTTGAATCACTTCTAGAAGGTCACACAGCATGGTGGAGCCAACATTCATTGATAACAGTGTTTCCTCTTTCTGGATAACAGTGCTTCCTCTTTCGGAAGCCTGAGTTATAGCGATTCTGCTTCTAAGTAGTTTAGTGACACCAGGTCTTAGCACTCATCTCCAAGCCTCATTTCTTCCTTCCTTTCTTCCTTCCTTTCTTCCTTCCTTTCTTTCTTCCTCCCTCCCCTCCCCTCCCCTCCCTTCCTTTCCCTTCCCTCCTTCCTTCCTTCCTTTCTTTTCTTTCTTTTAACACACAACTTATTCTGCCAGATGCTTAATGGATCAGATGATTGAGTGTCTCCTGTTGGAAGAGGGCAAAACAATGTCCCTAGCAAAGGAGCCGCCTCACCAGTGCAGGCAGGGGTGAGGGGAGGCACACAGGACTCAGCTCCGCTGGAGAAACCCTGAAGGGAGAGAGGTGACACAATTTTGCTTCAAATGAGGCAGGAGTGTTGAAGTTCTAGAGGAGCGACAGCAGGTTAACGCATGAAGCGCCCAGTCAGTCACCGGTGACTGACACTATACTTTCCATCCAGAAGACAAAACAGGCGGGGCACTTAACACGTTAAAGGGCAGAAAGATCAAGGCAACTAGACCAGCAGGTTTTCTCATTTCCCAGGCTCCAGAATTGTAAGAGAACCCAAAGAAAAGACAAAGTGTAAAGTGAGAAGCAATTTATAAACTAGGACAAGTAGAAAAAGACAGGTCAAATTCACAAAATATATTGAGCATCTATCCAGGTGCCAGACCCTGTCCTGGGTATTAGATCTCCCATTATGAACAAGACTGACACAGCCCTTCTCTGCTCTCAAAGAGGACTTCAAAGAAAGTTTTATTTGAGTAATTACATTTACATCAAGAGGCAAGAATGGCCTAAACAGCAACTTATATAAAAAGCATAGACTAAAGTTAAAAAATTGTCCTTAAGGTCCTATATTAGTTTTTCATTGTTACACAGTAACTAGCCATAAATTCAGTGGTTTCAAACAACAAACGTTATCTCATAATTTCTGTAGGACAAGGATCTGAATGTGACTTAGTTGGGTGCCCCTGGCTCAAGGCCTCTCATGAGGTTGGTATCAGGTTGTCAGGGGCTGCAGTTTCATGCAAAGGCTCAACTGGGGGAGGACTGGCTTCCAGGCTCACTTTATGGTTGTAAGCAGGATTTATTTCCTCGTGGGCTCTTGGGCTCAGAGCCTCAGCACCTTGCCGGAGGTCAGAGGCCTCCCTCGGTTCCTTACAGCATAGACCTCTCCTCAGAGCAGCTCACCACAGGGCAGCTGGCTTCCCTCAGAACAAGCAAGTGAGCAAGAATGAGAGAAAGTGCAAAAGAGGATGGTGCCCAAGAGAGAAGCCACAGTCTTTTTGTAATCTCATCTCGGCAGTGACATCCCATGGCCTCTGCTGTATTCTACTCATCACAAACGAGTCAATAAGCCCAGCCCACAGTCAGAGCAAAAGGGATTGCACATGAGTGAGAATAGCAGGAGGGCAGGCATAGGGGGCCACTTTGGGGCTCCCAATCTCAGGGCCCCTGGAGGTGATTTTGGCAAAAGAAATGACTAAAAGTGGACAGTGAATGTCATTTTCAGACAAAAGGAGCTACATTTGGAGCTCTTCTTGCTCATTCGTTATAAAAGGAAGCCGCTCAGGCCGAGGGTGGGTGGGCTAGAAAGGGGTCAAGGGGGAAAATGGGAGATATGTAATACTTTCAACTATAAGGGCTTAAAATATATATATAAAGCAGACTTTTGAAAGATCAGGAGGCCGAGATGGTTTATAAATGATTATAGATCATTACTGGGGAGTAGAGAGGGATTGATCATTCCACAGGGAAAGTTATCTATTATACTAGCAAGGACATGCTAGGGGGCAAATTTCCTTTGCTGGGATGAGGAGAGGGGAGGGGAGGCTAGATTTTCCAGTAGAAGTTAAATAATTATAACCGAACAGTAAGAGTAAATAATTAAGGCTGCTTCTCCGATTAAGCATGCCAACACCCAGAATTTCTTATAAAAATGGGAAGTTGGCCAATAAAAGCGATTGGCGTTCCTGGCCAGAAAGAATGGAGGTTGCAGCATACAAAGTGAAAAGCACCACTCCTTTGGCCATGCATTCCAGACACTCGAAATTTCTTAGGTCCTGGAGAAGAAAAGCCACATTTAAGTGGAGAACAAATTCCCTTTAGAATGAAGATAAATTAGCGCTCGAATAAGAAAGCTAATTAAGGAGAGGAACGTCCTGCTCTCACTCAAGAGGCCAGAGAATGGGTGGACTTTGCTTTTCATTGTGTGAAGAAAGTTCTCAAGGATAGGAGGAAAGCCCCAGCTTCTAAAGGGCAAAATGGGCATTCCTGTGTGGAGCAGGGATTGTGGGAGAGCAGCCCCAGAAACAAGGGTCAGGAAGGTGAAGCCACAAAGCTACAGGTCAATAAGAAGAGAGAAAATGGAAAATAAAACTGTAAGGGAAATGTAAATGTAAAAGGGGGCCCTGAAAATTCCTCAGAGGGTACAGGCTCACAATAAAAAAAAAAAAAATCACAACGTTAAAAAGAAAGGGAAGTCAGAGAAAACAACAACACATAAAGTGCTAGAGAATAGGACATTACCATTTAAAAGCAGGTTAAAATAGAGCACATGCTTTTCGCTGCCAGTTTTCCTTCCTACTAACTCCATGTGAGTCCTGTTGGGACAGTGTGGCCCACTGTTAAGGGCATTGTTGTGATCCAGAAAAAGAATGTAGTAAATTTTAAAAAGCAAAACAAAACAAAACCAGTTTATGTATAACAACCAAAGGAAACACAGTACAGAGAATTCAGTATTTTTGTTGTCATAAGGCTATAGATAAAGAAAACAAAGGGGCAGACGTTTTAAATTCTACCAGTTCCTGTGCCATCTAATGATAAGGAAAGATATTAAAAAAATAGAAAGGAATGCTTTTGTTAAACATGGAGAACTGAATACATATGTTTATCTCTAGCACGTCCCAAAACACCACTAAAATGACAGTAAATTATTAAAAGTGAATAAATTCATAAGGAAAGGAAAACAAGAGAGAAGTTGACTCTAGATGTCAACTACATTTGGGGAAATGGAAAGCAAAGTATGGGTGAAAGGAAATTAGCAGATTATAGGACATTGAAACCTAATGCCTCTGCAGAGTGTGGGAATGGGGTGAAATACTTAAAGGAGCAAACCCAATTACGTGCCCTGGCAGTGGAATGGCCCGGGATTAGAGACACCAGATACCTCTGAGAGAGGGAAAGAAGAGTGGATTTGAAAATAGGACTGTTTGAATGATTATTAAAGGAGCAGATAGATGCTCAGATGCCCTCCCTAAACCCAAGTTTCCCCTACCCATTGTCCTGGCAGGTGCCAAAGGCTTACACTCTAGAAAAACAATGTGAGGGGCTTTAGACCTAAGGATAGATAATAGCAGAGTATGGGATAAGGCTGAAGTGAAAGTATGTATATTAAAGGGTGAGACCTTCTATTCTACTTCCCCCATCTTCCCAGAATACAGACAACCAGGTTTATATACCAACGGCCAGGAACATGGAAGAGCCCTATCTGGAGAAATGGAAGAGCCCTATCTGTATCAAAAGAAAAGAATTATTGATACTGACAAGTGGGGTCTCCCAGTAAAATGGCTGTATCTCTGTCTACTCTACTCACTGAGAAGTATACTAGTCAATAAGGCCTTCCTTATGTACACAGAACTTCCAGTAGCATTTTGGAGACTCAAAAAGACAAGAATCTCCTATTTGAGGAACACCTCTAATATGAAAGACAGAAGCCGGAATCAAACAAATAAGTAAAAAATAAATTAGGTGAAACACATACAAAATAACATGAGAAGCAAAACTGAACTTCAAAAAAAGAGCATAATTAATATCCTTAGAGAGAAAAGAAAAGATATTGCATACATGAAGCAAGAACAGGAGGCTATGAAAAAGAGCAAGCATGATTACTGAGCTGAAGCAGTAAATTCAACATTTGGGTTAGGTGATAAAAATGAAGCAATCTCCAGAAAAGTATAAGAAAGAGCAAAGAAATAAAGAGAAGAAAAGAAAATTAGAGGATCAAGTGAGGGTATCTAATAACCCACTAATAAGAGTTCCAAGAAGAGAAAAGGAAAGGGAGGAAACTATCAAGGAACTAATTAAAGAATATTTCCAAGTACAGAAGGTACATGTAGCTCTATACTGAAAGGGTCCACCCAACATAATGGATGGCAAAGCAAACACACCAAAGCACTTCATCACGAAATGTCAGTACCTTCAGGATAAACGTAATTACTTAAAAGCTTCCAGAAACAAAAAATGGTCACTTAGAAAGGATCAATAATAAAAATGGCATCAGAGTTATTAACAGCAACAATAGGAGCCAGAAGACAATGGCTTCCAAATTATGAAGGAAAATTATCTGCAACCTAGAATTCTACATCCTGCCAAAGGATCAATCAAGTACAAGGGTCAGGTAAGGATATTTTCAGACATAGATTCCTCAAAAATGATACTTCCCTTGCAGCCTTACTTGGGAAGCCGTTTGAAGGATCTATAAGACTGCAATGAGGGAGTAAACAAATAAAGAAGAAGAGATTGGAATCAGAAAATGAGTTCCTTCCAACACAGGAAAGAGGTGGAGGGAATCCGCAGGCTTACAGTAGGAAGTCTAAGGATTACAGCAGTGTGACAGAATAAGAGATGGATTCAGCAAAAGA
Source organism: Pipistrellus hanaki (assembly GCF_964339955.1). NCBI lineage: Eukaryota > Metazoa > Chordata > Mammalia > Chiroptera > Vespertilionidae > Pipistrellus > Pipistrellus hanaki. The sequence goes on from NC_140504.1 coordinate 19,328,787, forward strand.
ATGCAGGATTTTTAGAAGTAGGTCTCCAAGACCAAAGAAAAACTCATAGATTAGATGGAGTACTGAGACAAATTGAGAGATAAAAAGTTAGTAATCAATACTAGAAAACTAAACATATCAGTGCAAGAATTATTGCCATTTCTGGTATGTCTGCCATAGTTATTTCACAGTGTTCATTATGTTTGCAAGCACACAAATAAAATTTTAAGAATAACTTTCTTGACATCCAACATCCTCCTCTCCTGGAAATCTATTCAGATGCTCATTCCTGTCTTACCAAAGGGCAGTTTCCACTGTTTCTCTGCAGTATTTTGGGCTGATCAGATTAGTTGAGCAGAAGCCTTAAATGGAAATTTGGTCATATCCTTTGCTAACTCCTACTCATCTTTCTGATTTCCATATCTTTTCACAGAGCTTCCTTTCATCTCAGTTCCCCACCCAGCTGGATGGCTATCCACTAACCCTGAGATATAGCTAGTTTGAATTGGTAGAAACTGTAATCTGACTGGTTCAGACCTCACTGGGTATCTATATATATAAAAGGTTAATATGCAAAGTGCCCCCTCAGTAGTTCAACCTGAAGACCAGAAGTTCAATCTCTCGCTATAATGTGTGCTGACCAACAGGGAGAGGCATGGAACAAAGGAAGGCCCCGGCCAGCAGCCAGAAGGCCCCAATTGGCCTTGATTGCCCGCCAGGCCTAGGGACCTTACCTGTGCACGAATTTCGTGCACTGAGCCTCTAGTAAAGCATAAACAAAGATGCCAATCTGTGCTTTTCTTCACTGAGGAATTGCTTTCCTAGCATATCCCCCCAAGTTATTCTAGATGTAGCCGATTTTCCTCACAAACAGGATTCTCACCTTCAGAATGATCAAGTTACCCTTCTCTTGCCTTTTCCACTGTTGAAAGCAATCCAGCTGTCTCTACGGATAAAAATGAAAACAAACATAAAAATAAACCACCCTTACATTGCAAAGAGTGGAGAAAATTGGCCATATTAAAAATTTCCAACAGATGGTGAGCCAATTTATATTTTTATTTTGACATTTACTTGCCCAGTAGGAGTACAATTGAGCCATATTTTTAAGCTCATTCAAAGTGGCCTTTATCTGAAAATGTTGGACACATATGTATAGATAATGCTTTCCACCAATCTACACAGTGTAATGACCCTGGAATGCTAGTTCTCTCTCCCCTAACCAAGAGCCACTCAGGATAGGAATCTTCTCCCTGAAGACTTTGGCCTCCTACTGTCCCCCCTTCCTTCCATCATTCCTCACTCAAGGCCATTTTCCACAGGGCTGGCAAAGGAATCTTCCTTTAATCTAAATTTGATCATGCCAGCTCCTTGCTTAAAATCAACCTTTCAATCACTCCAATGGCCCCCAGAATTAAGTTAAAACTCTAGTATTAGCCCTGAACGGTGTGGCTCAGTAGGTTGGGCATCCTCCTGTGCACCAAAAGGTCACAGGTTCAATTCTGGACAAAGGACATGTTCAGGTTTCTAGCTCCATTCCTAGTACAGGGTATGCAGGAGGCAGCTGATCCATGTATCTCTCTCATATTAATATTCCTTCCCTCTCCCTTCCACTTTCTCTAAAATCAACTTTAAAAAATTAAAGTATCAGTATACAGAATTGGAATCATCTAGGGCAGTGGTCAGCAAACTGAGGCTCTGTTGACTAATGAGTTTGCTGACCACTGTATATACTACCCTTTACCTCTTTGCACACACAATATCCCACAATAGCCTAATCCTCACAGCTTCCAACTATATGGTAACATTTAGTCTAGTCCAGTGGTCCGCAAACTCATTAGTCAACAGAGCGGCAAACCGTGGCCACTGATCTAGGGAATTAAGAAAAAACACTGATGGCTGGGCCCTACCCCAGAGATCCTTGCTTAATTGGCATTGGGTATAGGTATTTGTAGAAACTACTAGGTGATTCTATGTGAAACAAAATTCTAGTATTAGCACGCTACCAAAATTGTGCTTGATCTGACCTGCTCACTCCTCCCTGCCTCAGTCCTGGTCTTTCCTCCCCTGCACACACTGCAGTTGAGTCATGCTAAGCCATGTGTCATCCCAAAGAGTGCCTCTCCCACTCCCACTGCCAGGTGTTTGTACTCATGCTCACTCGGTCTCAAAAACCTTCTTCACCTCCCTCATGCCTCCCTTTTCATCTTGACTCCATTTAGTTGCAATCCAGTTATGCTAGTTTATCACACTAAACTATAGCCAATGACAACTCTGCCTGAATGCTATGGCTTCACTGATTATTCTCATGCTTGCACATAATTTTCAGGCTTACTGAAGATATTCCATCTCACACATTTTCCCATGTTGTTCAATAAAAAGCACATATTGAAATTCTGCTACAATACAACCTTCTAAAAAGACAACTGAAAAAGAGACAAACATTTTTCCTCGATTGCTGAAAACCATCTAACCACGAGTGAATGATGCTTTTCCACATATGATGGAATTTTCCATTAACGTGTCTACTGATTCTGGCCATATCCACGTGTGCTCTGGTCATGCCCTGTCACACACACTCCACCCCTGAAAAAGCAATCTTGATGAGCTCTGTTTCCATTTTTTGCTCCCTGAGTGAGAAAATGATAATATATATGAGCTGCTTATTGCACAACACAGAATTATAAACTTGGTTTTAAAGGAGGAGGTAATGGTGGCAGAGAATATGCAGCTATTGTGGGATTCACCTGAGATTGCATAGTGTTTGCAGAATAGTCAAAAATAAAAGTCCTAACTTTGGATCCTGTTTTCCATTCAGAGGTCCTCCCAGTTTGGGAAATAAGAACAAGAATTCATCCTTTGTTTCTGGAAGCTGATAGCCTTGAAGGATGAGTTCCACAGCAGTGAGCCCCCAACTGGGATGGCCAGCAGCCCTTCCAAGTTCAGATGGAGTTGACGGGCACTTTGTTTCCATTATACTTGCTATGGGGACATCTTTGGGTTCATTTCGCCTTTCTACTTCCTCCTCTAGCCGAGTGTCACTTGCCTGGGATAGCTTTTAAGTGATTTACTTTATGGATGTTTTCTGTAGAGCACTACACCTTCCCTTTGAGTTCTAAATTTAATTTTAGTAATTGGTTCGAATTTCATGTTACTTTTAAATGAGAACTCTTGTCATCACATCACCCATCACTTTGTCCATATTAGTGTATCTATTATTCATCTCACCAATTTATTGGCCTCGTTGTTAACTGCTATCCATTTTTTATCATTTTACTGTCAAATGAAATTAACTCTCATCGCTTTCTTAATCAAGAAATTTTTATACGAATTTATTGAATGACTTGTAAATCTAATCATTTTACACGAAGTTTAGAAAACTTGGGCAAAACGAAATTAAATGTCTTAGTGTTTCTTATTGCTTCAGTGTCCTGGAACAAAATGGCCCCTGCCTGGTTGATTTAATTAATTTGACAATTAACTTAGGCATAGGCCGCTGGGAGCTGGGTTACACTCAGCAAGTTACATAACCAGTGTGAGCTTCAGTGTCAAACATAGTCCTTGGGAGCAGGAAATGAGGTGACACCCGACGTAGGACCATCTTAATCTTCTCCAGCCCTCCTTCCCTTGCTTTTTCAACAAGTATTTCAGGTAGAGTTCACAAACACAGTCCTTAGTCTCCTGTCTCTCAAAGAAATAAAAATAGAATAGAAAGAAATGAACTAGAAGTAAGTGATGAACCCTCATGGTTTTAAAAAATATGTGCCTATATGAATGCTGTATGTGTGTTAATAATATACTAGTATGCACATGTGAGGCTTTGTGTGACCCAGGCATGACACTGATTTCATAGAAGATGACAGGGCAACTGTAAATCTGCAATTGCTCCTCATTCCTCACTATTGATTACCAAATTTGGAATTGGAATGGAGTTCTAACCATTATCACAAGAAACTCAAATACAGGAAGGTGCACTCTCCCTGACGGCCTGTTATTTAGTTCCACTGACAGCAGATTAGTCATGAAACCCCTAGGAGGACGTTTTCCACTGAGCGTCAGACTCGGGAACGTCTCAGCTGTTTTTACAAACAAGCTAACCTGACGGAAGTTCATTTTCAGTCGAGGAATCTCATGCCACAATCATTTTAATTGTGTTTACTTATTCAGATACCACTCAGAATTGTTACTTTTTAGACTCTTTTTTTGACACCGTGCAGACATAAATGTCAGGGCATGAGGCAGATCCACGACCTAATTCTTACCAGGGGCCTTGAAGTAATTGCGGTGAATTCCTCAGCTGAAAGATGGGCAACTCCTCAGCTAGAAATGTAGAGCCTCAGAATTTGTAAGGGCCTTAATGATCTCTAGTCCAGTCACACATATGAAGCTTAAATTTGCTCTGATATATCCCAGTCAAATGAGATTAGACCCTTCAGAGTAAGCATGTCAAACTCAAATGCTAACATGTGCCAAATACACAAGGCATGGGGTCCATGGGCCGCGAGTTTGACATGCTTGCTTCAGAGTATCCTCTGCAAAGTTCTAACTGTTCAAATTCTTGCTTAACGTAAATCCCATGGGTTCCACCCTTGGCTCCAGATTCTCTTAAGGATATATAAAGCAAGTCTGCTCAAACTTATGAGGCTTCAAACTTTTAAAAAAATATATATATATTTGTTGGAAGGGAGAGGGAGAGAGATAGAAACATCAATGATGACAAAGAATCAGCTGCCTCCTGCGCGCCCCATACTGGGTATCGAGCTCGCAACCTGGGCATGTGCCCTGACCAAGAATTGAACCATGACCTCCTGGTTCATAGGTCAATGCTCAGTCATTTAATGGCACTACAGATATTAACTGTGAGACATCACATAGGTAGGACAGAGTGTCTGAGACACAAGGCACAGAGACGTTGAAACCCCACTGGAGTAGGCATTCGGGCTTCTGGGTTCCAGCCCCAGCCCCACCTCTATCATCTGTGACCCTGGTTCTTTGTTCCTCGTCTGCAAACTGCAAGGGTTGAATGCATGTTCTCTTCGAGTTCTTTCCAGCTTCACAAATCATTTGCATTTTTTACTTTTCTGTCCCATATGGCAGAGTATCCACAAAGATAGTCAAAGAACCCAGACCCCTGATTTCCAGTTCAGTTGTTTATATTGGTTGCCAAGAACCATCCATAGGTACACCGTATAAAGCCAGGGATGCTTCCCCCCCCCCTTTTTTTCTCATTTCAGAACACTCTTCTTCAGGAAACCGTGCGGAGAGAGTGTGAAGAACGCTTTGAACTGACGGAGGCGTTGAGTCAGGCCCGAGAACAGCTCCTGGAGCTCAGGAGGCTCAGTGGGAGTTTACCGGTGACCCCGCGGTTCCTGAGCCCCGGCAACCTCGCCGCCTCCGCCGCCGGTCATCAGGGAGAGAGAAGCCTTGCAAAACCCAACTCTGAAAGGGGCACCAAAATCCCAGGCCTGCACATGGTGCCCAAACCCATCCCTTCTCCAACCTCAGCCCAGGCCAAGAGAGCAAACAGCTCAGGTCTGCCCAGTCTCCTCCAGCCCCATCCTCCCCGGGGCCAGGTATCTTCAGTGAATGACACCAGACGGAGACTGGCCGCCCTGCTGCGGAGGAGACTGAACCAGCGGTGACCTACCTGGAGTCAGGAGCAGACAGATCCACACAGCGTGCATGTAGCTGAGGATGACAAAGATCACGTGGCTACCCCCGATCAAGAATGCGTGTCTATAGACATTCTTAGCAAGAGAATTGAAACAAACAAACAAACAAAAACCCTAAGGAGCTGGGAAGCCACATTTTCCAAGAGGCCTTTGAAATTGCAGCAAATAATGAAATTGTTGTGATTCCAGAGGCCAGTTTCTATATTTATGGAAAGTATGTTCAGATGTGCTCTCCAGTTTCGCCCTCTCAGACATCATCGGTAAAATTTTCACCCAGAACAGTTTTTCTTGTTTTGCACCACTACAAGGCAGAGATATCTCCACACCAAAAAAAAAAAAAATAGGTTTTAGTAGTTTTGTGCTGTTCTTTCACTTGTTTGCTAAGTTGAATAGGTTAAATAGATGTAATTAGTATTCCAAATAGAAAATAAAAGTACGTTAGTCCTTGATTGGATAAATTCCAAAATGCTTAGTTTAAATATTCACAGAGTTCTTCATCATCACCATTATCATCATCATCTTTCCAGCCTAATTGTAACCTAATTTCTTTTAAGAAATGACAGGTAACCTTTAAGAAGACATTCTTCCCTGTGAGTCTGGGGATCTTAAAAAAAAAGAGGAGGGGGCGGAGGGCAAGCAACTCCAATTCAAGGAAAAACTAGTTTACTTTTCAAGCTATAGAGATTAGTTTAGAACATAGAAATCCTGGTAATGAAACAATTGCTCCGTAGAGATTTTCTACATTGAATGCTTTTTGGCATCAGAATTAGGCTTTGATTTGAACTTGTATTCTCAAGCCATTGAGAAGAGAACTAATTCAAGAGAGTTTAATAAAGGTTCCAATTTTATTACCCCTGAAAATGGGTAATTGGTTAATATGTTTTCTATTTCCAGAGTGAAAATTTAAACCAGAAACAAGACAAGCTATTTTAAGTTATCCTAAACCTCCAGGGTCTACCTATTTCAAAAAACACAACTCTTTATTTTAAGCTAGTGTTCATCTATCTTTTTCTCCATCTAATACAAGTTAGATGGAGACTTGTTTTGCTTAAATCCTCAATCAGACTGCATCATGGATATTCAGGCTTCTTACTCCCAGGATAGAAGGGTATATGACGTGTGAATATGGCAGGCAAAACCCTCTAGTATTTGGCTATCATGTTGATAGGATTTCATGTTGATAGGGGCACTTGAAATCCCTTCCCTGAGCTAAAAAGCAAAAGTTACTAAGCAAAATCAAGTTTACCTCCAACCTTTCAAAGATTAGTCTAATTTACCAGTGGTAGATTTGTTTCTTTGTTTGTTTTAACCTCAAAGAAAGCTCCACATTAGGTCCTCTACTTTCCCTGCCCAGTTTAAATTAGCACATTTTGTGTTAAAGCTTAGAATGCTTATTTTTGTTGTACAGAGATTGGTGTTCCCTATAATGGCATTTGACAAGAGAATGTAGCGTCATAGAACAGGGGAGCTGGGTGGGCCTTGGATGCCCAAAGAGGTCTGTCTTGTCAGCTAGTTAGTTACAGAACCACTGTTACCTGACCCCAACCTTCCCACCTCACTTTTCCACTCTCCAGAGATTCCCTGGACTCCATCATGACTTTTGTCAGAGACACCTACACTGAATTTACCTAATGTTTTCTTTAAATGCATTCACATTTTAAACTTTAAATGTATGTAAAAAAGAAGCAAGACCAAAGGAAGAATAACTTTAATGAGGTTGACTTGCTAGTTAAGTTTTTTTTTTTTCTAATATGCTTAAAATAAATGTGTGTCTATTAAACTACTAAATATTCATTGGTATACCTTTAAAATTGCCTTGTATAATGTCAGCAGTAGTCATGTCAATTCTGGAGACAACTGCGCTAAACCTCAATGTTTCTGATCTGGTGTCTGTTTTTATTGAAAATGCTCATCATTAAGGGAAATGGCAAGAGCTAGTGAAAGCTGGAATATTTGGGACAATTTGTTATTCAATTAGATGTGCTCTTTCAATTGTGCAATTGTAGCTCTCTCTTCAGGAACCATAAGGATAGATACACTTTCCTAAATTATGATTATATTTAAATTTGTAAATAAAGACACACGTAAGCTTTTCTAAAGTGATGTAAAACTATCAGTGTGAAACCTGGTTTCTTGGTTTGTTGTTATTGTACACACTTGCTTTTACAATGAGTAATTCTGTAAATAATTGTTGAGAAACATCATGATCTGCAGTAAGTAAGGCACTTTTATATTCCACAAGTGTATCAGAGAGGTAATTCTATGATAGAGAGACAAGATTTACATTTATTTCAGCCTAGATGATTTGAATGGTACAGTCTAAACTGTGTTTATACCTTTTAAAGAAAGACACTTAAAGAAACAAGAGAAACATTAGAGTATGTAAACTGGGGGTTAGGAGCACATTCAAATTTTCCTTAATTTTCTCATCATGATGAACAAAATCCAATCATGAAACAGTATCATCAATGCTAAGAAAATAGTGATTATGGCAAAATAAGGCTCTCAAACCCATATAATGGATAGTAAGTCTGAAAGTTTTAATTTTTCTATATTCATGCATTTTCCATGACCTCAAAGGAAGGATTTATAGGTGTCAAAAATGAATATTATAGAAAATATTTATTAGAGAAGTGTAACCCTAATATTGTTGGGCAAAGATGGGAGAGCTCTATAGTTAACAGATTTTTCAAACAATTTTTAAAAGTCTTGAATTAAATTACTATTTATATTTATAATTAGTCAAAACTGATTTAAGGTTATATTTTCAGGCAATGAAATTGACTAGAAGACATTAAATTTTGTTAGACTAAGATTTTTTATTATTTTTCAATGACTTCAAATGTCCTTTTCACTAATTCCTTTTTTTTTTTTTTAACACAGATCAACTTAAAGTAGTTTAGTAAGACAGACTTGTGAATTACATATTTCCTGCAATTCTATTTTTAGTCATTACTGAGGACTAGTGCCACTCTAACAAGAAGTCGGTGGAAGAAATCAAAAGTCTTTTAGCAGCAAATAAAACTATACTCCTATATTGAAGAGAAAATATTGTATTTTACAGTTTTGGGAGCAAAGCTGGTAAATGATTAGCTTGTTGCTCGGATGTGAAACAATGTTCAGATTCATAGGTTTCCACATCCACCATTATCTACTTTTTTTTTTTTCCACTTTGTAAGTAACTTTGAATTACTTAAATGTTATTTTTCAACTAGAGGCCCAGTGCATGAAATTTGTGCATGGGGGATTAGGAGGGGAGCTCTCAGGGGATATCCAACTGCAATCAGGACCTCTGGCTCCTAACTACTCACCTGCCTGCCTGCCCTAACCACTCTGCCTGCCTGCCTGATCCCCCTAACTGCCCTCCCCTGCCAGCCTGGTCACCCCTATTAACTTTTTTTTTTTTAATTTTATTCCCTTCACACACAATTGTATTTTACTTCCTTATTGGCTGCTCCCTCTCACACAATTTTTCTCTCTCCTTTATGTAACACTTTTTCCTACTGACTCATCATTTATAAACTTTTCTTTCCTCCTTATTTCCTACTTCTGTTCCATCATCCTTCTTTCCATCTTTCTCCTACCTGCCCTCCCTCCCCACATTCTTTCCTTTATCTTTACCCCTGCCCTCCCTCCCCCTTTCCTTCCTTCCCACCTTAATTTTTTTCTTCACTTCCTCCCTCGGACTCGCTTTGCTTCCTCCCCCATTTCTTCTTTTTGTCCCATTCTTTTAAGCTCTATCGGCTACCCTTTAAAACTTCTTTCTCTCTTATCCTTCCTTTCCCTTACATTCTTCTCTACTTACTTCTACTGTTTTAATGTCTATCTACCTGCCTAATTATTCACTATCATATTTTCTCTTTTCTAACTCCTACTTTTAAAATCTGTCCCCAGCCGAAACCGGATTGGCTCAGTGGATAGAGCATCAGCCTGCGGACTGAGGCGTCCTGGATTCGATTCCGGCCAAGGGTATGTACCTTGGTTGCGGGCACATCCCTAGTAGGGGGTGTGCAAAAGGCAGCTGATCAATGATTCTCTCTCATCAATGTTTCTAACTCTCTATCCCTCTCTCTTCCTCTCTGTAAAAAATCAATAAAATATATTTAAATAAATAAATAAATAAATAAATAAATAAAATCTGTCCCCAGTACACAACTATATTTGATTTTCATTATAGCTCCTACAGTTCACTAATACATCTTTCCTTCTTTAACTCTGCTCTCTACTGAATCCTTTATAATGTTCTTCCCTCTCTCCCTCCCCCCCTCTTTTTTTTCCTCCCTCCCTTTTTAAAGCTTCTGTTTGGGGGGTTGTGCATTAACCCCCAGCCCAGGGCTCAGCCCTGGCCAGGTGTTTGTTTCCACACACCCCCCTTCCCCAGCCTCCCCACTACCATCTTGCTCCCATTCCCTGACCAGAACACCTGGCCCAGTGAGGGTGGCCGAGGCCCACATGGCCCAGGCATGGCTGCTGCTTCGAAGCAGGAGTTCCTCCGCCCAGAAGGCCTCAGACCATCCACCACTCTGTCCCAGACCTGTAGGCGCCTCCCTGCTAATGCCCTGACCCTCGACAGGTGCACCTGCTCACCACCCACCCCACCCCCACAGTCGCCGCCCCCTCCGCATGCCACCCCACATTTCGTTCCCTTTTCCATTCCTGCATCTTTTTCTTGTTCCCTTTCTGTATTTCTGTCTGTATGCAGGCCTGCCTTCCTCTCACTCTCCTTTCTTATCCCCTCCTATCATATCCTACCCTACCCTGGGCCTTGCAGAGAACGGGGACACAGCCTGCTGATCTGGTTGTGACGTGTTGCTGTAACAGATAATTTGCATATTTGTCTATATTAGTATAGATTATGGTTGACATTCAATGTTATTTTGTATTAGTTTCAGGTGTACAGCATAGTGGTTAGACAGTTATATACTTTACTAAGTGGTCCCCCCGAAATTTCTGCTACCCACCACGCACCACACATAGTTATTACAGTATTATTGACTGTTCTACTTGTGCTGTACATTTACATACCCATGACTCTTTTGTAGCTACAATTTTTTTTTCAGTTTGTACTTCTTTAATCCCTTCCCCGTTTTCACCCATCACAAACTAAGGTTTTTAATGTTCTATTAGTCTAAAAAGTTTTTGTAACCTAACATAAATTATAGCTAATTTATTTGATTGTGGAACACTTTTTCTCAAGCTTTAGTTTTACAGTTCTTATGATTATTGCAGTATTGCACTGGTCGAACAGCCTCGTATCCTAAAGGGTTAATACACTGCAGCTGAACATTCCCAGTCATCATGTTGTATCTTATGGGGCATTTGGAAATCAATTTGATATGTGCCCAAGGTTCACAAATCCTATAATAATTGTGGATTTTTAAAACTTTTTTACTTTTGTGTTTTAAGAAAATAGTTAATGCATACCTTTAGTGGTTCCCAAACCGTGATAGACAATAATGGGATAATTCTCAAGGCAGTGCCCATGTTACCTTAAGGAAGACGTTCTACTGTTCCTTTTGAAATATTAACAGTGTATTAATAAATTGTAAAGCCAGTGTAATTGTGTTAAATCTTTAGAACCTTAAATATGAGTATATCATGTTTGTATATTCTGAATTCATATATAAAATTTTCTCAACACAGTAGTTGAATCTGAAATACACATATCCTATGACAATATTTACCATGTTCTAGAAAGTCAAAAGATTTCTCCCATCTCCAACATTTATATAGCATACTGCTTTATTCATTGAGAAAAAAAAAATTACTACATATCCCCCCAAATATATATAGAGAGAATACTGAGCCACAGAAATTAATTTGCCCAAAATAAATTCTAGATAAGACTGATGAATAATTTTTTAAAATATATTTTATTGATTCTTCACAGAGACGAAGGGAAAGGGATAGAGAGCCAGAAACATCAATGAGAGAGAAACATTGATCAGCTGCTTCCGGTACACTCCCCACTGGGTATGTGCCCCTAACCAAGATACATGCCCTTGATTGGAATTGAACCTGGGACCCTTGAGTCTGCAGGCTGACACTCTATCCACTGAGCCAAACTAGTTAGGGCATGATGAATAATTTTTAAACTTCTGCAGTTTCTGAACATTTGATCTGTAGATTAATACTGAAGCTCATTGTACATTCATTAATTTCTTCAACCGATATAAAAATTTTAAAAAGCACTGTGCGACCTACAGAGATAATTAAAACATACTACAGATGTCTAAAAATTGTGCAGTGGATGGCAGCGAGGAAGGATACGAAGAAATTACAACATAGGGCAGCAGGTGTTGAGAAGAGAAGAGAATCAAAAGCAAGGTGTTTAAGAGTTCATCTGCTTGCTAAAAGAATCAGGGAACACTTTAAGCAAGAATTGGAATTTATAAGTGCTCTTGAAGGGTGGAGTGGGGTATCACAGAGGAAGGTACACCAGGTAGAGGAGATATATAAACAGCCATGGATGTGGGAAATGTTGAAAATACTTGGCTATGGGAAGTAGTGGGAACTTGAAATGGTAGGTTGGCCCCATGGCATAAAGGTGTTGAATGAGGGCCCCGTAGAGGATTTTGACCAGAAGTGGCATGCACTCTGTGGACATTTGGAAACATCAGTCTGGCAGGAATGTATTGAAATAGTTACAGAGTTGAAAGGCTGGAAGTGGAACACCAGTTGGTAGATTAGGACAGTAAGTCCAGACAAGAATTAATCAAGTTCTGAATAAAGTGTTGGTAATGGGAATACACAGGAAGCAGCTGCCTCAGATTCTATTCAGAGAAAGGGAAGAATTTGTTCCCTGCTAAATGCTTTGAAACCATTACCAGCCATTGCCCTTAGCAGGGGTGCCATGTAGGAGATTGGCTCGAATTAAGGATCACCCTCTATTTCAGAATATTGCAGCTTATCTGAAAAAAATGTGAAATGACAAGAACTACATTCTCATTTGGGCAACAGAGAACTAACCTCACAGACTCAGTATTCATTAAAAGCCTCCTTAAAGTTAAATGAAAATGCAAATCTGAATAGTGTTCTAAAAATTATGGGGAAAGAATGTGGAAAGTGACATAAAAAACAGCTATCATCTTGTGTCAAAAAAACACAAAGCACAACTGTGACTTTGGGGAATAATACAATGCAATAAAATGTTCTGATGTTTATTCACCACTTACGAGGGGACATATAGAAGATAACAGCTAAGACAAAAATAAGGAATCCTGTATAGTTCTGAAGGGACACACCACCTGGTGCAGACCTGTAATTTTACAGGAGATAACAGGTCTCTTAGAGGTTAAATAATTTCCCATTCTTACACGGCTTAATAGCAGACAAATGAGAGAGCCTGGGCCCCCAACTCTTGGTCACACATCACGTTGCTAGCTAGACTGGGAGAACAGAATCAGTGCTCTAAGTTTCTGCTATTCCTGGTGGTCCAGAGGACCAGCGTCTCCTGGGAGCTTGTTAGAAATGCAGAAGATCAGGCCTCATGCCCAAACCTACAGGGTGAAATCTGACTTTAATGAGATCCTCAGGGGATTTGTGTATGCATTTAAGTATGAGAATCACTGCTCACAGTGGTGCCATTGGCCCTGCCAGCGGCCAGATAAGAGCTATGCATTAGCGTTGAACAGAAGTGGCCTTGCTTGCTGCCTAACTGAAACAGTGCTGCTCTGAGACCCTATCCCACCCACACATGTGGGTGCATTCAACGCCTCAGCCCCCAAGCATTCATATCCTATCTCTTCACTTATTGACTGTGAATCTGCTGCTCTCTGAGGAACTAGTGAATTCAAGGAAATCTATATTCCATTAATATTCATGATATATCATCACCCAGGGTTCTGAGCCTGCAAAGAATTGGAGGTTTATTTTTAATGATTTTGTGCCCTAGCTGGTTTTTCTCAGTGGTTAGGGTGTCAGCCCATAGACCAAAGGGTTGTGGGTTCAATTCCTGGGTCAAGGGAGCATACCATGGTTGCAGGCTAAGTCCCAGCCCAGATCAGGGTGCATGTGGTCAATGTGTCTCACTGACATTGATGTTTCTCTCTCATTCTCTCTCTCATATTCTCTCTCTCCCCCTTCCCTCCCTTCCTTCTATGCCCTCTAAAAATCAATGGAAAAATAACCTTAGGTGAGGATTTTTTTAAAAAAATTCATTTTGTTCATTGGCAACTCACTGAATAATTGCAATTGTTAATCTCATAAAGGTACATACTTGGATATTCAATTCCCAAAAGAAAATTGGATAATACTGATTGTCTTTTGAGGACTGAGAAACTTATAACTTTAGATAACTTGTTAAAATTATGAAGTAAATATTAGAGTACCTTTATTACCCCTAAAAGTAGTTCTTAATTACTTAAGTAGAAAACTGTAATTTACAGTATTATGCCTAGAGCAATTTATTTTTTAAAGGTAGAACTAAGAGCAATTGAATGAGAATTTGTTTCAGATATTTCAAAGTCTGTATTTAACACAGTAAGACATTATGTTCACTCGCCTATGAACATTAAGTCAGTTCATCTCATACCACAGGGCAGCCACATTCTTTAAAATTTTTTAATTCAGAAAATTATAAAAGGGATTGATTCATTTGCCATTGAAAGTTTTCTAACATATATATTTAAATATATTTTTATTGAATTCAGAGAGGAAAAGAGAGATAGAAACATCAATGTGAGAGAAACATTGATGGGCTGCCTCCTGCACACTTCCACGCTGGGGATTGAACTTGGAACCCAGGCATGTGTCCTGACTGGGAATTGAACATACATGACCTGTAGGGTGACACTCAACTACTAAGTCCTGCTGACTGGGCTAAAAAGTTTTTTTAATACCTTTTATTACCATACTTATTTAGTTGATATTTAGCTTGTATGGTTGTTTGTTACTACTATTAATTATTCTCATAAATAATAATCCAAGCCTAAGAATTAAAGAGACATATAATTTAGTATATTGAAATATTCTTAAGTAGAGACTTTCACAAGATTTAACATTGGGAATATATGTTTTCTGAAAAATACGAACATCTGGTTTTGTGTACCTTTGTCAAGTACACCCACCTTTCTTCCAATTAGTTTGATTTACTATTATTATTCATGACTCAGATATAGTCAGAAAACAATATCTGTGTTTTCCGATGGTCTCAGGCGACCCTGCTAGCAGTTTTCAGCCTGTGGGTCTCGACCCACAGGTTGAGAACTGCTGCTGTAGAGCCTAAGACCATTGGAAAACACAGATATTTACATTACAATTCATAACCGTAGCAAAATTACAGTTATAAAGTAGCAACAAAAATAATTTTATGGTTTGGGGTCACCACAACATGAGGAACTTTTCAGGAAGGATATCTGAAAGACATCTGGTCTAATTAGCATAATACCCTTTTATTAGTATAGATGTTAATGGAGAAACCATGAATCCATATGCTATTGAAATTCAGTTACTAAAGGATTAATACAAGTGTAATTAGTCCAAGTGTAATTCCATGGGTTTCTGTATACAGCTCTTCCCATAAAGGCTCTGAATTTTCCTGGAAACATGATAAGGATATTGTCTCAGCATTTTTCTTGGCCATTCTTGGGTTGGTCTCAGCCCTCCTGAGGGGATAATTTCACCTCAGATCTTCCAACTTACCAAAATATGGTAAAAATGGGGCTCTATACTCCCTTAGCCCACTCAGGTTAGGGTCAGGGTCTCGCTGCAGGTCAGACTGAGGGAGTTTCCTTCATTACCATGGGGCATGAATAAAGAGGTGTGGAGCCTTCTTTTGCTGATGCGTCTTCACAGGCATCAGGCTTATGCCCTCACTTCATGTTCCCAGTTTAAAAGCAGGAACTAGATTTCTGGTGCAAAATGGTGTGGCATCTCATTAACAGGCCTCGGTGCAGGCCCTTCCAAAATCCCTTCAAAAACCCTGTGAAGGAAAAGTCACATATACATAGCACACAGAGAACTAAGTCACAACAGTAATCCGGACCCCCATTGCTGTGTAGCATGAATGCTACCCCTCTCGGCCAATTTGCGGGGAACGTTCTGAAATGACAAGTCCTAAAACAAGGCTAAAGAAGGAGCTTGTATGCCACACCAGCACAGCCAAGGGTTCGGCGAGCCTGGGGGAGGGCCAGTGAAGGATGAAGAAAAGACAGACAAAGAGAATAAGCTGGGTCCAGGTGGATCTTCTATGCCTGGCTGAGACCACAGAACAGATCCAGACTACAAAGCTGATGCTTTACTTATAGTCAGAGGAAAACAAGGTAATTTACAATGTTCTTGTGAGTTTCACTTGTTTTGGCAGCACTTGCTGCACCTCCCACAGCCCATTAGCTACCCAGGAAAGATCTAGGGAGCAGTCATAAGATCAAGCTTAATTATGCTAAGAGGGCTGCAGCCTCTAAACTGGGACTTGTTTGAGGCTTTGCCAGCAGGTCAGTCCAAGGCTTAACCCTATAACTGCTCCCTACAGCTTGTGTGAGTGAGTGGTGAGGGAGGGAGAGAGGGCAGTGGGGGGTATATGCTGGGAAGAGGAATCCTCTCGAGGACAGCAATGGCACCATGGATCAGTGCCCAGCAGCACCGGCAGAGTGTGGCCTGTGAGAAGATACCTTTCACTGCAGTACTGGTAGCAGCAGCAGCAACAGCAATAATGTAGCAGCAGCGACAGTAATAATAGTTGATATTTATTTTGTCTGATGGGCAATGCACAGTGCCAAGGGCTTTAAAAATAATTTCATTTAATCCTCCCAAGACCCCGTGAGATTGGTGTATTTATTACTTTTATTTCACAGGTGAGACTACTGAGGTATAGAGAGCTAAGAAGTGGCAAAGCCTCCACTGGCGAATAGACACCACTAGCTGTGAACCGGACTGGGGACTAACCTTTCCCTCCAGTTGCCTCTCTGAGAAGGAATGTGATCCTCCACCCACAGCAAACTTGAGAGATGTCCCTGCACCCTGTTGACCTTAAGATCTGGCCTCCTTTAAAGATGAGCCGTCAAGGGAAAACCCCAGCTTAGACCTTATGGATAAAGCATTATACTGTATAGAACAAAGGAAAGAAAGTAGCATGTAGGAAAATGAAACAGACCTGCATGAAGGATGGATGCAGAATCTGAAAAGGATGCTTTGGGAAGCTATGTACTACTATTATAACCCTTTTCTAAAACGTGTCATTTTCTGTATTAAGTCTTTAGGTCCTGTGCTTTCTGATTTATTTCTAGAATCTGGTATCCTAGCTGTAGCCTTTAAGAAGCAGGTCCTTCTAAACACAAAGGAGAAAAAGCATTAAGACTGGTACAAAAGGAAAGAGAAAGAACAAATGATGCATCAGGTCACAAGGAAAGAAACTCTCCAGATAAAGCTAAAGGCAAAAATCTTCAAGAATAAAAATATGTTCTAAATTTAGTAATCATAAGAGTGCTCCTAGAAATGGCCTTATACAAGTTCATTTTTGAGACATGGGTCTTCAAAATTTACAGTTGCTTTGTAGAATAAAGCCTTTTATTCTCAAAGGTCACTTTTCATTGTTAATATCAGGATGAAATTAACACCCATCATTTTCGAGAGTACAAACTGCCATTGTTTTGTTTGAGAGAAGAGGATCGTAATACCATCTTTGATCTTCCATCATATTATGTGCTTTCTGTGTCTCCCCCCTCCCCCCACACTGGCTTGCCATCTTGTGAATGGATTTTTTTTCCTTTTGCTTATTATTCCTTCTCTCTCCCCTATTTCTGCTCCTTTGGAAACAATGATCTGTATGTCTATTTTTAGGAGTTACCCTAGACATTTTCATGTGCTGACTTCACTTCCAATGCTCCATCCAAACAATGCAAGAAGCTTAGAACATTTCAATGAGTTTTCACCCTGTTCCAATTTCTATTGTATTTTGACCAGTATTTGTGGGGTCTTATTGTTTTGTTTGTTTTTTGGTTTTTATTATATATATTTAACTGAGTACTAACAATTTTATTTTATTTTTTGATTGTGGAGGTGTGTTTATCTATTTTTTAAATTATTTTATTGATTAAGGTATCACATATTTGTCCTCATCCTCCCCATTGACCAGTATTTGAATTGCATCTTGCTTGTGTAACCTCACAAATTAGACATTGTTATGATTATTGTTATTTGTAGTAAACACTTCTTTAGGTTTACCCAACATATTTATCAATTTCTTTGCTCACCATTTCTTCTTGCATCTTAGACCTTCCTCCACTTGGCCTCATAATCTTTCTGCATTTTTCATTTCTGAAAATGTTATTCAACTTGTGTTCAATCTTTTGATTTTTTTAAAAATTTCTCTCTTATTCCTTGTTCCCAAATTTTTATTTCTTTACCATATCAAACATGCTTATTTTGTATTCTGTGTCTGATCGTCTTTACAGATCTGATTTTGATACCTACTGTTTCTACCAGCGCTCACAGTGCTTTATTTTCGTGTGTGTGTGTGTGTGTGTGTGTGTGTGTGTGTGTGTGTGTTGGGGATAAGGGGGAGCGGAGTGTGCTGATGTGTGTTTTTATGCTCCCAGAAACTGGGAAGAGCAAATGCCAATCATTTCTAGAAGAATGCCATTTCAGTCCAGGTCTCAAAGAGTTCCTATAAAGATATGAGTATAAAATTCCATGCACTGAAAGGTGGGGGTTCAATTCCTGATCAGGGCACGTACCCAAGTTGCAGGTTCAATCAATGTTTCTCTCTCTCTCTCTCAAATCAATTTTTTTTAAAAAAGATTGAAAAACATTAGGAAAAAAAGTTCACTCAAAAAAGCCCAAATTAAAAGGACAAAACTTGTATCACTAGGCATTCCTAACTCTGTTTCACTTCTACTACCACCATTGGCCAAGGGCAAGTACCACCTCTCCGCTGTTTGCTTTTCCCTGTTGGTGTGCATGGGAGGCCTGGAGATGTTACCTGTAAGCTGCGCTGGGGGTGAGTGTTAGCAGAGCTCTCCCTGTAGCACCCCAGCAACCTGTGACTGGGTTTTCTAATTCAAACTGCCTTTCACGTTAGCCTCACACAGAAACACCGTTTGAAGTCCTGGGGAAAGTGTGGCCGGGCTGAGAGAACAGACACTGTAAAGTTGTCTTTTGTTTGGAATCAGGATCAAACACTATATCTGTCATCGGCAGAACAATAGTATTTTGACCTTAATCTCTTTATACAGCATTCAGACAAGAAATTCCTGGGTAATTTTTCTTTATCACACCCTGCCCCCTTCCTGAGCTGCACAGTTTTTAAGTCATGATGTCAGTTTTACTTACAGTTATCCTTTAATCTTTATGTCAATAACAGATTCAAACTTACTGAGCCTCCTTCCTTAGTTAGTATTGGGCTGAATTCCATATCTAACGCCTAAGAAACTACCTGGGGTCTGATCCAAGAGAACGATTCTGAGCCTCCTACATCTTCTGCTTTGTCTTGCTTGGGAGAAACAGGCCCGCTTTTATTAATCTATGAACAATTTAAAAAAATAAAAACCAGAGTTTAACAAGTTTAAGTTACTATCTTTATGTATCGACATTTGGAAATGTCTCTATCATGGTTTTTCATTATCACTCTGGCTTTTAAAGCCTCCATGTAGTCATTTTGTCAAAGGAGAGAGCACCCACAACTGCGAGAAAACAATGGGCCTCCCTCTGTAATGTGATGTGGGGGAAGTATTTTTTAATTTCTTAACAGGTGCAGGGCTGTGAGTCTGACTCATATAGTAATTATACCTCTTTTCTGAAGTGAAGCAGCAGAGAGAGAGAGAAAACACACTGAAATGAATGAAGAAAGTTCACTTGATCTGGAGAATTCAGGATCCTGACAGGTTTTTTTTTTAGCATGAATCATCGCTTGGTGAAGTACAGCGCAGGAGTGGGTATTTGTCTTTGTGTCAAAGACAAGGACTTAGCAAATTGGATCCCTTCCTACCTCTAGACGACTTAAGAAAGATAAAATCTTAAGGGCTTTAGCGTGCTGAGCAGGGATAGAGACTTCTCACAGATTGGAACAGAAGTCTTTCCAGTTTCAGCTGGCAGATAAAATGTGTTTCAGAACTGATTTTCACCTAAAGAACTTTCTAATGCTCGAACACTCCACACCGGCCAGTGGTAATTGTGGTAATGTGCTACATTATGTGAAAATGAGAGCTGATGGATCCGTGTGGAGCCATGAGCATTAGTGATCTCATGAATCTGAACAGGGAATGTTCTCTCATTCCTTAAGTAGTTGAATAAAGTGAGGGGAGGGGCAGGGGAGGGCTGGTTTGACAATACGGTAGTGTGACAAAGACCAGCTGAAAACAAGGGGCAAAAAAAAAAAATGCAAGATAGGTGCGCTTGCATGTGAATTGCAAAGCGTAAATATGTGACCTTGAATATTTGCTCCATGCTTTATTCAGCATGTGTAGCTCACAGATATGGGCATAAAACAGTCCCCAATCCAATTAGACTCAGAAGGAGATTGTGTTTCTCTCTCTCTCTCTCTCTCTCTCTCTCTCTCTCTCTCTCTCTCTCATTTTCAGAATATGATATAAAATGGTAAAAATAGACATTGATAAAAAGGAAGTTGCTAGGAATTAATTTGATAAGAAAATTATAAAGAGCAGCTACTAGTCACCCTAGCTCCTGGCACTGCTGCGTGTCCTTAAATCATCCTCCCACTGCTTACAGCAATTTCTCTCCCAAGCTCCTTTCCCGGTGCGCTTTATTCAGCTTCCGTAAGCCGGCAGAGCTGTGATGGATGAATGCCTCCTGCCCACAGCGACATGTCCTGCGTCACTCTGCCATCATCACTGTGCTGTGGCCGACAATGACACTAAATAAGATATGTTTGAGGTTTCCTTGAACACCGAACAAAAAGCAAGCAAGCAAACAAAACCCACCTGAAATGAGATCTTGTCACTGACTGTCGGGAAGGGCTAGTTGTCACAGACTCCTATTACCTAAGCTGGCCGTTATTTAAAGGGGCACGGGAGCAAGCATAGCATAAGCCTGGAATTTGCAACCAGGAACATGTCTGTGGATAGAATTTGGATCACTGTGTTCATTAATTTCTTTCACGGACATCTACACTGACAGGGACAATAAACACCACCAAGAATCCGCTGTGTCCCTTGGTGTTATGGACTAACTGTGCCCCATCACTATCCCAAATTCAGATGTTGAAGCCCTAATCCCTAATGTGAAGGCATTTGGAGATCTGGCCTTTAAAGGGATAAATTTAAATAAGGTGATCCGGCCGAAACAGGTTTGGCTCAGTGGCTAGAGTGTCGGCCTGTGGACTGAAAGGTCCCAGGTTCGATTCCGGTCAAGGGTATGTACCTTGGTTGTGGGCACATCCCCAGTAGGGGGTGTGCAAGAGGCAACTGATGGATGATTCTCTCTCATCGATGTTTCTAACTCTCTATCCCTCTCTCTTCATCTCTGTAAAAAATCAATAAAAATTTTTTTAATGAAAAATAAATAAATAAGGTCATCCGGATAAGACCTAATACAATAAGATTAGTATCCTCCAAAGAAGAAGCAGAGACACCAGGATGTGCATGTGCAGGGGAAAGACCCTGTGAGGACACAGTGAGGAGACTCGCCAACTACAAGCCAAGGAAAGAGGACTCAGA
Organism: Pipistrellus hanaki; assembly: GCF_964339955.1. NCBI lineage: Eukaryota > Metazoa > Chordata > Mammalia > Chiroptera > Vespertilionidae > Pipistrellus > Pipistrellus hanaki. The sequence goes on from NC_140504.1 coordinate 19,350,049, forward strand.
AGAAATCAACCCTGCCAACAGGGTTGATTGGACTTGAAGCCTCCAGACGGTGAGAAAAAACAAACTTGTGACGTTTAAGCCACTCAGCCTGTGGTATTTTGTTCTGGCAGCCCAAATGGCCTAAGGCATTAGGATGGTTTGCAGGCATCCTGCCATCTCCCTGCGGTATCCAGTTGCAGCCCAGAAACATGGAGGCAGCCAGAGTGCCATAAACGCCTGATGTGCACACCAATTTGTCTTCTCTGCCAATGTCCATCTCTCTTGTGCATTATGCTAGCAGCATAAAAAGAATAGAAGGGCCCTCAGTCAGATTCACTGTGCTGGGTACTGTGCTGGGTGCACAAAGGACATAAAAATGACTCAAGGAACGCATCGTCTACTAGACTCTAGGGATAGACAACATGAGTCAGGACACTGACATCGTGGCTTTCACAGACAAGTATGACTAATTTTAATTCTGGTTTTAGGATTGTGGGAGGACAGGAAGGATCAGGGCCGGTTTCAGAGAGGGAGACATTTGAGTAAGACTGTTTTGGTATCTACCGCTGTCTAACAAACCACTCCCATCTGAATGGTGTAAAACCATCCCGATCATAATGCTCAGGTTGTCTGTGCGTCAGGAATTTGGGCGGACACAATGTGAACAGCTTGCCTGTCTGAACCTCAGTTGCCTGGGAATGACAGAAAGGACAGGGGGGCTAAAGGCATCCACTTTCCAATGGCTCCTTTAAAAAAAAATTTTTTTTAACATGTATTTTTATTGATTTCAGAGAGGAAGGGAGAGGGAGAAAGAGATAAAAACGTCAATGATGAGAAAGAATCATTGAACAGCTGCCTTCTGCACGCCCCCTACTGGGGACCAAGCCTGCAACCAGGGCATGTGCCCTGACCAGGAATCAAATTGTGACCTCCTGGTTCATAGGTTGACACTCAACCACTGGGCTGCCATGCCTGGGCCCAGATGACTTCTTCATTCATGTGCCAAGGATGAAGGACATACTCAACTGGAATGTTGACCAGAGCAGCCTCAGGTGGTCGACCTCTTACTTGGAGGTCAGGGCTTTCACATCCATGCTTTTTGAAAAAGAGATGAAAACTGCATAGACTTACAACCTAGCCTCAGAAGTCACAGAGCACCATTTCCACCATGCTCTATTGCTGGAAGCAGTTCCCTATAAAGGGAAGGGACACAGACCTCACCTCTCTTTGAAAGGAGTGATCAAATATTTGTTGCCACCTTTTAAAACTACCAAACATCCTAGCTGGTTTGGCTGCATAAAATGGTCCCAGTTTCGATTCTAGTCAAGGGCATGTACCTCTGTTGCAGGCTCCTCCCGGCTTGGCCCTTATCAGGGCTCATGCAGTGGGCAACCAAATCAATGTGTTTCTCTCACATAAATATTTCTCTGTCTTTCCCTCCCTCTTCTACTCTCCCTAAAACTCAAAGGGAAAATATCCTTAAGTGAGGATACACACAACAACAAAATTGTCACAGGACCTTGAAGCATGAATAGGATTTCAATAAACTTCATGCACTAAAGCTTTATTACCTAAAGTGGGTTGTTGTTGTTTTTTCCTGATTTTACATGGAATGTACATTATTTAAAATAATTCTATGGAAAAACATAAAGAAATTCATTCATTATCCTAATAAAAGGGTAATATGCAAATTGACCATCACTCCAACACACAAGATGGCTGCTTTCATGTGGATGCAAGATGGTTGCCACAAGAAAGCCAGCATAGGAAGGCAGTTGGGAGGGACCAGGTCTACAAGAGAGGGCAGCTGGGGGTGATCAAGCCAGCAGGGGAGGGCAGTTAGGAGGAACAAGGCCTGCAGGGGAGGGCAGTTAGGGGTGACCCACGCCTACAGGGGAGAGCAGTTTGGTTGGGGGAGAGGGGGAACCAGGCCTGCAGGGGAGGGCAGTTAGGAGTGACCAGGCCTTCAGGGGAGGGCATTTAGGGGCAAACAGGCTGACAGGGGAGAAGTTAGGCATCAATCAGACTGGCAGGGAAGTGGTTAGGGGTTGATCAGGCTGGCAGGCAAAAGTGGTTAGGAGCAATCAGGAAAGCAGGCAGGTGAGTATTTGGGAGCCAGCAGTCCTGTATTGTGAGAGGGATGTCCCAGATTGGAGAGGGTGCAGGCTGGGCTGAGGGACACACACCCTGTACATGAATTTCGTGCACCAGGCCTCTAGTTCAAGGAGAAAGCTATGTGTTTGGATCTGAGCTAGGAATTAAAGCTATAATCTTAAGACATAGTTCCTACCCTCAAGTTGTTTGCAACCTACTAAACTACCCATTATACCCCATCAAGAGGTACCACTATCATTTTGGTGCAACTCTGCCCAGTTTGACTAAAACAAGTGGAGATTAGCCTATACATAGTGTGCCATTTGTTTCCCCCAGGTACACAAGTGTGAGAATTTAGTTCACAGTATTAAATATTCTACAAAACTGGGGTGTGTGTTTTTTTAATGGATCATATGAATGGACCATTGTTTATTTAACTGTTTTCCTGTTGCTAGACATTTTTTGCTACTACAAAAATAATATTGTAACAAATATGCTTACACATTTTTAAACTTGTCTAACTCTTTAGGATAAATTTCTGAATTAGCTGAATTACCAATTCAGGGGGAAAATGTTAAAAGCTCTTGATTATAGCTTTCCAATTTGGTTTGCAAAACTGCTGTCCCACTGGCATTTCCACAGCATGTATGTGAGGAGCATCAAGCAGCAGAGCCCCTGGGAAGCCAGGCTGTTCCCCGATACAGGGTGGAGAGAATTGGCCCAGTCTGAATTGAGCTAAAAAATCCTGAAGAAAAAAAAAGCCAAAAGCCATGCTATAAACCACAATCAACTAATGACCACATAGGCTTGGCAATCAAAAATGGTGGATTCTAGGAAATAATTACTCCAGAGTCAGGGTAAATGAAAGACTTCGGTGGCTTCTAACATAGCTTTGGGGCAACATTCTGAAACAAAGTGTGACTTCAGGGACACTCAGAAACACGGGTTCAGTGTGGTGTGAGTTAGGGCTCCTTGGATGATAAGCAATAGGAACCAATCCTGGCTAATGTAGACCAAAAGGAAATGTACTGATTTCTCAGTGGCTTGGGAACAAGGCTCAGCAACCAGGACAGGACGGGCAGGAACTGGGCACTCCATGGGCAGGAAGCAGCACAGAGTGAAGGGTCTGAGACACAGAACTCTTCCCCAGGGTCACCTGGAGACAGCGCTGTGAATAATGAATGAGTTCAATAGGTTTCGAAGTGATGATTTTGCTCAAATTTCAGATGACAGGGAAAGTGGTCTGATGGACCTCAAAGGTTTCTCATGCCTCCCCTTAGGCCAGGGACAGGCAGGCATTGTAACTGCATTCATTTACCTTACTGAGCCCCTGCCTCCCCTTACCCTCCCCCCTCCCCCCCCCCACCGAAGTAGGGTGCTGTGGGAATGAACAGAGAACCAGGGACTGTTAGGCTTTGACAAGAAATGAACAAGAAACTAAACATGAGCCACAATGTGTAAGGTGCTATGCTGAAGTAGGTATGAATAACCTCATTAAAATAGATAATCCTGCTTTAACTTGCACTGAGTCTTTGGCTCTTCACTTCTCCCTTCTTTTTCATCTGGAACTCTGAGCTTTGACTCATTAACAACAACCAGGGAGCAAGTGGGCTGGAAGTAATATATATTTTTAAATATATTGTTATTGATTTCAGAACCATATCAGGTTCACACATTATCTAAAGCCGGGGTGGGGAACGTCCAGCCCATGGGCCATATAAGGCCCTCGAAATCATTTGGTGAGGCCCTGCCAAGGCATTAAGGGTAAGTTAATTAAACGTTTGACCAAATAGAGCAGGCTAATTTTTAAGATGATAATTTTGTGTGGCCCTAGAATTATGTTATAAATATCCTAATGGCCCTTGGCAGAAAAAACGGTTCCCCACCCCTGATCTAAAGCAAAGGTTCTCAGTCTGTTTAGAGCGACTGTAAGCTTGGCGAACAGAGTGAGAGTGCTGACCCTTTCCTGGGAAAGGATGTACATAAAAGCTCACGGGCTAGCTCATGCTCATGTCAGGGCCTCATAGCAGCCTGGGGAAGCTGTCCAGACATGGACTCCAGGCGAAGAGCCCCTGTTACAACCGGCTCTTCAACCACGTGGCCAGGCAGCTGCGGAAGCCGTGGGGGTGTGACCTCGGCTGGGAGAGACTCCTCCCGGGTGCTCTGAGCGGCAAATTGCAGCGGCGTCTTGCACAGGTTGCATGTCTCCTTTGATACGTATGTTGCAGATTTGTCCTTAGAAATACAAGCTCCATGTGGGAAATGCCTCCTCTGTCGACACCTGGATGTCAGAGCGGACTCTGTCATTCTTGCCATTCTTGCCCTTGCTTCAACCTTTGGCTTCTGACGAAATGGTGCTTTGCAAAGCTCAACTGATGTCTTGCAGGGATTTACGAGAGCTCCTCTCCTGGTGCCATTGAGGAGAATGGACTATCCACCACCTGCTGATTGCCTCACATCTTTGGTTTTTCTCATCAGAGGTCCCCATTTGGTTCCCCAAAGCAGCCAACACAAAGTTAAAGGTGAGAGCAGTCAGGTGGCTATTGCCATGGCAGGCAGACCTCCTCGCCACAGCAGCTGCCTCAGTCCTTTTCATATCTCGTCGGTCTGAAATGCTCTGCACCAAACCGTGGGCCCTTACTCAACCATTCCCAGGAGTCTGCAGGCCGTGCCTGGGGCAGGTAAATGATGAGATGAGGAAGGAGTCACGCATGGAAGGGCATCGAGCCAATGCCTTACATAACAGACCCAGTTTCCACTGTCAGAGAGCAATGTGTGAAATGAAAGTCCCTGCGTAGTCATTAATGCGTAATGCCTCAGTCACTGCCTGAAAAATCAATCTTTACTGCCTCGATGAGGGAAAAAGCAATCCCCCCGCTCCCCCAGGCCCTGGACCAGGAGTCTATTTTGGCCACTTGGGCATCACTCCGACGCAGCTCACAGACATGACAGAGTGTAATAGCTTCACAGAGAAGCAGAGGGGGTGGTTCGCTCAAACACCACTTGCCATATTTAAGCAAATGACCTTCTTCACAGCTCCGCCTGCCTGTAGGATGCTCTGTAGCTGATGGATGGCCCCAACCCCAGGAGACTGGTGACAATACGTGGGGGTTACCTCCGTGCACACCAAAATATTCAAACCATCTACTCCCACAGCTCCAGGGCTTGTGCCAAAATCGGTGTGCACCTTCCTTGGGTTTGTATGTGTTCATTTATTAAGCAGTGATGATCCTCCAGGACCTGCTAAGAAAAAATATGTTTTTTTTAATTTTAGTTTTTGTTGTTATTTTCTGCCTTTGTGGTCTTCCTGCTGTGACCCCAGGCACCTCCTAGTAGAGGCTGTGCTGTCTCCAAGACTACGACCTACCCAAAAAATATATTTGTGTTTCCCAGGGGGTGAGCCTTACCCAGTTCTCTTTCCCCACCCCGTGTAAGGAAATCCCAGTGTTTGACGAGCACTATAACAGGCTGTCAGGGTAAACTATCTGGCCAGAGGGTATAAGTAGCTGCTTTATGCTGATGCATTCACACGATGATTACTAGAGTAAGGAGCACATGTGTGTGGGATCCTCATTGGGCAAGGTGGCTGACACTTCCTCTCAGCCTCCTTCGGGGTCACCTTCATCAGCTGGGGCCAGTTCTGCCTGCCCTAGGGGGACATGGACAATGCCAAGTGGCATTTTAGGTCCATCACAGCTAGGGAGGTGGGGGAGTGCTGCCTGCATCTGCTGTAGGATGCTATTAAACATTCTCTGATACGCAGGACGGACCCATAATGGTCCAGCCCAAATGTCAACAGTGCCAAGGTTGAGAAACCCTGATGACATCCAATAAGGTGCTCCCACCACCGCACGACATTCCAAGTGATCTATGGCATACACACAAACACATCTGGACTAGGGGGATTGTCCCCCTTCTTCACCTAAACTTTGCAAAAATGTATGGAATGTGTCTAACCCATGCAAGGGCCCGTGGGGGGGGGGGGACAATGGCAGCTAGGATAGCGTCTCTGTCTTCCAGAAGCTTCAGTCCAGCGGCGGAGACAGACACATGAACAAACTACACGATGTAATGAACATAAGCCAGAAAGCTGTCTCAGCTAAGAAGGGCTGAGAACCTGGGAGGAAGAGATGAATGAGTCTCCCAGCTGCAATGAGTTTTTCCAAAGGAGGATTTGCACTGACGGGACTTTATAGACAAGGAAGCCTCAGCTGACAAAGGCGGGGGGAGGGGAAGGGTGGTACTGAAGGCTTGGGAAAGACTAAGCAAAGACACACAGAGGCTGCAGGGTGTGAGAGGACCAGAGGAGCTGTGCTGCTGGCCAGCCCGGGGCTGCATGGTGCATCAGGATGGAGAATGAGGCCGACTTCTTTTTGTTGCACTGACTTTCTTTAAATAACACACCACATATTTCCATTTCAGATTGTCATAGCCTCCCCATTCCTTTGCTGTGGTAGCATTAACCTTCAGTAGAAAATCTTGCCATTTCAGTGCAGTGTTTAAAGGGGAAAGGAGTTTTCACCCAAAAAGTAATTTATAAAGTTCCTCTTGAGGCCAGAACTAAATAAGATCCTGCACTTGGTTCAGTCACTAGTAATCTCATGTGAGCCACATTTCACATATTTGGAAGGATCTCAAAATCGTAGATTCTAGGGATGGGAGAGAGCTCAAGAAATGCTAAGGTTTGGTTTTGTCCAGTCTGGCCAGATAAGCTCTGGTTACCGCTATGTTGCACATGAGACAATCATATGTCTGCACATTTCAGACAGAGAAGAAGGCTATATTAAATGGCAGGATGTTTTTTTGTTTTTGTTTTTGTTTTTTTTTTACCAGTGCATTGGTTAAGAGGTACAGTTCTCCAGATTTGGGGGGGCCCAGTAACCATTGTCCAAACGGTTCTTCCCAGAGATGACTGTCCAGAGAACAAGGGGGTAATCTTAGCAGTGTGTGCGTGTGTGTGTGTGTGTGTGTGTGTAAGCAAGCCTAAAAAGCAATAGGAAGCCATTCAAGCTTAGGATTTATGGGGGTGAGGTGTCCTCATTTATGTACCAATTGAGGGATCCAAGCCAGAGAGATTTCCTAGAAGCAGATGTGGACAAGAGTCAAGATGGCCAATAGTCAGAAGTCAAAGTCCATCTGGATAGAGTGTCTGACCAGGGACTGTTTAGGGACTGGAGCCCTTTTGGGAAATCCGGGCCTTTTGGCAGAGCAGACAGCTCCCCTTTGGTGAGAGAGGTGGGGAGCCCCCCCAGGGACCCTCACTGCTTGTGGCCGCCAAGTCTTCCAAGTGCTCCAGCCCAGACTTCTCTAAATCCAGACTCCCTGGGGGCCCTCCCACCCGATTCAGAATCTCTGCCTTTGGTTACAGTTTGAATGGAGATGACCTTGAGTTTCCTTGGCAAAAATGCACCTCTTTTCATTTCAACATTTCCGATGTGGGGTCGGCACTCCATCCTTTGCCCCACTCTGAGGCAGGGCCCTCCCCAGAGAGAGCCCTGGTTTTCTTTCTAAAGGACCTTCCTAGCTTACCATAGCAACTGGATTATTTCCCCAATACAAGTCCACTTGATGTGTGACTCAGAGAGTTTCTTTTGTCAGGTCAGGAGATGAAGGAGGAAGCTACGGGGAAATCCCAAACCCTTAGCCAGCCCAGTTCCTACAGCAAGCCTTACCCCAAAGCCAACCTTCTACATGCAACCAATGAACCGAAGACAGATGCATAAAAGACAGATGCTTTTTGTGGTACCCCATAAATGTTTTATGAGACCCTTTTATGGCAGCCTGTAATCATTTACTTATCTTTTGCTGGACCCAGAGATGGGTCCCCTTCTGCTCAGAAGAAAGGAGGCAATTTCCTACAAAACAGGCCAGGGTGGAAGCCTTGGCAGGGAGAAGAAAGTGGCGAGCTCCTTCCTGGGCTTGGCTTCTAGGTATTGGTGATATCCTCAGAGATAACGCCAACCAGGGTGAGAGCAATGCCCGGCAGCTGCCTCCCTCTCACCCCCCAGAAGCCAAGGCCACCCTACAAGGCTCCTGGCCACTGGCTCCCTGCAGGAAGTCAGTTGTGTATTTGCACAAGAAGTGAGTGCTCAGAACAAATGCACCAAGCTGCCACTGGTTAATGTTTCATTGGAGCAGATGCAGGGACTTATCAAATCTGCTCCAGGTGACCTTGTTAAAACACAGAGACACCTCTTGGCCTGTGACATGTTGCCAACTTTTCCAGCACTACCAGTGATTCACTGACGTGATTCTGTGAAGGCACGGGACAGCTGTGTTATGCTAAGGGCCTGTTCTACCTTGCGTCCCAGGTCTTCTTTTGGGAGTCTGGTGGGGTAGGGGTTCTACAAACTGGTTCTCAGAAGCCATGGTCTCAGTGTTATCAGTGGAAGTGGAGTTCTCGGGTCCCTCGAGGAAAAGAATTTCCTGAGGCCCCCATGGGAGGGTGGAGTTTCATGGAAAGCTTTATTGATGACGTAAAATTGAGGGTACCCCCCTCCCAGGTCCCATCTCCATCCATCCCACAGTGGGGAAAGTCCAATCTAGTCTTCAGTAGGCCCAGAATAAGACCGCTTCCCAGAATTTCTGCTCCATGTGAAAGTCCAGGCCAGTCCAGGCCAGCATCCTGCATGTGGAGGCTGCATGGCCATGAGCCATGAGGCTGCTGAAGGCCACATGGCTGTGGAGGCAAGTGCATGGGCGAGTGTGGGTCACGGAGCAAGAAAGAGCAAGTGAACGCCCAAGCAAGAGAGAGGGAACGCCTTGGAGACTTTAACTTTCCAGGATTTTGTCAGTCACCCTCCTTGCCAATGACCTTTTTCCTAGGCTAGACCGACAGATAAGCATCTTCCCTACATCACCCCGACTTCACTGCGCATGTACCCATCTCCCCTTTGGTTCCCTTCCCCCACTGATCTGCAGGGAATGGACCAGTGGTTCCCCGGGAAGCGTGAAGCTATAGCTTCCTGGTGACGCTGCCCAGATGACCGTGCTTGTAATGTCTGGCCTCCCCTTTGCTCTTTTCCTATTGTTAAAATCAACCATCTAGCCGAAACCGGTTTGGCTCAGTGGATAAAGCATCAGCCTGAGGACTGAAAGGTCCCAGGTTCGATTTTGGTCAAGGGCATGTACCTTGGTTGCGGGCACATCCCCAGTGGGGGTTGTGCAAGAGGCAGCTGATCGATGTTTCTCTCTCATCGATGTTTCTAACTCTCTATCCCTCTCTCTTCCTCGCTGTAAAAAATCAATAAAAATATATTGTTTAAAAATTAGCCATCTAATTATGACAACAACATCAGGAAGAGCCTCCTTCCTCAGCCTGACCCTCTGAGGAGCTCAGCTGCTATAGGGACTTCGTGCCTGACTGTGACTATCACTCCCGGAATTTGAGCTGCGGATTATTCATCAGAATCTCTGGAATGCTCCTGCTCAGAGCTACTGTGTGCTGACAGCCAATGGTTGATTCTTACAAGGTGTTTACTTGTGTCCTCTAATGGAACCCACACAAGGATCCTGTGCTCATTTCACAAGAAAGAAATGCAAGTTCACCACCCCTGGGCCAGGAAGACTCAGCTGCACGTAGGAGACCAGACACCCCGGTTTGAACACCCATCGAGGAAGTTGCTATTTGAAACTCTAGGCCTCCCCGTGGGAAAAGGACACCTCGGGGTGCCTTGGGTGTGGCTGTTGTGGGGGAGCAATCTGCCCAGGAGTGGGGAGCAGTGAGGAAACCCCAACCAGCTCTTGCCAGCAGAAGCAGCTCTGTGCCTCCTTTCCCAAGAGAAGCTGAAATCTAGGTTTTGTTGTTTCTGGGAAATCTAGTTTTAAATGCTGGTAATTGATTTTTAAAAAAGAAACAAAACAAAACTTGTTTAACACTCTGCAGACAAAATAACACATGCTTGTAGGCTGGCTGGCAACTTCTAGGTTAGGCTTTCCACTAGATATAAAAATACAAACATAGAATAGAACAAGACCACCCCCCCTCAAGCCTCCCCCCTCCCCTCACTGTGAAATATACTTTCTATTAGACTGTGTTAAAATTCTCCAAATTCAGAATGAAGTTCTAAAAGTAGTATTGCTTAGGTATTTTTGTCACTACGTCTATTTTTTTATATTAATACCACCTTCTATTCATAGACAGTTTACATAGGGATTTGCAATCCAGGGTATTATCCTGTTGACTGCTCCCAAGGGAACTGTGAGAGGGGCACTGTCTTCTCTCCGTCTGCTCACAACGATGCTGAGCCTAAGCGAGGCTTGGCGACTGACTCAGAGCCATGTGACTCTGCATTGGCCCAACCAGGTTTCCTGACTCTGACTGACCCTTTCAATCAGTAAACTTTGATTTTAGTCTCTCCCACCAATACCAGTACACCAATAACTAGTCTTTACTCCAGGCCGGACAGCTTTTTTCAAGTGACCTCTAGTCATTAAATAGAAAAGAAGTAATGAGTGTCCCTTAGCTCATTCAAGGGCCCACTAAGGTAGAAGGGAATGTCTCTTCACCTTGCGTTGGGGACCTCAGAGTGAAAGGAAGAAGGGAAACCCTTGTGCTTGTTTGCAACGCTGTGAGCAGAGATGCACCGGGCATGTTATGGGGAGGCGGCCGGTGGCTTTCTCCGGAGGGTGCCTGAGTTCCTGCAGGAGGGCGGGGTTCGTGATCTTCACTAGCACTAAGTCAAAGATTAGGCAGCCATAGATGGTGAACAAATGGTAGTGATGCAGGTCCAACCGTCTCTTGTTTGGTCCTGGGCATCCTTCAGCGACGCACAGCTGCTGAACTGAAATATCATTGTTGACATCTACACATAAGGAACTGTTTGACATTGAAACTGGGACTCAAAAGAACTGTTGGCACAGAAACTCACTACAGACTGATTCATTTGCCTCTCAGCATAACCATTATTGCTTGTCTCATTTCGGTTCTTACAAGTGTATTTCTTGTAGCACATGATCTCACACATCTAGGGAAAATGGTGAGCAACATAAACTGATGAACAAAAACAGAACCTCAGAGGGATGATAGGGGAGGGGAGGGAGAAGGGGAAGAGATCAACCAAAGGACTTGTATGCTCCATATAAGCAAACCAGTGGTCACAGACAACAAGGAGGTGGGGGCATACATGGGGAGGGGTTTGGGATGGGAATGGGGAGATGAGGACAATTATGTGTTAACATAATCAATAAAAAATAAATAAATAATTTTTTTTTTTTAAAGCTTAGGCAGCCTTCCTCAATCTGAAAGCCCATCTCTCCCCCACACCTTTGTTCTATGGGGAAGAACGGGCTATCTTGTGCCAGGAATTAGTCATCACCATCCAATGTGCTCATTGTCTTTCTTGCCTGTCAATTCCTTATGATCACCGAGCAGGCTGTGTTCCTTCAGGACAGGCCTCCCCAGTGGCTACAGCCTGATCTGCCCTCAGACTCTTACTAGTTCCTTCTTAAAGGGCCCTAGCCTTTATTTCCTGTAATGAACATTGCAAAACACTTTTGAATAAAATTCTCCCTTTTAAATGAGGCAATAATTACATCACGCTAACCATTGCATGTTAAGAATATGTCTAAAGCAGAATAAAGTGTACAATAAAATAGCAGGCGTTTCTTCTGTTTAGAAGGCTTTCTGAGTAGTGCAAGAACTTTTCTGTAGCAAATCTTCTCACCAGGTGGGGCCTAGAGGGTTAGCTATGCTGTCGCCTTTACAACTGTTTGTGGGAGACAGTGTGTGGAGGATTTTTATAATGCAGGGTGGGGAGCCCCGAAAGACAACCTCCTGGAGAACCACAGTACAGGTGTGGAGCCGGAGGCCTGGATTTGCTACCCAGCCTTGCACCAGCTGGTGGAGTGACTGAGGACAAGCCATCTTACCTCTCCAGGCTCTGAGTTCCTCATCTCTCAGAGAAAATGCCTTCTGGGGACAGGAAGTCAGAAGGGAAAGGGAAAACAAGAACAACATCTTATTCAGAACCCACCGGGCTGCAGGTCCCACCCTCTGTTTAATCCTCACATGGGGACGTTTGGATCCGTGCCCTAAGCTACACAACTTGTAGTTGGAAAAGACGGAATCCACAGCTGGGTCTGTCAGACCCTGACATTGAGCTCTTGGCCACCACTCAGTTCTCCAGCTCTGCCAGTGAAGGAAAAAAGACTAGCTCCTTGAATGAGTTTGCTCAGAGCTCCCCTAGCACAGTCCACTCACTGGGTAGCTTACACAACAGAAACGGTTTGCTATCAGTTCTGGAGGCCAGAAGTCAAGATCAAGGCACCAGCAGGGTTGGTTCTTGGGAGGCTGTGAGGAAAGATCTGTCCCAGGCCTCTCCCCTGGCTCCTGGTGGTTTGCTGGTAAACTTCAGCATTCCTTGGCTTGTAGATACATCACTCCCATCTCTGCCTCCAGGTTCACAAGGCCTTCCCCCTATGTCTATATCCAAATTTTCCTCTTTTTACAAGTCCTACTCTACTCCAGCATAACCTCATCTCAACTAATTCCATCTGCAATGACCCTGTTTCCAAATAAGTACACATCTGAAGTTCAAGGGGTGGTCTTCCATTTATTTGGCAGGGACACAATTTAACCCATAATGCAAAGGAGTCTGAGGGAGTGGCTATGGCACCAGCTAGAAGCATAAAATGTGTTCTGAAGCCTTGTGCATTTTCTTTCAAAGTCACACCAATTAAGCACTCAACTCCATTGTTACATCGCTATCTTCTACACTAATAAAAGAGAAACATGCAAATTTACCATCACTCCACTATACCCACAAACCACACCAACCAGCCAATCAGGAGTGAGTATGCAAATTAACCCAACCAAGATGGCAGCTGGCCACTGAGCTGGAGCAAGCAGGAAGCTTGGGTTGCCTCAGCAATGGAGGAAGCCAAACTTCCTGGCTGGCCCTGGCCTCCATTCAAGGAGGTACTGAAAAAAAAGAAAGAAAGAAAAAAAGGAGGGGCTGGGACCTTGGGTTTTGGGGGTTGGGGGAAATCAGGCCAGGATGGGATGGCAGGGGCTGTTGGAGGTAAGCAGACCAGCAGGGGGTCCAGCTGGTGGTGAGCAGGCTATCAGTGGGGGTCAGTTGGAGGCGATCAGGACAGGGTGGGGGGTGGCAGGGCAGTTTGGAGTGAGCAGTCCAGCAGTGGGGCAATTGGGGGTGATCTGGCTGGTGAGGGGGCATTTGGGGGCAAGCAGGCGGACAAGCAGAATGGTTAGGGACAGTCAGACAGGTAGGCAGTAGGTGAGTGGCTGAAGCCAACAGTCCCGGATTGTGAGAGGGGTGATTGACTGCTGGCTTAGGCCTGATCCCTGTAAACCAGCAGTAGGACATCCTTCGAGGGGTCCTACTGCTGGTAGAACCTACAGATTGGAGAGGGTGCAGGCCAGGCTGAAGAACACCCCCCTCCATGCATGAATTTCGTGCATGGTGCCATTAGTGTAATATAAAAACACTTCCCAAAAGTCTGTGAGCAAAATGAGAGATCTCTAAAGCAGCTCCATACTGATGCTGAGGATCCAAGACCCCGTGTGCTTTTCATGTGCTTACGGGCTCTTCGTACCAAGTGTGAAAGCCCTGAGGTGAGACGCCTGCAAGGGGAAAAGGCAGGTGTGGCCTCAGCAGGTGTGAGGAACCTTGACTTAGACCTGGCTGAACAAGAAGCCACACAGATGAAACAGACAAGACACAGACTACGTCTAACCAAGTCAGCAACAAACCAGACCGGTGAGGATACACCTGCCCAGAGCCCTGTAGGAGCTGTGTGACTTTTTTTCATTCTCCTCTCTTTCCTTTTTAAAAGAAACCAGCATCATGCAGGCACTGTTCATCCCATTTCCCCCACACAATGGCTTTTGAAGAACACGCTTTTGAAGTGCAGGTACCTTGGTGTTTGGGGACAAAGATGATGGTTGTGGTAGCGATAGGCTTTGTAACGCACTCATCAGATTCATGTTTTTCTATGACAATGAGTGTGCCTCATGTAATAGAACTCACCGGCGACACTCACCATGGCCATACGGTTCTTTTTTTCCCTAGAAATAACATTCTCAAAGGTGACAAAGGACTCTCTGACAAAGGCCCAGCAATGGGAGTGAGAATGACTCAAGTGACAAAAAGGACTTCTCAGTGTGGTGAGTGGATTGCACCCACGATTCGTGACCAACAAGCAGGTGGAGCCCCTGCATTCCTCACCCAGAAGGACGTGCTGCCAGCCCAGCGGAGCTGCACGCCAGCCAGGACCCAAGCCAGAGAGCCTCCAGTGAATGGGGCTCAGAAGACAGCACCAGGCACCTGTAGGGCATGGACAGAGAGGTGGCATTCTGCTTCCATTGGCTGAAAACATGGAGACCACAGTGTCCCTACCTTTCCCCTGCCCCTCTATTAGGAGAAATAAGAACTTGACAATGGCATTCACTGTCCACTCAGCAGAAATATCCATCAAAGTTAGACTACGGTCAAGAAGACATCTCCTAAGAAGGAGTATCCCACAGGGTCTGGCCAGGGACAAGCTTGAGAACACGTCTGGCCTGGGGTTATGGCCTAGAGCAGCCATGGGGCTACAGCTCCATTCAGGAGAAATCCCTACCGACCCCTGGGTTCTCGAAGCTGTGCACAGAATGCCGAGACTCTGTGTTAGCCAACGTGGTGACCAGTCCCTGAGTACAGCATGTGGTGACAGGGGAGAGGGGGTTCACAGGGGAGGAGGGCAAAGAGATAGAGAACTGCCCTGGCCAGTGTGGTTCAGTGGTAGAGCATTGGCCCACCAACCTGAGGGTCGCAGGTTTGATTCCCTGTCAAGGGCAAGTACCTGGGTTCCAGGGCATATGCAGGAGGCAACCACTAGATGTGTCTGTCTCATATCCATCTCTCTCTCTCTCTCTCTCTCTCTCTCTCCTTCCCTCCCTCCCTCCGTCCCTCCCTCTCTCCAGTCTCTCTAAAAAATCAATGGAAAAAATATACTCAGGTGAGGATTAACAAAAATAAATAAACTGAAATAGAGATGGGGACCGGCAGCTGCCAGGGTGCTTGGCCTCCTGCCAGGGCAGCTCTGCTGGGGCGGAAGACTGGCTCCCGTCCCCGGGGAGACCGCTTTCCTCCGAAGCAGGGCTGTTTCATCAGGCTCTTCCACAGCCCGGAGAGGATGTCCTGTGAGGCCCCGACTCCCTGTGACCTGGTTTCCCCTTCTGCCTCAGCCATGGCAGCCTCCCGGGCACCCTGGTGACAGGAGCCCACGCTGGAACGGTGTCCACTGGGCCTCAGACACTGACATTTATTTATTTTTTTTTTTTATTTATTGTTTGAAGCATTACAAATAGTAATACATATGTTTCCTTCCCCCTCTTTGACCTACCCCCCAACCTCCCTTCCCTCCCCCCCTGCATATGCCTTCACCTGCCCCCACCCCACCCATGTCTCATATCCTTTGGTTATGTTTATATGCACGCATACAAGTTCTTCGGTTGATCTTTTACAGCACCCGCCCCCTCCGCCCAACCTCCCTTGCCTTCCCACTATAGTTTGACAGTCTGTTCAGTGGTTCTTTATCTCTATAACTATTTCTTTTCTTTGAAAAATCTTGCAACTGCAGACTAGAGAAAAAGATATAATAACAAAAAATGTTTGAGTCCCAATTTCAATGTCCAACAGTTCTGATACCCAGTTTCAATGTCAAACAGTTCCTTATGTGTACATGTCAGCAATGATATCTGGATAATGGACAGATGGTGGCAATGCAGGTCCGACTCTCTCTGGTTTTGTCCTGGGCAACCTGCAGCGACACACAGCTGCTGACTGCTAGCGAGGACACTGACGTTTACATGAAGCAGGAACAGTTTCTGAAGACTGTACATCTCTCAGCTCTCCCTGTCCTCTCAGATCCCAGCCCTCTGCTCTCTCTCTCTCCCGTCAGCTCCCTTGGCAGCTGGGACAGACAGAAGGAGCCAGACACCCAGCCAGGGCTGGAGCCACTGGCCTGGGGCCCCGTGTCCTCCGGACCACATTTCCTGCTGCCTGCCCCACCTTCCAAACCCCAGGGAGAGCTCGAGGGAGATGTGTATTGTAAAGCCAGACTGTCGCAGTCTGCTTTGTAGCCTAATTTCTGGTGAGTTCCGTTTGTGTGAGTTATTGCTCACAGTGGCTTATTAGTGCTCAGAAAAGAGAGGAAGATCTAGTTCCTGGATGGCAAAGCGGAGGATCAAATCCCCCAGCACAGTGTCCAGGCCTGGGGACAACAGGCAGCTCTATGGGCCCTTCCAGCCAGCTGCCTCTCCTATCGGTTCATCGTGTGCTTCTCAGAGTTTTCTGAAAACCAGTGGGATTCTTCAAGCAAGGTGGACTCAATCCACAGAAAGCGAAGTCCGGTGATGACGGGGGAGGGAGGGAGGGGCAGAAATGGTCCCTAAGGTGCAAAGGGGACAAGTGGTGGAGTACTATGTAATTTAAGTGCATCTTGAGACTCCCTAAACCGAATAGGGAAGAATACCATGCTGGTTACATTAAACACACACACACACACACACACAACTGCCAAAGAGAGGAATAAACCTAGTTATGATGCTCAACCTGTGGTGGGGGCCTCCAGCCCTCAGGCCAGTGCCTCCCAGCCAGCGTGTTTGTCCCTCCCAGTGGAGGCCTGTTTAATTGCTGTGACTGGGAGATGCTCCTGGCATCTGGTGGGGTAGACGTGAGGGATACTGCTAAATGCCCTGCAACACACAGGACGGCCCCCACGACAGACTTCTCCAGCCCAAGATGTCCAAGTGCCACCTTTGAAAGCATTGCCTTCAGACCAAGATTCTCCTCCTCTCTCACCAGCTCACTTGCAGCTAATCCAAACAACAAGTGTGTGTGTGTTATGGGAGACATTCACAATAGAGACGGAGCACGTACATGGAGCCCCAGAGCAGTGAACGTTGATGGCAAGAGGACCAGGGATGGGCTCCAGCGATTCTCTGGTTACCGCATTGTATTCTGTGGTCCCTTGAGCGACCAGCCACTGACTGTGTTATTGTCAAGTGACAAGCAAAGAAAGTTCAACGGCCCCCAGCCCCTTGAGGGTTTATAATAGGAGATGGTTAGTAAAGAGGAGGCAGGGATAGAAGGGTGAGAGGGGCAAGTGAGAAAACTGGAAGAAGGCCACTCCAGTGGTGCCAGTGCTGGAGTGGCAGGGATTCTGAGAAAGGGTGAGGGAGGACCGCGTTATCACAGGTGAGTGGGGTGGCAGTACAGGAATGTGCGAGACGGCCTGGAGAGAGCGCCCATCTGCACCTCGTTCATCCCCACTTTCACTGAAACATGCACCGCATGCTCCCAGGCCCGCACAGATCCCAGGCTCAGTCCCCACGTCCAAGCACTCGCAGTCAGGTCAGACAGATACAATTCCTACACAAATAAGCAAGCCAGAAGAATGTGACTCTGGGAGGCACAGCAAGCACATGTTACAGTGAAAGGAACCATCGCTGCACACGGTAGGACTTGCATTTGACCTGGGCCCTGGAGTGCAGAGAGGGGTGGGGGTGGGAAATGGGGGGCGGCGCTGAGCTCGTCTTTCAGCCCTAGACCAGGCCTATGGGTGAGGGTTTGTCTGTCGTGCTGACAAGACAAGAATCTCTGTCAAGGGGGTTTTGGCTTAAGGCATTTGTTCTGGCTTGTCTTTCGGTCACTCAGTAAAACTCTCTGTGCTTCATTCTCTCTCTCTCTCTCTCCTCTTTCCAAGCAGTAAGACCAGACCTGCTCTTGTTAAGAATCACGGACCGTGTACAACCTCTACGGAAAACAGTTTGGTGGTTCCTCAAAAATGTAAAAATAGAACTACCTTATGACCCAGCAACTCCACTTTTGGGTATTTGTTTGAAGAAATCCAAAAACACTAATTCCAAAAGATATGTGCACCCCATGTTCATTACAGCATTATTTACAATAGCCAAGATATGGAAACAACCCAAGTGCCCATCATTAGCCAAGTAGATAAAGATGTGGTACATATGTACAATGGGTTATTACTAGGCCATAAAAAAAAAAAAGAATGAAATCTGCCTGGCTGGTTTGGCTCAGAGGTTGGGCATCAACCTATGAACCAGGAGGTCATGGGTCGATTCCTGGTTAGGGCTCATAACCAGGGTGGGATATGCAGGAGGCAGCTGATCAGTGATTCTCTCTTAACATTGATGTTTCTATCTCTCCCTCTCCCTTCCTCTCTGAAATCAATAAAGATATGTATTTTTAAAAAAGAATGAAATCTTACCACTTGTCCAGCATGGATGGACACAGAAGTTATCATGTTAAGTGAAATAGATCAGACAGAGAAATACTAGGACCACACGATTTCACTTATGTACGGAATCTAAAAAACAAAATAAATGAACATACAACACAGAAATAAACTCATAGATACAGAGAACAAATTGATGGATGCCAGATGGGAGGGGGGTTGGAAGGCTGGGTGTAAAAAAAAAAATTAAGAATTAGAAATGGGTGGTTACAAAATAGTTGCAAGGATGTAAAGTGAAGCCTAGGGGATAGAGCCAATAATATCATAATAATATGTGTGGTGCCAGGTGGGTACTAGACTTACTGGAGGAAGATCACTTTGTAAGTCATATAATGGTCTAACCACTACGCAGTACACCTGAAACTCATGTAAGATAACATTGGACGTCAACTGGAATTGCAAAAGAAAAAGAAGGAGCCACAGCCCATTTGAAGCCCTGGAGCTTAGTGGGGAGATGATGGATATCAGCGAGTTCAAGGGAGATGCTGGTGGTTAGAACTCACAGGCCACCTCATGCTGCTGCCTCTCACGTGCCTCTGGCCTCGCCCCATCACCATACTCAGAAGACTAACCCGGCAAAAAATCACAGGCGTTAAAGATGTACCAATATTTTCAACGGCCTGAACATTTACCGGCATCCAATCTTCCCCAGAGCCGCCAGCAAGCAGTCAGATGGCCGGCCCTGGGAGCTTTCTCCTCCACAATGCACTCACGGAGAGGTCAGCAGCCGGACACAGAACGCGGAGCAGGGTCCTGAATAAACACAGACAGTTTAATCAGCCATGAAGAAACCCGAGAGTGGACTGAAAGTGCTTTGTCAGGAGGCCAAGCGAGGCCCCTGCCCTCAGAAAGGCGAGGAAGGTTGGAGGTCACGTTAGCAGACCACAGGGGCCCAGTGGGGAGACTCAAAACAGAAAAAGGGAGAAAAAAGGAGGATATATATATATATAATACTTTGAACAATAAAGGTTTTTTTTAATTAAAATTAAACACACACAAACACACACACACACACACACACACAAAAAAAAAAAAAAAAAAAAAAAACAACAGAATTGAACCTGGAAAACATTATGCTCAGTGAAATAAGCCAAACTGAGAAAGACAAATATCACATGATCTCACTTATTTTGTGGAATCTAATGAACAAAATGAATTGACTAACAAAATAAGAGCTGAAGCAGGGAGGCGTGGAACAGACTGATACCTCAATGTGGGTTGAGGGGAAAAGAAGAGATAAACTAAAGAACTTATATGCATAGCCCATGAACACGGCCAATAGGGTAGTGAAGATGGAGTCGAGGGAGGACGGTGTAAGGGCTGGGAGGAGGGGGGAGGGGGAAATGAGAGATAATACTATCAACAACAAAAAATATATTTAAAAAGAAAAAAAAAAAGACAAAAACAGAAGTGGGGAGGGGGAAACTGGCATCTGGGCATATTCCAAAGGACCTGGCAAATGTTCCCTAGAAGGAAGACAAAAATGTAGCTCAATAAGAAGGGAAGACACTGTAAAACCACTGCAACTCCTAAGAGTTGGTTATTTCTTCAAACCTCTGTCAACCTGTCATCTCTGATTTCAGGTTCCTTGGTGTGCTTGAAAGACATCTTTATTCAAATGACATCAATGTCATTTACTTGCATCTAAAAAAAAAATCAAGGTCAAGCGATGTTGGTACGCGAAAGGGAATTTAGATGAATGAGGGCTGACTCCCAGTCTCCGGCCCTGTAATTACTTCTTTGTAAGCCTGAATACCCAATCAGATGGGCGCCTTCGACACACTTGGTGTCATATTTATGGCATACCTTTAAACAATGAATCTGGAGACTCCGGCAGCATCGGTGTCCAAATATAGCCAAGCCTGTTTATGTTTTTAATTGAAAATCAAACCATTTCAGACGAACACATCTAGGGCATCACAGAAAAAATGCATGTTGTTAGGTAACTCTTGAGAGTATTTTGCAAACCGTTAAAGTAATCTGATATCATGCTGTAGCTTTAAAAGATGTTTCTCAGCTATGATTACGATTGGAATGAAATCAGGGGTAGCATTCAAAACAGTCTGCCGCACAACAAGGTTTGCCTAAGTATTCTGATTCCGCTAGAAATCCATTTCTTTTAGGATGGTTTTGCCATTCCCCATTGGCTGACGTAACATGGTCGGTTTGTTCTCATTCCAATTAAAGATGCAATTTATTGAAGAGTCTTTAACTTCGTTCAGGCAAAGCTTTCTATTAATGTTACCAAGCATTGATGGCTTTCTAATTGGACATTCTCAGCAGGCAGGAGAACTCTCCTTTCAAACTCTCTGATTCTGCGTGAAGCAACTCTTATTTCTACACAGAGTCTTTGATTTCTGCGGTCTGGCCTGGTACCATGTTGATTCCCTTATGCTCAGTCTAATTTACTTTAGGCCCAGGTCTGTGGGCCTCAGTCTGTTGGGGCCAATGATGTGTATAAAGGAGCTGATTTGTAGAGGAGGACAGTGCGCTATTTTTAGTGAATTTTTGAGGATTAGAAAAACTTAAACCAATGGAGGGGTCCCATCTGCTGGGATTTCTTAGGAGAAAATGACTTTTCAAGGGGTGTGGAAATTATCAAGAAAGTAATGTTCTCTTGAAATGATGTGTACTGCTAGTAGGTGCACACACGGAGTGTTAGCGGGATAGCAAGAGGAAGTGGCGTCTAACATGAGGGCATGGATTGCTGTTTTCAAGGCTAGATGAACAAAAGACCAATGCACATGTTCCCCGTCAATCTTTTAATTAAAAAAAAAAAAAAAAAAAAAAAAAGCTGGTGGCACTCGAGTGTTCAGGATAATAAAGGGTATGTGAGGTATGAGTAGAAAAACCACAGTACTGGTATGGTGCCAAGTGGCTATTGGAAATATGGGGGTGGGGATGAGGAGGGGGGGAGAAGACACTTTGTAAAATATGATTATCTAACCACTACGCTATACACCTGAAACTAATCCAAATAATAGTGAATGGAAACGGTAGCTGAAAAATACAATTTTTTAAAATTTAAATTAAAAAAACACATATACCAATGGTGAGTTAAACAAGAAAAACAGGATCCTCCCCCCCCCCCCCCCCGCGCGCCCCCCTTTCTCTCCCCCCCCCCCCCCACGTTTATTAATATTCACACTGAGCTGTGTTTGGTTACCATGGGTGTGTGGTATCTGATGTCACAGGCCACACCATATAACATCACAGGGGCCAAGACAGGCAGGAAGAGAGGTGGGGCCTTGTTGGAGTCATACAAACAGCCCAGTGTGCTGGCTGCAAGCCTGGGTGTGCTAGTCCTGCTGAGCCCAGCCTCACCTCTTCTCCGGCCTCCACCTGCCCCCTAGTGGTCAGCTGTGGGAAAGCGTGGGCGTGCACCTGCAGGTCTTTGAAGGGATTGAAATGCCAGTCCCTCTGAGCTCCCCTCCCCCAGCTGTTCCCAGACACTGTCTGTGGGGTTCCTGGAGAATGCCAGGGGCTTTGCCTGCGATGCACTGGAGTCTATCTACAATAGGATGAACACCTCCATTTCCTGTGTCGTTTTTCTGGGGCCTTCCTTTACCACTGCCGGCCCTGCTCCCCAATTTCCAGGCACCTGCTCTTGTGCAGTCCCTGTGGGAGACATACCTTCTCTGGAAAGGACACGTTATTCCTGCTTTGGATCCTGCAAACTGTAGAGAACCAACGTGCTGCACTATTGAGCACGTTTCCATACAGGAGTCTCTTTGGCCTCCTATACAACAAGTGGCCAGATTATGATGACCTCTGAATGCATAATAATTTGCCCACTCATTATACATCCCATATGACCAAAGGCTAATATGCAAATTGTCCCCTCGACCAGGAATTCGACCAGCAGGCAGGCCAGCCAACTACCTATTTCCTCTCCCCCTGGCCAGGCTGGCCAGACTCCCACCCATGCACAAATTCATGCACTGGGCCTCTAATATATATGTATAATAATAATCTGGCCACTCAGTGTGGATGTGGCCAGATTATCATAATCTGAGTGGCCAGATTATTATGCATTCAGAGATCATAATAATCTGGCCACTCAGTGTATGTCCCTATACATTCACTTACCCATAGAAACCTACCAGATGCCGCACCCTGGAGAGGCAGCAGACACTGGGCCACGGTTTCCACCTGGAGGAGCTCACAGCCCAGAGGGGACAGATGCTCCATCCGCTGCCCTGTGATGAGTGAGGTGCAGGATGCTCACAAGACATCAGCCATCGCTGTGCTGCTGGAGAGAGGGCCATGGGAGAAGAGGTGTTTGGATTTGCTATGGGTTCTTGACGCCACACGGTGAGCCCAGCAGCTGTGACTCAGGAACCTAAATGAGGCTGGCACAGGCCGTCCTGACAGCGCTCGCCTCCAGAACACCCTGCTGGCTGTGCTGTGTTCCCATCCCTGCCCAGGGCACAGCGATCTGACCGCCCCAGCTGGTGCGCATGCTGCTCTGAGGAGCAGGCATCCCCTCCGCTCCCTGGATGAGGCCCTGCATGATGTCCCGCCTTGGCAGCCCCAGAGCCTGCCAGCACTCAGCTCTGCTCTGCTCACTTCAAGCCTCCCTTAAATTTCCTGAAGGTTCCCCCCCACCCCCACCCCCACGCTTTCCACATTGCTGCTTCACGGAGACGGAAGACTTAGACAGAACGGTGGGGGGGCCGGGGGAGGAGAATTCTCTCCAGTGACTCAGGAGCCCTCCTGGCCTCTGTGCTCTGTGCACAGACTTGCACATTAAAAGCGGAGGGTAATAATGTTGTCATCTGTGTAGCAAAAGCTGGAGGAAAACCAGGTTCATGTTCTTCTAAACCCCTGGCTCTTGGCAAAAGAATCACTGCAGGGAAAACGCACTCTGAGTCCTGGTCTGACAGCGGAACACCTCACAGGGGCTGAAAGTCCCTGCCAGGAGCCCCAGCAGGTGTGGTGTTCCTGGGGTGGAGGCCCCACCCTGCTCATTGCTCTCCCTGAGGCAATGGATGTTTGTGGGGCGAATGGCTGCCACTTCTCTATCCCTCCAGTCCTGTCAGCCCCCACCCACCCCCCCACCCCCCCACCTCACCCCGCTGCTGGGGAAGAAACAGGGATTGGGGAATGAAACCAACCCGCAGGCCCTAGACTCCTAGACTTCAGAAGCTGGAACAAGCAAGGGGAAATGGTTTGCTGGCTACAAAACTGCTGCGAGAGAAGAGGGTGGTTAAGGAAGGGAGGGGATCACCTTAGGGAGAGAAGAGGCCAGTGATTCATCACTCCAAATCCAGGGTGGGGGTAGAGCAGAGGTACTCGCAGGGGCAGCCACAGCAGCGCAGCCATCACACCCCTGCAGAGAACATGGGGGCTGTGGGAGGGTAGCAGAAAGTGCCTGGATAGCCGAAACCGGTTTGGCTCAATGGATAGAGCATAGGTCTGCGGACTGAAAGGTCCTAGGTTTGATTCCTATCAAGGGCATGTACATTGGTTGCGGGCACATCCCCAGTGTGCAGGAGGCAGCTGGTTGATGTTTCTCTCTTGTTGACATTTCTAGCTCTCTATCCCTCTTCCTTCCTCTCTGTGGAAAATCAATAAAATACATTTTTATTTTTATTTTTAGAAAAGAAAGTGCCTGGAAAAAGGCCACAGGGCCCTGAGGGGGTGGCAGCAATGCAGACATGCAGAGCCCCTAAGAAGGACCCAGAAGGTCTCTGCCCCAACTGGGCCCTTCTCCCTCTGCAGAGGAGAGCAGCCCTGAGTCCCCAGGGAGGCAGGGGTAGGAGGGGGTGGGAAGGCAGAGACAAAGGCTCCTGGGAGTTGACACAAAACCCTTGGCTTTCCTGGGGCTGTGTGGCCTGGGGGAAGGGGAGTCACACGTCTCTATAAATGGTGTGCCCTCTACAGATTCGGTAATGAGTCTAAGAAAACTCCAAGACCCTATTTTAGGAGCGGGTACATTCAAATGATGTCCCAGTGGCCCAGCTTTGGGTCCCATTAAATGCTCAGCCTTCCTGCACTTGTGCTTTCCTACCATGTACCCCCAGTGGCACCCATCATTCATTCACTTCCTCCTCAAATATCGCAGCAGGAACACCATGTCAGCAAAAGCAGACGTAGTCTCTGACCTTGCGGAACTTAGCACACAGTAGAGAAGGAGATGAGCTGGATAAAATACCCACTCAGATTAGCATGACATTGCAGCGCGCGGTGCCCTGAGTACACAAGAAGGGGTTTGATTCGATAATGGATGTCAAGGAAACCTCTGAGGAAATGATGAGTGAAATGGGATCTGGAGGGCCAGGAGGATTAAGTAGGCCAGGCCAGCCCCTGCATCAATGTGGTGGGACAGCACCTGCGTCTTCAATGCTGTGGGAGACACAAGTGTAACCAACACTCAAGGAGGGGGGGTGGGAAGGGTGGGGCAGGATGCTCCACAAGGCTGGCCTCAGACAGACCAGACGTAGAGTCCCCAGATGTTTAAGCGATCCAGTGTGCCTTTCAGAAAGACTGCTCCAGCCTCCCACAGACAGACGCTTGGAAAGGGTCACAGTGGATGCCATGAGATGAGTTAGGAAGCTGTTACAGGCAAGTTCAAGACTAGAGGAAGCCCTAGTCGGTTTGGTTCAGTGGATAGAGTGTCGGCCTGCAGACTGAAGGGCCCCAGGTTTGATTCCAGTCAAGGGCATGTACCTTGCTTGAGGGTACATCTCCAGTAGGAGGTGTGGCCAAGACTGCTGATCGATGTTTCTGACTCTCTATCCCTCTCTGTAAAAAATCAATAAAATATATTTTTTAAAAAGACTAGGAGAGTGCCCTGCCCAGTATGTGGCACCAAAGGGTTTCAGGTTTAATACCTGGTCAGAGCACATATTCAAGTTGCAGGATCAATTCCTAGTATGGGGTGTGCAGGGGCAGCTGATTCATGTCACTCTCTCTCTCTCTTTCTCTCTCTCTCTCTCTCTCTCTCTCTCTCTCTCTCTCCCTCCATCCCTCCCTCTATCCCTTTCCTTTCCTTTTCTTTCTCTCTAAAATATTTAAAAACAAAAAGACTAGGAGAAGAGCAGCAGAAGAGATGAATGGGAAGGTCCTATTAAGGAGGTACAATTACCAGGACACGGTGATGAGTACATAGGCTTCCAATGCATTCCATTCCTGTACCATCTTCCAACAACCTCCCCTGCCAGGAGCTCCTCCCTGCATGGGCTAGCTGAGACACAAGTACGGCTTTCCTCTTTTTCAGGTTGTCCCTGAGGATGTCTTCGTGGTTTCTTTCTAGCTTTCTCTAAAATTAAAAGGAAGGGATCTCTGTGATGCCTGGCACTCAAAGGTCATGGGTTGTAATGATGATAACAACTCTAATGATCCAGAACTGAAATATCATTGCTGACATGTACACATAAGGAACTGTTTGACATTGAAATTGGGACTAAAAAAAAAACAAAAACCTGTTGGCCCAGAAAGAAACTCACTATAGACTGATTCATTTGCCTCTCAGCATAACCATTACTGCTTGTCTCATTTTCTGTTTTTATAAGTGTATTTCTAGTATCACATGATCTCACCCATCTAGGGGAAATAATGAACAACATAAATTGAAGAACAAAAACAGCCCCGGAGACATGGAAGCATCGATCAGACTGTCAAACCTCAGAGGGATGGTAGGGGAGGGTGGGGGAAAGGGGAAAAGATAAGCCAAAGGACTTGTGTGCATACATGTAAGCCTAACCAGTGGTCACGGACAACAGGAGGGTGAGGGCATGTGTAGGGAGGGGTTTGAGATGGGAATGGGGGGATGAGGACAAATATATGATACCTTAAGCAATAAAGAAATTAAAAAAAAAAAAAAAAAAAAAAAAAAAGACTGTCAACTTCCAAGCTCCGGTAACATTAGCCGAAAGTCTGAGGCGTGGGGACCAGAGCTTCATGACCCTCAAGGCTGCCACAGCAGCATCAGATCTGCTGACTGAGTGCTCAGAATCCATGCATGGCCCCCTTACTCCAAGTACTCCCCTACCACATGCTGAGAAGATGCTGTGACATCCACTGGAAGTGAAACTAGCTGCCACAGGCTGTGTTCTGCCTGAGGCCCTTACTTCTGCAAACAGCCATTGATCTGTCCCAGGACTGGTATTCCCCTGCTGTGCAGGGCAGGCACCAGGGGTTGGAAGACCGAGAAAAGTGTCCTGCCCTCCAGGAGTTGCACCTCACAGGTCTACCAGTGGGACAGCACGGCGTGATAGGTGCTGTGTGGCAGCACTTACAGAGGCAACGTGCAGCGGGGACCCAGGGCAGGGAGAGCTCAGTCTGGCTGGTCAGGAAAGCTTTCCGGAGGCCACGTCTGAGGCAGGTGTCAAGGGGTAAGTAAGCAGGGATGTGTCGGAGAAGAGGAGCCTGGTTGTTTCAGGCAGAAGGAGCAGCACTTACAAAGATGCCAAGGAGCATAGGAGTCAGATGTGGCCCAAGAGTGGCTCTGGGGTGATGGGGGGGGGGGGGGCCTCTAGCTGGAGGTCAGACTAGAGACAGAGCTCTGGTGGGGTCCTTGGAGGTTCTTAACTTCCTGCTTTAGGGGATACTCGGATTTATTAGTATTTCTATTGCGGTATAGACATTATCCTAAAACGTAGGTGCTTAAGACACTCGACGGGTTACCTCACAGCTTCTGTGATCGGGAATCCCGACACAGCGTAGTGGGCCTCTGGCTCGGGGTCTCCCAGGCTGCAGGCCAGGGACAGCCAGGTCATCTCAGGGTCTGCCCGAGGGAGCACCACCTTCTGGGCTCACGCACGTGGCTGTTGGCAGTGCCCCGACGTCGGTTCCTTGCCACTTGGGAGGGGGAGGAAGGGGTCTGCACGGGGTGTGATACTAGCAGATGGCGACCCTTGGGGTCATTGTCAAGGTGGCTTACTTCCCCCCTGTAACCAGAGCTCTTGAAGTCACGATCTTGGCATTGCCCCATCTGCATAACGTGTAGAGAGAGAGAGGCGTGTGATTCCACCGCAGTTTTGTGTGTGTGTGTGTGTGTGTGTGTGTGTGTGTGTGTGGACGGGTACACGCTGGTCCCTAGGAGCCCTGAAGAACAGCGTGCTTCATCTCACATCTCTCCCCGAGGGTTTCACACAGCCCACTTGGCACGCGTGCTATTCTGATCAGATGGATTCAGCAGAGCTGCCTGGGTGGGTGGAGACAGGGAGGAAGGCAGGGAGGCAGAGAGAGGAAGTGATCGGGACCCCAGATTGAATAAAGGAAAAGGTCCCACGCCAACGGAAGACGGAGTCTGAGCGGAGCTAAGTGTCACGGCTGACAGCTCCTGCCCCCGATGCCAACTTGCCGTGCGAGGCAGCGCCTTCCCCGGCTTCCCCCGCATGCATGCGACGGAGAGCAGCTGGCACTCATCCTGAGGGAGGCTGCTAAAATAAGTAACTCCTGGGAGCCACACCACGCTGCTCATTCAAGCTGGAGGCAGGCTGCAATTATTTTGCCAAAATTAGATACAAACGAAGTTGCCACTTCCGGAAACTTTCCTCCGGGGCTGTAGTACAGAAAAGAAAGTGGGGTTGAACTCTTTTCGTGTAGATTTCTTTTTGTACAAATAAGTATGCTCTCTGGTGGATCCGCCAAGGCAGACTGTGGATATTATTGTTACTATCTTGTGGGACCTAATGCCTTCAAGAGCCTGTCTTTTTTTTTTTTTTTTTTAAATATATTTTATTTTTTTAAATATATTTTATTGATTTTTTTACAGAGAGGAAGGGAGAGGGATAGAGAGTTAGAAACATCGATGAGAGAGAATCATTGATCAGCTGCCTCTTGCACACACACACACACACACACACACACACACACACACCCGCCCCACTGGGGATGTGCCCGCAACCAAGGTACGTGCCCCTGACTGGAATCGAACCTGGGACCTTTCAGTCCGCAGGCCGACGCTCCACTGAGCCAAACCGGTTTCTGCAGGAGCTTGTTTTTCTGCTGATCAGACTTGGGCTGGTTGCTTTGGCTGTAAAGTGGCGGGCTGGTGAAGGTGATTGGGGTGGGGTGGAGGTGGGAGTGGAAGGGCAACTTGCCCACATTTGAAGTATACCATGTGGCACCATCATCTCCCAGTAACCTGCCGAGGTGGAGGAGAGGGGGCCTCTGGGGTGTATGTGGGGGGCTGTGCTCCCACTTTTTTAGGGTGGTCTGAGAGTTCTAGGAGTTGGCATCCATTTGGACGTAGTAGAAGTTCTGCTATACTTTTAAAAGCAAAACAAACACACATTAAAAAAAAATGATACTCATTTGGGGATCTCCCCTTAAACTTAGCTACGAAGGAATTGGCTCACAGATGATGAGGATGTTTGGGGTTTTCTGCTCTGACAGAGCCCCTGGATTCTGTTATCTTCCTACCTAAACACCCTTTTCTGGCCTGCCTTTGGGAGACGTGGATGGATGTGCTGAAACCGTAGGAGGCTGCCCTGGCTTCTGGGTTAGGGGGCTTCCCTACAGCTTTGAACTCCAACTGCCCTTTGCAGGAGGCACACATTACTTGTCTCTCATTGTTGGAGATCTTAGCC
Source organism: Pipistrellus hanaki (assembly GCF_964339955.1). Classification (NCBI taxonomy): domain Eukaryota; kingdom Metazoa; phylum Chordata; class Mammalia; order Chiroptera; family Vespertilionidae; genus Pipistrellus; species Pipistrellus hanaki. The sequence continues at coordinate 19,378,929 of NC_140504.1, forward strand.
ACAGAAGAAGCACATGGACCCCCCACGCGCGCACACACGCATTCCCACCCTGCGTGCTCATTCTGACCTGGCGAACCTTATGGGTGACAGGTCAAGGACTTCACTGGGGCCCCTCCTCCTCGGTGAAGGTTGCCTTTGGTTTTTGTGGGGTTTTGCCTCCATAATTCCCAAAAGGGGGACTGCTAAATGGTCACCTAAGCAAACCCTTTAGATGGCGAATCTCTACAAACTCACTTTAATTCGAAGGGCCATTTCCTGCCTTCTTTAATTTTTAACGTGTTTTTTTCTTTTACTTTTTTTTCTTTCTTTCTTTCTTTTTCAGTCGTTTGAGGGCTTGGGGAGAATAGGAAATGCACTGAAGTGAAATCAGAGTAGCCTGAGTGATCAGAGACGAGTGGCTGTCAGCAACAGTTCCCCCAGCAGCACACCCCGCCGCCGCCCCCCCCCCCCCATCACCCCTCCCGGAGCGGTGAGCTCAGCACCGCTTATTCTGATAGAAGAAAGCAGAGGCCCGGGCCCTGGTTGTGCCAGATCAGCTCAAACTCTAAGCAACCACCCTTCCTGGATGACTTTCTGCCTCCTCACCACTCACAGGGACCAAAAATATCTCTGTTTGCAGAACAGGACTTGAGGTCCTCACAGGACCAAGGCCAATGACCAAAAGCAGGAACGGAGTGGCATGCTGGTGAGAGAGCTCTCCTTCCTTCTGTCTCCCCCAGCCTTCCCGGAGGTCTGTGTTCCCCTCTGGAGTAGGGAGCACAGAACTCAGGGCAGTCACTCTGACCTGGGTGTTCCACAGGTGACAAACTCAGATGCTGACCTCTCATGGAGGGGACTTTTTGATTAGCATCCTTTTTCTTCCCTGATTTAAAATATATATATTTTTTTTCAATCTTAAGTTCTGGGGAGGAACTCTGCAGCAGGAAGATGAGTAAGATCCTGGGGTGAGAGGGCAAGGCTGCAGTGCTCTCTCCCCACGTCTCTCTCTTTCTCTCTCTCTCTCTCTCTCTCTCTCTCTCTCTCTCTCTCTCTCTCTCTCTCTCATACACACACACACACACACACACGCACGCACGCACACTCCGTGTTCACGGTGTAAAAGCAGCCGCCCAGGTGTATGGATCCCTGAGCAGCGGAGACGGTGGGCCTGCCTGCAGTGTTCATGCCCTTTAGCTGCTCACACCATCAAGGGACGCCTCAGACCTCGCCTTCCCACCCCCGTGGGACAAGCGTCCTCCGTGACCTGAGAAGTTTTTGCTTTGATCAGCAGTATGGCATGGAGAGGAAAATGCTCCCCGGGTTGGCTTCCCGAGCCAGGGCTGCGGGGCCTCCCCTCCTGCACCCCCAGGCCCCGCAGGAGCGCGGCCCCCTGCACGTCCTGTCCCCGCGCGGACACCTGGACGCGCTCTCCTGCACCCAACAGCCTTCCCAGGGGCCTTGGGACAGGCCCTGGCTTTTCCTAACAAGGCCCAGGCACCTCTTTTAGTTCCTGGCAGGACCACCCCATCCCTGCCCGGATGCTGATTTCCCCGGGGAGGGGAGGGGGAAGAGGCGCGTGGGGCCCCACTCCTGCCTGGTGGCCGGGGCATGCGTATGTGCTGAAAGCCCCCCCCCCCCACCCCCCCCCCCCCCCCCCCGCCCAATCCCCCCTCCAACCCCGCCTCTGCTCTGGGTCTCAGGCTGGAGGAGAAGGCCCGCAGCTGAGAACCCAGCTATCTTAATTCTGCTCTCTGTCCCGTTTCCTAGCAGCTCCTTGGGGACACTGCTCTACAGGGAGAGAGCCACAGAATGCTAAAGGCACAGGCTCCTCAGAGGACACCTGCTTTACCCCTCCATTTTACAGATGAGGAAACTGAGATCTAGAGAAGCAAGAGGAAAGATCCAAGGCTGCATTTCTGGATTCCGGCAGCTGGGATCAGATCCAGCTCGTCCTGGCGTGGTTTTGGCACTCCTTCAGCGCACTTGCATCAGGCCCCTGGGTGCCACGCATTACATGTGTGTTATGGCCCATGAGATAACCACGATTCCTCAGAAGTAGTGTCACCGTGGCCGCCCAGCACCTGGGTGTGATCTGATGATGGGTGGGACTACAGGACCAGCTGGATGGCCTCAGTGAAGCAATTTACCTCTCTATTCCCTGGTCTCCTGGTCTGTAAATGGGAGATAAAAACGGGACCTACCTGCCAGGGTCTCCCGGCTTACGTGAGGTCAAATGCACACTGCTTAGCACAGTGGTCGGCAAACTCATTAGTCAACAGAGCCAAATATCAACAGTACGACAGAAATTTCTTTTGAGTGCCAAATTTTTTAAACTAAAGCTATACAGGTAGGTACATTGTTATTAACTTAATTAGGGTATGTGGTATTTTGTGGAAGAGCCACACTCAAGGGGCCAAAGACCTGCATGTGGCACGAGAGCCACAGTTTGCCCATCACTGGCTTAGCACAATGCCTGCGCATGGAAGTCATTCAATTATGTGTGTGATGCTTTGAGAAGTAGCGAGTGCTAAGCACCTAGGCCAGCGTTTTTCAACCGCTGTTCCGCGGCACACTAGTGTGCCGCGAGATGTTGCCTGGTGTGCCGTAGGTGCAGACAAGACAAGAATTTTATAATTTTTCACTATTTTGTTTACTTAATATTTCATAATAAAGTAATTATAAAATACTTTCTTTGTGTTTATTTGATTCCTATTCAAGAGAATTACTTTATATATAGTCAATATAGGCACAGAGTTAAATTTTTTAACATTTTCTAATGGTGGTGTGCCTCGTGATTTTTTTCATGAAACAAGTGTGCCTTTGCCCAAAAAAAGGTTGAAAAACACTGACCTAGGCGTTCATGAGACAATCACGGTATCCTCATTACCAGGCCCTAGTCACGCGGGAGGGGGAAGGTACTTTCCCGTGTGCAGCCCTTGGGCAGGCTCACACGGGTTGCATGACCTGGCAAGACGGGGAAAGGAGGAAATGGCTGTGTTTATCTTTCCTTCAGCTGCTCCCACCCTGTCCCCTCCTTCTCCCCTTCCTTCCCTCCCAATGCTCCCTGTGACTCATGGTGGCTGCAGAGAGACATGGGGAGCTCTTATCAGGGTGAAAATGCTCTGCAAGGTGGTGTCATTCATGTGTCATGTCCTACATTATCACTGGGGCCTCTCTCCTTTCCTCAAGGCAGGACAGGCACGCACAAAAAGGGGAGCAACGGGGTTCAGTAGATAAGAAGGAATGGTTAAACGCTTAAGGTGTTGGGCTGGAGCAGTCTGGAATGGCAGTGCATCAGAGTTGAGGGTCACCTGGGACAATGAACAATGATGCCCCCCTGTTAATGAAGATGTAAAAAAAAAAAAAAAAAAATGAAAGGTAAAGCATCGACCAGTTCCAGACTCAAGGAAAAGCCCCAGTGTTGCATGTCCTCATAGTTCATCCATCCGTTCATCTGTCCGCACACACTGCTGTGTGTGATGTATTAGGTCCTGCCAGGTGCAAGGCGCCATGCCTGTGAGCGGGGAGTGGGGAAAGGAAGGCAGGCACCCAGGAGGACTGCCAGGTTCTCCGGGCAGGTTCACTGAGGACGATAACATTTAATGTGAGAGCAAGTTGAGGGATAGATGATCTGAGAGGAAGACTATGTGTGTTTAAACATACTCGCTAGGAACATGGGTGCCAAGGGTGAGAGAGAGACCTGGGTTAGGGAACGGTCAACATAGAGGTGGTCACCAGAGCTGGGGTGGCCCATAGAGAGTGGGCAGGATGAGGAGATTGTGGGATGGGTGAGAACTTAACCCCGACAGACACAAGCTTCTAAGGATAAAACAGGGATATTGAGAGGCAGACAACGAAATGGAGGGGGAGAGGACACAGGGGAAAAGGCGGCAGGAAGCAGTCCAAATGAAGAGATTCTCTGGGGCTTTATTTAAAAAGAGGAAATAATACAGAGGGGAAAGTAAGATGGTTGTCTTCATAGTCGCAAGAGGAGAGACTGAGCATTTTGTAAATAAAACTGGTCGGCAGTGAAAAATGTCACTAGAATGTGCCCATTGGCTTTCACAATGAAGAAGCTGCTAAGGACTCCTGTGACCCAGTTTCGATGGGGACATGAGAGCAGAAACCAAGTCACACGGGGTTAGAGGTAAGCGTCAGGACAAGAGAAGCAGCAGGGGTAGGGGGCAGAGACCAGTGCTTCAGAAGAGTTGGCTGGGCAGGGAGGGGGAAGTTACAGCTGGGAGGCTGGTTGAGTTTTTGGTCAGTCTTTTTATTGTGAGAAACTGAAACACACACACTTAGAGAGAAGCAGGAAGGATTCAGATGGGGCCTCAGTACCACCTCCACGGGGGTGAGTGGGAAGAGAGGGCATTCTGACCCCAGATAACCAGGAGGAAGGATCCTTCTTCTTTTGTTCTTTTCCTTCTATCCTGAGAGAGGAGGCAATGCACTTGGCAGGCTTAGGAATGGACTTTGGGAAGCTCTTCAAAACAAGTGTCGGGATCTTGCCATGGCAGCAATCTGACCATCAAATGGGTTTGATTGGCCCCATCTGCACGTGGGGCTGTGCCCAATGCCACACAAATTATGTAAAATAGATGCTGTCATTACCATGTCGGTCAGGACTCCAAGTAGCAAGTGTCTAAAACCCAGCTCTAACCAGCTAAACCAAAAATGGAACCCACTGGTTTGCTAAACGGGGTAGTCTGGCTTTAGGCTTGGTTAGATTTCAAATGCTTAACAGATGCTGTCAGGAATAATAAGGATGATGCTTTGAAAATTTCAATTTGTTTTTCTTGTTTGCCTTTCAAAGCACATGAAGTTAGTCTCCTAGAGGCATCCATTTGCCTAAAGAGAATTGGCACCTAGGCATCCTATCTAATAAAAGAGTGATATGCAAATTAACCATTACTTTGCTACACCCATAAGCCATGCCCACCAGCCAATCAGAGTGAATATGCAAATTAACCCCAACCAAGATGGCTGCAGCCACAGAGAGCAGGAGAAAGGCTTGAGTTTCCCTGGCAATGGAGGAAGCCAAGCTTTCCACACACCCTGGTGGCCCGTCCTCCACTCAAGGCTACAAAGTTTCAATTATAGAAGGTAAATAAATTCCAACAGAAATGGCTGCTGCCAAAGAGTGAGCAGGAGGCTTGGCTCCGCTCCAGACTACAAAGTTTCAATTGTAGAAGATAAATAAATCCCAGATACCAGGGCCTCTGCTTGGGTTGCCAGGGGGTGTGGCTGGCCTGAAAACCACCACAGGACCCTAACCCAGGCCACCCCACGCCCCAGGGAACTCCCACCCTGATCTCAGACACCCTTCAGGGCAAACCAGCTGGCCCCCACCCATGCACCAGGCCTCTATCCTATCTAATAAAAGAGTAATATGCAGATTGACCATCAATCGAACATACAAGATGGCTGCCCCCATGTGGTCAAAGATCCTGCCTCCATGTGGACACAAGATGGCCACCACAAGATGGCCAGCAGGGGAGGGCAGTTGGGAGGGACCAGGCCTGCAAGGGAGGGCAGTTGGGGGTGATCAACTCTGCAGGGGAGGGCAGTTAGGGGTGACCAGGCTGGCAGAAGAGGGAAGTTGGGGCAAACAGGCTGGCAGGGGAGCAGTTAGACATCAATCAAGCTGGCATGGTAGTGGTTAGGGTGTGATCAGGCTGGCAGGCAGAAGTGGTCAGGGGCAATGAGGAAGGCTGGCAGGCGAGCAGTTGGGAGCCAGCAGTCCTGGATTGTGAGAGGGATGTCCCAGATTGGAGAGGGTACAGGCTGAGCTGAGGGACACACAAACCCCCTATGCATCAATTTTGTACACCGGGCCTCTAGTTTACCCATAAGTTGATCAGTGTAGGTACATAATGTTTAAAGTTATAAATCAAAGCAGAGTTTTTCTCCTCTTAATTTTTTTATCCCACTGATTCAATTCGTTTAAATAATTTAATTTGAGGAATATAATCAACTCAATGTCCAGTCTAGTTTAAAGCTTAGTGCAATCCATGAACAGTTTTATTTAGAAAATTCTCAGTCTCTCCTCTTGAAGACATCTGTCTTACTTTTTCTCTGTATTATTTCCTCTTTTTAAATAAAGCCCCCTCATCCAAGAGAAACTAGATAGGTAGTTTCTGCCTGTTAAAAAAAATAAAAATAAAAAAGCTTTTTGTAATAAATACAGTTTATTCCAGGAGACATGATAAAGGCAGCATCAGCTCTTCTCCACAGAGTTTAATTTTCATTATCATAAAGCACTCCACATAATAATAATAACAATAATGAAAAAGTCAGCCCTAAGTAAAAACAGATATTTAAGGTCTGGGAAAATGAAACATAATCAGTTTCACTCTAAGTGTTTTTGCTGTGTCTTTTTTTTTTTGGTCAATAGTATTCTTCCATAGGAGATACCTTAACATTGACAATATGTCAAAGGTATCTCTCCGAATTGAAGATTTTTTGGAACAAAGGAGTTGTTAATGACAATAAGAAGACAAACTCATCATGCCCTGGTGTGTGAGTCACACGGTTAATTCAGAGAGGGCTGGCTTGGTCTGCCTGCGGGATCGAGGCATTCGTTTAGTCACCAGCTGTTTATCACACACTATAGCTTCTCTGCACTGCGCTGGACACCAGGGATGTGGAGATGAGTAAGGCGGACTCATGTCTGGGAAGGAAGGAGACCATGTGCAGGCACACTGAGGGCTTAAACAGCCGCCCGAAGGCTCGGCATTTCTCCCAGTGCCCAGCGCTGTGCTGGGGAAGCACTTGGAGATAGTTTATTGCCTTGCTAAGATGAGGAAGTTTGGAAGTCCTCTTTGGCAGCCCTGAGGCAGCTGGGCTCCGTGACAGCTGAGAAATGAGAACTCCTGGTTTTCCCCACGCCTCGGTATGTGTGCTCTGGCACCGCCTGCCAAGGCCCTGGGCCTTCCAGTCATTCATCCAACAGATAGTTATTGAGCTGCAGCCACGGGCCAGGCGCTATGCAAGCAAAGCAGACTACTAGTAAACTCCAGGGTGTATGTCAGGATATCAAATGGGCCATAAGTGCTAAGGAGAAAAAGAAAGCAAAAATGGGGGGACAGTGAATGTAGGGGGGGGGGGGTTATATGATATAAAACAGGGTCTTTGGGAAATCCAGCTTGAGACTCACTTCCCCCAGTTCCCTGAGCCCCAGAGAATCTCAGCTGGTGGTGTCTGAGGGGCCTGCCAAAGGGAGTGCAAGGCACTGACCCCAGAGTTCCTGGGACGTGGTCTGCTCAGGCCAAGCCAGGCTGCTGTGCCTGCCCCTCCCCGGAGGGATTTCTCATCGGCTGAGTGGAGCTAGTACAGCCAGAGTCTGGAGCTCATGCCTGGAGAGGAAATTCGGTCATTTATTCTAGAGGGGAATGAAGGGGTTGTTTAGGTATAGTCAGGTCTCCTGGCAGCATGTGGGGGAGAAGGCTATTCAGCTCCCCATGGAGAGCTTTGGCAAGGCCATGGTTGAAGGTCAAGACCCCGGCCAAGAAGGTGGAGCCAGAACTGGGTTCAGGCCCTCCCTGGATACTGGAGTGTCCATCAGGAAGAGGGCAGACACCAGGTCATTGGACATGGGGACACAGACCCCCAAACCACTCATGTGGGCCAAATAAAGAACTCAAGCTGAAACTGGTTTGGCTCAGTGGTAGAGCGTCGGTCTGCGGACTGAAAGGTCCCAGGTTCGATTCCGGTCAAGGGCATGTACATTGGTTGCAGGCACATCCCCAGTGGGGGGGTGTGCAGGAGGCAGCTGATCGATGATTCTCTCTCATTGATGTTTCTAACTCTCTATCCCTCTCTCTTCCTCTCTGCAAAAAATAAATAAAATATATATTTTTTAAAAGAACTTAAAAAAAAAAAAAAGAACTGGGGGTCAGGGCATTTAGGCAGGAGCAGAGGGTTGGTGTAGGATGGTCAGATTGTAGGGGCTTTGGAAACCAAATCAAGGGATTTGTGTCTTTCTCAGATCTACTACCACTGGCTAAGGTGGCCCTTGGCTTTTTGCAGCAGCCAAGACTTGCTTGTTGTGTCATCTGTGTAAACCATGAGCCAAACAATACTGAAATAAGTTGTAGGTCTATTGGGAGGGCAGCTAGAAATGGGGAGGAAGGTGATCCCAACATTTTTATGACTAACGCGCAATTCCCAATAGGAACCAGTCAGAGCGTAACTTAAGCTGCTGGGGAGGAGGAAAAGGACGCTCGGTAAACAGTGACCGGCACAGCGTGCCCTTCTGTATGGATGCCAGGGGTCAGAACAACATGTCACGTTGCCACTTTGATCATGGGATTTGGATCAGAGAGAACTTGGGCTTTGGACTTCGCTCCGGGCTTGGCTCTTGTCTCTGCCACCTGTTGGCCGTGTGACCTTGAGTACTAGGAAGTGACCCGAGCCTCTAAGCCTCCGTGTCTTCCTCTGTGTACCTTCCTTTGGGAGGGTCCACACTGGAGTCTGCCCTGGGATGCCGTCATGTCTGCTGAGCCGGTGGGGAACCCCCCCAGGGCCGGGCCCTGCCTGTCTGGGGGAGCCAAGCACAGTGAGCTCACCAAGTGTCAGGGTGTTCGTGTCAGAGATGGGAGCCGTCGGAGCACACTGTGGCCAGCCTGTCCTTGGCCCTCCCTCATGTTGGATCCGCTCCTGGGTGGCGCTGTCACTGAAAGCTAACAGGACCGCTTGCCAAAATGCTCTGTTTGACACTTTGTTACGGCGACACCGAACATGAGCCTAAGAGGAGAGAGAGCGAGGCATCTTCCCCACTGGGCAGCTTTGCCAGAACGAGAGGGCAGATCAGGGAGGGGGGCAGTGCCTGGCGCCTGGGGAAGTGGTTTGAGTGAATACACATAAGACACCCTACTCCAGGGGCTCCCCAAAAGTGCAAGGTGGGGGGAGAAGATGCTCTGTTGGGATGAAGTTCTACGGAGAGATGATGCTTACAAACTATCACCTGGATGAATCGTTCTGACTGGCTTCATTTGCCCCACATAAGTCAGGGGATTTTGGTTAATGCCAGGCCAATGGGGATCAAATGAGGGTCCCAGGCATGAGCCTAACTGGAGTGAGTACATGGTGAATGTCAGATTCTCCTCGGAAGCCAATTAGAGGACCCATGGGTGCCCCTGGAGGACTGCTCAGAATACCCCCTAGCAGGTTTGGGGATTGAACTGCATCATCCCAGCAAAGATCAGAAAATAGCCTAACAGATATCTTTACACACTGACTATGTGTTAATAAGGTATATGTGCTAAGAGGGGGTTGAATTATTTTTTCTCTCAGTATTTTACAGTTTACAAAATACTTTCATATGCTCTTTATTCGCATGAGTCTTCACAACAACCAAAAAATGTGGGAGTCCCATTCGTAGATGGGAAGATGGAGTGTCAAAGAGGTTAAGTAATTTACCCATAATCCCCCAACCAATGAGGGTGAAGCTGGACTCAAACCCGTTATCTGTCTTTGATGGGAAGCTGAGACCAAACCAATGCCAGGGTGAGGGGGAAACCCAGCGAAGGCTAACGTGTGAAGTTGTAATGGGAAGAGCCAGAGAAGACGACAGGTCTTTGTGGCTGGGCATCAGAAGTGGCCAGCTGGGCCCAGGGCTGCCCCTAACCAGAGGGCGAAGGCTGGAGGCAGGAGGGAGGCAGCCCTGGGGGTGGGCTCCCAGGGCCTGTCATCTGTAGCCCTGGAGCTGCCCCTGCTGTCACGTTTCAGAGAATACTTGTGGGCCTTTCAAAAGGAAAATGCAACCCATTTCCCCACGCCTCCAAATGTCAACAGAGACTTTGCTCCTATGGCCTTCTGGGCCATGACAATCCCTCTGTGACTTTGGCGACTGCCAGTCTCGGGGTCTGCAACCCCATCATTTCTGATTCTTCTTAGAGAATTTTCTGTGACATCTTGAATGTAGGCACAGTCACAAATGTGCCATCATTGGTTAGCCAAGTATGGTGCTCATTTCAAATGGCAGGGGGTAAAAACAACAAAAGAGACAGGAAAAGAAATGAGATTTTATGGGGCCAGATGCTGTATTGGCACCTTGCACGTCCATGACCTCTTTTAACACCCACTGCTGTGTAATGTGGAAGAGGATATCATTTCCACGTTGGCGGAGGAGGAAAGAGACAGAGAGGTCAAGTAGCTTGGCCAAAGTCACAGGGTATAATGGGAGGCAATCCAGGTCTGACTTCAGAGTTTTCAATATTCTACCATATATAGTGGAACCCGGATGAAACTGAGCTGACCAATAGTCATCGTTTATTTGACCTTAAAATTATTGGCCCCAGTTTTTATTAATTCAAGTTTAGAAACCATGCAGTCTCCGAATTACCCGCATCGGAGGAGTTCTGAGGTCATTGCCGTACTCGGTATTCATGGAATCCCAGCCATTGCAACCGGGCGCCGGCCGGCCGGGATGCTGCCAGCGGACTGGCTAGAGCTGGTCTACGGATGGACTTTCACCTTTGACAGCGGCCTATCAGAGAGGGGGGCCCCCCACTTTGCTGGGAAGGGGATGATGCGGAGGAAATCATTCCCGATTTCCTCTACTCTGTTTAATACAAGCCCCGAGGCTGACACATCCTAACTGCTTCACTTTCCCCGGCAACTCCAATTTTGACAAGAGAGCAAGAAGTGTGTCTCCCCCTTGACAGGAACAAGGCGTGACACGAACAGGTTGTGTGCTGGGTCTTGACAGTTCTTCCTAAGAAGGCTCCTCCCGCCCGCCCTCTCTGCTCAATGCCAGGCCAGGTGAGTCACCGCGCTTGCAGCCAGGCAAGTATTTTAAGACACGAGAACAGACAGAGAAAGGTGAGGGATGGATGGATGATCGACGTTCGCTTTGATGGCGTCTTGCTGCCACGGTGCTGGGAGAACCGTTCTCAGTGAGAGTCTCGCTCGCCATTGTTTTGCTGGGGTTTTTGACTTGGGAGGCTGGTGGACTCTCCCTGCCCCCCCCCCCCTTTTGCCCCCTGACCTCCATGCAGGCATGGCACACTCAGACACCCACTGCACAGGTTCCCATTGGCGGTGTGGGTTGCGGTTAAAAGGCCATAACTAATTTGGATGGCAAATCTGCTCCCTCCAGATCAGCTTGCAGGGAGCCAGCATGGCCGGGCCAGTCTCCCGCCTCCCATGGCTTCACATGGCAGTTTGGAAGCAGAGTCAGTGAGGCCTGAACCGCCTCAACCTCTGCTCCGGGTCCAGCATCTGGCCCTGGAAAATGCCACCATCAGCAGGCTCTTAAGCATGATTCAGGGCATCCGTCTTGCGCCATTCTGAGAGGCAGGGGGCCTTCAAGGTCTGTCGGGAGCTGGGGAGGGCGATGGGTATGTTGCCGGGGGAAGTGACTGGAGCCCATTGTTCAGGCTGCATTCCACAGCCTGGCATCGCCTGGGCGGGTGGGCGGCCTCCTCTGTGGGCATCCACACTGCAAGCCCCGCAGATCTGCTCATCAGCACCACAATGCCAGCTGTGAGCAAGAAGTGCCTTCTATTGTCACCTCCAGAAGGAACCACCCCGGGAGCTTCCCACTCTGCTTTCCACTCGGACTTCCCACAGGCCCCTCCCCGTCTCCTGCTCCTCTTCCCACCGGCCCTTACTTGGGGCTCACAGGGAGGTGTGTGTGGGGGTGAGGGTTTAGGGGGTCACCTTGCTATGTGTCTTTTCCTGATTCCCCTTCACTAAATTAAACCTTTAAATAAATATCAAAAGCAAGCAAGCTCCATACCTGGGCCCTGAGGTCTTTCCGCAACCCCCCAGATTCTGACTCAGGGGCTTGAACAGGCTTATTTTTATGAAGGTCCCAGGAGAATTTATTGCAGGGGCACCTGGGCCAGACTTTGAAAAATATTGGGGCAGAAAAAAAGCCAGAGAATGTATGGGATGCCTTTGGTATCCTTGGTGATTCACTTAGTTTTTGGAAGTAGTGTTATAAGCTGAATGGTGTCCCATCCCTACTCCCGCCCCCCACCCCCAAATTCATATGTGGGTGTGCCCAGAACTTCAGAATATAACTATATTAAAAAATAAGGTTGTTGCAGATACAATTAGTTAAATTACGATGAGCTCATTAGGATGGGCCCTAATCCAATACTTAATATTGTCTTCATTTTCAAAAGAAGTTTGGACACAGAGATGAACATGGAGCCAGGGCGAGGGCCATGTGAAGATGAAGGCGGGGGCCAGGGTGAAGGAGGAACCCCCCAGATTGCCGGCAAAGCACAGCCGTTAGGAGAGAGGCGTGGACCAGTTCCTCTCGCCCAGGCCTCAGAAGGAACTAACACTGACAACATCTTGATCTTGAACTTCTGGCCCCAGAACTGGGAGACCAAGGTCTGTGTTCAAGCCATCAAGGGTGGTGCTTTGTTACTGCCACCCTAGACTCCACCTGGGACCCTCGAGACAACAGCTATCTTATTATCTTTATAACGGGGAATTCAGGTTCTTCTTGGAAAAATATCCTCGGTGGATTTGGTGATTTCTAAGGCCTCTCCCAGTCTCCAGGTCTAACATTCCGTTGAATGTAAGGATCATTTGACTCCAGTGTCCCGTGCACCCTGGTCTAGTCTTCAAGCATTTCTCTGCTGTTTTAAAGATGAGCGCCCGGACAGGCGATCTGCATCTGCTCAACAAAATAAAGCAAGGAGTTTCCTTTCCTGCGTTGTGGCTTGTGTCCCTGAACATGAACACTGAAACCAGGTGGGCCTTCCTTTGCCTTCTGATGTTCCTATTTGTGTCATTACCTCACTCGCCGTGGGTCTTTCCGAACTCCGTTCACTTTGAGTCTTCAGGTCTGCTGTGTTTAACCCACCGTTTGTGCTTGGGCTACCAATTCTGCAGGGAAAAGCAGAAATCGAAGGCAGAGGTAGTCTGCCAGGAGGTAAGAGTGTGCTCCTGGCGCCTGATGGAGGCCTGGAAAGTTGGGGTTCTTCACGTGGAAATGTGTTCCCTTCCCATCATTTCACGGAGCAGATGAAAGCTGCTGGAAGAGGATCTAAAAGGCCGGCCAGTACTTCTGCTGTTTCTCGAACAAGGCGCGGCTGGGCCTGTGCAGGGAACAAGGTAAAATGCTTAGCCGTTTTCCTCAGGCTGTCGTCACGGACTCTCCATTGTCGAGCTGGTCTGGACATTTAGGCGCCTGGCTTTCTGCACATCAATTCGAAAAATGGTTTGCTGTCGATGGGGTGTGGCTCCGAACTCCATCTGTGGAAACAGGAATGTAATGGCTGTGTGTGTCTTCAAAGAAAGGGCTGAATGCAGGTTGCCTCTCACCCATTTGCAGCTGCTGCTGTCAAGGCTGCCTCTTGGCTCCTGTGAGCCCCAGCTGGCCAAGTGCTGTCCTCACTGCTTTCCTGGAAGCACTTTTTCCTCAAGCCAATGGGCCCAGGCCCTGCCCCAGAGCAGGTTGGCTTTAACATTTGCTTAAGGTTTTCACCTTTGGTCCCTGTTTCTGGGTATTCCGCCCTCCTGCCCCCATCAATTTTAGGAGAAGTGTGCCTTTTCCCAGCATGGGCACAGCCTGGTGGAGTTCTGTTGGGATACAAAAAAATGGTTGCAGAGTAGAAGGTGTCACTTTGGGGACCTCATGGTTGGTGATTCTATCCAGAGTCAACATGGGAGATTTAGTTAAGAGAAGGCGTCTAATGGGTGGAACTGCTCAGGAGTAGAGACCACATCTCTCCCTTTTGAATCCTCCGTGCCTAGTCCAAAGCTTGGCAAATAGTAGGTGCTCAATAAAATTATTTGTTGAATGATTGGTCTTGGTTTTCTTTCTTCTTCAGAAAAGTGTCTGACATGTGTTCAGTCCAAGAATCATGCCCTAATCAAGGTTGGTAAATGTTTCGGCTTCATAAAAAGCTCTCTCATCTGTCATGTCCAACAAAATTGTCCAAGACCAGGAGGCAGAGGTCGGAAGTCCAGGTCCAGCCAGGCCACAGTCTAAGAGACTCCGAGGTCTCTGCACCACAGTGTCCTCCATGGCGACACAGGGGTCATGATGCCTGCTCTGCCTGCCTCACAAGAGAACAGATGGGAAAGGTCTCTGAGATTTTTAACAGCCACACTGAATGTATTATTTTTATTATTACAAGTATGTGTAGGGTTGAGAAGCTCATAATTATATTTTATTTTCTCAGTCTTTTTTTTTTTTTTTCGTGCACATTCCTGCACCAGGTGTACCTCCTACTCCAGCTGAAGAAACATCCATCAGGGTACACCTGCCAAGAGCCGGCTTCCTTGGGCTCAATCGTCTGCTCGGTCCACAAACATGTCTGCATCACAAGAGGTGGATGACAAGCTAAGTCACAGGAGACTGGCTGGCAAGTTGCTCCAATATAGCTCCTGTGCCCGAAGCCACTGCAAGCAGAATCGGTAGGTGTTCTCCCCGGAGAACTGTACTCTTCTACTCCATCCTTGAACCATCCAGAGAGCCCCAGCCCTCATTCTGTCTGGAGCAGGCCCAAGGAGGAGGTGGCTTGTTGGGGGGCAGCTGGCCAGTGGCCAGCAGAGCCCAGGCAGGAGTATCCTGGCCTCCTGACCCCCAGGCCAGTGCTTCCTCCACTCCCCATGTCTCTCTATGCATCAAGGTGTGGTAGGTGGTGCTTTGTCTCCTCTTGTTTTCGGTTGCTAAGGTAACTGGATGAGCATAAAACAGAAACAGCCCATGTGATCTGCCTCCACCCACGTGGCCAGACAATCCCCTGAGAGCCATAGTCAGGCTAATCGATTCCTGCTGAGCGTGTGTTTGGGGTAGGGTGCTCCCTTCCCCGCCCCCCACTCCCCATTTCCACCCCCAGGAGAAATGTCTGAACCTGTGGCAGTCAATATCCTCTTAACACCCTCCCTGGGCAGACAAGATGTTGAAGGTGGGGTGGAATGAGAGTCAGAGGATGAGGGATGGAAATTACCTGAGTGTATAGGTTGTCAGTATGCGACAAGGCTGAAATTGCTGGAGACCTGAGTTCCAGCTGCCAGTCCTTGTATTACTTGGGAATGAGAGGGCAGTATGGGGGGAAGGGAGGCTCTTACCTCGCCTCTGAACTGTGCCTCTGGCTTTCCTGCTTCCTTCTAAAATGAACTCTTCCAAGCCCTCAGACAAGGATCTTTCTTAAGGAGCAACGTGATACCATGGGAATGAGGGCAGGGTCATCTGATAACCAGGCAGCTCCTTGTGGGCTGAAGACAGGGGAGACGGTCAGAAGAGAGGAGTGCTGGGCAGACCATCTCACAATGTCCTTTGCAAGGTTTTCCTCAATGTCAAGGTCCAACTCAACAATGACCTTCTCCAGTGATGGCAGAAAGTAACACTTCCCTCCTCTCTACTTTCCAAGTATTTTCTTTCTTTCTTTTCTTTTCTTTTCTTTTTCTTTCTTTCTTTCTTTCTTTCTTTCTTTCTTTTTTTTTTATACTCACTCAAGGATATTTTTCCATTGATTTTTAGAGAGTGGAAGGGAGAGGGAAAGACAGAGAGAAATCTCAGTGTGAGAGAAACACATTGATTGGTTGCCTCCTGCATGAGCCCTGACCAGGGCTTGGCCTGGGGAAAAGCATGCAACCTAGGTATGTGCCCGGGACCCTTTGGTCCACAGACCAACACTCTATCCTCTGAGCCAAACTGGCTAAGACCTCTTCAAGTATTTTCGTATGCACCTCCCCTGTGCACTGAGCACCTGTTTCCCATGTACTCAACTTTTGGATAACTTTTATTTTACAAAAACTCATGTATGCTCATAGGAAAAATTCTAAACAAACAGCCACAAAGAAGGAAAAAATAACCACTCAATTCTGCCACCTGGAGATCGTCACTGTTGGCATTTGGGGGCCCCTTTTCTCTGCCTGCATTCGGCTCTTCAAAAGCCAAGTCCAGCCCAGCCAGTATGGCTCAGTGGTTGAGGGTAAACCCATGAACCAAGAGGTCACCGGTTCCTCAGAACCCATGCCTCAATCCCCTGTAGGGGGCGTGCAGGAGGCAGCTGATCATTCGTGTTTCTCTCATCATTGATGTTTCTATCTCTCTTCTTTCCACTCTCTAAAAAAAAATCAATGAAAACATTATTTATTTATTTTTTTCTTTGAAATCAATCTTTATTGTTCATATTATTACAAAGGTTCCTCATTTCTTCCCCCCTCCACCAGGTTCCCACCCCACCCTCCGCCCCCTTCCCCTCCCCCATTGTCCTCATCCATAGGTGCACAGTTTATGTTCAGTCTCTTCCTCCCTCCCTTTCCCCGATAGAAAATCCCTTTTCAGATAGTAAATCAGTTACTTAGCATTTTCTCATATCAATAATACCTCCACATGCCCAAAGATACACTTCACACAAAAGACATTTCCAAATAGGTTAACCAACCTCATCCAGGCCCCGCACAGGGCACTCACAGATCAACACCCCAGCACTATACTAACTCAACACATCCAGATCTAAGCCTTCATCACTTGATTCAGCAGACCCTCAAGTTCCCACAAAAGTTTCC
Source organism: Pipistrellus hanaki (assembly GCF_964339955.1). Lineage (NCBI taxonomy): Eukaryota > Metazoa > Chordata > Mammalia > Chiroptera > Vespertilionidae > Pipistrellus > Pipistrellus hanaki. The sequence goes on from NC_140504.1 coordinate 19,395,396, forward strand.
AGCCATGTAAAACATTTTTTTTTTAAAGCAAAGTCCAAATCTCATCTCCTCCCTGTGTACTCCCTCAGCCACACAATGTTTCCATTCTCAGGGTCTCAGTTCCTGCATGTTCAATAAGTGGACGAATAAACAAAGGGATAAACAAATGGGTGAGTGCACGGAGGTGGAGAAAAATTCTTCTGTTCCATGCTTACCTCAGAGGAGCCAAGGAGAGATTCGAAAGCATCAGCCCTCACAGAACCTGTGCAGCCTCCCTCCTCCTCCCCTGCCCAGCCCTCTCGGCTCCCCCAGGAAGTGAGTGGGGCAAAGAGAATGGGCCAGACCTGGACAAGGGTCATTAGTGGAAAGACAGAGACTGAATCTGGATCCCTGCCGTGTGACTTGGAAATGTCGGCACTGGCTTAAGGGAAAAGGGAACTCATGGAAGCTGCCAAGTCAAGGTCACCACATGTGGGCAGTATTTCAGAATCGGCAAGCAATCTGGCGAATTCAAATCCTCTTGAAACGGGCTCCACGAACCCAGGCTTCAGCAGCCCATTGGCCCCTGAGTCCGTCCCCGGGACTTGCCCCTCACTGGGCTGCAGATTATCATTGGTTTATCCGGAGCAGAAACGTCAGGACACCACGTCATATCTTGGAAAGGAGCCCGGGAAAAGGCAGAGAATTAACAGATCTTTATTATTAATTCCAACACCACAGCTTCCCGTGGGAGCAAGTCACAGGCTCTCTTCACAGAAGTTAAAGTGAAGCTAATGCTTTAAAAAAAAAAAAAAAAAAAGTGGGAGGGAGGTTTCTGGCCTCTTAACTACAAAGACTGCCTCAAAGATCACAAGTATCCCCAATCACATAAAAATCCAGGACAGCCCTAGCCGCTTTGGCTCAGTGGATAGAGCATCAGCCTGTGGATTGAAGGGTCCAGAGTTCGATTCCAGTCAAGGGCACATGCACGGGTTGTGGGCTCAATCCCCAATAAGGGTCATGCAGGAGGCAGCCGATCAATGATTCTATCTCATCATTGATGTTTCTATCTCTCTCTCTCTCTCTCCTTTCCTCTCTGAAATCAATAAAAATACATATTAAAAAAATCCAAAACATGCTAGGTGCTTCCGTTGAAGCCAGGGAAGTAGGAAAGGGTTTGCACCCATTTACTCCCCCATCAGTGAGCTCTGGGGGAAGCTGGTATATGCAAAGCCACCCGTCACAGGCCCACAGCCAAGAGAGAAGAGGAACTTTTGGTCCCCGGCAGTGTTTTGCTTCTAACCTTTGTGTGTCCCACCGACACCCCCATCCCAATCTCAAAGCAGCCTGTGGGTGCTAAGGGAAAGGGGCCTACAGACCAGGCTCAGACTCCAGCCCAACACCTTGCCAGTTGTGTGAGTTTGGGCACACCTCTCTGAGGCTCTGGTCTCTCCCCCACTCACTGCAGGTGATGCCAACCCCACAGAAAGGTTTGGTTGCATAACGAGTACAATGATGTTCCGCCATTTATTATTGTCCAAACTAAATCCCACCCAAGACATGGAGTTGTGATTCTTGTTAAGCCATGAATGCACACGTAGTTATGAAAGGTCTATTTTTAAGCAGGAAGATGGAGAGGACCTTTCCCACCCCTTCCAGGAACGAGGACTTAGTCAGGGCGTCCAGGCCGCGGCTCGGTGCAACGCTCCAGCAGCACCAGCATCCGAGATACGAGGCGTGAGAGATAAAAATGCTCCATGGTGTCTGCAACTTGGGAGATAAAGGCCGTGAGTGTGGGCAGATGGAGGCCCCGTGGAGACCCCCTGGCCAAGACCCCGAGGCCACCTCTCGGGTCCCCTTCCTTCACAGGCCTCGTCCCCATCCATCTCTCCCTTCCCAGGAGTTTGCCTTTTGGCTCCTGCAGGTACTTGCCCTCCTGAGAGCCACCCAGCGCCCAGAGCATCCTTGGTTATCTGTGGCTGGGCCCGGCCGCCTCCTCACCAGACTCTGACCTCACCTCGGCGTCAGTCTTATCAGGTGTGGACAGCATTCTCTCCCTGCCCTGCGAGCTCCCAGCCCGGGATGCTTCCCATGCCCGGGTGGGCAGAGGAGGGCCAGGCACCTCTGGGACCGAGCGTGGCGGTCACCTGCCAAATCTGGAGTGAGCACAGGCCCGGGGGTCTGCGAGCGTAGCCAGGAGGCCTGGAATCGGGGAGGAAGCTAGAGGTTTACGTAATGTGAACCAGGAGCAGAGCAGAGGCTGTGCTGGGCCAGGCGGGAGAGAGGGAGTTAAAATGAAGCTAATGCTTTAAAAAAAAAAAAAAAAAAAAAAAAAAAAAAAAAGAGTTGCCGAAACCAGCTTGGCTCAGTGGCTAGAGTGTCGGCCTGAGGACTGAGGGGTCCCGGGTTCAATTCCAGTCAAGGGCATGTACCTTGTGCAGGAGGCAGCTGGTCGATGTTTCTCTCTCATCGATGTTTCTAGTTTTCTATTCCTCTCTCTTCCTCTCTGTAAAAAATCAATAATATATATATATATATTTTTTTAAAGTTGCCAGAGAAACACAGCAGCTTCCCCCATGTGGGTCTCCCATGGGACAGAGCCAAGGACAGCAGGTCACCATGGGGATTCCATCTTCGGGGAGCTGGTCTCTGAAAAGGGGGTCTTTCAGTGACTAAAACAGGCCATAAGGGAGCTGGCTGGGGACCAGGGAGGTGGGCATGGGTCCCTGGCACCTGTGCCAGCTGCTCTGTCAACCCTTACTACACCGTGGGCAAGGACGCTGCATTCCGACTGCTGTTTGTGGTTTGTTTAGGTTTGTCAGCTAGAGAACGCCTTGGGGTGAATGGCTAGGGGTGGGGTGGAGGTACGTGTTCAGTTAGAATTTGCTCCACACAGGCCCGTTTCTGCTGCTCCAGAGTTGGTTGGACGGCAGTGACTCTTGCCTTCATTGGCCTTGTAAGCGTCTGCCCGTAAATGATAACGCACTCGAACTGACCCCAAATCACAGATGTGCAGTTGCTAGAAGCTTCACACATCCGTGGTTTCACACTCCAGAGCTTGGGAGGGAGGCAGGGGTCAGACCACCCCACCCTGTGGAGTCTCTGGCACTCTGGGCCCACCCTGAGTCGGTGAGGGCCAGGCGAGCGGGGCAAGCCTGAGAGGCCTCACGCCAGCACTGGCTGCTTCACTCTGGTCAGCAAAGGAGACACGTAGAGCCACCGTGGGAATAGGCAGCTGGGCAAGTGTGGCCCAGAGAAGAGGGGGAGCCCCCGGAAGCATTTCCTTCCCGACAGGCCACAGTCCTTGTGTGAGCCCACCGCAGTCACACCCTGTGAGCCACAGCAAGGACCCATCCTGCAGAAATCCTCACGTGTGTGCAGATGAAGAATGCAAGGCTGTTCCCTAAAACATTGCTGGGAGTAGCAGAAGCCTGGCAACAGTCTAAATGCCATCCTTAAAGGCCCAGGTAAGTAATTTATGGTCTGTGCATACGATGGCATACTATAAAGGACGTTCCCCGTGTGCTGACAGCTGTCTAAGGAGGGGACTAGGTAAGGGGGTTAGAGGGATTGAACAAAAAGAAACAAAAAATAAAAAAACTCATTGGCATGGAGAAGAGTATGGTGATTGCCTGAAGCAGTGTTTCCCAAAGTGTGGTACGCGTACCCCCAGGGGTATGGGAAGAGTTAGGTGGGGGTACGCGTTGCACCGGAGTTTGGTGGGGATATGCACTGCACCGTGCTTAGCTGCGCCTAATTCTACGTTCTCATGAGTACCAGGGGTACTCAGCATTAAGAAAATTATAGAAGGGGTACACATATGTCAAAAGTTTGGGAAACACTGATGAAGGAAAGGGGGCGGAGGGAAGAAGAGGGTAAAGAGGGAAAGAGACTTGACATGGTCTCTCTATACAGATGATGTATTATAGAATTGTACACCTAAAACTTATCTCATTTTACTAACCAATGCCTCCCCAATGAATTCAATTAAAATGTTTAAAAAATAAAGAATCTGAGAGGTTAATATCGATAGATGAAATATATAAATAATTTATGTATTTTTGTCATGGTTATAAACCTCACCCAAGGATACTTTATGGATTTTTTTTTAAGAGAGAGAGAGAGAGAGAGAGAGAGAGAGAGAGAGAGAGAGAGGAAGGAAGGAGAAAGGACAGAGAGAAACATCGATGTGAGAGACACATTGATTGATTGCCTCCCATAGAGCCCGGGGATTGAGCCTCTAACCAAGGTATATGCCCTTGGCAGGAATCAAGCCTGAGATCCGTTAGTCCACAGGCCAATGCTCTAATCACTGAGCCAAACTGTGTTTCTTAAAATGAGTTTTCATGAGCCTACTGCCTCTGTGCAACTGAGAGCTCCCCACAGCTGCTCGGTTTTGTACAAACTTCTGTTATAGGTGAGGAAGCCATGGTTCAGAAAAGAAAGCCACCTTTTCCAAGGGGCTTGTCGCTTTGCCCTTTCTGTCCGTTGTTAAGGACAGAACCTAAGAGGGAACTCGGGGCCTGGAGCCCAGACTGGCTTCTTTTTATGTCACCATCCACTCCGTATCTGTGAATTCAGCAAGCACCCACAATCCTGTTTTCACGGGTAAAGAAAAGAACTTCAAAGAGGTGACTATAACTTTCCCATGACCTTGGGTCATGGTGACTCCATCCCTCTTTCCAGACAGCGTTTTCCACATTGGGTTATCTCCCTTATGCCAAGAAAACATGAAATTCAAAAAGCTTAATTTTAAAAACAAACAGGAAAGTGATTATTCTCATTAGAAAGGGCTTTGGTGCACATTTTTTTTAGAAGAGGTGAACTCTCTCAAGTGTCTTTGAAATCTGAGTCCATTTTTAGCAATTCCATCTGCATCCAGCTTGGTAGGGACCAAGCGACTGAATAGAGAGTCAGTCACAGCCTGAGCCACGGCCCCACAATCCTGTCCTGTCACGTGTCACAAGAGTGCTTTCAACATTCCCCGGCCAGAAAATAAACAAATCGATTAAAGATAACACACCAGGAGTGGGAATAAATGGGGAGAAAATATCTCAAGCATGTGTAACATTAAATACATAGGCTGATTTAAAAAAAAAAAACACAAAAAAAAACTTTTTTTAAGTTAAAATGTTAGGATAAGTGTGCTGTTGGCACTAAAAGCAACCAGAACTCTAGTGGTCTTTTTGTGTGCTGAGCTTTTCCATGCAAAAGACTTTTGCAACTCTGCTCTAGTGCCTCTTTCAAGAATCTTGTGACTCTCCCCCTCCCCCCAGCCGAACCGGGGGTGGCCGGATTGCTGTGCTGTTAAGAGGATTACTGAGACATTCCCTTTATATAACCCAGAAGACTCTGGGAATAACAGGAAAGAGCAAACAAGAGATGTCAAGGAGAGAGGTTACAAGCAAGGGCTGCACTTCAGAAAAGCTCTCTGAGCAAGCTGAGGTCAGAGAATGTTCTTTCGGGACGGCTGATAAAGCCGGGGCTCTGCAGCCGTGTCCTGGCAGCCGTTGACACAGGCCAGCAGAGGGGTGAGCTTTAAATCCATTCATCAAGGGTTAAGCTTTAAACCCAAGAACTCCGGGTGAGTCAGGGCCAGAGCCCTGTGAAGAAAGGAGACACCTTATCTCTAATCAGCCCTGCCTCAAAATAGCTCTCTCTTCCCAGGGGCCTCGGCAGCGGCAGCGTGCACAGCACAGCAGGGCGGCACAGAGGTGCCCCAGCCCACTTAGTCAGAGAGTCAGTGAATATGCGCTATTCATCTCTTGCACAAAGTTAGATCTGGGCGAAGCAGTGAATCATTTCGCAACCCCCAAGAGGTTTGCATAGAGTCAGGATGTTCTTGTCAGGAAGGGCCTTCTGGTTTAACCTGGATCGACCCCGTCCTTTTACAGATGGGTAAACTGAGACCCGGAGAGAGGACGTGATTGGCACAGGAACACGCAGGGAGTCCGTGGCTGCGCTGAGACCAAAGCCCTGAGCTACAGCAAGCATGCTCGGTCCCCTGGCAAGGCTGCCGCCCTCATGTAAAAAAGGAAACACTCATGCCCCTGGTCAGTTCTCCTTCCCTTGTTAAGGAAATCATTTCCAAGGCTCCGAGAGTTCCCAAAGCCACACGTTCACAGCCAGCTCTTGTTAAACCCATCCACTTCGAGTCTCTCAAACTTCCTCTTCTATCTTCATCATCCAGACAGCTTTACTTTTGAGGTTTGATATACACTGAGTGGCCAGATTATTATAATCTCTGAAGGCATAATAATATGGCCACTCAATGTATATCCTATATAATAAAAGGCTAATATGTAAATTGTCCCCTCGACCAGGAGTTCAACCAGCAGGCAGGCCGGCCAACCGGCCCATGTCCTCTCCCCCTGGCCAGGCTGACAGGACCCCACCCATGCATGAATTCATGCACCAGGCCTCTAATATATGTATATTAAATACACACACACACACACACACACACACACACACACACACACACTGAGTGGCCAGATCATTATGCATTCAGAGATCATAATGATCTGGCCGCTCAGTGTATAGGCCACCACTGCTGTTGCTTTCCTGGCTACCGGGAGAGACTGTTACAAATGGGTAATTGAAGCGCTTGGGGGGTTGCTCAGAATGGGGTCAGACGAAAATGCCCACCAGTCCCATCAGCTGCTCTGCCCTGCCAAGGGCGGTGACTCACAGCTCGGGACTTGCCCTCCCCGTGGCCATCGGAGAGATGGCACGGCTCAAACATTCCTGCTGCCACGCTTCCTACACGGCCATTTGCACACTGTGCCCCCTTTGTGTGTCCTCTGCACAGTATGGGCTCTGTCCAGAGCTGTCTGAGGCACACCAGGTCTGCAAAGGGGAGGTGGGCAGGCCTGGGGCTGGCGAAGGCTGCTGGAAACCGGGCAAAGCAACGGGGACGTAGAATGTGGACAAAGGGTTAGAATGTGCTGTGAGGAAATGCCTGGCTCCAAGGAGCTTAAAACAGCTTTGTTTCAGGTTATTACTCCTCAGGACTTTGTGTCAGAGACTGAAGAAAAATAAAGCGTTAAGAGGCAGGAAATTGAATTTCAACCGCTTTTCCATTTCTCGGTGATTGTCATCTGCTAAATGTTCCCATTTATTTCTTGCATGAGTCACTTGGGCCGGACTTATCACAGTTCTCAGGTGGAAATTGGTCCCTCGTTGTTCCTCGCATGTGGGGTTTTTCTCTCCTAGCTAGACTCCGAGCTATTCCCCATCAAGGCCTAGGGCTTTGCAATTCCCACAGGACTTCCTGCCATAGTGATGGGCACGAGGCGGGCGCTTAATAAATATTTAACTACTGTCTCCTACTGATCAGCATCACAATTCTAGACTCACTGTGCTAAAGCCCCATCAGGGCATGAAAGCCCTCGTTTTACTCCTGAGAAGGCAAAAGAGCAGAGAAAAAAATGACTCCCGAGGTTTATACACCATGAATGTCAGAGTCAGGCCTCAATCTTTGAAAGCAAAATCCCACCTATCTATCTGTCCTCTGCCGGCCTGTCTATCTGTCCATCCAGCCATCCAGAATGGAGACAGAAAATATTATGCTAACAACCTATAGGCTGAAGTTAGTGAAATGTGAAGTAGTATTAGCCTATTGCTGGAGGGGGTCTTACTTACCATTTTCATGGCAATTTTTTTTAATATATTTTATTGATTTTGTACAGAGAGGAAGGGAGAGAGATAGAGAGTTAGAAACATCGATGAGAGAGAGTCATCGATCAGCTGCCTCTTGCACACCCCCTACTGGGGATATGCCCGCAAACAAGGTACATGCCCTTGACCGGAATCGAACCCCGGACCTTTCAGTTCCCAAGCCAATGCTCTATCCATTGAGCCAAACCGGTTTCGGCTCATGGCAATTTTTTTAAAGGACATTTTAACTGGTATATCCTTAGCTTATTACATGAGTTACCTAAACATTTTCATACATTCATGTAATTATAGAAGTATAACTTTTTTCTAGCAGGACCCATTTTTATTCTGATAAGACAATTCATAATGGATTGTCTTGTCAGAGTAAAAATGGGTGTCTTTGTAGCTGAAGAACTAAAAGTAAGATGCAAATTAATACCTAGCAAATGAGATAAATCTCTCTCTTATTGTTCTGACTAACATCAACTCAAAGTGGAGTTTAAACTGCTTTGTCCAAAGATCAGCCTATAAAAAGAACTCCAACAAGCACTCATTGGGTGCATCGCATGGTTCTGACTGGCCCTCTAATTCTGCTATTAACTAGCGAGGGCCCCACACTTTTGATTGCCAACCTTGTGCCAGGAACCTCAAAATACACTTTGCATAGGTGGTTTCATTTCATCCTCATGACAATCTTAGGATATACAAATGAGGACTCTGAGAGGAAGTCATTAGTTTGCTCAAAATCAGAGCCAGTAAATGGCTGAGATTTGACCCAGATATAGTATTAGTGATTCTAAAGCCCATACTTTACCAGAACTTCTCAAACCTAGGTCATGTTAGTACCACCTATGGAGCTTTTGTATAATAGCTGCCCCCCCCCCCCCCGACCCCTGGGTCCCCCTCAGACCAAGGAATTCAGAATACCTGGGAGCAGAACGTGGATTTTTAAAAATCTCCCAAGGTCATTATCATACACACCAGGTTTAAGAGTCACTGTCCTAGGAGAGCTAAGCTTCAGTTTCTTCAACTGCAAGGTGAGGAATAGATGGACCTCTCTAAGGTCCTTTCTACTTCTCAAGTCACCAGAGCCATGATGACAGTAGCATAGGGCCAATTGCTACTTTCATGTGGAGTAAGCGGTTGTCATCCCCACTGCCAGATGCTCTCCCAACTTTCTATGTAAGTGTCATGTTTAGGGGTAAGGCTCAGTCTAAAGCATACAATTATTTCATTTATTTATGAAAATTTATATTCAGAACAAGGCCTTAAGGCCCTAGAAGATTTCCCATGCCATCCTTCTCTCTTTCTGTCATCTTTTCAGGTCAACCATAATTATTTGGTGAAATCCTATTGCTCCAAACTACTTTAGTGCTACCCTCTTCATCAGCGGTTCCCAGCCTTTTGGACCTCATGGACCAACAGTGGTCCATGGACCACCGGTTGGCATCCACTGGTCTACAGCATCACATCAAAAAGTCTTTAGAAAATGTTTATAACCCTTGACCCAGAATTCCCCTTATAGAAAAGTATTCTAAGGAAGCAAAGAGAAAGCAGAAAAAGTGTTATGAAAAGAGAAGTTCATTGCAGTATTATTTATTACAGTGGAAAATTGAAAACCACTCATATGGCCAACAGTAGGGGAATGATTTAGTAAAATATGTTATAGCCTTCAAAACCGAGAAATGGTTATTACAAATGACATTTACATATACTTTTAAATGCTATGGGAAAATAGTAACATGTGTTATAATGCTGGAAAGAAATAGAGAGTACAAAATTACATAGAGTTAGTCTATGACTTAAATTACATAGAGTTGAATATTCTTAACTATGTACTTATTTTAATATATTGAAAAAAATACTATTATGCAAAAGTTAAAATATCTAAAATTAGTTTCACCATCAACTCAATTCTAAATGTTTGAAGAACAGAGTATAAAAGTGGTTGTGAAATGGGCCCCATCCAGAGAAATCTTATATCTGGCCTGGGCCTCCAAACCTGCATAGACAAGGAGTTATAAACAGCTGAGTAGAAACATGAAACCGCAGGTCAAGTGGTTCTTTTAGGTGTGGGAAGCAAAGATAAATTTAAAATTGGAGTCACTATAAGGAAAGACAAACTAAGAAAACCCAAAGGCCAAAATCAACTCTAGGAAGGCATCAAGAAGGAAATGGGATTGACAGTGAGTTAATTATGGCAAGCAAGGTTGCCATTTCTAACGTGTTTTCATATTTGTTGCCTCACATCCTACCCTGGGAGGTGGGTAGGAAGCTCAGTGTCGGTATTGGTCCCATTTCACAGGACAGGAATGAGCCTGGAAGGCCGAGGGTCTCACTTGATGTGACGATTGTGGCCAAGGCCCTAGCCTCCTTCTCTCCTGACACTGCCCCACCAAGCCTGAAGATGACACCTTTGGATGAGGTGGTACCTCTGCTGGCCGGTGTGTTCAAAGTTACAGACTGTCCATGCAAGTGACAGACCACACATCCAAGGAACACACAACCAAGGAAGCAGCTCATGTATGTGTTTAGCAGCCTGAAGCCATAGCACCTAAGGCAGGTTGTCTCAGGGACACATGCCCTTGTTCAGGGTTCCCTGGATGCTGGTCAGGCTCTGTGCCTGCGGCCAGGGCCCTCCCTGCACCCTGGGTCCCAGAGGGCCTCCCCACCCTGGTGCAGCCTTGGGCATTGGAGAGGAAGGGAGAGCTTAAGCCCCTCAGATAGCACGCAGCTCGCCCTCAGGCCTCGGCCTTGCCTGGTTCCTGTGCCCCTGAGCTTGGGTGTTTGGTGTTACCTGTCTTTCTTACAAATTGAACCTGTTCTTTTGCAAACAGCAGTTTGATCAGTGATCTGAGCAGCATCAGGAAGATTGCAGGCGGGCTCCAGGCTGTGGGGTGGGTAAGAGGCCACAAGTTCAGGAAGACAGGTGGTTCTAGAGTTGCTCTGGTGACTTGGGCTGAACCCTGGGTTCTGGCCTGGACTCTGAAGGTTCCTGAAGCTTCTTTTGGCCAAGTTTAATAACGAAGGGTGTGCTGGGCCACAGCTCAGTGACCATCTGAATTTTGACCATCTGAAAGCTGTCTTACCCTTAAGAAGCTAAAACATTCAGTGATGAGAATGCATTTAGGAAGACTATGGCGATTCTCCTGTTAACTCCTGCCTCACTCTGCTTCTTTGAAATTCAAAACAGGCTCCCTTTTTGCTATTGTTAACTTTCAGAAACCCAAGCAAGCTATTCCGGCTTTTGTTTGAAATATAAGTCAATCAAATGTTGAGGGATTTTTGTTGTTGTTGTTGTTTTTTCAAATTTGAAAATCTCCTTGGAATTTGCACAAATGCCTTTCACCTCAACACCTATACTGTTCACACAAAAGCACAAAACTGTAATTCCTTTTCCTTCCCTAGGCTGCACTTCAGATGTCTGGCCTACACAGCAAAGTGTTTACCGTTAAACAGACTCCTATTAAAGAGCTAGTAAATGGTGCTCTCTAATAATGTGTCTCTTTGCATTTAAAGAGAAGGGCCATTAGATGTTGCCCAAACAATCAGCAATGGTAATATGCAAGGTACTAAAGTTTTCCTTCTCAGGATGTAACATTCTCTTCAGGATTGGGTGACTCTGGTGCTCAGTAGAGCTGTTTTCTCAGAACACGTATCCCGTGTCATTTGGAGAAACGGTCAGGCGAAGAACACCTTTTTTTTAATTATTATTATTGATTTCAGAGAGGAAGGGAGAGGAAGAGAGAGATAGAAACATCAGTGATGAAAGGGAATCCTTGACTTGCTGCCTCCTACATGCCCCCTACTGGGGACCGAGCCTGCAACCCGGGCATGTGCCCTTGACAGGAATTGAACCTGGAACCCTTGAGTCCGCAGGCTGATACTCTATACTAGGGGTGTCGAACTCAATCAGAGAAGGGGCCAAAATCTAAAATCCAGCCTAAATCGCGGGCCGAATGGTTTACTGAACAGTCATAAACTGACAATGTCATAAACTGACAGCGGAGTGCAGTGATGACAGCGCGGTGCGGGCCACATTGCAAGGCCTGGCGGGCTGGATTTGGCCCGCGGGCCTTGTGTTTGACACATGTGCTCTATACACTGAGCCAAATGGACAAGGGTGGCGAAGAACAACTTTACCTTCTTTGTAAAACTGCCATAGACATTAATTACATTGATTAATATTAAAAACAAAACAAAACAACAAAAAAGTTGCAGATAATTTCTACTTGGACTTCAGTGCTAGGATAAAGTCTGGCTTTTCTTTCTTTTTTTCTTTCTTTTTTTCTTTCTCTTTTTCTTTCTCTCTTTCTTTCTCTTTTTCTTTCTCTCTTTCTTTTTCTCTTTCTTTCTTTCTTTCTCTCTCTCTCTCTCTCTCTCTTTCTTTCTTTCTTTCTTTCTTTCTTTCTTTCTTTCTTTCTTTCTTTCTTTCTTTCTTTCTTTCTTTCTTTCTTTTCAATCAATGAAAACAGGAAAGCCACAGACCGCACTGTGCGGTTCTTTTGGCCTCCGCTGCCAGGAGCCTCTGAGCTCTGTTTTCTGCTCAGTATCTAACCTCTGAGCTCTATTTTCTGCTCAGTGTCTAGGATCCCTCCTGGTCTAGCGTTAGATGAGTTCGCATTCTCTCTCTCTTGTTCTCCCCAACCACCAGCAGAGTTTTCTTTCTCTGATTTACTTATCCCATCTTCGCTTAAAGTACCTCCATCTCCTTTCATGTGCCCCTTCAAAACTTCCCGGAAGTGAGTGCATAAAAAATTAGTTATTTTAGATTCTCTAAAAATGTCTTAAGCAGCATGTGCAATCATTTTTAGCTTTGGGTGACTTTCACTGGTAAGACTCCCAAAAGCCTACCCCGGAACTGTGCACAAGCACGGCGAGCTAGGCTCAGCCTGTCTCTCTCTCCCCTCAAGAAAGCGCATGTAGTCTGATGTCTGACTGTGGTGAGTGAGTCACTCAGGAGCTGCAGGACTTTTTCATTAGTAACAACTGACTCGCAGCACGTCCCGTGGCTGTGGGTGCCCCACCCAGCACCCGGACCCTTGGTGCAGGGCAGCTGCTCTGAGATGTGCTGGGACACCACAGCCGGTGAATCAGGCCGTCTGTTCCCTCCAGGAGCAGCACACGTTTCCTTCATTTCCAGTGTCCGGTGTGTCCCACTCATTGTTCAGCAAAGCCTAACATCTGCGCTTCCTTCCATACCACAGGAAGGCTTTCTCATTTCCCCAGAATGTATTTGTTCAGTCAAACGTGTCTGCCGATGGTGAGGGAAATAGCGTTTGCAGTCACTCAAGGAGCAACTGGGAAAAACTCTTCGGGGGCTCTGAGGACTGTGAGAGGAAGGGCTGAGGGAGAAGAGGAAGACAGCAAACATTTCTTGAACCTCAGCCCCATGTCAGGCACTGGGCCAAGGACTTCCCTCATTTGTTGTAAGCCTTCCCAGCAGGCAGCTGAGGTGGACACCGTTACGCCATCTTCCAGATGAGAAGACAGGCTCCGGAGAGCTGAAGGACTTGCTCATGTTACATCACTATGAAATGGTGGCTCCTGGATTCCAACCCAGTGTGATAGATGGTGGGACTCATTCCATGTTCACCCGAAGTGCTGTTCACAGAGAGCAAAGCAGTTAATAGACTCCCAGGAACTGAGCACACAGGGCCCTATAGTGTAGGCCTCATTCAGGGACTCTGAAACCAGGGTGCCTGGGTTCAAATCCCAGCCCTGTCACTAGGGACATGACCTTGGGCAACTTACTTAACTTCACTGCACGCCTTGTTTCGTACCTCCATAAAGTGGGGAAAGTTGTAAGGAACAAATTGGTTAATCCTGGGACATTATCAGTATTTAACAAGTAGGAACTCTCATTCTCCAGTTATATCCCAGTGTTGTGTTATTACAAGACAGGAAATGCTGCTTTCTTGACCAAATGATGGTATTTTAATGTCTTTCACTTAGAAATCATTCATGTAGAAGAGTAGACCTGATGCTGGGATCATCTTTGGAACTTCCCAGGGGTATTAAAAAAATATTGATGCTGTGTCCCCCTCTAGAGATTGTAATTCAATGGTTTGGGGAGTAGTCTAGGCCTGGGGGGAAGAGACTCTTAGTGGTTCTCAAAGTGTGATCCCTGGACCACAGCTCAGTATAGCCACAGGGCTTGCCCCACCCAGGCCTACTGAAGCAGATACTCGGGAAACACAGCTTAGCAAGGGAAGTCCTCCGAGTGACCTCATGTCCATGAAAGTCTGGTAAGAATCATTGCTCTGAGGGAAGGTGATGCTGAGAGATCTCTTTATCCTAAAAACAAGGCCTAAGGACTGAGGTGGCCCTGGAGCGCTCATCTATTCGCTTACACTGAACAGTGAACCGCAAGCGTGCTAGTCTCCCCAGAGCACACAGTGTGCTGTGACTCCACCAGCCCATCCTGTCCAGCCCCAGCAGAGGCAGGTCCCCATCAGAAGTCTCTACAGCAAATGGTGAAGCTCATCAAGCTTAGATAGCCCGAGTTGTATATTTCACGACGAGGATCAGGAAACCATCAACCAAAATGTTAAATTCCTCGAGCCCATGTTGTCCAGACTTCCTTGGCTACTCGCCCTACCTGCATCTCTTCACTCAGAGCAGCCCCTCGCAGACCGGCAGACACTGAGACCACCTCTCCTCGCTCTGCTGGGCACCACAGGGTGGGCACAGCTCTCCCGTGCCCTAGTGCCTCTCCTCTTTCTCTGCTCCCACCATTTGGCTCCCTCTCCCATAATCATTGGCCTTTCCCTCATTCTGATATGCTTCAGGAAGTCTTAGTTGGGTCTTCCAGGCCACAGAGGCGCTCCGTCCCTGCTAGTGACTGCCTGACTGTGCTCTGAGCCCTGATGTGGCACTCTGACACTCTCACACTTGGGCAGCTAGTTCCCTCCTTTTCTGACAGAGCAACTCTCCCCAGCGCTGCAATTCCTCAGCACTCGTGTCTCGTGCCTGCTCCCTGAGCCACCATTAGTCTCTTTAGACACACTTGCTTTAGACATTTGCCTTCAATGTTTCTCCAACTTCTGTGGTACTTGTGGCCAGTTGTTTCTGAAACCTCACGTCATGTCTCCTCCATCACCTGATTCAAGAGAAATGCCACTGTAACTTCTGGTGAAACCAATGCCAGCTGTGTGTTGTGGGGTGTTGTGACTTTGCACAGGAAAAACACCCATGGTCTCCATGTGACCATGCTCCATGTGACCATCCCCTGGGAAACATACAGTGAAACAAAAAAACAAAAGCAGCTCATTTACTTCTCGATGACTCTGCCTCAGCTTTAAGCAAGTGGACAGAATCACCAAAGCAAGAGGAAAGAACAACAGGACAGCAGCAAATGCACAGGGAAGAAAGCAGACGCAAGGAGAGAGTGAGCTACAGGGAGGGAGTGAGGAGGGGGAAGAAGGGTAGACAAAGTCAAACAATCAAATGTCTAGGCTGAGGAGAAGCCTCTCAGACAGTTATTAAACTTGGCCTTGGCAATGAAGGCAAAAAGGGAAACCTGACACATTCCATTGCTCCAGAGCAGGATGATAAGGGGGCCTTTCCTGTTGGGACAGGCTGTCAGCTGAGGACTAGGGATATTATGTGGCCCCTGCACATTCTAAGGAGGGAGCCAGACCATCCACACAGAGCTTGCTAAGCAGTGATCAACAAAACCCAGCCCACAATCTGATCAATGTTTCTCTGCCTCTGGATTTGTTTTTGTTCATCAGTTTATGTTGTTCATTATATTCCATAAATGAGTGAGATCATGTGATATTTGCCTTTCTCTGACTGGCTTATTTCACTTAGCACCATGCTCTCCAGTTCCATCCATGCTGTTGCAAATGGTAAGAAATAAGGACACACATGTCATAACTCAATCAATAAAGACATTAAAAATAAATAAATAAATAAATCCCAACCCAGTGACCGTGCACCCATCACCTGCCACAGGGCATAGAGAGGAGGGGAGGAGGAGGAGGAGGAAGAAGAGAAGGAGGAGGAGGAGGAGAGAGGAGACTTCTTTGAGGAGAGCTGTCAGTGTGCTGAGAATGTGTGTCTTCACCTCAGGCCAAGTGGGGGGAGCTTCCAGCAAATCACTAGGACCAGGTGGGATATCTCCCAGGAGGAGAGGAACATCTCAACCTCCCAGCTGGCCAAAGCTGTGGCAACTGGTCCCACACCATCGCAGGACTGAGATAGAATGTGGAGAAAGGCTTCTTAGGGGGGCTTGACCTGTGTTCCTGGGAACTGAGGGGAACAGAGGCCGGATCCAGACTCTAATGAGGTCTGCAATGTGGCCTGAAATGCTCCAACATAGCCGGGGTGATGCCATGAGTGTCTGCTCCCCGTGCTCCAGAGGCAGCTGCCTCTCACAAACCATCCAAAGGCAGAAGTGGGCTAGGATGGTTCAGAACACGGAAACTTCCCTGGGAAAATCCAAAGGTGGGACTCGGGCTGGAGCGGCCTGGGACGGGAGAGTGAAGAGGCTGGGTGAGCGGGGCGGGCACCAGCAGTGCTTTGCAGAGCAAAGAGGTGCCTCCATCGAGGATCAAATGGAGGTTGTGGAAGGTGTCTCCATGAAAGAGGCCCCACCCAAGAAGATGGAGTTAGGTGCTCCTCACAGAGAGTTGGCTTTTTTACAGGGTGCACTGTTGGAGGCACTGCAGGAAGAGCTCTCAGGAGGCAGCCAGTAGTAGGGACACCATGGTAGACAACTGTGTGGCTGGAGATCTCCCAAATCCTCCATGAGCTAGGAGCTATCACTGGGACATCTACCGGACTCGGAGTTGGTCTCATCTGCCCCTTCCCTCCCCACCTTGGAGGAGCCAGAGCTAAGTGAGTGCAGCGGAGTGGGAGAATCTGGCAGGAAACTGGTCAAGAAGCTGACCACCTGTCTCCCCAGTCACCTGCTGCTCTTCTGCACGGTGCAGAGTCTCGTTCAGGCCCAAACGAGGGTGGGAGAAGCTATGTATTCGATGAGGAGAGGTGAAAGCTTTGTTGTGAGACTAGACTGGACTTTCCATACCTAATAACGAGATGTTTATTAATCCCTGGAAGTGGCCAGAAAAGCTTTACGATAGCCGAGCATGTCATCTCCGGACGTGGAAGCATCATCCAGCAGAGGGAGCTTTAAGAGGTAGGTGATGAGACAGAAGTGAAGTGGTTTCGTTTTTTATATCCAACCGAGTCCAAAACTGCTCAGTATCTACAGCTTCTGTTTCTGAACGAAAGGGACTTATTTGCACTGAAACTTTCAGAATTATTCATTGTTATCTCTCATTCAGTGGAAATCGAAGGGTGGCACATTAGTTACCAAGCACATTCTTGAAGACTACAAACTGAAGAGCAGTGGGGTGGAAAAGTAAGGTGACATGAATGAGTTACCTCGTGCTACCGTAATAATACATCACCACAAGTTTATTAGAGCACAGCCTTGTGGGTCAGAAGTCCAGCATGATTTCAGGGGGCTAAAATGAAGGTGTCAGCAGGGCTTCTTTCCCTCTGGAGGCCCTGGAAAGAACCCTGTTTCCTTACTGTCCCAGCTTCTAGAGCTCCTCCTGGGTGCCTCGAATCAAGGCCCCTGCTCCAGCTCAGAGCCCTTGCTCTCTCTGCCTTTCCTGCCTCCATCTTTCACTCACAAGAACCCTTGTGACTGCATAGGACTCACTCAGATAATCCAGCGTAATCCCATTAACCTCAAGCTCCTTCACTTACTTTATCTGCAGAGTCCTTTTCGCCATGCATAGTGATATAGTCACAGGTTCTGGGAATCGGAGGTGGGCATGGGCAGGGGGGGTGGCATTATTCTGCCTGCCCCAGACAGGCCCAAGCCCAAGGGCTGGGCCTGTGGCTCACCTTTCAGAGAAGCCCCTAGCCCTTGCTGACTGGAGCCAGGTGTAACTGGGGCCTCGAGGAAAGGGGTGCTGTCTGATCTTAGGGAAAGCACATCACCTATTCATACCTGTTTCTCCATCTGTGAAATTACAGGATTGTCTGTTCGCTGACGTGTCTTCCAAATCTAAATCCTAGGCGCCCTTTCTCTTTGGCAAAATAAACATATGAAAAAGTCTGGCTACTGAACTCAAGAAATCAAACTGGCTTCCGGTCACACGGCCAGCCCCCAGCCCCGCCCTGGGCCAGAGGCTCTGACAGCCGCAGGGAGGAAGGCAGGCAGCCCTCTGCTTTCCCAGAGGCGGGGGAGTCCACAGAAGGCACAGGTGTGTGGTTCCCCTGTGAGAGGCCTCTCCACGCAGGGCAATCACCATGGAAGGCCATGGGCGGTGGTGCCAATCTCAGACGCAGCCGCTGAGTCAGCACAGCCTGAATGGTCCAGGGAAACCCCAGTGGGATGAGTTAACTGCACCCCGATCCCGGTCCGGCCCTGGGCCTGCTCCTCCAGGTGGGCACACAGACCAATGCCCTCTGATCTCCTTGGAGCCTCAGGCTCTTAGAATAAACAGCAGGTCATAGAACATGAAATTTAAGGCACCTCGGATACCGTGTCACAGCTCTCCTTCCCATCATGTGACCTCGAACTGGTTGTATGTTTTGTTGGTCCCGCTGTTCTGATACATTGCCCTGTTTTCGTGGCCTAGTTCCTTCTCTGGTCTGGCCTTAACATTAAGGTACACTTTCCACCTCAGCCCAATGACCTCGGAGAGACAGCCAGCTGCTCAGGAGGCACCGTTCCCTTCCATTTTCCAGGTCATGTCATCTACCAGCAAGCATAGACCGGGACTTCCTGTTCCTGTCCTCCGGGCAGCCACGGGCATTCAGCCAGTCACACCATCCTGTTGGGCAACGTGTGACTCTATTTCCTCCAAAGTCCCTCCAGTGCCAACACGAGGGGTTCGGAGTGGGTCGCCCTCAGAGTCCTCCTCGGTTCTGAAAGCCCATCTTCCTCGGTCCCAGAGCTCCGGAGGTGTGGGTCTGGCTCAGCCTGGGGAAAGCCCTCCTTGGATCAGCTCTGACCTGTGGTTGCCACGGCCGTGTGTGGGATCACTTCCCAGGGAGGCACTGGATCTCCAGCCTCCGGGAGGCCCAGGCACTCTGCCTGAACAGGCTTCCCAGTCCCTCCTCCCAACCTAGACTAGACTGTCACCTCCACTCACCAATCTCCTAGGGGGTCAGGGGTGGGACTGTGAAGATAGATGCAGAGACTGAACAGTGACTCTAATTCTTTTTCTTTTTTTAATATTTTTTATTGATATTTTTTACAGAGAGGAAGAGAGAGGGATAGAGAGCTAGAAACATCAATGAGAGAGAAACATGGACCAGCTGCCTCCTGCACACCCCCCACTGGCCCGCAACCAAGGTACATGCCCTTGACCGGAATCGAACCTGGGACCCTTCAGTCCGCAGACCGACGCTCTATCCACTGAGCCAAACCTGTTTCGACGACTCTAATTCTTCATCCATGTGACAGGCCTAGCATCCCACCTTCTGTCGGGCCTGCCTAACCAGACCAGCCCTGGGTCACTCTGTGTGCGTGGGAAGAGATTCCTGCCTGCTGGTGACCCCGAGGGCGGGCGCTGCTCAGTGGGTGGCTGTCACCTCTGCCCCCAGAGCATCTGGAACGCCCAGGGGCCCCACCCATCCACCCACCCCTCCCCTTCTCCAGGCCTCTGTGTAATGCCTTGACGTGGCCTCCTCGAGCCTGGCCACCCTTGGCCAACGGCTCCTGGATCCCAGAACCCTCCTGGCTCCTTGGAACCACAAAGCTGCTCTCAGAAAGTACCAGCCACCAGGGTTGCTTTCTGCCACATCCATGTCAGCGTCCACTGGCATCTCACAGTTCCCTTTGAAAAAAATGCGCCATCTTTTCCTGCTCATCCGGCAAGGGAAGGCTCCTGCCTGCCTTTTATTTCTCACAGGGGCTTGTGCACCCTTCTCATCACTTCTGGAGGAGACTGTGTGGGCGAGCTACCCCTGAGTCCCCCGCCCTGACTCAGTCTCCTTCGCAGGCGCCCTCCCCTCCCGCCTGGGTGAGCTGCGGGGGAGAGAGCTCTATTCTTCTGCTGCACTTGCAGGCCAGCAGGCAGCGGTCCCCCTTGGGAGGCAGAAAAGCCGCCTCTGAGAGGGATCACGCCGTGCTCTGCGCTGTTTTGTTTCTGGTCTTTTATTTTTATTTATTTATTTTTATTAAGGTATTATATGTGTCTATATCTAACCATTGTGTTTCTGGTCTTTCCTCCCTTGCTGCACCCCTTGCCTGGGCCCTCCAGGCAGACGAGCTCATACTGCCTTACCCTCCGGAGGGCGCGGGGAAGGCCTCTCGGGTGCCTTTGACATTGCTCAGCCCTCCAGGGAGGGAGGGAGGGGGTGGATGTGTCTCCCACCTGCAGACTCAGCCTGCGCTGGGCCAAGCAGATGCAGACTCAGCCTGCGTGAACAAAGGCATGCATGCCTGGCCCCAGGGAGGCTGGGGGTGGGCCGGCCTGGAATGCGGGGTCCGGTCTGCCAGGATGTGGAAGGGCTGCGAGGCTTTGCCCACGTGGTCAGGGGCAGGTCTGGCCGCCTCGGTCCTGCCCCGGTCAGCTGGGAGGATCCAGCCCGGAGCAGGCTCTGAGGGGGAAGCACCGCAGGAGGAAGAGCCAGGACGTGCCGGTCGGCCCGCCTCGGCCTGTGTGACCCAGACCCGCAGGAGCCTGTGCCTCCCGGGTGCGCCTCTCCTCGCTTCCTCCCGAGTGGGGCAATCGACGCTGCCCCGCCCTCCTGATCCGGGGCTGATGTGCGGCGCAAACACAGCCCTCTCCCTGGAAACGCCGGGAGCAGCACAAGCCTTTGGTGAGTCAGCGGTCGGAGTCCTGCCTCAGTCGTTCCGCCCAGATTTCCCCAGAGCTTCCAGTGAGCTGGTGCTGCCCCCTAGCGGCCAAACCGCTCCCCATCATGCGTTTCTCTTACATTGCATTTCCAGAACCACCATCAGAACACAATTAAGTGAATATGTAATAATGAACTTAGCCTGGAGGATACCTACTTGGATGCCCATGCAGTCATAAAATGCAATTTTATTTTCAAATGTAACTTTAAATGTGTATGTATGTGTATATATATATATATATATATATATATATATATATATATATATTTAACAGAGGAAGTGGCCCACAAAAGGAGAAGTGTATAAAGCAGCCTGGACCGAGGTGGGAAGTGCGTCCCAGCCACCCTTCCGCCTGGCTGCTCCTCCGAGCTGCAGGGAGCCTGGCTGAAGCCTGATGGTTTCCCTTGCTAAGGCTTCCCCCACAAAGGGCCCGAATTCCCCCCCCCCCCCCCCCCCCAGAGGATGGGGACAGGATGAAGGGGCAGGTGAGAAACCAAAAACACATAACTGCTCTTCAGCCTTTAAGACCTTTAAAAATCCCCCAAGAGCCAAAACCGGTCTGGCTCAATGGATAGAGCATCGGCTTGGGGACTGAAAGGTCCCTGGTTCGATTCCGGTCAAGGGCATGTACCTTGGTTGCGGGCATATCCCCAGTAGGGATGTGCAAGAGGCAGCTGATCTATGACTCTCTCTCATCGATGTTTCTAACTCTCTATCTCTTTCCCTTCCTCTCTGTACAAAATCAATAAAATATATTTTTTTAAATAAATAAATAAAATAAAATAAAAGGTTAAAATTAAAATAAAAAAAAATCCCCCAAGAACTGAGACCAGTTTGGCTCAATGGATAGAGCGTCAGCCTGCTGACTGAAAGGTCCCAGGTTCAATTCTGGACAAGGGCATGTACCTTGGTTGCAGGCACACCCTTCAGTAGGGATGTGCAAGAGGCAGCTGATCTATGTTTCTAACTCTCTATCCCTCTCTCTTCCTCTCTGTAAAAAATCAATAAAATAGATATTTTTTTAAAAATCTCAAAAAATGTTGGCCTGGAGAGAAATTAGAGTCCCTGCATGTTTAAGTTCATGACAAGTGACCAGTAACTGCTGCATTGTTGCCCCTTTGGGAGAGGCGTCCTGTTTCTGAGGCACACGCTCTCACAGTCTCTCCCACAGCGAAGCTTTTCAGATGAGCAGCTTTCCATTCCAGAGGTCACATGCTGGAGAGAGGGGAACAGCCTGCACCCAGGTAATCTGGCTGCACACCGCGCCCCTTCTCCCAGGACATTGTGGTCAGCCCAGATGTGCTTGGAGTTGGACGACGCTGGGTCGGCTGATGGAGAAGGAAGAATGAGGTGCCACCGTGTCACGGTTAGCACTCTGGACCCTGAAAGTGCAGAATGAGGACAGGCTGCCTGGCGGTGGGGAGAAACACTGCAAATAAATAAAATAAAATAAAAAATTAACAAGCCTTTCCCTCCAGACCTGTGGAATAAATAATCCAGGCAACAGTCATCCCCTCGGCAGGGTGAGTGATCTACTGGAACGCTTGCTCTTTGATCTGGGCAGCCACTTTCTGTTTCCCTTCTCATCGGACAGATTCCAACTGAGCATTCGACATTCCAGATATCCCTTTACTCCCCTTGCAGGCCTTCCCCCAGCCTCTGAGCAGCTTCCTTCGAGACTCAGCTTCCTGGCATTGGGACTGGCATGAAAGGTTGCCAGACGACTGGAGGTTCCCCTGCATGCCCCCCTCCAGCTCAGCGCCCTTGCTCTCCCCATCCTAAGTGGACAGGATGCTGGGCAATCCAGACACTCACTGCAGAACTGAGGGAAACTGGCTCCACCTGTAGCAAGTATCACCTTGCTTTAAGGAAATCAGTGAGCACAATTCGGAAAAGTGGAGGGCCTAAAAGTGGAGGGGCAGCCAAAACCGGTTTGGCTCAGCGGATAGAGCGTTGGCCTGCAGACTGAAAGGTCCCAAGTTCGATTCCAGTCAAGGGCATGTATCTTGGTTGCGGGCACATCCTCAGTAGGGGTTGTTCAAGAGGCAGCTGATCAATGTTTCTCTCTCATCGATGTTTCTAGCTCTCTATCCCTCTCTCTTCCTCTCTGTGAAAACTCAATAATATATATATATATCAAGAGGTCACGGTTAGATTCCTGGACAGGGCACATGCCCAGGTTGTGGGCTCGATCCCTAGGAGGGGGCAGCTGATCAATGCTCTCTCTTACCGTTGATGTTTCTATCTATCTCTCTCTCTCTCTCCCTCTCCCTTCCTCTCTGAAATCAATAAAACGTATCAGTTGTGGAGGGGCATGTGGACAACTGTGTCACAGAGGCCTATAGGGACATAGAAAGACAGCTGACGAGCCATCACAGACATCGCTGGATCCAGGCCTGGATTGCCTGAGAAGGGCCCGTGGCACCCACGGGGCAGTGAAGGGACTTGCTTCTCTCTCCACATGGGGCCGCTCCCAGATCTTTGTCTCTGGGGTTCTTACACAGCCTGCAAAGACTCCCATTTCGTCAACATCTCCTGTGCGCGAGCCCCCATAGGGCACCTCATTTCACCATGAGGAAGGAGCACCTGTGAGGTTGGGCTCATTTGTCCTGCTTTACACATTCGTAAATCGAGGTTAAGAGTGGCTGAGAGATTTGACCACACAGCTAATTAGGAGCGTATGATGTAAGCCCCAGAACACACTGCGGGCAGCGCTTTGCCTGACCCCAGACACGTCTGGATGCTTTGCTGCTTGGGGCCTGAAGGGAGTCCCTCAGCCTGCGAGGCGGCGGCATCTGACCTTCCTGTTGGTCGGATTCACACACGGCGTGATCACACAACTCAGCTATGCCTGTGTGCGCCTGCACTCATCGTTGGCCTTTGTCCCAGTTTCCTGTCCCCTTCCTCCGCCGCACAGGAAGGCCAAGTCGTGACTGTGCCAGGCCCTGTGGCCTCATTCGTCTGCCTGCCACCGCGGTCTGGGCAGCTGTGGGGCCACGGGCTGAGATAAGAAGGGAGAAAGCACGGGCTGTGAAGTCAGGCAGGCTTGGGTTTCAGGAAAAACCACCCAGATTTTAGGGTGGGGATGGGGACAAGGAGGTTCAAGGCAGAATGGTGTGGCCCCAGCCGGCTTCTGAGCAAAGGGCAGATGCCAGCACCAGCTCTTCTCCAGAACATCCAGAGATGAGAAACCGGCTGCTGCTGGTTGCTGGCAACCTCAGCTCAGGGAATACAATGTTGAGGGTCCCAAACAAGTCCCAGGTGGCCCCTGTACCCCCAATTCCCACACTGGCCTAAAATTCACTGAAGGCTCTGGTCATGAGCTAAACGTAACCACCCCCGGGGAGGGGACAGCACTTTGCTAAAAGAGCAGCAGAATGGAAGAGGGAGAACACGGGTGGAGCCCATTAGAATCAGGCTTTGCACATGGTCTCGTGGCTTCTGTCTTCTCCTCTTTAAACATGTAACAGATCACAACATACAGGGACAACTGACAGTTCTGTAGGGCTGCTCTATGCCATTTTTTACGTAAGTTAACTTATTTAAATGCCCTCAATAGCCTGATTCCTATTTTCCCTGTTCTTGCTCTTAGAGGGGATGTTGAGGCCTCCCTCTCAGGTGTGAAGGCAGGATTGAGAGAGATCATCTAAAGCTCCTGACACAAAGCCAGGACTCAAGTAATGCTCTTTTCCTTCGCAGCCTTTTAGGTTTGAGAGGAGAGAGCCACAGCCGACCTGTCTCAGCCAAGGTCTGTCCTGCACGAGTAGGTGCTCAGCCAGATCTGAGGCATGCATGAAAGGGCCGATGGTGCTAAGGTGAGCGGCAGAAGGAAGGGGAGCACAGGAGATAGGTATGTGTATGTGAGGCCAAGGACTGAAGCTGTGGCGAGTGCCCGGGTTTCCTGGGGCAAGCCCTGCATGCTCAGGGGCCACTTCACTGACTGGGACTGGTTCTAGGATGTTGGCTTCAGCTCCCACCTGCCCCTATGTCAGTGTTAGCCTCGGAGCTCACAAAAGGCCTGGGAGCCCCGGATGACTGTAAAGCCACTGGAGAGGAGGCACCTGCCCCCCTCGGGCCCTCTCCCCACCACATACACACACACACACACACACACACACACACACACACACACGCACACACACTGCTCTCGTGCTGAGAAAGGACCGGGGCTGCCCGTTGGGGGAGGCAGTGTGAGGTGGGGTGTGGAGTGTCGGGGGCTGGAATATGGAAACAGGACTGTTCTGTTCCAGGCTTATTATAGCCCAGGCCCATACCCAAGCCGTGGCCACCGCACCCATGCTCTGGCCTGAGTCAACCTACTGGCAGAGGAAATGTTTCAGAGAACCCAGAAAGAGGTGTCTGGAGGGGCAGGCAGAGGCAGCTCCCTTGGTGTTCTCCAAGCCCATCCTGGCACACTTCAGCCAGAACCTGGCTGCAGCCACACAGGCTGGCTGTCTGGGCAGTGGTTCCTGAGGTGCGTTCACTTCTGTTTATTACAAGGGTCGAGGTGAGGTGTGCTCAGGCCAAAACGAGCAGACCTTGACTGGGCAACATACCAACGTATTGGTTTCACCCTGTTCTTTCTGAATGTCCCTCGGCTCAATTGATACATCGTGATCGGGATGGATTAAGATGACTAAAAAGGCCTGCCACTCCCTGCTTTGACTTTATTTCTGTTTATAGGCACAACCTCCCATCCAAGGGAAGGTGAAGCAAGGGCATTTTCTCGACAAAGTGGAGTCACTGAATCCCAATGGTTTGGAAGTTTTGGGAGTGGTGGTTTAAAAATCCTATCCAGAATAATAACAAAAACAAAAACAAACAAAAAAGAGGAAGAAGGAAAAAAAAAAAAAAAAAAAAAAAAAAAAACCCTAGCCAGGTGGCTCAGTTGGTTGGAGTGTTAAGCCATGCACCAAAAAGGTTGGGGGTTTGATTGTCGGTTAGGGCACACACCTAGGTTCGGGTTCGATTCCTAGTCAGAATGCATATGGGAGGCAACTCATCAATGTTTCTGTCTCACATCAATGTTTCTATCTCTCTCCCTTTCTCTAATATCACTTTTCAAAAAATCATATCCTTGGGTGGGGATTAAACAAACAAAAATGAAAATAATAAAAACAAAAATAGAGTACGGCCAGCGTGGCTCGGTAGATAGAGTGTCAGCCTGTGGACTGAAGGGTCCCAGGTTCGATTCCGGTAAAAGGCACATGCCTGGGTTGCAGACTTGATCCCCAGGAGGCAGCCAATTAATGATTCTCTCTCATTGATCTCTCTCTCTCTCTCCTTTTCCCTTCTTCTCTGAAATCAATAAAAAAAATATATATTTTTTTAAATCCTACCCACTACTTCAGTTTGCTCTGCTCCCTGTAAATACAGTCACCACCCAAGACTCCAGGACAGATTAATCCACTGCTCCGGTTCTGTTTCTTTCCATGTGGCCAGCCAAACTGGGCTTTTTCTTGTGCAAGATCTGCAAAGGACAGTTGAGATCCTGCTTCAATCACTAGCACTTCAGATGGATTCTGGAAATGGCAAAATGGTCTCTTTGCATCTTCACATTTGCATCATTCATGAATATTTATGAAGTGCCCACACCAAGGCTGCTTGCCAGTTCTGAACCCAGATAAGAGGAAAGGCTCTTTATTCTGTTTCAGAGAGGGTTGAGTCCGGTAAACTCTGTTTCTTTTAAATTCTGAAAGCCTTCCTTTTTCCGGGGGGGGGGGGGGGGGGGTGTGTCATGCTGTTTTTGCAAATGAAAGAGTAAAACTTTCATTTGCTAATGCAGAGTATTTCTTTGATTATCATTTGGGTTTGCAGACAGTCCTTGTTTTCTGGAACCCTCAAATTACCTTATTTTTTTGTACTAAAAATACTTAGTCATTTGAATATCGGTTGAACTCATGACTTGTGGCAACTTGTGAATTCAACAGATGGTTTCATTTTTTCCGACCCATTCTCCCCCTTTCATCCACTCCATCCAAGAACAAATCATTCAGATACTGGGCTGCTGGAGTGAGTCACCAGGAGCCTGTCCCTGACCGAGTTCTCTGCTACCCAAGGTCTTGTGCTGTCCCCTTGTGGTGAGGACAGACTGGGTCAGCTCCCGCACTCACCATCTCTTCCCCCTGTGAGAGCAGGGGCTGCAGGGCTGGTCTTAAGGAGCGAGTCCATGAAACAGCTTGTGAGGGCCTGGATGGCCTCCTGGTCCTTGGGCACTGAATGCCGGTTATGTACTCTCCAGGGTGGCATGGCTCTGGGCTGTGGACTTGGTCTTGGCCTGGAGACCCAGGGAAGCAGACAGCCTCAACAAAGAAAGCCAGCCCCTGGGAGCTAGATGCTTGGAAAGGAGCATGAACTGCTCCAGGCCTTTGTACAATAGAAACTTTT
Source organism: Pipistrellus hanaki (assembly GCF_964339955.1). Classification (NCBI taxonomy): domain Eukaryota; kingdom Metazoa; phylum Chordata; class Mammalia; order Chiroptera; family Vespertilionidae; genus Pipistrellus; species Pipistrellus hanaki. Next base: position 19,422,232 of record NC_140504.1, read on the forward strand.
AGCCAGAGTAGTCTCCATGAATTCTTGTGAAATGACTCCAATTAGTCTCTGTGACCAACAGTCATTTGCTGAGTAGTTACTCTTCCGGGTCCCTGGTTAAGACAGGTCATAAAGAGTTGTAAACAAAGGCCAGTCTCAGCTCTGATGGGAGTCAAGTTAGAGAACGAGGCAGGGATAAGAGACTTATCAGCCTATGAGTTTTCATTGCTCAAGGAATGACACAGGCAGGAAGAGGCACCATTGTTTGGGGGAAAAGCCAGATCCACTGAGGATACCACGTCAGGTCAGCTCTTCTGATTGGTGGGAATGGGGCTGTGCCTAAGGAAGAGATACTAGTGAAATCTATCAAGTTACCTCCTACCCTGTGCCAGTGTCCTTTATGTATCTCACTAATCCTCACAACATTCATGCCAGGGGAGTGTCATCGATGTCTACCCACAGATGAGGGGACTTAAGCTCAGAGGAGTTCAGCAATACTGCCCAAGGCCTCACAGCACCGAGCAGGAAGACTGGGCTTCTAAAGTAGGTCAATCTAAGTCCAAGAACCATGTTTATTCCACCACCCCCTGCCAAGGAGGAAAGGTACCAGACTTGACCAGGTACCATGGGGGCTGAATTTGAAGCAGCTTCCAAAGCAAGCCACAGCTGCTTCTAGGAAGCAAGGGCGCCAGCAGGGAAAAGCTGGTGGCCTCAGGTGGTCTGAGCACAACCCTGACAGTTGGAGGTGGAGTCACGTGATTACTTGGATCCATCCAGGGTGTGGACAGCTTGCAAGCACAGTGGGCGGGCTGAGCCGAGCTGGGGCATTGGCATGACTGCTGGACAAGGTTCACACAGCTGGTGAGCTGCACCCACTGCCCTGGAGAAAAGACCTCTGATGACTTCAGATCTCATTAAGTGGGTGTTTCATAAAGAGGACAGGGATCCCAGGCTTGGATATGGAAGGATTTGGTTACAAAGCTGGGCTGGTGATGGATACACAATGTAAATGGATGGGCTCTGGGTTTCAGTCCTGGCTCATCTACTTACTAGGTATGTGAAATCAACTCCTCACGGACTTCCCCACTACTGTAGCATTTTAAAAAGATGTTAAATGTGTGTGTGTGTGTGTGTGTGTGTGTGTGTGTGTGTATATATATATATATATGAAACAGAATGCCACCTGGAACATAGTGCTTATCTTATGTGAAGTAGAGGTTGCTATCTGTATTTTTCTGTCAGCAGAACTCAGCAAAGATATGTACCTTTAGAGTTATCAAAGGTTCAAGCCTGGGTTAAGACCTAAATGAGGCCTAAGTGGGCATGTCTAAAGACACTCGTGGTCCTTTGGAAACAGACCAATCCTGATTGAGTTCAGAACAAGGCTTGCCAGTCAGCTGATGAGAGATTTAGTGAAAGATCTTCTATTACATGTAGCTGAACAGTGACCTCTAGTGGCACAAGTATTTATTATTACTACGTATCTTTTTTTTAAATTTTCTTTATTGATTAAGGTATCACATATTTGTCCTCAACCCCCCATTCCAATCCCCCCCCCAACTCATGTTCCCCACCCCCTATTGTCCTCCACCACTGATTAGGCTCATATGTATGCACATAAGTCCTTTGGTTAATCTCTCCCTTTTATCCCCACCCTCCTTTAAGGTCCAACAGTCTGATGCATCAGTACTTCGTTGGGCCACCTGTTGCCTTCAATACTGCAGTGATTCTTCTTGGCATTGACTCCACGAGACGTTGAAAGGTGATGCGAGGAATCTGACCCCATGCCTGATGAATAGCACTGTCCAGTTCTGTGAGATTTGATGGTTGAGGAACCAGCTGCCTGATGGCTCTTTTAACTTTGTCCCACAAGTGCTCAATTGGATGGAGATGGTGATTGTGGGGGCCACCTAAGCAAGGTAAAGTCTCCCTCATGTTCTTGAAACCACTCCTGCACAATAGGAGCACTGTGGCATGGCGCATTGTCTTGTTGGAAGAAGCCATCTCCATTGGGATACACCATCAACATGATAGGATGAACTTGATCAGCAATGATACTTAGGTATGTTGTGCTATTCAGAAGTTGTTCCACATGAATTAAAGGGCCCAAATCATGCCAGGAAAACATGCCTCAAACCATAAAACTGCCCCCACCAGTTTGAAGGGTTGTATCATGCATGTGGGGTGCATGCTTTCATGCTGTTTTTGAGAAATTCTCACTCTGCCATCTACAGGATGCAACTGGAAACATGATTCATTGGACCACATGACTTTTTTTTCCCAATGCTCGACTGTCCAATCCTTGTATTCCTGTGTGAATTGGAGACGTTTTATCTTGGTAACTGCAGACAGCAAAGGTGTTCGAACAGGCCTTCAACTTCCATATCCCATCCGATGCAGTGTACGGCTAATTTGCCTACAAATGTCAGGTGGTCATAATAATCTGGCCACTCAGTGTATATAAACACATATATACTTATATCAAAAGAGATATGAAGCAAGTGTAGCAAAATATTAACTGTTAATGAATCTTAGGTAATGAATATAAGGGTATTGGTTGTGCTACTCTCGCAGTTTCCTTAGAGAGTTGAAATTTATTAAACTATATTAGGAAAAACAAACTTCCCCCAAACAAAAATGTCAATGTCATGAAAGACAAAGTGAGGCACTATTTCAGATCAAAGGAGACTGACTAAAGGCAACATGTGATTCTAGATTGAAGCCTGGGCCAGAAAAGGCCGTTAGTAGGAAAATTGGCAGTGTTTGAAAAAGGTCAGTAAATTATGGTTTTGGTCAATATGTTCATTTCTTGACTTGGATAATTACATTGTGGATGTGCAAGACAATGTCTTTGTTTTTAGGAAGCACACACTGACATACTTAGAGGTAATGGGACATCTTGACCACATAGTACTCTCAAAAATATCAGAAAACTCACGACGTATATGCACACAGATATTTGGAGAGACAGTGATGGAACAAGTGTGGTTAGATGATAGCATTTGGGGAATCTGAGTGAAGAATATGTTTCTTGTACTATTTTTGCAACTATTTTATGTCTGAAACTAGAGACCCCGTGCACAAATTTGTGCAAAGGTGGGGTCCCTTAGACTGGCCAGCAATCAGGGTGAATAGGGGCCATCTCGCCCACTCCCAATCGGGGTCAGCCAGCTGAGGGGAGGGACCACAGGAGGTTGGCCGGCTGCAGAAGGTTGGCCATGGGAGCGCACTGACCACCAAGGGGCAGCTCCTGTGTTGAGTGTCTACCCCATGGTGGTCAGTGCGCATCATAGCAACTGGTTCCGTCATAATGGTTGCTTAGGCTTTTATATATATAGATTACTCAAAATGAAAGTTCTTGTTACATGTTCACTTCATATTCTCATTCTCTCTTGTCTCTCAAGCCCACCTCTTTCCCCACTCCCTTTGTGCCCCAGGTGCACACACACTCTCTGTCACACCCTTGCCTTTCCCTCTCTCTTTCCCCCACCTGCATTCTCTCCACCTTTCTTTTTTCCTAAGCTCTTAGGGCCCTTCTTTGGCCTCTGTAACTTGTTTCCTGAGTCCAAACAGCCCAGTTGGCTTCACTTCTTCCACAATTCATTTATTCTAGGTATATCGCTTTCATGACATTTAACATTTGCAATTTGAATATTTTCAAGTAAGTCAAAAGTGGATTTGCTGATATTAACTGTGCATAAAATGTGGTCAGCTAGGAATGGAGAACCTGGCTCATAAATTTCAGCATGGCGCTGTTCACTGTTACTCTATGTTGCAGTAATTATCAAGTGAGTAAAACTTGGTTTGTTTGATAAGATCCAAGAAAATGGATCAATGAAGCAATGCAAGAGCTGCTCGAGGGAGAAATGCCAGTTTTGTCAGTGGTGGTTGGGGTGGTCTCTGGCCAAAGATAGCCCTAGCTAGAGACAGCATTCTGTGGCCCCAGTTCTTGTCCTACTTATAGGGAAAAGATCAATTAAGAAAAAACAAATAACAGCAAAAGCAGGCAAGGGTTTATTTGTAGGGAAGAAATACACTCAGAACCTGAGGAGGCAACTCAGCTGGCCAAAACCAAATGATGTGCCACGATATTTGGAAGTTCAGAGGATCTATTCCCCTAAGCTGGAATACCCCTCAGTGAATCTCCCCACCTCCTACTTCCACCACACACACACACCACACACACACACACACACACACACACACACACACACACACACGCCAAAAATAAAAGGCTCCTTCACCTAAATGTTATGCCACTAGGTAGACCACATCCTGGAGGGGCTCTGAATCATCTTTCCTTATCACCCAGGGGCCTGGTGCCTCCACTGTCTATTTTTGGTTTGTCTCATCTCACACGTATCCCCTCTAAGCCCTACCTACCACCTCTCCCAGTTCCTATCTACCTAGCTGCCTACTCAAACAGTTTGAAAAGGTTAATCCTATTATACTGTGGTTAACTAGGAGATGTAGGGAAAGAACCAATTTGATTTTTAACTGACCCAGGAGCCTATACACACAATACCACATTCACAGATGAAGGGTTCATTAAGTCTTGATTGTCTTCTGAGATGTCAGGGTCTACTGCAAGGGCCAGGCAGGTAACATCACTGAACAAAAGGAGCATTTCTCAAGAAAAATACCCTTATTAGCACACTGGTAATGCAAATGGGCATTTGCCTTCAGTGTTCCAATTATGAGGGAGTAGAAGGAACTGTAATGCACTGGAGTGCACACTCCCCAACTTTGGGTTACTTGGGCCAGTCAATCGTTGCTTTGAGGAACTGACTGTAGATCTCATGTCTTCTTATTTTTAAAAAGAAGCTGGAAGTCTAGGTCTTTATGTTACTATTTCCAACTTCAAAATGTTAGCAGCTAGTTCACTTAAAACAGTCATTGCACATCTAAAGACACATGCAAACTAGGATTTGGCCCATGGCTCACCAGTTTGTTACTCCTGGGCTCTTGGCCAAGTATGTTAAACTTGCAGCCTACAGCCCACATGCAACTCACAATGAATATGTGTGTGGCCCAGCCAATATAATGTTATGTAAGAAACATTTTAATAAAAATTTCATAACTTATTTTTATAATATACTGTTATACATAATAGGGTATTATGTATACTTATAATGCTTATAATCCTATCTAATAAAAGAATAATATGCAAATTAACCATCACTCTGCTACATCCACCAGTCATGCCCATCAGCCACACCCATCAGCCAATCAGAACAAGTATGCAAATAAACCCAACCAAGATGGCTATAGCCACAGAGAGCAGGAGGGAGGCTTGGGTTTCCCAGGCAACAAAGGAAGCCAAGCTTTCTGCCTGCCCTTGCCAGGCCTCCACTCAAGGCTACAAAGTTTCAATTATAGAAGGTAAATAAATCCAAACAGAAATGGCTGCTGGCCACGGCAGGAGCAGGAGGCTTGGCTCTGCTCCAGGCTACAAAGTTTCAATTTTAGAAGGTAAATAAATTCCAGATACCAGGGTCTCTACGTGGGTCACCAGGGGGCATGGCCAGCCTGCAAACCACCATAGGCCCCTCACTCAGGCCACCCCATGCCCCAAGGGAATCCCCACCCTGACCCGGGACACCCTTCAAGGCAAACCAGCTGGCCCCCACCTGTGCACCAGGCCTCTAAACTATTTAATAAAATAGTAATATGCAGATTGACCATCAATCCAACACACAATATGGCTGCCCCCATGTGGTCAAAGATCCTGCCCCTATGTGGACACAAGATGGCCACCACAAGATGGCCAGCAGGAGAGGGCAGTTGGGAGGGACCAGGCCTGCAAGGGAGGAAAGTTGGAGGCGATCAATCCTGCAGGGGAGGGCAGTTAGGGGTGACCAGGCTGGCTGAGGAGGGAAGCTGGGGGCAAAGAGGCTGGCAGGGGAGCAGTTAGACATCAATCAGACTGGCATGGTAGTGTTTAGGGGGTGATAAGGCTGGCAGGCAGAAACAGTTAGGGGCAATCAGGAAGGCAGGAAGGTGAGCAGTTGGGAGCCAGCAGTCCTGGATTGTGAGAGGATGTCCGACCCCAGTGGGATCGGGCCTAAACCGGCAGTTGGACATCCCTTAAGGCACATGTGTCAAACACAAGGCCCGCGGGCCAAATCCAGCCCGCCAGGCCTTGCAATGTGGCCCGCACCGCACTGTCATCACTGCACTCCGCTGTCAGTTTATGACATTGTCAGTTTATGACTGTTCAGTAAACCATTCGGCCCACGATTTAGGCTGGATTTTAGATTTTGGCCCCTTCTCTGATTGAGTTCGACACCCCTACCTAAAGGGGTCCCAGATTGGAGAGGGTGCAGGCTGGGCTGAGGGACACCCACCCCAACCTGGCCCCATGCACGAATTTTGTGCACCAGGCCTCTAGTAGGGCAATATGCAAATTTGTCAGGATGCCATCACGTAATGAATGACCTATCAGCAGGAGGGTGGTGCAGCGAGCTATGTGTAGCAGAGAGCTACAAGCAGCAGTGGGTGGGGCAGCCAACTGAGGCAAGCAGCAGTGAGCTACTCAGGCACAGATTGGTGTGCCGGGCCACTACTTATTAATAGAACTACATTTGCTAATGACTGATTACTATAATTGTGTTGCATTCATTTCCCTTGTGCACAGGTGCACCATTTCCACTAATACTAGCAGCAAATATTTTAGCAGCTGATTCTGATTGCCACGTCATTAGTCTCATACTGACTTGTTTGGTACGCAAAACAGGAAATATTTCACTTTCGGAAAACAAGAAAAATAGGTTTATTTGCATTATGCTTATTAATTTGTGCAGTTATTCAATGTCTGGTAAATTAATGTTCAAGAAAAAATATTAATTTTTATTAAAATATTTTATTATTTTACGTTAACGATTATTCATTTATTTTAGCCCTTTGTATTCAGCATGTCTCTACTGAAATAAATTTACATTTCTGTGAAAATCGAAGCTTTTATTTATTTATTTTTTTTTTTATGGCCCACATAAACTTAAACCTTGTTTATTTGGCCTATGTTAGCCCTTGAGTTTGACATGCTTGATCTACCTCCTTTAGACTGTAAGCTCCAAGTACCTAGAAAAGCAGTTGTTCACACTTGAAAGAGTGAGGTGGGCTAGAAAGTGTCAAGAAATTAGTGGTACGTGAAATTCATTCCTCAATATTGATTGCATATCCTAATATCAGCAAAGCACTGTTGTAGGATTAGGTGAGGGGCATGCAATAGTGAACAAACTGATTTCCTGCTGTTCTCTTAAAGCTTACATTCTAATGAATAAGAAACTTGATTACTAAAATAATTTCAGATCATAAGAATTATGAAAAAATGGATGCTAAGGAATAGAATGGGATGGGATGTCTGAAAGGGCTTATTTAAGAGTGTAAAAGACCTCTTTGTTTTATATTTTTATTGATTTCAGAGAGGGAGAAGGAGAGAGACAGAAACATTAAAGATAAAAGAGAATCATCAATTAGTTGCCTCCTGCATGCCCTACATTGGGAATTCAGCCTGCAACCTGGGCTTGTGCCCTGGCGGGGAATCGAACCACAATCTCCTGGTTCATAGGTTAAAGCTCAAACACTGAGCCATACCGGCTGGGTGTAAAAGACCTCTTTGGAGGCATGACTTTACAGTGGGGACGAGAATGATGATGCTATCACATAAGATTTGGGGGAAGAGCATCCCTATCAGGGAGAACAGCAACTGCTTAGGAAGAGAATTTGAGGGAGAGGTTAGTTGAAGAGGCTGGCAAGGGTCGGCTCACAAACAGCCGGAGTCAGGGCTTTGTATTTTATGCAATGGAATGGGAAACCATCAAGTTTAAGTATTAGAACAACAGGTGATTGTTTTTAAATAGATTAGCCACTGTCTGGGAATTATAGACAGACATGCCACTTGGTAGCTGATACAGGGGGAAGGAATTTGATGACATACAAAAGCAGGCGGGGTAGGAATTTCTTCTGTACTTCGAACTAAGAATTATACTGTGCAGAGGTGACAAAACAGAAAGGTCCAGGGGACACCTGGAACCAAAGTGCCTGGTGTGGCCATGCTTGATGAAACGCATACTGTTGAGAAGTCAGATCCAATCTGAAGTAGCATTCTGCAACAGCTGTGTTTTAGAACTGTGTCTATAGGAAACAGTTTAAACCTTACGTTCTTAAATGTTTTCTTTTTATATATGTATGCTTTTATTGATTTTAGAGAGAGAGGAAGGGAGAGGGAAAGATAGAAACATTCAGGATGAGAGTCATTGATCAACTGCCTCCTGCACGCCCCCTCCTGGGGTTCACAAGTCAATGCTCAACCACTGAACACACTGGCAATACTTAAATGTTTCCTAATAGGAATTGTTTGGATGGCAGGAGTAAAAATAGAACTGCCTTATGTTTGTCTAATACATATACCATACAAAATGCTGCGAGGTAAGGACCAACTTGCAGACAAGAGGTTAAATGACTTGCCAAGTTACCTTAGTAGAGGAATGACTTGAGCAAGTCCATGTTTTTCATCCCGGAAACAGGCCAAGTTCAAATGTTTACAAATATTGCCACGCTGTGACTTCCAGCCACACAAATAGCTCCTCTATGAGATACAAGGGTATCAAGGCCCACACAATGAATGCTCCGCCCCTTCCAATTTTCCCAGTGGGTTAAGTGATGGTTTTCCTTATCAACCCCTACATACCTTCTGTCTCTATAGCTCAACTAAGATCTCAATATGCCTGTGCTTTTAACATAATTCTTGAACAATCTGGATTAAAACACACACACACACACACACACACACACACACACACACACAACCACCCTTGATCTTCACAATTATTTTTTACAGCCCAAAGTGAATTAATAGCTCTTAGGACAACAAATACTATTTTAAAAATTAGCTTGTTTTGGAAATTTTCCTGAAAGCTAACTATAAATTTTTAAATGAGACTTTTGATGCAGGCTGTGGGCATTAGTAATGGGGTTAATTTCTGATGGTAACAGTGACATTATTATAAGTCAAAACTTAGAATTTCAATAAGGAGGTACTCATTTTTATGATCACTTTGCTTTAAAATGGAAAACTGGTTAGGAATTTCACTTGTCTTCCTGAAGGATTAAGATACTATTTTAGCACAAGCTGGTATGTTCAGTGGTTAGAGCATAGGGCTGTGGCCTGAGGTTGCCATGGGTTCCATTCCAGTTAAGGGCATGTACCTCAGTTGCAGGCTCAATCCTCAGCCCCAATCAGAGTATGAGCAGGAAGCAACCAATCTGTGTGTCTCTCTCACATCCATGTTTCTATCTCTTCCGCTTCCTTCCATTTTCTCTAAAAATAAGAAAAATATCCTTGGGTGAGGATTAACAAACAAAAAAGCTACCGATTGCAAAGGACAAAGGTAACATTTTATAACATTAAAGGAATTGTATTAAGAATTAGAATCATGCCCTGGCCAGGTAGCTCAGTTGGCTAATGTCACCCCAATATGCTAAGGTTGTGGGTTTGATTCCCCAGAGTACATACAAGAAGCAACCAATGAATGCATAAACAGGTAGAACAACAAACTTTTGTTTATCTCTCCCCTCTCTAATATTAATAATAAAAAAGGGAAAGAAAAAAATTGAAGCCATTAAGACAAATACTAAACAGCTTATATGCATTAGGTTAACAGCTGTAGTAGGAAACAAAGGTATAAGAACATGTGGATACAATCGGGGAACATATATACAAGGCTGTCAAGGTGGACCAATAAACGGTTTTCAAACCTAAATTTGATGCAGACTTATAAGTTTACAATACAGGGGACAAAAAAATGCATGTTCAGTGACACCATAGGGTTATAACCAGCAAACTCAGAATATGGAAAATTCCTCAAGACAAATGATCCAATTCTTTAACCACCAGGGGGCAGACACTCAACACAGGAGCTGCCCCCTGGTGGTCAGCACACTTCATGGGGAGCCCTACTCAGCCAGAATCTGGCTCAAGGCTGGAGAGCTGTGGCAGTGACAGGAGCCTCTCCCACCTCCACAGCAAAGGTAAGGATGTCTGCCTAGGGCTTCCAAACTGCGAGGGCAGAGACTGGGTTGAGAGAACCCCACCCCCAGTGCACAAATCTCATGCACGGGTCCTCTAGTGCAACTATAAAATACAGCAATATTTTATTACAGCCTTTTAAAATCTCTAAATTCACTTCCAAAGTATTGGGAAAAGAATTCTCAATGTAACTTGAAAAAAAGTTCATTTGGATACACAATGGCATTTTCAAAACTTCATTTTCCTAGTGTCCAGATTTTACTTTATCAGCCAATCAGGTTCTGAGGGCCTCACCTCATTATTGCATTATCCTAGCCTAGATAAAAATCACTAAATATATAAATTAAAAAAAAAAAAAAAACTTTGAAGCTCAATAGTTGGATCTGATTCACTGTCATGTTAAAAGTTTGGTTTTGCTCCTGAGGACAGTTCATTTTAGACAGTTCTTAAAACTGACTTATCATTTAATGTTACACTCCCATTTTTTCCCATATATACAGAGAAGACTAAGAATTGTATAATCTCAAACTAGCTAATAAATTTGCCAGAAAATCAGTATAGCCATTTTACTATTAAAATTTTGCTCATTTAAATAATTTATTTAATAAAATATTTGAGGCAGTTTAGAAAAACAAGATTTGTATTTTATTTCCTTGTAAAAATCTTTACACATGCAGACAAACCAGTGTTAAGAAAGTATTCACCATTATTTAAACAAATAACCACTTAAATAGAACAGTGTCTGCAATTTTATCTGTATAAAAATAAGGTACATTTTTACAGAATTCTCACTCCAGTTCTTATAGCAATAAACAATACACAACTATAATAAGAACAATTGAACCTGACCATGGTTTTCAATTAGATACTGCTAGCGCATTTTAATGTGCAAAAAAAAAAAAAAAAAAAAAATTAAAAAAAATAACATAGTTCTTTTCAAGAGAAAATGTCCTCAGTGTTTCTAGAGACCTAGAGGGTTTTAAGAAATCAAATCCTGATCAGTTTGCTTTTAATGTTTTGATTGTGAGTCCATACATCACACTGTAGATAGGCAAAACCAGGAATTGATGCAGGCTCAACCGAAAAAAGTCAGCGCCTGTGCCTGCCATGTCCTGAGCGGCTGCCACCATGATGCTTGCTTTTGTGGGACCTCTCAAAGGAGCGAGATCTTTCACGCCTGTCCCTATGATGTCCCCTTTCATGCCTGTGTTTCTTGGCAGCATCTGAGTGATCCCGAGACTTGCTTTGAGATCGAGAACGAGACTTTTTCCTTTTATGACCATGTCTGTTTGAACTTTTTAAATCATCTCTGGTATGCTTGGCCTTAAGGTGAGGAGAACCATGATTATGATGTCTTCTTGGGCTTTCACTGTGACTGCGGGACCTGCTTCTTGACCTCGAACTGTATGTTCCAGATCGACTCCGCCTATTATTGTAACTTAAATAATAAAAAGTTGAGATTTAGATTCAACTTCTGCTGAAAACAAATTATCTCGATGGTGTTCATAACAGGTTCACAACAAAACTATCAGGCCTGTATTCACAACTGGCCAGACCAAGACTTTTATTATATTTCTCCCCCTCACTACCTTTCCTCGAGCCTATATTAGACAAATCTTAAACAAATGTAAATAATGTCTATATGCTAAGTAGAGTAATTTGCAAGTTTTAGATGATATTCTAGATAGCCATGCGTTTTATTAAGTATTTTCATACATGAAAAAGAGCACAACCTAATTATAAAGCTAATTAGAAGATTCTTTGGCTACGGTTGATTTATTGGCTAATAAATGATTAATGAAATAGTCCATTTTCTAACTGAAATCAGAAAGAACATTTTTTCACACCTAATTTGTTCAATTTTTTTAAGAGTAATTTTTTAAACATTCCAAATAAGTTTTTCGAAGAGACTATTTTACTTACTGTCTTCTTGGAGTATGTGATCTAGAATGTGATCGTGTTCTTGACCTTGATCGACTTGCACTTCTGCTATTTCTACTTCTCTTGCTGTCTTTTCTTACACTTTAAAAAACACAAAACAAAAACCCAAACAAATCAGTATATTAGTTACGTACTTAGTGTGTTAGAAGTTAATCACATATAAGATTCCTGGGGCCAGTTCTAAATCAAGTATACTCACCCATTATAAGGGCTTTTGGAAGCCTGCTGTCTGTCTTCAGGTTCTTTTTTGACCATCTTCACATTAACAGAGATTGGCGACTTCTCTTCAGCCTTTACTTCTCTTGGTGATGCTTACACAAACATAATAAAGACATGTTAACTACTGGATTTAACAGAGGGCCAAAAGTTGTTTGAACATATAATTTAAGTATTACGCCTTCAAGTATGTCTTTAGTTGACTGTTAAAGAGAAAATAGTAATGGCTTCTTAATATCATCTTTTCCTTGCAAATGTTAAATGCTAGAACATTCTAATAACCCCACATTTTCAGTGCCCACCTCATTTCAATTCTGAACAAATCTTACATGGTTTAGAGGCTGGAGAAAATCCACCAAGGGTTGAAAGGGCTGGAGTTCCATCAGGATTCAATCCCTTTGCTTTTAATTTTGCTTCTTGTAAGGCCACTTTTCTTTTCTCTACTTCTTTTTCCAGCAATTCATAGTTTGGCTGTTGGTAGGAAAATGAAGTTAGTATTGCTCCTTTGCAGTTTAGAGTGTTACCACTGAGAAAGTTATTAGCACAATCACTAGTAATCAGAATTACCTTTTTCCTGGTATAAAGCCTAAGAGTTTCTACACAGATATCCTGGATCTCCTCTTCAGTAGTACCAAAGAGGAGAAACCAATGGGGACGAGTTGGCAATGGAATCTAAATCAGGAAAAGAGAGAGGTTTAGATAAAATGTTTACAGTTTTTTATTAGGACTAACTTATCCCATAGACCAAAATAGGCTATCTAAACCTACCTGAAGAGCTCTAGCTGCAAGGTAGATGCAAGCACAAGCTATAGTCTCTGGTTGAAATCGAACAAATACATTGGTTCGAAGACTGTCATTCATATAATTCCTGAAAGAAATTTTAATCATAAGCTCTGGACATAAACCAGTTCTAAAGCTTACATAAAATTGGAGACTCAATCTACTTTATTCTTTTTTCTTCTCTTTCTTCATATTCTAGCAAATAACAATTCTTAACTCAAAAATCAGAGAGATAAGAATTTAACACTAGAACAATTCTTCAGCTTTCCTATGACTAAATTCCTTTAAAATAATTTTATTATTCCAAATAGAACATACATGTAAAATTTTAAAACTATATTTTTAGGAAAATCAATGCACTAAAAGTCAATTCTGAATAATTAGCTCCAGAAATGATAAACCACTCCAACAATACTTCAAGCCATTAATTATTGACCATCTCTCCTTTATCCACAATGAAAAGCAGTGTCAACCAAGTTCTTTAAAAAAAATTCAAAGTACTGTGACAGGGGTAAAAAGGTAAGCACTCACCAAGTTATATTAAGAAAACTAAGTACTTCAGAAAATCTAGACAGGCAAGTGAAGAGCAATAAATTTATAAAACAGCCTTGGTTATATACCTTTCTTGAGACTAAGTACAAATAAAAGCAATTAACTATTTCAGTTAATAAATTCTTGATTTCTTAAGTAGTGAACCCTCCCCCACAACATTCCTGAAGTATTGAAAAAATTTTTACAAACTGTTTAAAAGGTTAAACTACAAGGTTGTTTCTTAAAAATCCTTACTGTAACTGCTAAAATCTGTTTTACAAAACATATATTAAAAATGTCATGCATTTTATAAAAGCAGTGAGACTTTTCCATTATTAATATTTACTAAATTCAAAAGAAGCATGGCAGTAATAAGCCCAGAACATAAAAATTAAGCCCTGTACACCTATTATTGTCTTTGAGACAGTAGTTATGTCTGGACTTAAAATCCTTGTTTTACTTTACCTTTAAATAAGCTAGTACTCCAAATCACATATCTGCATTTCAAAAGTCCAAGTTATAAAGTGCTTTGAAAAATCAAGTACTTAATTTTGTTATTGTCTGCAATAGCCCAGCAGCTAGAAATTCATCCAGAATGGAAATGGTGCCCATTTTAAGCTATAAGTTGTAGCTTCCTTTGGTAGAATTCATGCTATACATATTGAAAATTGAAATCTAGTCAAACTCCTAACAAAAAAAAAATCACTTAATTCATAATGGTTGTATAACAATCTATCAAAAATGAACTATTCATTTTGATAGTTACAGGTATACATTCAGTACAAAGGCATGTTGAATAGTTACTTCTAGAAGCAAATATACAAATCCTTTTGACACCCCGACAGAACTAGAAGATGCTGCCAGATGGATATGGACCACTTCAGTGAATCTCGGATGAGAGCTTGCACTGGATTGGCTGGAGAGCAGGGCAGCCAATCAGGCCATCCTGAGGTCATGGGCTGAAGTGCAGAGGGCAGAGTTCTATGACTTACCATCATGGACTACCCTTTAATTAAAGAGTAGAAAAAAGAACAAAGTTAAATTGAGTTCTCCATTAAAAATAATTAGTCAAGCCAAGAAAACAGGAAGCAGAAATAAGCATTATTTACCTTTTGATTAAAAAACAAAAAGAACAAAAAGCACCAAAAGAAACTCATCTCATTATTTTGGAAAGGGAAAATGAAACTTACTTTATTTCTGCTTCTGTTTTCCTGACTAGGAAAAAAATGTAAAAAAAAAACACAAAACAACTTACCAGGCAGTTTGAACCAGGGTTTGATTACGTTCACATTCTAAGACTTGTAAATACATAAAAATGATCTGAAGGACAAGGGGAAAAAACTCAGTTTAGCACATTGTTGGTTCTTTCAGAGTACAGAGTTCAATGCATATAAACAACTGAAAATGTTAGGTTCAAGTTTTAATTCTTCTATAAACTACTTAAATAATACAGACCAATCTAAAATGTATCTAAATCAATGTGGATTGTTACACTATTAGATTCCATAAAATTGTTTTAAAATGTTTCAAGATTGTACAAGGAAAAAACTTGGGAGTTATTTCAATAAAAAACAATACTAATTTTTCATGGATACTAAGTGGCGGGCACTGTGTCCTGCAAGTAAGATTATAGCATTTAATTTCCCAAGATACAATTCTGCGTGTCCCAAACCCTAAACACTATGTTTTAAAAGTTATACAATAGGTATGATACTTTGCAATACTCTGAGTGGGTATTAAAATAAGTAATCAAACACTGAATATTTTTTTATTATAGTTTATCACATTATATATAAAAATAGCTTTACCTCAGTTCAGATGAGGTATTTTAGGACCTGTATTTCAATTTTAGAGATGTGAGATCTAAGAACAGAGATATCTGCCAAGGTCACATAGCTAATGGCAGAGACAAGTTTCTATTGCAGATAGTTCTGCTTTTAGGATACCCATTCTATTAACTATTTTGCTGTTACTTATGTCAGTCACATGCAAGCCAAGACTTGCTAGAGAAACCTTTGAATATTCAGAAACAGTAACCGTAAGCAGCCAACACAGCCTGAACATTTTACTATGCAACAGGTAGCATGCCAGACATTTTTGTGCATATATACACACCACACTTATTCCTTGGAATGAGTCATTTCATACACTTCCTTTCTAGGTAGGGAAAACTGGGTTAACCATAAAGGCAAAAAGAACTTATCTATGCCTACACAACAGTAAAATTTTGAACCTGTCTTTTTTACTCCCATTTTTCTGGTAAATTTCAAAATCCAAAAGGTCGCATTTAAAAGCCAAGGTTAACTCTCAAATATAAACATATATTCATGTAAAATCAAAGTTTAAAAAAAAAAACCCTAATACTTACGAATATAATTTCTGTACTCTGTAACTCACCTTATGAGGATGCTTGACATGAACACAAAATCCCAACTCCTTTAGCACCCTCCTCTCTGCTTTGATAACTTGATTTTTGGTGTTAATGTAGTTCTGATCAAGGATGAGGGGGCTTGGAGTCCTATAGTTTGTAAGAAATAAAATCAAAACTGTTTTGCACATCCAAAAAATTTTATTTGTGGCATCTCCGTTTTCCCTTCCAACCAACTATTGGCAACAGAAACCAGCTTTTTAAACTCCTGCAAACAAGTTAAGGCATTAATCTTGTGCTGTCCAAGTTATGCTAATTAAATATATACTTTCTAGACTAAATTCCTATAGAAACTAACTCAACCCTGCAATGAAAATACTTCGCTCTACATCTCTTAGATTTATCCTAGGTTCTTTCCTATGGATACTTTGGATATATATGCTGCTTAGCATCAGTAACAGCTTATCACAAATCCCATTAGTCTCCAGACTCTGCAATGACAAACGAATGTGCTCCTGAAAATATTTACTATAAGACCTCATAGGATTATAGTGATTTTACTCATTTTATAAAATATCAACTCTTGGTTACTTTATGGCCAAAATTAAAATTAAGGGGGAAAATGTTGGGTAGCTAATTCAGATTTCTCCCAAAAATGGGCAACTGTTTAAGCAAATTGTTCTAAGACTCTATTTCTGTTAAAGAAAATAATCCGGAAACTACAGATTTAGTTTAATTACCAAAATAGTTTATAAAATTAAATCAGACTAAAAATTAAGTGATAAATAAAAACCATGCCTAAATTTGGTTGAGTTGTAGTTATTAGGCAGTATATTTAGCAATGCAAGAGAAGGGAAGACCATAATGAGGTAACAAAGACAACACTCAAGTCTATGTGCTGATTAAAGTTTGATAGCTTCTGAAGTTATGATGCAGAGAAGACTATCGATCAGAAGACTATCGATCAGAAGACTATCGATGCTTTAGAAACAGCACATTCAATTAAAAGACTATCTTATTTAAGTCTTGAAATGAAAAACCGGTTTCTTACTTTTATTTAAATCTTATGTTCAAAATTAGCTTCTTACTGAGAATTTTCTTTTTTTTGGTCAAGACTTGGGACTTTTCATTTATAAGCCCATAAAATGTCCTCGTGTCCTTTATTTTTAGATTGAACAAAAAAAATGTTTTTGTTCAATATTATTAAAAATATTGATTATATGATATATACATACATGTAGGATATTTAAATATTTTCCCCATACTCAATTATCAGCCAAAAGATTCAAGAGTTTCTGTCCTGGGCAGAACACATCATCTACTTTAAAAAGAGAATAATTCTGAATATTATCCCAACTCACAACTCCTTTACCATGCACAGCAAATCCAGAAAAATGAAAGCTAACACATTAAAATCAAAAAACAATTTAAATACATCCTCTTAGATAACAATGTGAAATAAGCTGCATTAACTACCTCTGTAATGATGTTATAAGAGTAGAAATCACTTATTTTCTCACATTTCATTTAAAAAGATGAAAACTAGAATGCTTGCTAGGCTATTTCAATTTTTTTAAATCAAATTGTATAAAAACAAGACAAAAGCTGGCAAGCTGACAAAATGGAAAATAGCTGTTAAGATTAACAATGCTGAAAATGGCCTTCACTCAGTTCAATTCCTATTACAAATATAAAAGGTGTTAGGAATGAGGCCATCATCAATGAATCCATTCTTATTAGGACAATAGGCTACAAATTAACTATTCTTTGGAGAGGGGAAAATCAAATTTACCACAAGAGCAATAAAGGTATACATGATTATCTCAAAGAACTTAATGTTTATTATTTTTCAGGTTTCATGACAGGAAATTTAGAAGTTAAATCCACCTCAGACTAATGTCTCCCTCAACAGGCATTAGGAGAAAGGAGACATTCAAGTGTTACGGGGGCAGCCAGAACTTTAACTTATAACCCACTGCAATTGGGACAGCAAAACTGCATCCTTAGGAACTATATAAAAGCAGTTTTGTCTCATTTCCCATTTCTTTTGAGTAAACTCATTTACACATCTTATTAAGCTTGCTTTAAAAGTTTCCTTCAAATTCTGTTAAAATTCATTTTTCTTATAATTAACCAGCTAAACAAACGTTTGTTCAAATTATGGCTATTCTCTGGTGGTAAGTCAGGCTTAATTAACAATTCTGCTTAAACCACCTGTTATTTTCCATCTACTCTGCCACAATCTTCACTTTGCCTCTATTTTCCTGCTCAATACACAGAAATCTGCAATAGTACTTCAAAGGATCATTCCAATAACATCAAATGATTAAGAAAACTAAATCCATTATTCACTATTTAATTCAACTACATACTCAACTTTTTGCTTAGGCTTACTAATACCTAGTTTTCAAAGTTAACTTTGTGGGTGTATAATCTAACCTTCATTTTTGTGCAGAATTGGTTTTACCTCACAAATCAAGTAAGGCTCAATAAATGTGTAATTTACAACTTATATTTTGTAGAAGAAAAACGTGTTCAGATCAATAAAAGGTTCAAGAAAACTGTAAGCAAATAATTTCTTTATATATTTTTTAATATATTTTATTGACTTTTTACAGAGAGTAAGGGAGAGAGAGAGCCAGAAACGTCGATGAGAGAGAAACATGAGAGAGAAACATCGACCAGCTGCCTCCTGCACACCCCCTTACTGGGGATGTGCCTGCAACCAATGTACATGCCCTTGACCGGAATCGAACCTGGGACCCTTCAGTCTGCAGACCGACGCTCTACCACTGAGCCAAACCAGTTTCGGCAGTAATCTCTTTATATTAACATAGTATCAATTAGTACTTTCTGTAGCAACAAGCACATTAAATTGAATTAAGGTTTGTTAGAATGTCTTCCTCTCCAATTATGTTAAATCTCCTTTCTGAGAAAAGATTGAAGAGGTGGCATTTTAAAAAGTCTCTTAAAAAATAAATCATCTATTAAGAGAGGGGGGAAAAATTGTTGTCAACTAACAACCAAATCTAACTCTACCTTCCCGGCTTTAAAGTTTGTCATTCTTTTCAAATTAATTTATATAAAAAGAACAATTTTCAAATTTTAGTCTTAGTAGGAAATTTTGGGTTTTGGTCATTGGAAGTTTATTTTTCTGCCCTCTTAGGACAGCTATTTTTCTGTTAGCATACACCTTGAAGAAATTAGGATCAGGAGATGCAAACATGGTTAAGTTTCACTCATGTAGTATGAAAACTAGTTCTTCAAGGAACTATAATTTACAAAGAGGCAGACTCCTGCTCAATACACAGAAATCTGCAATACTACTTCAAAGGATCATTCTTTTTTTTTTTTTTTTTTTTTTTTTTAGCAGATCCTTTTAAATCAAAGTGAAGACCACCATAAGAGCCATAAAATAAAACTGTGGAGGCTGAACTTATGACCCTTCCAACTTTCATCCATAATCTATATACATGTTGAAATCACCACACCATATGTACCAATGAGAGTGGCTGCACTGGTCTGAAGGTGTCTTCTTTTAGACAAACAAGCCTTATTTTTTTTAAGTTGTAAATTACACGTTTATTGAGCCTTTCCTCGAAATCACAGAAAACCCTATTTGCTGTGAATATGTTCCACCCCAAAAGCAACTTATAATTGGAAACTATTAAATTCAGCCATTTATTTTGAGTTTAAAGACAATTACTAAACTACCAAAAAAGTCAAAGGGGGAAAACAGTCAAATATTACAGAATGTGGCTTGGGAACTACTACTTTCTAAAAGTTTACCTGGTAATTTTAACGTGTAGCCAGAACTGAAAACAATGATCTAAGGCTACAAAAATGACTCCTCCTTTGTAATTTTCTAGTTCACACTACAATAAAGCTTTCATAAACTTCACTAAAATAACATTAAAATAAACTGACATTTTAACAACTAAAGTATAATACTGATACTTTCTAATGACATTAATCTATGAAAGAAAATATTAAGCTACAGTTATAATAACTTGGACAGCAAAGATTAAAGCTTATAACAAGAAACAGGAGTTTTTCTAAATGGTTCAGCAGTGGCCAACCTGTTAGTCCCCGATTCCAGTGACCTATTCTCAGAGCACTGGCTTCTCCTTGGGGATTTTCCATACTTCACTCACTGTTGCCATGACGACAGCTTCATCGCTATGTACCACTCCACATCACCCAGGCTTTGGTAAATGTAGCTGGTCGCTGTATAGTCGGTTGCAAGGGAAAAAAGAGTTGAAGTTAATAACATATACAAGTTACATGTCTGAGTAAACTTGTAATATGCATAGAAACTTTTACATCCTGCTTTTAAAAAAAAGGCTTCCATGCAATTAACTTCTTTTAAATTTCATGCGATAGTCAGTTCTAAGATTGAGACAAAAATCAGTCTCTCCATAATGACCCCCCAAAAAAACCAGTTACAGACACAAAAGTCAGGTGAAATGTTTTACATTCCAGGATTTTTATGGTTAAGAACTACTCTCTGAGATGGAGGAAGAATGCTCTAAGGCTCACAGAAAAATTTCAAAGTAGATAATCATTATTAAGTATTAAGAGTTGGCTCAATGGTTCAAAGAATAGAAAGCTATTTCCTTTAAGCCAGCACAGAATCCTTTCACTGAAGAGCCTTTTTACTAGAGTTACTGTGTTTTAATCACCCTGAAGAATCAACAAGGTATCTAAATGTAAATTTTAATCAGACCATACTAAATACCAAATTGAAATCTTCCCAATTTCCAGGAATTCCTCACCAAGAAGCTAAAAGATATTTTTAAATGAAATAAAAAATTAGTCTATCCCTGAATATGGTTAGGGTGAATGAAGATGGCAGAAAAAAATGTAAGAAAACTGAAAAAAATATTGTGAAAACTATCTGAAGAGCAATGTTTCAGACTTTTTAACTAATTGTTTTAAGGTTACTTTTCTATTTGCTTGTCTCTGAATAGTTCTATTATGCCAAGCTACAGGTTCAGCTGATAAACACTCAGATAGACTACTAAATTGGCACTAACCAACACCCAATCCCCTAAACAACTTAAAATCCTTTTATAACTTCCTTTCAAACTCCATACAAGTTTATCAAACATCACAATTTCTTAAAAAAGTGAAGAGACCTAATCTATTCCAGCTATCTCCTTCTGCAGCATGTACTAGAAGTTACCTGAAGTGCTGCAACTAAAATTTTTGGTACTGCCTCACGTGAACATGTAAGTCCACAGAGTGTTATGATGTAGCCACACCTATAAGGCACTCTTTTGGTCTCTATTATCTTACAAGGGAAATTAAGTGGGCCTTATCTAAATATAACCCAATCAATCAAGTTATTTTTCTAACCCACTCACTGGGACTTATCTGACCAAGACAAAATACCTGTTTAATCCCTTTGACTTCAAACTTTATCATCCTGCAGTCCTTTCAGATCCGGTATATCGTAGTTCAAGGTTGAAGTACTCTAACAAAAGCCAACCTCAAGTGTTAACTGGGACTTCCGAGCAGAGAAACAACTACACAAAACTGTGCCACGCTGTTAACTTGAACTGCAGTTTAAACTTCCAGAGAGGGGTGGGGAGAAGCAACTTACAGAATACACTCACACTTGAGCCAAACGCATTCCCTTTCTTGTTTAATCTTAAGCCACAGGACTGCTTCCCAGCACTGATAGGATTGTCCATAAATGCAACTGCCTCTACAAACTTTAGATAGCTGGTTAATTGTGGGGGTTGGTTTTTGGTTAAGTAAGAGTGTGCTCCTATGTGAATTTCAACGCCTAAGTAAGTTTTCCTGTGCATGGGTTTTAACTTGAGAGGAAAGAAATGTTTTGAGTTGATGATTGGTGCGCACAGTACAGTAGCAGCAAGAGATGTTGTGCTGAATAATGCCAAATCTTACCTTTTTCCTCTTAACTGGCGTAGGTGGTGAAACACATTAATCACATCTCTTATTCTTCTAGGCGCTTCTTCGATTTTTGACGCAAGATTAATACAAGCCATGGCAACAATCTGAAAGAATCATCAGTAAAACGTGGTTGGATTATGGCTCTATCTCGGGCAGTTAGAAAAAAGTGCCCCTCCCAAAATCGAACGAACTTATTTTAAGGAAAAAACTTTATAGTTTTTTAGGACACAATTACGACAACCTTTGGTGAAATAAAATGAAGATGCCATTTCCAAGCCATAAGCTTCCGGACCACGTGAATAAACGTGATTTATTTTAATTGCTTAATTCCTTATATTCCGAGTCCGGAGTCAAGCCCAGTTTCACAGCACTTTGGAATTCGGCTGGAAATTCTAATTATCGATTAGATCCTTTTCCTGGATTCTAGGACCTAGAACATATTCCAAAAGTCCCTCCTACTTCCTGGGGAATGAGAACTAGGTACAAAGTCTTAAAGGAACCCCTTTTTTTTTCTGGGAAGGCGAGCCGCTAACTCTGACCCCCCCTTCTTCTCCGCCCCCCGCACCCCCATTTCCGGACGGAGAAGTCCTTTTCCACTCGCACCCCCGCCGTCCTTACCTCGAAACTGTGTTTGACGAAAGACTTGGAGTAGAAGAACCGATGGAACAGCACCTGCCCCGTTGCCATCGCCACCTGCAGACGAGAGGGAAGAGCGGAAGCGCAAGGGTCAGGCGGGCCCGCACCAGGCGCCGCCGCCATTTTGTGCCGCCGCCGCCGCTCGCTCCCCGTCCCTCCCCGCCGCGGGCACCGGGGGACCTCGCCTCCCGCCCACCGCCCGGCGCCGGCTGGGGCCCGGGGAGAAAGGCCGGAGAGGGCCATTCCCCGCCGCCGCCGCCGGCGTCTGGTGGGAAGGGGACACCGAGGGGGCGGGTGAAGGGGGAGAGAAGGGAAGAGGCGCGCCCGGCGGCCCGGGCCCGGGCACTGACCTGCGGCAGCCGGAGGAGGATGCCGGCGGCTTGGATGAGCTCGCAGCCCAGGATGCGCAGGTCCGTCTCGCTGGACAGGTCGAGCCCATCCTGCATGGACGGCGTGGGCGACAGCCGCTCCTCCGGGATCAGCGAGTGGTCGATGGTGAGGGAAACTTCCGAGTAGAGGCGGTCCCCGATCAGGATCCCTCCGGACGTGGTCGTCGTCGTGGTCGTGGTGGTCCCCGAGCTGGAGCCGCCCGCGCTGGGGGCCGCGGCGGCCGACGAGGCGGCAGCGGCGGCGGCGGCGGCGGTCGCTGTCGGGTGAGGGCCGGACGCCATGGTCTCCGCGAGCTGCACGCACGCCCGACGCAGCCGGAACCCGGAGCGAAACTAACCAGCGTCCTCGGCGCGACGGACGTGCCCGTGACCGCCCGCGTTCCGAGCCGCTTTACGCAGCGTGCGCTTCCGCTCTGACGTCACCACGCCCGGCGGCGCCAGCCAACGAGTCCCTCCCGGTCCCGGTCCTTCCTCCCTCCACCTCGTCCCCCGCCCCCAGCCGGCGGCGCCTCCTCCCGCGGGATCCGGGAGCTGCGGCCGCGGTGTGGGACCCTGGGGTGACCTGGGTGGCCTGTCTGCTGGGGACCCCAAAGTGGTCAGGGTGGCCCCAAGGTCTTTTCTAGCTGAAATAGATCCAAACTGCCTTGTCTGTAATGTAAGGTGATCAGACGTCCCGCTTTTGGCGGGACAGTCCCGATTTTCCACAATTTGTCCCGCGGCGTTTTTTAAAAAAAAAAGTCCAGATTTTAATCTTTCCAAAAATCGGGACTTTTTTTTTTTTTTAAACGCCGCGGGACAAATTGTGAAAAATCGGGATGTCTGGTCACCTTACTGTAATGCTTTTAGCCACAATAACCATGTGGGAGTTGTACAAGTTTACCTTCTCCCCAAGTGAGACTTGGCAACAGTTACAGCCTCTGCGCGATGTTGGTAATGTGTGTGGGACCTGTGTCCCTTGGCTCCCTTCGCTCGCCCCTCTCCATTTGCGGGGCGCAGTGTAGCAGGGGAACCCCAGGGGAGTGCTAGCCCAGATGTGTAGCGACAGACACGCTTGCAATTTAAAACGACCCGCAAGGAATCTGGAGAGGAGTGCTTTATAGTGTTTTTGGGAGACAGGAATCAGAACTCCATCGGCTCCCCAAAAAGGTCGTGGAGGAGGAGTGGTAGGTAGCGGGGTGCAGGGGGGAAAGGCTGGATGAGCTGGAGGGCGGCTGCTTTCCCGGCCTGGGTTGTGAAACTCAGACCCACAGCGCAACAGCGCCCAGCCCTTGGTAATCTGGAAAATCCCTTCTTTCCAAAAATAGCCTGGGGAAGAGAATCTCACCGGGGGTAATCGGATTGTGCCCCGAGAGCCTGTGTCTTCTTAGGTGGTTAGTGCAATTAGACAGAGTGGGAGAAGTTATTCTCTTTTTCTTTTCTTTTTTATTACTAATAGCTAGCAATTCCCAAAAACTTCTTAAAATTTGAATTCACAACAATGATCCTGAGCCAAACTGCTACGTCTAGAGTTGATCTTGGTTTACTTCATCTTTTTATCCCCACCCTTGAACTTCTGAGAGGTTGTCCGGGGATGAGGTGCCCCATTCCCTTTCGGTACATAGCTACCCTGTTTCCCCGAAAATAAGACAATGTTTTATTTTGCTCCCAAAGATGCGCTAGGTCTTATTTTCAGGGGATGTCTTATTTTTCCATGAAGAAGAATTCGGTACACATTTATCGTTAAATGAAAATAAAGGAAATTTATTATCTGTATACGGTACGGTAGTACGGTAGTTGTCAACACAAACCAGACAAACTGTGAATCCTACAGTATCAAGAATTTACTCATTTATTCAATGACAATCATGTCATCATCTTCTGGAACATCATCATAACAATCCAATCCCTGAATTTCCTGGTGAATTTCTTGTGACTCCATTTCTTTCAGAATCAGTGGACCAAATCTCTCATGTTTAGCGTAGCGAGAGGGGGGGGGGGGGGGCTTATTTTTGGGGGGGATGCCTTATATTTCACTCAGAAGAAAACCTGTAAGTAGGTCTTATTTTCGGAGGATGTCTTATTTTCGGGGAAACACGGTAGTCATTCTGAAAATGACATCTGTGTAATTCACTCTTGGCAATTACTGCTCAGAAAATCTCATGGCTGCACTTGCCTGGGCATTGTGTTGCTGGGTCTGCCGAGAACTGGTTCTAAGACTTTCAGCAACCAGTTTTCACTCCTTGAAGTTTCACTGGGCCCCTGGAGTGTCTAAAATTCTTTAGAATTCTAGTCATCCAGACATCTTGCACCTAAACTCATCTTTGGTTCCTAATTCTTCTTCATTCTATTTTGCTTACTTAGTCCTGTTGTTCCTCCCTCTCAGGAGATTGTTCTTGAATCTGCCTGTTCGGTCTGTTCTGCTATGTCTGCTGTTACTTTGTGCCTGCACCACTACAACAGTTTTCTTTCTTTTTTAAAAATATATTCTTATTGATTTCAGAAAGAAAGGGAGAGGGAGAGAGACATAGAAACATCAATGATGAGAGAGAATCATGGATCTGCTGCCTCCTGCACTCCCCCCACAGGGGATTGAACCCAGAACCTGAGCATGTGCCCTTGACTGGGATCGAACCGAGGACCCTCTTGTCTGCAGGCTGATTCTCTGTCCACTGAGCCATACTGGCCAGGGCATACAACAGTTTTCTAAATGATCTTGCCGCCATTCTCTACCACCGCCATTCTCTACCATCCCTCCTTCATCCTGGGAAATTGGTAACTAGCAAAATATCAGTTTCTTTACCCCACTTCCTCAAATTAAAAGCTCTGGAGATAAATGATAAAGTTTAGACACCTTTTGGAAGTTGAGGCTTTCTATAATCTCAATTTACCTTGTCATTCCTTTCCTTATTGCATTATCACCTCACCTTATCTCCCTCCCTCCCCCTCTTGTCTCTGCCTGAAACTAACATCAGCCAGACCTGTCTCCTCACTGACATGCCATTTGCTTCTGGATTTCACACTTTTCCCTCATTCTATTTCTCAGGCCTGCAACATTCTTCTCCTGTCAATCAAATCCTACCATTTTGTAAAGATCCAGATGAAGTTCTACCTTTTGCCAGAAGCCTTCCCCACCAATCTAGCTTTCGTTAATTTTCTGTCTTTGGATTTCCTCAAAGTATTTATGACCTCTAGTATACATTTTGACACAGGATTCCATACTATTATGCATTGTTGTTTGACCACTTCACGATGTGTGTCTTGACTTTTTTACACAGTGCCATTTTGGGGTTTATTTTGTATTCTCTACAGAACCTGGTAGAACTACTATATGGTAGATGTCTAATCAAAACTTTTGCACTGAGTTATATGTTTTTCTCCTCATGCCTTGCTTGGCAGCCTGGTCTTGCCTTTTCCTTTCCGTCCAGAGGCCCGTTTCACCCTCATCCTACCACCATAGCCCTCTCTCCCTAATAGAGAGCTGCAGGTCCCAGCATCCTGTTCTCTTTGCAGCACTTTTAACAGAACAGCCATGGTTCCACTTCTGCTCAAATCCCTGTCCTCACGGAGTTGGGTAAATAGCCCGTGTCTGTTCATACCGGCATGGGCTGCAGAACAGGAGGCTGGAGTTGCTATAATTAGAGAGTTTGGGGGGAAAGGGAGTTCACCAGAAGCAATGCAGTGAAGTAGTTCTGTGTCTGAATGTGGACATAGGCTCTGGGACAGTTTTTGGAGGTGTGTCCAGAAATCAGGCATGTGTGACTAAGAGTTAAGGCAGTGCCAATTTAATAAGCTAAATTATAAAACCAACAAACCCCCAGGCTTGCTCTGGGAGCAAGCTCAAAGTTAATATCTGTTCTCTTCTTTTTCATACAAGGACACTAAAGTCCAAAGAGGAGATTTCAAATAGTAGATACACAATATTTGCTGATGGCAAATGATCCAGCCAAGCCAATCCTTGGATGGATCCATCCTATAATATTTAATGTCAGAAGTAGACCAACGACTGACATGGACCAAGACATTGAGAAGCTTTGCAATAGAGAACTACACAAAGTAAAAGGTAAAGGCCCCATTCCTATCTATTTGTACCCCCGAGTCTTTCACCAAAATTATTTAAGTACCTTCCCCAGAGGTAATAGCATGATGTCTCTCCTTCCAGATACATACATTTCTCTATATAATGTATACAAATTGTTAATTTCACATAAAAGGGAACACACTATATATATACAACGCAGTGTGGGATGGTACTTTTCTATATAATCCAATAAAGACAAATTGTCACTAAATAAAAATTTTAAATATACTGCAAATGCAGGCCTGAAATGCTTATTATTAGATCCAACAGCCATAAAGTTACTGTGTCAGATTGTCATAATAATTTCTAGATATTTACTCTCACTGAGGACTCATAACAAAGTTGGGTGCCAGTCTGTGGACCACCCTTTGAGTGGTATTACTCTTTAAATTAAAAAAAAATAAAAAAATAAAAAAAAAAAAAATATATATATATATATATATATATATATATATATATATATATATTATTGATTTCAGAGAGGAAAAGGGAGGTGGAGACAGAAAAATCAAAGATGAGACAGAATTATTGATCAGCTGCTTCCTGCATGCCTCACACTGGGGACTGAGCCGAAACCCAGGCATGTGACTTGACAAGGAATCAAACTTTGACCTCACTGGTCAGGCATCTCTTTGATTTTTTTTTTTTTTTTTAAAATAATGAGTGTGTGTGTGTGTGTGTGTGTGTGTGTGTGTAACTATAATTGCAATTAATTTTTTTTTAATTTTCCCAATTCAGTCTGATAATAGAAATAGGTTCAAGGTACAGAAATAGTTCTTCAGATGGGTTAATTTTGTAAATAGCCAAACAATGTGGAAAAAAAAAAAAAGGAGGTGGTATGTGATCTGGGTTTTAAAAACTGCATGGGCATTTGCCAGACGAATAAATGTGGAAGAGCATTTTAGGCAGAGGGGAAACAGGAGCCAGGATGGGGAGGTATGAGGTTGCTAGGGGTGTTGAGAAATATAAGGGACATCTGTTGTTTTATCCCAGTATTCAATCGCCCTTCAGTTTTCCCTCAGGGACCCATAACTTCTCCTTAGTGTAGGTGGTTTGGGTGGGGCTGACCTTTTCCCCAGCTCATGAGCTAATCAGCATCGCCCAGCCCCTTCACTTCCTCTCAGCGATTAGTTCGGAATGGCAAACAAGTCCAGGACTTTTGCTGGAACCTTGGCCAGGGCTGGGAGATAAATACTTATTCCTGCTGGGATTGCTGAGAGGATGTAAGCTCAGAGTTACAGACTGCATGGAGAAGAGGGCCAGTTTGAGACTGAATCCAGCAGAGAAGAAAAGGAGAACAGAGATAGAAACCCAACCCAGTGACGTCATTTATGGCCCTGCATGTAGCCATACCCTATAGTCTATCCATGGGATTTTCAGTTTCATAAACAAATAACTTCCTTCTTATTCATTCACTCTTTTTTTCCCCCTCCAAATATATATTTTACTGATTTTGTACAGAGAGGAAGAGAGAGAGATAATTAGAAACATCGACGAGAGAGAGTCATCCATCAGCTGCCTCTTTCACACCCCCTACTAGGGATATGCCTGCAACCAAGGTACATGCCCTTGATCGGAATCGAACCCGGGACCCTTCAGTCCCCAAGCCGACACTATCCATTGAGCTAAACCGATTTCGGCAATTCATTCACTCTTAAACTCACCTTCACTAAAAGACTTACACAAGGAATATTTTGGAGTGATAGAATATTGTGTGTGTGTGTGTGTGTGTGTGTGTGTGTGTGTGTGGCTGCAGAAGCAGGCAGGGCTAGGATATGAAGGGCTGAGAACCCTTCCGTGGTTCCTCCCCTGCCTGATTGTGCCCTGGTGGGGTCCCTCAGCCTGGCCTGCACTCTCTTGCAATTCAGGACCTCTCAGGGGATGTTGGAGAGCCAGTTTCAGCCTGATCCCACAGGCCACTCCCCTTGGGAGGCACCACATGCAGAGCTCATGGCTGGTGAGGGCTGCTGTTGCAGTGTGATTCTCTCCCAATCAGGACTGATTGGGTGAGAGCCCACGGCAGGCATAGTGGGGCTGGAATGAGTGGAGTGGCAGGCAGGAGCTGCAGACAGTGTTGGACTGCGGGTTTTGGCCTGATCCCTGCAGGCCACCCAGAGGGACCCCACCCATGCACAAATTCGTGCACCAGGCCTCTAGGTCATCTATAATAATAAAAGCGTAATATGCTAATTAGACTGGACCACCTTCCAGACCAAGCCAGGGCTGCGAGGGAAGCCCAGATCACAGGTGCCAGAAGGAAGCCAGTGCCAGCAGCTGGGGGAAGGAAGGCCTACTCTTGCATGAGTTTTGTGCATTGGACCTCTCTATTTGATTGATAACTGTATTAACTGATTGTGTTAAAGAACAAAATTCAAGCAAGTAAATTTAAAGATCTAGTTAACTTTGTTAAGCAATTCATGAACCAGCAGCATCTCACTCAGCATATATAAGGAAGATCTGAGGGTTGAGTGGTTGTACAAAATGGAAGGCTTTTATAGGCAGAAAGATGGAGAAACAAGACCGTGAAAAGGGTGGATTACTTCAGGCAATGCCATCTTTCCTTAGGGGAAACAAGGGGGTTTATAAGGCAGATTACCTCACTAGTATTGAGCAGGAAATTCTAGACTGATTGGTTTAAAATTACACTTCTGGTGGAGATTAGCAAAAGTGACTCCATTTTGGGTCTAGTGTTTCTTTCTAACTATTGGTAATTGAGCTTGGGCACAGCAAAGTGACCTCCCTTATCTGGGAATGTGGACAGTCCATGCACAGGAATGGGAGGAAAGGCTCACTATTTGGCCCAGATGTGGATGGAGTGGGGTCACGGTGGTGAAAGCCTTATAAACCTGGCCAGACCCCTCCTGTGCAGAATTTGTGCACTGGGCCTCTAGTAAAATATAAAAGTTAAAAAATCACTACCCCAAAGGTAGAATTTTCTTGGAGAATAATATAAAATAATTACTTCTGTGAATTGTAGACCTCAGGTAGACTTATAACATTACACAAACAGGGGAATAATTTATCCCAACATAAGTGTTTGGACTGAAGATCATAGAATGTGTCATTTTTTCTGTTTTTACTAATCAACTATAAAATGTCATTAAAATGAACATTTTTCCTTCCCCTTACCCAGCTTTTTATTGAGATATAATTGATATATTACATGATGTAACTTTAAAGTGCCCAATGTGATGATTTGACATGCATATATTGTGAAATGTTTACCACAATAAAGATACTTAATACTTCCCTCACATTATTACCATTTTATTGTTGTTGTTATGTTGAGAACATTTAAAATTTCTCTTACTGGGAAAACTGGATAACCACATGCAAAAAAATTAAACCTTACAACACTCACAAAAAAATGACCTGGAAATGGATTAAAAACTTAAACATAACACCTGAAACTGCAGGATTCCTAGGGGAAAACAAAACAAAACAAAACCACAAAACATGGGACAAAAGATCCTTGACATTGGTCTTGGCAGCAACTTTCTGGATACACCACCAAAAACATGGGCAACAAAAGCAAAAATCAATATATGGAACTGCATCAAACTTAAAAAGCTTCTGCACAGAAAAAAAAAAAAATCAACAAAATTAAAAGGCAATATTTGGAATGGCGGGAAATATTTGCAAATCACATATCTGATAAGGGCTTACCCTCCAAAATCTATAAAGAATTCTTACAACTTAGTGAGGGAGGGGGGAAGAAAGTTTAAAAAAAGGAGCAAGGGAACTGAATAGGTATTTTCCCAGACAGGACATAGAAATGGCCGACGGACACATGAAAAGGCGCTTCACGTCATGAATCAGCAGGGAAATGTAAATCAAACCCACAAGAAAGATCACCTCATACCTACTGGGATGTACATCATAGAAATACAAGAAAGTAAGTGTGTGTGAGGGTCTGAATAAAAACAAAAGCGTACCCACTATTGGTGGGGATGCAAACTGACACAGTTATTATGGAAAACAGTGTGGAGGTTCCTCAAAAAATTAAAAATGGAACCACCATTTGACCCAGCAATCCCAATCTGGGGTATATAAGGAAATAAATTCAAATTGGGATCTCACTGCCATGTTCTTTGCAGCATTCCTCACCATAGCCAAGACATGAAAACAACCTAAGTGTCCAACTGATGAATAAAGAAGATGAGATATATACATCCATAGCCACACACACACACACACACACACACACAAAGGCTGGGGAAATTCTGTGGGTTATAACAACCTGGATGAACCTTAGGGCATTATGCTAAGTGAAATGAGTCATACAGGAAAAGACAATAATAGTCTATGATCTCACTTGTGGAATCCGAAAACCCCAAACTCAGAGAAACAGACAGTAGAGTGGAGGTTACCAGGGGCTGGGGAGTGAAGGAAACGGGGAGGTATTGGTCAAAGGATACAAACTTCCAGTTCCGTGTTTAACATGATCTGGGGGGAGAGGGAGGGTGTCTAATGTACAGTGTAGTGATTATAGTTAGCAATACTGTATATTGACTATTGCTGAGAATACATCTTAAATATTCTCACCACAAAAAAGAAATGGTAATCAGGTGGCAGGCGGGAGGTGGTAGCTGTTGCTATGGTGGTTATATTGCTGCCTATAAAATCACCACCGTGTACATTAGATCCCCAGAACTTACTCCTCTTAGAACTAAGTTTGCACCATTTGACCACCATCCTGCCCCCCTAGCCCTTGGTAATCACTATGCTACTGTCTATTCCTATGAGTTTAGTTTTTTTTTTTTAGATTCCACAAATGTCAGATCATAAGAATATTTGCCTTTTCCTGACTTAATTTCACTTAGCATAATGCCAAGGTTCCAAATATTTTGAAATGATGGAATTCAATCCAACCCTGGCCTCCTGGTCCATGCTCAACCACTGCGCCACACCGGCCGGGCTGCGATGTCCCTTTAACAGAACCCCCAGCTTGGGAGGACGGGAGCTAGGGCGAGGGCTGCCCTCCTTTTCGCCCTTATTAGGAAACGGGCATAGTTCAAAGCCTCCTCTTGAACTGCGGGGAAATTACAAAAGACCGGAAAGGAGCGAGACGCCGCCCTATCCGGCCCGCCCGGCGAGCAGCAGAGCCGGGCTCGGTGGGAGGACCCTGTTGTGACGTCACAAGAGGCCGGCGCCGCGGGGCAAAGGGCGTGGACTGAGCTACGTCACAGCGGGCCGAGCGAGCCGACAAATTAGATCCGGCCCCCGGCGGAGGGAGCCGCTCCACAGGGGGCACCCTCCCCCTGCACCGGAAGAGCTCACCGCGCGTGCGCAGGTGGCCGGCCTGGCCGCTCTTCCGGCTCGTGAGCGGCTTTCCCGGCAGCCCTTGCGGCTTCCTAGAAATGACAGGGGTTCGCCCTCCGCCCTCTGGTCGGTTGCGAAATCCTTTCGCCCTCTGGCAGGCCGGCCAGACCGGCACCAGCTCCATGGCAGGCCTGAGCGCAGTTGCCCCCGTGAGGCTTGTGGAGGACGGGGTGGGGGTAGGGTGGAAAGGGGAAAAGGACCCCCAACTGAACACACACAGACACACACACACACACACACACACACACACACACACACACACACACACGGTTCTCGTCCCCACGCGGGGCCCTGCCTCTGAGTCCCCCTCTGGGCCTGTGGTGACAGTTGTCCCGCCAGTGTTGCAAACGTCCTAATACCGTGTCATGAAACCACACCTAGCAGGCGGGGTGTTCGTGGGGTGACAGTGAGAAGGAGCCGGGCGAGCGAAAGGCCATGGCAGGGTGGCCTTCGCGTTTAAAAGCATCGTTTGAAGCCAGCGGGTGTGGAGCCTGGAGAGTCTCCAGCTTTCGTTTTCCCCGCAGCCACTTTACTTCTCCCAGAATTTGCTCATCCCCAGGGAGAAACCAGGCTGGATTTCAGTGTCCACAGAGCAAAAGAAACCGCGTGATTCACCCCAAAAACAACGCCTCAAACAGCTCACCTCCAGATCCAACTTTTTAAATTGGAAGTTGTGATCGTCCCGCTGGGACTCGATGAATGAATGTAAATTAGTGAGTGAATGTGTGTGAGAAGATCCTTGCTTTCTATTCTGAAAACTAGGGGTGCATTAGGTATTATATATATAAATTTTTATATATGATTTTTTACAGAGGAACGGAGAGGGATAGAGAGAAACATCGATGAGAGGGAAGCATCCATCAGCTGCCTCCTGCACACCTCCTTCTGGGGATGTGCCCGGAACCAAGGTACATGCCCTTGACCAGAATCGAACCTGGGACCCTTCAGTCCACAGGCCAATGCTCCATCCACTGAGACAAACCGGTTTCTGCTACACACTAGGTATTCTTTCAGCCCGCAGACCGACGCTCTACCACTGAGCCAAACCGGCTTCCGCCACACTAGGTATTCTTAAATCTAAAGACAGAGCAGTAATTCAGCTGACCTCTCACGCGGATCCCTGCTTCTCACTGGAAGGAGTAACTGGGTTGTCTGTGAGGCTCGGTGATACATAGGCAAACACTGTGCACCAGAGAGGAATGATGCATCAGCTGCAGATAGCTGCTCTAGGGAGGCAGGAGTTCACTGCCTCTGAAATGTTTCCGTGTTTGTGAATAGAAACATATTGCACCGTGATAGGTCTAAGGTGTTGCAGATGAGCAATATCTGGGTGTGTGGTATGTAGGTGTCATAGTCGCAGGGAGGACACACCTTTTCCTTGAGGCAAAAGTAGACTGGCCCTAACAGGTTTGGCTCAGCGGATAGAGCTCAGCCTGTGGACTCAAGGGTCCCAGGTTCAATGGGCATGTCAAGGGCATGTACCTTGGTTGAGGGCACATCCCCAATGGGGGGTGTGCAGGAGGCAGCTGATCGATGATTCTAACTCTATTCCTCTCCCTTCGTCTCTGTAAAAAAAATTAATTAAATATATATATATATATATATATATATATATATATATATATATATATATATTTTTTTTTTTTAAGGAGACTGGGTCTCAGTTTAATGTCCCAATGTACATGATTTTAGTCCATCCAAGTAACATTTCCTCTAAAGCACCTTCTGGTGGGGCTGGAGAAAGTGTGTGCTTTCAGTTACATAGTAAGATATGCATCACGGATTGTTTCCATTGATAACAGATGTTACACCATCCTAACGCTGCACCTGACCTGGGAACCGGTATGGCAATAGAGCCTTGGGTACTGTCATGGGCACATACAAGAATACTGACTGGGCATCAGAAAACTAGTTCTAGCCCTGGTGGTATGGCTCGGTAGATAGAGCTGTGGCCTGTGCACTGAAGGGTCCGGAGTTCCATTCCAGTCAAGGGTACATGCCCAGGGTCAGGCTCGACCCCAGTAGGGGGGCGTATGGAAGGTAGTCAATCAATGATTCTCATCATTGATAATTCAATCTCTCCCCCTCTCCCTTCTCTCTGAAACAAATTTAAAAAAAGGAAAGAAAAATAGTTCTAAAATCTTCTTCAAGTCACTTTGTATCTCCAAACTTTCCTTTCCTCACATTTAATGTGGTTTTTTGCGACTTTCCTGAATTCTGTGGTATTTTCCCTTTTCTTTTAGCATTTCATGGACTCTGTTTAGCTTTTGGTATACTCTGGTCACTTTAGTCTTTTTTTTTTTCCTTATCCTCGGATGTTTCTTTCTAATTAGTTGACCATTACATTTCCTAAGTTCTAAAATGGCCAACAGATCACAGAAAGACATTTCTTTAGGCTCCTAGAAGTTTGGTCTTAACACCAAGCATAAGTGTTTACTGGGTACACACTAGAGGTTTGTGGGAATAATTCTATCTCTACCGATTTTCATTATGGACAGTTTTTCTTCTTTGAAATAATGTGTGTAAGATCTGTTATTAAGAATGCTATTTATAGACTGTTTATTAATTACGAAGGTATAAAGGGACCTTTTTAATGGATAAATCTAGTGGGTCCCACAGTAACCAAATGACCAAAATTAACCAAAAAATTGGACATTGTGTGCCCCTTGATGTGAAGCTTGAAGAAGGATACAACATCATTCCTGGGGAAATGCCTAACTTGAATCTAATCATAAAGACACAATTAGGAAAATCCAAGTAGAGAGACATGCTGCAAAAGAGTAGACCAGAAATCATGAAAAGCAGCATAAAAGACAAAATTTCTAGGGAACTGTTCTAGGGTAAAGAGACTTGATATGAGTGAGGCTCCTCTATTTTTTTTTTTTTTTCATTGAGAATTCTCTTTTTAAAAAAATATGTTTATTTTAGAGAGGAAGGGATAGATAGAAACATTAATGATGAGAATCATTGATAGGCTCCCTCCTGCACGCCCCCTACTGGGGATGGAGCCCACAACCTGGGCATGTGCCCTTGACAAGAATCAAAACCAGGACCCTTCAGTCTGCAGGCCATGGCTCTATCCGCTGAGCCCAACCAACTAGGGTGAGGCTCAGTTTTTGTTTTAAACGTTCACACTGGCTAACTGTGATCCTCAGGTTCCCAGAGTTACTTCTTGTTCCTGCTGAGAAAACTATTTGTGTAGGAAGCTTCAGAAAAGCTGGTTCTTATTATTCCTAAAAGTTTCTGCCCTGAAAATCTGCTTGCATTGAATTTTTATTGTAAATAGAAAAGAGGACTAAACAGGGTGAGCTACTTCATTACTCAAAATTAACTTTCAATCATTAAAAGGAAAATTTTCTAAAACATTATTTTCAGGGGCCTGCTTGGTCCTTTCTACCTTTAATTGCCTAGCCCAGTGGTCGGCAAATTCATTAGTCAACAGAGCCAAATATCAACAGTACAATGATTGACATCTCTTTTGAGAGCCAATTTTTTTTTTTTTAAACTTAAACTTCTTCTAACCCCACTTCAAAATAAATTTGCCCAGGCTGCACTTGGCTCAAGAGCTGCAGTTTGCCCATCACGGGCCTAGCCCCAATCAGAGAGAAACCAGAACAAAAATGAAACCACTAGAAAAGCTTGAGGAAGTTAATGTTCTTAATATTAGAGCTTCTTGTTGGAGTAATCACTACTTTACACCCTCCAGAACTCCTAGGAGTCCCCCAGAAATGAGGGCCTGTCTCCAGAGCATGTCCAGCCCATCTTGCTCAGTTCTGATCAGCTGGACCCCAGCAACAAGTTAACCTACTGGTTGGAGCATCTGCCCTCTGGCGGTCAATGCATGTCATAGCAATTGGTTGACCAGTTAACTGTCTGCCCCCTTGTGGTCAATGCATGTCATAGTGAGCAGTTGAGCAACCTTAGCATATCATTAACATATTATTCTTTGATTGGTTGTTTGGTTGTTCTGCATTCTATGTTGGTACTACTTGCATAGTACCCTTTTATTATATAGAATTATTTTTCATCAATACACAACGTGTTCTTTGTCTAATTAAAAAAACAAACAAGCCCTGACTGGGTAGCTCAGTTGGTTAGAGTATCCTGACACACTGAAGTGTGGGTTCGATCCCCAGTCAGGGCACATACAAGAATCAATGAACATATAAATAAGTGGGACAACAAATGGATGTTTCTTGCTCTCTCTCAAATCAATAAATACAATTAAACAGCCAAAACCAGTTTGGCTCAGTGGATAGAGTGTCAGCCTGCAGACTGAAAGGTCCCAGGTTTGATTCTGGTCAAGGGCATATACCTTGGTTGCAGGCATATCCCCAGTAGGGGTGTGCAAGAGGCAACTGATCAATGATTCTCTCTCATTGATGTTTCTAACTCTCTGTCCTTCTCTCTTC
Organism: Pipistrellus hanaki; assembly: GCF_964339955.1. Classification (NCBI taxonomy): domain Eukaryota; kingdom Metazoa; phylum Chordata; class Mammalia; order Chiroptera; family Vespertilionidae; genus Pipistrellus; species Pipistrellus hanaki. The sequence continues at coordinate 19,458,812 of NC_140504.1, forward strand.
CTCTCTGTAAAAAAAAAAAAAAAAAAAAAAAAAAAAAAAAAAAAAAAAAATCAATAAAATATATTAAAAAAAAAAGAATTAAACAAATTTCTCTCTCTCACATGTTCTCTAGCTACTGCTCCGTCTTTCTGCTCTCCTTCACAGCAAACAACCCAACACCTCTCCAAATTCACTTTCTATTCTTTAGTGGACCCATTCAAACCGGGTCTCACTCTTGCCAGGTCCTGGAATCTGTTCTTGTCAAGGTCATGATGACCTCCATATACTGGTTAATTCTCTCACCTCATCTTTCTTGACCTGCCAGTAGCTGCCACACAGTGGCCTCCTAATTGACTTTCCTATTTGTACCCCATGTTCCCCTTTAGTCTATTCTCAACACAGAAGCCACAGTGATTCTTTTAAGACCAAAATCAACTCATTTCATTCCTTTGCTCAGTAAATTCAGAATGAAATCCAAAATCCGTACCATGTCCTAAAATCCTCCCTGAACTGACTTCTCAGGAACTCTGGAAACTTCTGTTACTGTCTCCTTCCCAGCTATGCTCCCAACAGACCTGGGAGTACTTCCACACAGGACATTTCTGCAGGGAGTTCGCTCTGTCTGGAAGGCTCTCTCCACTGTTATTATCTGCCCCTTTCTTCTAGCCCTCCTTCCAGACTCACCATTAAATGGTACCCCTCCGAGGCAGGGAGGCTGGTCTCTTCAGTTACTGCTGGTAATCACACCGCTTTCGGACTGTGCTGGACCCATGGTGGGCCCTTATCCAATATTTGCTGAATGACTGGAAAAGTGCCATGCTTTGTCTTGAAATAATATTTGCTAGTATATAGCCGCTATTCAAATTTCCCCAATTGTTCCAGTACTGTTTTTATGGCTTAACTTTAAAAAAATCCAAGATCTAATCAGGATCACACATTATCTTGTTTTTAAATTTTGATTCGCTTTTAATGCATCGATCACTACACTATCTCATGTCTATAATTTCCAAGAGAAAGGTAAAATATCCTCTCAGAAGATGAAATAAATGAGAAAATCTGTAGCGGGATAGTGAGAAGCTAGGAAAATTACTGGGTGAGTGGGATGGGGAAACTGAGACAAGAAAATTAAACAAGGCCAAACAATTTGGGCAGTTTGCAGCCAGCTTGTGGGTCACAAGCCCTTATCTTCCCCAACCAAGGATACTTGAGAGCAAGTGGTTTTTATACCTCTCCTCCATAGCTAGAGAATACATAGCTTAAATCACCCTCTGGTCTGGAAAAATAGAGAACAAAGACCCAATTAATGCCATTTCTGCCAGCTACATCCAAGGCCAGATAAAGTCTGAAGGACAAATAACAGAAACCCCTAAAAGTGGTATCACTTAAGGGCATAATGCTAGAGAGGATAAATAGCTTCTAGGGCAGGAGTAGGGGAAGTGGGGTATTTATCTCACTCACTGAAGAAAGAAGTCATCAGTCTAGGGATTTGCCAAGATAAAAGAGCCAGACCCTCTCATAAGTTCTGAGGAAAGCTGCAACAATGTAAAAGGAGAACCTTGAAACCTATAGGGTGAAATAGTATAAAACTTTTGCACTCCCACAATCAGTTAATACAGTTATCAATCAAATAGAGAGGTCCAATGCACAAAACTCATGCAAGAGTAGGCCTTCCTACTCTTGGGGGAAATAGTATAAAACTTTTGCACTCCCACCTGGTGGAACACTCAGACTAGCTGAGTTGCCTTTTTGTGCTTTGTGCCAAGTGTACTCCCCTGCCCCTCCACTGAGCTACCCGGGCCAGGGCTTTCTCCTGACTTTTATTTATTTATTTTTTAATTTAATATATCTTTATTGTTCAGATTATTACAATTGTTTCTCCTTTTTCTCTCCATAGCTCCCCTCCACCGGGTTCCCACCCCAGCCTTTGCCCTTACCTCCTCCCCAACTGTCCTCATCCATAGGTGTACGCTTTTTGTCCAGTCTCTTCCCGCACCCTCCCCACACTTCTTTCCCCCTGAAAATTATCAGTCCACTCCTTTCTATGCCCCTGATTCTATTACATTCACCAGTTTATTCTGTTCCTCAGATTTTTTTTGTTCATTTTTAATTTTTTTTTTTTAATTTTTATTGATTTTGTACAGAGAGGAAGGGAGAGAGATAGTTAGAAACATCGATGAGAGAGTCATCGATCAGCTGCCTCTTGCACACCCCCTACTGGGGATATGCCCGCAACCAAGGTACATGCCCTTGACTGGAATCGAACCCGGGACCTTTCAGTCCCCAAGCCTACGCTCTATCCATTGAGCCAAACCGGTTTCGGCTGTTCCTCAGATTTTTAATTCACTTGATTTTTAGATTCACTTGTTGATAGATATGTATTTGTTGTTCATAGTTTTTATATTTACTTTCTTCTTCCTCTTCTTAAAGAATACCTTTCAGCATTTCATATAATTAGGTTTGGTGGTGATGAACTCCTTTAGCTTTCTCTTATCTGTGAAGCTCTTTATCTGCCCTTTAATTCTGAATGATAGCCTTGCTGGGTAGAGTATGCCAAGTGTATTCTCAATAAATCTGCTTGTTTTGCTTCCCTAATAAACTCTCTTGCTTTGCTTCAACACTGTTTGTCACTTGTCTGGATTCTTTCTCATAAGATAATAAGGACCAAGAAGGGGAGGGCCCGTTCTGACTTGGGCAGTTCTCTGGTAACAAATCTATCAGTTCCACTTCTATTTTTCTCTTGGAGGTGCCCTCTCAAAGATCTCTATCCAAACAAGTTGTGTCTCCTGGGGTGGCTGCACAGCCCACCCCCCTGCACTTCCCTTCACCACCATCTGAGACTTTCCTCACCCTCTCTCCTAGGTGGGATTCCATGTGGCCCGGATCCCAGGATTCCCTCCATCTTGATTTAATCCCTTGTTTTTGTAGAAAACTTCTTCCAGTAGCTCCTTGTGGAAGAGGGTGCGTTATAGGTACGTTTTCTGATAATTTGCCTGTTTGAAAAGACCTTTATTCTACTCTCAAACTCTACTGAGAGGTAAGCTGGATTTAGAATTCCAGGTGTAAAAATAACTTACCCTTAATATTTTGAAGGCATTGTTTGACTTCTAGTTTGCAATGTGGTTTATGTAGATCTCCCATATGTTCTGATTACTTGTTGTATGTGTATAACTGAGTCCCCTGCCTCCACAAGGCTTTTAGGATTATTTATTTATCCCTCATATTTTGAAATTGTACAATAATATGCCTTGTAAATTCATTTATTTCAGCTTGGGCAAATGTTCTTTTATTATTTATCCAATAACTAGAGGCCCATTGCAGGAAGATTCCTGCAAGAGGGCTTCCTGTGACAGTCTCCCCTGCCCCATCTGCTTGCTCTGCAGCTTCACTCCCTTATGCAGCACTTGACTTCCTTCTACGCTGCCTTCAGTCTTCACTCTGTGCCTGGATATGCAAACTAACTGCCATCTTGGTTGGGTTAATTTGCATATACATTCCTGATTGGCTGGTGGGCGTGGCTTGTGGTTGTAGTGGTGGTAGGTCAATTTTCATGATTCTCTCTCTTTTTTTTAAATAAAGTTTTATTGTTCATATTATTACAAATGTTCCTTCTCCCCCCCCCCCCCCATTGCTCTCCTCCACCAGGTTCCCATCCCACCCTCTGCCCTTTCCCCACCTCCCATTGTCCTCATCCATAGGTGCACAGTTTATGTTCAGTCTCTTCCCACATCCCCCTCTCCCTTTTTCCCCAAGAATCGTCAGTTCACTCCCCTTCCATACCTCTGATTCTATTATATTCACCAGTTAATAATGTTCATCAGATTTAAAAAAAAATTTCCTTGGTTTTTAGATTCACTTGTTGATAGTTACGTATTTGTTGATCATAATTTTTATCTTTATTTACTTTCTCTTCTGAAAGAACCCCCTTCAGCAATTCCTATAATTCTGGTTTGGTGGTGATGAGCTCCTTTAGCTTTTTTTTTATTAGTGAAGCTCTTTATCTGGCCTTCGATTCCGAGTAATAACTTTGCTGGGTAGATTATCTTTGGCTGTAGGTTCTTACTATTCATCACCTTGAATATTTCTTGCCATTCCCCTCTGGCCTGCATGGTTTCTGTTGAGAAATCAGCTGACAATCGTATAGGTGCTCCTTTATAGGTAACTACCTGCTTTGCTCTTGCTGCTTTTAATATTCTCTCTTTGTCTTTTGCTCTTGGAATTTTAATTATGATTTGTCTTGGTGTGGTCCTCTTTGGATTCCTTTTGTTTGGAGTTCTGTGTGCTTTCTGGACTTGTAAGTCTAATTCTTTCATCAGGTGGGGGAAGTTTTCTGTCACTATTTCTTTCAGTATGTTTTCGATATCTTGCTCTCTCTCATCTTCTGGGACCCCCATAATTCTGATGTTGGTTCGCTTGAAGTTGTTCCAGAGGTTTCTTACATTATCTTCAATTTTCTGGATTCTCTTGTCTTCTTGCTTCTGCGGAGGCGTGTCTTCTGGCTCTTTATGTCCCAAATCTTTGACTTGATTCTTGTGATCTTCCATTCTGTTTTTAAGACTCTGTATAATATTTTTTATTTCAGACAATGTATTCTTTATTTCTTGTTGATCCCTTATCATTTCTCGTTGATTCCTTATTAATTCTAGTTGATCCCTTTTCATATTCTCATAGGTCTTATTGACCTTTTCTAGGAAATTCTTGAAAAACCTTATAAGCTTAGATTTGAACTCTATATCCAGTCGCTTTTTGTCCTCCATTTCTTTCGTTTGTGATCTATTTCGTAGTCGCATTTTTGCAGCTTCCCTGATGGGGTGGAGTTTCAGGGTGGAGCCTACAGCCTTGGCTTCCATCAGCCCCGCCCTATGCGGCTCCTGAGTCTCAGGGTCCTTCAGTACTTGCTGCAAGCACCTCTGAGAGAAAGGTGCCCTCGATTTTCGCCTGCTACCAAACAGTCTAGGCTCTCCCCCAATGAGCCTGGAACTGGGGTTCAGTTCAGTTGGAAGTGGGATTGGAGGTGGCATTTAGAGCAGTCTGGAGCCCCAGTCTCCTTCCCGCCAGGGCAATCCCGCAGCACAGCCAACCGTCCCTTCTCTGCGCGCAATGTGCGTGCCTCCGGGACCTCCTTTCGCTGCTCCCTCAGGGTTCCGCCTTACAGCCCAGCTCCCTTTGGATGAGCCTGGGTTCCCGGGGTCTGGCCTAGAACTGGGGTTCAGAGCAGTCCGAACTGGGGCCCAGCACAGTCGGAGTTTTTATCTCCTTCCTGCTAGGGAACGCCAGCCAGGCCATCCGCCGTCCCTTCTCTCCAGCTCCTGCAGTGGCAGGCTGGCCAGGAAGTTGGCTGCAGCATCCACCTTGGTGGAATAATTCTGACGATTTTGGGAGCTCGTGGTTGTTTGGCTATGAGTTAAGGTAGAAAAAAAACAACCATGTTGGCTGGTCTCGGAGGTGGTTCTGAAGCTGGTGACTGCCTAAGGAGCAGGGGCGTGGCCGGAGGCTGGAAGAAGGGGGTGTCCCTGGGTCTGTTCTGTCCAAATGCTGTTGAAGCAAGAGACAGATCCGGGACCGCTGAGGGCACTGCCCCTTTTCTGTCTCTTGAGGGGCATATGGAAGAGTTCAATTCTCCATCTTTTTGATAACTAATAATTTTGCTATCACACTAAAGGGGTTCGGTTGCTTGTATGCATCAAAGCCCAATAAAATTCTAGCAGGAGTTTGCAGCAAAGTGATCAGGGGTTTATGAGTTCAGGAAATACTGCCAAGTTTGGAGACATAGGTGAGCTAGTGCTCTAAAACCTGGCTCCCTGATGGCCTGCACTGGGACAGATTATACACGGGAAACATTATTAATCATGGTGATTAAGAGGGTGGGGGCCAGGGTAGGGAATCATTGATTACTGTGCAGGTCCTGATGTCAGCCATGGCGTCATTCTGTCTGGTTTCATGAGGGCGCGGCCGGTAGGGTCTTTCCACTTCCATGCACCTGGGGCTGGAACACAACTTAAGTCAAGATGTTATCTTTCGTTTGAGGGAAACTTTGTGTCTGAGGTAAAAGACCCGAGGCTTTGTTTTTAAAAAATTTATTTTATTTTTTATTTCTTGCTAATTCTCACCTAAGGATATTTTTCCATTGATTTTCTTTTTAGAGAGAGTGGGAGAGAGGGGGAGAGACACACAGAGAGAAAACCTTGATGTAAGCGAGACCCATTGATTGGACTGGCTACCGCCACACTCACCTGGACCAGCGCTGGGGATGGAGCCTGCAACCCAGGTACATGCCCTATCCAGAATCGAACCCGGGATCCTTCCCTTCAGTGCACAGGCCGATGCTCTATCTACTGAGCAAAACCAGCGAGGGCCTGAGGCTTTGTTCCTAAGACAGTTTGATGTGGAAACAGAATTGGATGTGTTAGGGACCTAACGATTAAGGAAGGGAGTGGACGTACAGGAAGGAGAAAAAGTCAGGAAGAAATGGAGTTTCTGTGCAGATACAATTATTTATTATTAAACTTTTTAGATCATCACGGCACAGTTTTCCAATCACGTATATAATTAAATCTGCCCATACTTTATTTCATTGCGGAAATAAATGCTCCACCACTTAAAAGAAGTTAATATGTACTAGTGCCATCTAGTGGACAACGTGAATTTTGCACCATTGGCTTTAAAACTGAAGGCACCTTCTGAAATGTGGGAAAAGAGCGAGAAAGCATCAGTTACTCAGTCCATAGTGTCTCTCTTCAAATCCCCATAGATCCATGGTCGGCAAACTGCGGCTCGCGAGCCACATGCGGCTTTTTGGCCCCTTGAGTGTGGCTCTTCCACAAAATACCATGGCCTGGGCGAGTCTACGTTGAAGAAGTGGCATTAGAAGAAGTTTACGTTTTAAAAATTTGGCTCTCAAAAGAAATTTTAATCGTTGTACTGTTGATATTTGGCTCTGTTGACTAATGAGTTTGCCGACCACTGGCCTAGATAAAAGTGTCTCTTCTATTATATGGAGAGAACACGCACACTTATTTCGGTACCAATTTTATTTCATCTTTACGGCTATGTTAAAGTCTTACTCTTAAAAAAATTGTTTTTCCCCCAATATCCTTATGGGAGATGAAAAATTAACTGACCTGTTACCCTTTATTTAAAACAGTCTTTTTATTCAATGAGGATCTAATTCTATTTTTTCTCTCGTGGGATGTTTCACAAGTCCACGGCTGGCTTTTCCAAAGAGTTAATTGAGAAGGAAATGGCAGAGATGATTAGGCTGCTGCACCGGGTAAAACGGTAGAGGCCAGGCTCGGAGGTATCCTGGGCAGCGAATTATGCTGCTCTGTGGTTATTAAGGCTTCATGCTACACTGGTGAATTGAAAAGACATACATTGTCCAGTCTCGCAATCTTACCCTCAATAATTTACTTAAAACAAACAAACACAAAAAACCAAAAAGGGATCTGAAAATTTCAGGCAGAAATTTAAAATTACTTTTCTTTTCATAACTTCAAGATAATTTTATATCTGTAATGGCAGAACCTATAGATATTCCTAAGCTTCAATACTGCCAACTCCTGAGAGTTCCCATAGTGTCAAAATACATGAATCGCCAGTGCTTGAACCAAGTGCAAAGCAATTAAGCTTTTAACTAGATCAACTGTGAGCTGAAATCTGCTACATAATTGAAATGCTATCTCTAGTGGCCAAGTGCCATTTTTAGTCCTCAATCAAAATAGCTTTGCCCAGTTGGTTTGGCTCAGTGGGTAGAGCATTGGCCTGCTGACTGAAGGGTCCTGGGTTCAAGGGTCCCGGGTTCAATTCTGGTCTAAGGGCACATGCCTGGGTTGAGGGGTCAGTCCCCAGTAGGGGACATGCAGGAGGCAACTGATCCATGATTATCTCTCATCATTGATACTTCTCTCTCTTTCTCTCTCCCTCTTCCTTACTCTCGGAAATCAATAGAAATATATTAAAAAAATAACAACAAACAACTTTGGTGCCTTCCAGAATTTTTCTTAGGTTGATTTACCGAATAGTTTTGAATCAGGATAGTATAGCTGCTTTTGCTCTTGCAGTGAGATGGAATTGGAATATTTCCTTACCATAAAAAAATGTTGAACAGCTGACATGTTCTAGTTCTTATTCTAGGCCCATCTGTTTATATGGCTTCAAAACAAACAATTGTTGCTTGGTTTGGTTACTAAGTCATTAAATAAAACCGGTAGATGTAATTTATTGCTTTGTAGTTGAAAAAGAAAAAGAAGTATATTAGTATATGTATGTCAGGCAACTAGCATTCTAAATATTAATGGCCCGAAGATTGAAAGGATCAACCTTAAGTTTCAGAAACTTGAAGAGCTGTGAGGGAGACATAACCTTTGTCAGTAAATGAATGTCACGAACAAACAAGTGAGTGTGATAGCAATATTATTGGCGGCAGGAGCAGCAGCTGACATGTATTGAGTGCCTGCATGCCACACAGTGTTCTGAGTGCTCACTTGTAATCACGCTTTTAATCTTCCCATCAGCCTGAGGAAGTAGCACTATTGCTATACCTAGTTCCTAAACTCGTGATCGGCAAACTCGAGAGCCACATGCAGCTCTTTGGGCCCTTGAGTCTGGCTCTTCCACAAAATACACGGCCTAGGCAAGTCTATTTTGAAGAAGTAGTGTTAGAAGAAGTTTAAGTTTAAAACATTTGTTCTCAAAAGAAATTTCAATCGTTGTACTGTTGATATTTGGCTCTGTTGACTAATGAGTTTGCCAACCACTGTCCTAGGCAAAATCAAGGCACAGAGTGGTTACACTGCATGCCCATTAACCGAGAGGCTGAGTAGGGAGCAGACTATTTGGAGTGCCCTTTGGTCTCTTGGCTGGTTTGGGTTTTGGTTGGCACCGTCTGATGGAGGATCCTGGGAGGACCATGAAGTTTCCTTTGGTAGAAGCAGGGCACAGTCAGCACTGGATCACTCTGGCCTGGGGTCCAGGTAGGGAGGGTGTGGCGGTGTTTGTGCAAGGATGAAGCTGATGAACAGGGCTCGCTCTGGGTCCCTGACTGATCAGCTTTGAGTACACAGGGGGAAAGTGTGTAATTTTTAATGGTGAAAGGTAGAGGAAGAACAAAAATTAGGAAAAATAAAATTGTTATATCAGTGTGTTTTTAAAAAATATATATTTTATTGATTTTTTACAGAGAGGAAGGGAGAGGGATAGAGAGTTAGAAACATCAACGAGAGAGAAACATCGATCAGCTGACTCCTGCACACTCCTCACAGGGGATGTGCCCGAAATCAGAATCGAACCCAGGACCACTCAGTCCACAGGCTGACGCTCTATCTAGTGCGCCAAACAGGTTTTGGCAAAATTGTTATATCTGTGTTTTAATCATATTCCTATTATCTACTTATGTACCCAATTTGTCTCTACTTAATGGGGCATAGATATGAAATAATCTAACTTTTTCTTATCCTGGCTCCGAAGTTGTGATGTATAACAGGAAATACAGATTTGGTCTTCCATTCAGGCTTGTTTCCCGGGGAAAGAAAGGGCAGTATCAAAGAAGTTCTGAAGGGAATTGCGGCAATCAGTGTTCTCCACCCAATAGGAAGAGAAAGTGGGTAACACTACTTTTCTAGGAAGCTGTGTGTGTGGGGGCAATAGTGGGGAGGTTTGGGAAGGAGAAACAAACATACACACGGAAGCACATACAAACACACACTCTACACCCAGGACAGGAGAGAAAGGAAAGTTCAGGAGGAGGATTTTCTCCTCATACCTTGATGGTATTATTTGTAACCCCCTCTCACTCTTCTCCAGATAGCAGGTAGTGGGTTGATTCGAGTGTAACCAAACTAGCTGTGGTTATGCAATAAATAGGACATCATGAAGTACTTTTCTTCTTGTTCATCACAAATCTGGTTCTATTCTTTCACTTCGGGCGTGTGACCTTTTAAATCCGTGAAGACAACAAGTGAGCATAATACCTCACAGGGTGCTTTGTTGCTTCAGTCGGTCTCACACAGTGTTTTTGAGATGGATGACAATGGGCTTACTGTCCTCCATGTACAGATAAGGAAACTGGGGCTCAGAGAGATTAAGTGGCATGACAAAAGAGTAACGGGCACAGAATTTAAACTAGAACACCAAAGCACCTCATTGATTTCATTAACACACAGTGACACACACATACACACACACACACACACACACACACACACACACACACACATTTTTCTAGGCATGGAGTGTGCATGCATAAATGCCAATGCCAACTGAATGTTAGGTAAGGTAGCCTGACATAAAAGGGAAAATTATACTAATTGCAATTTTATCATCTATTTTTTACTTTCTCAGAGATCCTACTCTTCAGAGATCTTCAAAAGAAAGCCAGATAACCAAATCAGCTAAATAAAAGAGATACTTTAGGTGCTTTACAGCCCCAAACAAAAAAATCTAGGTAACCTTTCAAGGTTTACTCTAGTCCTCTAATTTTATTTTAAAAATGTAAAATTCTAATTCTTTAAAAAAATTATTTGTGAAATAACAGTCCTCTTTAGCAGCTTTAAGAGCTTATCATGCCTGGTACAATTTATCCAGAAGGAGGCAGCATTTTACTATTAAATTGATGCTTCTGCAAAGATTCTAACAAGTATTTCCCCCCCCTTTAAAGATGTAGGCTACCTAATCACACACATCCAAAAACACTTCAGGGGAAAGATTCTTGGACGTCACTAAAGCTTTGCATATTGACATAGTTATGTAAAAAGCCAAATTCTGCTCAGATTAATCACATTTAAAATTACAAATAGCATATATGGTGCCCAAATTCATTGGCAGGAACCAGTTTTGCAGTCAAGATACTGATTAAAATGGAGTTACACAGAAGATGGAGTGGAAGAAAGGGAAAAGTAACGATTCCTTCATAGATAACTTGAAGAAAGTAAATATTTGGTCAATAAGAGATCAACTTTAGAGAAAAAAAATCTTTAAGTTACTCAAAAGTAAGGGTATTGAGTTTTAATCACCTGCCTAATGTCATGAATGTAACTCAATTCTTCTTTCCTGGTTTTCATAGAATCACAGGATCTTTTAGAAGGGGCCTTGACATTTTTATGCTACACATCTCAGTGAAGTGAGGTCAGAACTCCTTTCATCCATCCCGGGAAGTGAGAGCCCACCTGCTTTCCAAAAATCACCTCTTTAACCTAACAAAAGACCCCTTTATTACTCTCCTCACTTAGGAAACGCCCAGGGTTTAAGGAACTCTGTGCCAGGAATGGAAAACTGCATATATATATATCCTGTTATAAATTACAGCATCACAGCAAGGATTAATAAAAAGTTAGATTGTTTTATATGTATGTCCCATTAAGTAGAGGTTAAGTTGGGAATGTGATTAAAAACACCGATACCCTGTTTTCCCCAAAATAAGACAGTGTCTTATATTAATTTTTGCTCCCAAAGATGTGCTAGGTCTTATTTTCAGGGGATGTCTTATTTTTTTCCATGAAGAAGAATACGGTACACATTTATTGTTAAATGAAAACAAAGGAAATTTATTACCTGTATAGAATATGGTAGTACGGTAGTTGTCAACACAAACCAGACAAACTGTGAACCCTACAGTATCAAGAATTTACTCATTTATTCAATGACAATCATGTCATCATCTTCTGGAACATCATCATAACAATCCAATTCCTGAATTTCCTGGTGAATTTCTTGTGACTCCATTTCTTTCAGAATCAGTGGATCAAATCTCTCATGTTTAGCTTGGGGGGGGGGGAGGTTATTTTCGGGGGGGATGCCTTATATTTCACTCAGAAGAAAACCTGTAAGTAGGTCTTATTTTCGGAGGATGTCTTATTTTCGGGGAAACACGGTTATATAATTTTATTTTTCCTAATTTCACCCTTTACCATTAAGGCTTATTCCCAGGGAAAGAAAGGAGAGCATCAAAGAAGTTCTGAAGGGAATTGTGACAATCAGTGCTTTCTATCTAAAAGGAAGAGGAAGTAGATAACACTACTCTAGGAAACTGTGTGTTGGAGTGGGGAGGAGAGACAGACATTATACATCCAAGCACACACACACACACACACACACACACACACACACACTCTATACCCAAGTGAAATATGGTAGCAATCATACTTGGGTAAAAACTGCTGTTTGAATTTTAACCTTGCTATCTGACTTCGACCTTCGATAACTTGCTTAAACAATAGGGTAGTTACAGGAGATTGACTCCCACTGACTCAGTAGCTTCAGGGGTAGAAACTATAGATAACCTTTAGTCTGCTTTTGTATTATGGGCAAGATAGGGCCACATTCCAATGTTCAGCAGGGTGTGACTGGGAACCGACCTTGCGGGCTGTCCCCAGTCTTTAGAATTTAGTCTTTAGGATTTAGGAACAGATATGGACGGCCAGTTCTTTGTCCTGAGGGGCCAATCAGGGTTAGCCGAGGCAGTGACATCACCACCGACCTGAGTAAAACCCTGGACTGGGCGAAATTCTCTCTCTTCCGCCATGCTGCTGGCATGAGTGGGGCAGAGCCCATGCTAGCATGGAAAAGGCTCTTTTGTTTATTGCATCGGACTCGGCTCCCTGGTGGTCCTTGGGGATCACGAATTCGTCTGGGATCCCCAGCCAGGACCATGAGGGACCCCGATCCGGAGAGTCTGACTGGCCACGATAGGTGTGTGTTTGTCTGTGTTTTTGTGTGAGCGCTCTGGAGGGACTGCCCCTCCATTGGGGCTCTTACCTGGGTGTTTGCCGGCTGCTGCGTCAGCCACGGTTTGAGCCCGGATTTGAATCTGTAATAAATTCTTGCTGGCTTAATCAAATTGGCTTCGGTGGTCCATCTCTTGGGGACTCACTCCGTAACACCAAGACAAGAGAGAAGGGGGAGTTCAGGAGAGGGGGGAAGGGAAGAAGTCAAATAAGTGGACTTGGATTTTCTCCTCATCCTTTCATGGCTAAAGGAGAGAGGGAGTTAAAATTTTTATTTTTTTATTTTTTTATTTTTTTTATTTAAGGGTAGATAGTCCCAGAGCAAGAAGGTTGCTTCTAGTTTTTCTAGATACAGACTAAGAACATTTCAAGACATCAAAGAGCATCACAGTATGTGACATGGAGCCAGACGGCAACGAAGTCCAAATGGCTGGAAGTCGCATCCAAGCATAGAGAGGGTCAGATAGAGAGTCCCAGGAATCCCTTGGCTTGTGTGTGATGTGGGAGGGCCCAGGCGGTCTTACCCTAAGCAGGAATTGAACCAGAGGCCTGCTACGGCTGTGGCAGCCATAGGTGGGAGGAGTCCCAGTGAAGGCCTCTCTCGGGGCTGCTGGAAGCAGTGATGGATAGAGACTTAGAGCATTTGCAGGGCCAGCCTGGGCTAAGCTGGGACCAGTTAAGAGGAAAAGACCCCTGAGACCCCCAGCTTTGCCAAAAGGAATGACCACTGCACTCATCAGAAGGTATGATCAGATAGTGCAGGGGCATCTCTGAGGAGGCCAGCCCTGGGGTCAGCTTTGCCCTTCAGCCGCCCCCTTGGAACAAGAGAGGAGAGACAAGTTTTAGAGGAAGTCTGAACTTTGAACTCACTGAGTATTTATCTGGAAGGGAGTCTTTAACCCAAAGTAGCAGATGGATTCTTAACTGGCAAGTTTGTATCTTCCCTTATTCCACTTCATCTGGCCACCTCCAAAAGTACAAACGGGGGTGTTACCGATTGGGGTTACTGGTTGGAACCTTCTTTTTTTTTTTCCCTCGATGCAGAAAAGCTTTTAAGGTCAAAGAAAATGAAAGCAAAGCAAAATGGGGTTTATTGAAGATACATTCCAAAGAAAGAGCAGGACAGGCGAGAGAAAGGCTGGCCCTCAACTCCTGGGTTTAAAGGAGGGATTTTCTGCCCAGCCAGGGTGGCTCAGTGGTTGAACATCAACCTATGAACCAGGAGGTCACTGTTCGATTCCCGGTCTGTCGGTGGCATATGCTCAATCTCTAGTGTGGGGTGTGTAGGAGGCAGCCAATCAATGCTTCTTTGTCATCATTGATATTTCTATCTTTCTCTCTCCCTCTCCCTTCCTCTCTGAAATCAATAAATATATATTTTTTTTAAAAAGAAGTAAATAAGAGAAAAGAAAGAAAAGAGGAATTTTCTTGGTGGAGACTTTTATTTTCATTCAGAGATGATAGATAGAAACTATATTTCTTCTGGGCATGCATAGACAACCCCACAGGGGCGGGGTCAAAACCAAAAGGCAAATTTTATTATAGTGAGTCCAGGGCCTTCGTAAGGGAACATTGGCATTGAGATAATATCAATTTCCTCTGAACCTGGGCCAAGAACTGGCTGGCTCCAAACATGCCTGCTGGTGGTCTGCTGGTTTCCCCTACCCCCCATAGAGAGGCAGCCTGAAGGCAATGTCAGTCTAATCCAGGGGTCCTCAAACTTTTTAAAGTGGGGACCATATCACGGTCCCTCAGAGAGCTGGAGGGCCGGACTATATGAACTACTAATCCCTACTGTAACACCTTGGCTGCGCTCACTGCCCAAAAAACCTGGTGGGCAGGATCAGACTCCCCTGGGGGCTGCATGTGGCCCGCGGGCCGTAGTTTGAAGACCCCTGGTCTAATCCCTGCTCAGGACCCCAGGATAAGCCCCACCCCAGCCACTCACATCTACCTTCCTCCCTAACTGGGGTGTATTGGTCAGCATGGGGTACTGTAACAAAATATCATAGACTGAGTGGCCTACACAATACACATTTATTTTCTCATAACTTTGGAGTCTGGAAGGTTCGGTGCCAGTAGATTTGATTCTTAGTGAGAGCCCTCTTCCTTATCTTGATTCTCATGGCAAAAAAAAAAAAAAAAAAAAAAAAAAAAAGAGAGCTCTGGGGTCACGAAGGGCACTAATCTCGTTATGGGGGCCCCACCCTCACTGCCTGATCTAAACTTGCCAAAGGTCCCTTCTCTAAAATGCCATCACATTGAGGGCTAGGGCTTTCCTGTATGAGTTTTGTGGGGGAGACAATTCAGTCTGCTGCATGGGGCTTTTGAGGGAGTTTGTATCCTTTATGGAAAAACACAGTACCACCATCTTTTGGCATGTGTACATTAAAGTGTGCCATTAAAAATCAATTGTATGACAAGTACTTTTAGTTCCCCATCTCCCCTCCCTGCCCATAGGAACAGTGCATGTGTATGGGCAGAGAAATAGACTGAGGGTGGTGGGTTGGAAAGAGGAGGAATAAAAAGGGTCGAGGAGGGTGAAAAGGAGAAAATTAGAAGGAGGCGAAGGAGAGGAGTGACCTGGAGATGGAGAGAGAGTAGGAAGAAGGGAGGAAGAGAGGAGGAGAGAGGAGAGGGAGAGGGACTAAGCTTATTGGAACACTGGAGCAGGGGCGTTTGCCAGAAAGACTGGAATTTGGGGGGAAATTGGAATTTGAGAGGATTCTCAGGTAGCCTTGCTCTGTGATACGGCACCCTCCTGAATTTCTCAAGACACCTTCTGTCAAGAAACATGTTCCTTTTCTTCCCTTTTACAATTGCGTTCCTGTTTTTTATTCTGATAGTTCGCCATGTTGGGATCTTTGGGGGCCTTAGGGTCCCGCATTTTTTTCAAACAGTGGTGACCCAGGCTACAGTTTAACAGGCCCCCGTTGTTACAAAGTCTGTCTTGTAACTGATCCCCTCCTGTTTGGCCCATTGGAGAGCAGCCTGTCCCTGGTATGTCTAACAGCCACTGTAAAGGGCAGTCTGATAGGAGAGCACCTCGGGGTTTTTCTCTCTGAGCTGGAATAAACTTAGTTTCTTTGTTCTCCGAGGTTTTCCTTCCAAACCACAGAATCATCTTTAGTTTTCCTTTAATTTGCCAATGTGCTAATTACCCTGGAGTGGGATTAGCAAATACCACAAAACAGTGCTTGGCTCATGTATTCTGAGTCATGTTCTGTCTCTTTCAACAACTTTACATTTCTTTCTTCAGACTATTTGCTTAATGAAAAAAAAAAAAAAAAAGGTCCTATTTTAGTTGTAATGGGCCTAGTGATTTTCAGCTATTGGCTGCATTTTTCCGACTCCTTCAGACTTTGTGACAACATTGGCTAGAGGACATTGTATGATTTTAAAAAAATCTATTTTTAGTGTAAAACTCTTAGTGAATATTTAGAAGTTTGATTTATTACAAAGTTTAGAGTGTGTGCTTACTTAAAATGAGAGAACTCTAAGTCTATCGTAAATGTCCATTTTGGTTGACTACTTGCCTAATGAGGCATAATACACAAAAAAATGCTGAACATTCCATTCAACCCTGTGGGACAGACTGGGAATTCTGAAGGATTGAATTTCAGCATTAAAAAAAAAGAAAAAAAAAAAAAAAAAAGGGAAAATTCCATACAATTAAGAGGATATTGGAAAAAGGAAATGGAAATGGTAAGTTTGTAATTTTCTGGGCGGGGGGAAAAAATTAAGAAGGGTTTTCTTCCTGGGTGAGAAAGTAGGGGAAAGTTTCAGAATTTATAAAGTATATAAAATGCCTTTATGTCTCAAAGTAGATTTTTGTGGTCCACTTTAAGGCTTGAAAATAGTGTTTGCAAAACTGATCAGATTAGATGTACTGAGTGTATCTTTCACAGTGAAAACCTATCTGGAGATAAGCACTATGATGTTTGAGAATATTATCAAATACTTCAGTACTATGATTTCAAGCACAAAGTAATATAAGTAGTTTTAAAGGCTTCCCAGAAGTTATGTGGAAATTATTTTGGACAAGGTCAAAGGTATTTTGAAATATCACGTACATGACTTTGTCTTTGACCAAAAGATTAGAAAAGTAAAACCATGCTTAATTAAATAAAAAAGTAGCAAATTTGAAAAAAAAATTGAATGTGCTTAATTTAACATCTGGACTATTTAAGAATGTTGTTTGAAAAGAGTGACTCTGTTGTATCTGTATAACATCACCCATGTTCTTTTTGGTAAAAAAAAAAAAAAAAAAAAAAAAAAAAAAAAAAAAAAAAAAGAAAGAAAGAAAATCACTAGTTGAAGACAATAGCAGAGTTCATGTTTTCCTGATCACATATCTCAAAATCAAAATATAAATTCAAGGTTCCAAGAATTTGTCAGTTCCCATATGATTTATTCTTGTTAATAAGGGCAGATATATTACAGTTTTGTATCAAACCTCTGTCCTAAAGGATTTAAAATAAACCAGTCTGAATGACAGACAGGTATGATGCAAAAAAAATCACTAATGAAAATAAGGCAGGATTCCAAGTGTATCCGATGTCCACGCTTGTGTGTGTTACATATTAAAATAATGGCCTTGTGATATCAGAAACCTTGACTTGATTTAAAGTTTTGGTATCTTAATGACCCACCCAGCCTCCTTCTTCATCATTCCTTGACTATTCCAAAGCCTCTACTTCTCTACTTCTGCCAACCCTTGGTATGCTCATGTCCTATCACCTGCAGTTTTTACCCTTTGGTCACAGCCTTTTCACTGTCAATGCCCCCATTCTCAACTCCTCTGAGATGGTTCTTTTTCCCATGGCTGCCCTGGCCCTCTTCCAAGGAGCCTGTGACAGGCTCGCTCCAGCCTTTGTCTCTCTCTGCTCACTTGGGAGCCTGGAATCTTGTCTGGGCCAGACTTGGTCCTTATATCATCTCACGAATATGTGGAATCTAATGAACAAAATAAACTGACCAACAAAATGGAACCAGAAGCATGGATACATGGCACAGGCTGTCTGGTGCCCAAGGGGTGGGGGGATGGGGGTGGCTGGATAAAGAGGGTGAAGGGATTAGCTAAAGAACATATATGCATACCCTGTGCACAGGGACAATAGTTTGGTGAAGGCCAAGAGACAGGGAGGGAGAGATGAGGGTGTGGAGGTGGGCAAAAAGATGGGGAAAGGGGGATGCCTGCAATTATGTCAGCATTAACAGTTTTTAATAAAAAAACAAGAGAGAGAATGTGTTTTTAGAAAGGTGAACAGCTTTGGTCTCATTGTGATGTCTTTTTCTTTAACGCTTCTCCCCCCCTCCCTCCCCCCTTCTTCCAGTCTGTTGGCCCATCATTTCCTTTGTTTCAGCTGTGTGTTTGGGAAAGAGCGGAGGGAAGGCACACCATACACGTGACCACCTTGCTCAGAAACGACTCCCATCACATCTGCTCACAGTCACTTGTCCAGTAGAACGGAAATGGAGTGGGAGGCAGGAATGTGTAGAGATACAGAGAAATCAATGAGCATCAACAGGTTCTTTCTTTCTTTCTCTTTTCTTTTTCTTTTTTTTTCTTTTTCTTTTTCTTTTTCTTTTCTTTCTTTTTTTTTTTTTTTTTTTTTAACAGTTTCTTTCTTTGACATTTACATTGTAATTGTCTTGAGAATTAAATACATTCACATCTGTAAAGTATTTAGCTCAGTGCTTGGTAGCTCAATCATTGTTTGGTATTCCAGGTCAAGGAAAGTTGTTTTGCTCATTGTACGTTGATACATTTGCATTTTCCTTTACATTTAAATATTTCTGTGAGTTTGGTGAATGCAAGCGAAAGTCAGAGAGGTGGCTTCAGACTCATAGTACAAGACCCTTCCACCTTGTGGAGTCAGATCTTAGGGGCAGTCAACTGTGAGGTGAAATTGCTCAGACACAACTGTGCAATTGTACCAGCTTCTAGAATATCTTTTTTCTTCCTTCTAGTCTTAGCTGGGCTTGCAATATAAAGAGCCAGGGGTGGAGCTATCTACCCATAGGGATCTTTGGTGACCTCTGGTAGGCTCCTTTTCCTATTCCCCACAGCAGTTTCTGGGCTTTTTGGTGACCTCTGGTAGGCTCCTTTTCCTATTCCCCACAGCAGTTTCTGGGCTTTTTGTAGATGCCTGCTATGGGGTTTCCCCTGGTGTAACCTGGGGTGGCTTTGTCTGGAGGTCTTGCTTCTCCATTGGTAACCACTCATATTCCAGCCAGCTTACTCACTAATACCAACCCGGAATATGCTGCTCTTTCTGATAATGACATATTGTCATTTTTCTGTTCCTTTCCTCCCAGATCACGGCCCGTCACCCCTAGAAGAGGAATGGCATGTCTGCTTCAGAGTCAATTGTACTGGCAAGAAATAAAAATTATTAATTTATTTTGGAACAAGCATAAATATGTTAGGGGTAGAGTGTAAACTCCTTTAAAATTTTAAATCTAGAACTATAGGAAAGTTTTTTTCTATAAATTGGGTGGGTCCCTTGCTTCATTTCTATTTTTGTTTTCTTTGCCACTTTGGAAATACTGGGAGGAGAGTTCAAGGACCACCGCTTCTCTCTCTTGCCCATCTGATTAACGTGGACTTGTTCTTACTGAGTCTCTTTCATCTGCTGATAGGCCATTCCTGATGTCCTTTGGGTGGTAGAGATGCCCCTTTTTTATTCTTAGAGCCATATGCTTGGTTCTCTTATGGCCATTCTTTATATTTTACTATATATTTAGTTATTTAACAAATACTTATAGCACTTATTAAGGGCAAGGCAATCTACTAAGTGATGAGTATCTATCTATCTATCTATCTATCTATCTATCTATCTATCTATCTATCATCTATGATTTCTGAGAAAAAGGGAGAGGGAGAGAGAGATAGAAACATCAATGATGAGAATCACTGATCAGCTGCCCCCTGCACAACCCCCAACTGGGGATTGGGCTCAGAACTTGGGCATGTGCTCTGACCAGAAATTGAACCATGACCTCCTGGTTCCACACTGATTCTCAACCACTGAGGCACAGAAGTTCAATAATGTTTTAAACGTCACACAGCCAATCAATATACCGTATTTTCCGGTGTATAAGACGACTTTTGAAAAGAAAAAAAAGTCAACCGAAAATCCGGGGCAAAAGACCAAAATTGCACAAAAATTATCTGCAGATCTTGACGGCAAAGTAAGTCTTTTCTTTGAAGTGGGGGGTAGTCTTATACAGCGAATATAGGCCTAAACCTATGTTTTAACTGTAAAATTAGGGGGTCGTCTTATACGCCGGAAAATGCGGGGAAGCCATAAACCAGTCAGGGACTGAACTTGGATATCTCATTTCTAAGTCCATACTCTCAGTCACTAGGTTATGCTGCCTCTTACATTAATTGCTGGTTAATTTTTCTGTAGACTGTATGGGCCTTGAGGGCAGAGTTTTATTTCTCTCTGTATTCCTCCAGCTTAGAGTGAGGTCAACACACAATCACAGTGTAGCAAATGTTGGGGAGCCCTCTCCCCAGAGAGGTGAAGGTCCCTGGGTTGTGCACTAGGGCCAGGTGATGCTGTGCTTAACCACCCCACCAGCTTCTTTTTGTACACAGCCAGTAGCCACTAATTGCCAAAGGAGTTTTAAAGCTACTTCATCCTGTGCTTAATGGAACAAGTTATGCAACTTTTGTAAGTAATATCTTTAGATGCTTTCCTAGAATATTTAAACAATTTCTTTGTTAATGCCTGAATGGAAATTCTAGGAGTTCAATTTCCTCCTACACCTTGTTGTTGGACTCTAGGAAATATGGTTTAGTTCAAGGTTTGTGGAAGTTTACAAACCTTTGAGATTTCAATCGGTTCAATCTGTCATGGAGCTTGGACTTCAAGGGCAGGCTAACAAAAACAAACAAGCAAACAACTGCCACCCCCCTAAAAAAAAACAAAACCTACCCAACATCTTTGAAGCATTGATACCCTGTTTCCCTGAAAATAAGACAGTGTCTTATATTAATTTTTTCTCCCAAAGTTGCGCTAGGTCTTATTTTCAGGGGATGTCTTATCTTTCCATGTGCTAGGTCTTATTTTCGGAGGATGTCTTATTTTCGGGGAAACACGGTAGTAGAAGGGAATGCCTTTACCTGCTGTGTCAGCATTTTCCCTTGGAATCTTGCCTAAGTCACAGTTCAAGAAGGTGGTTTGGGATCACCATTTTATATTCCCTGGGAGCTGACACATTTTGAAAACATACTCATCACAAGTGATGACTGGTTAGAAATAAATCTGCTGAGTGTCAGCTTGATGGAGGAGTAATCACCAGAGCTTAAGAAATTAAAACCCTATTTTTCTTAGAAATCATTTTCTTCATTAATATCAACCTCGGGATCCTCTGTATCTTGTTTATAATCAAAGGGAGGGCTTTCATTACAGTAAATTTTGACTCTCTCGTGGTTCTCATTTTTCCTGGCTGACCCTGCCTTGTTACATACCATGCCACACCACACCACACACACACACACACACACACACACACACACACACACTCTGTTTCTGTTTGAAATATTTTGAGAAAATGTGGTCTCCCTTGCTGTCAGTCCCCATGTCAACGTTTATTGACTCTACTATGGTAAACATGATATATAATTTTTACTGTTAGTTTGAGGCAAGATAGTAAAAAGGTAGGAAAATTCCTTGGCAAGAGGAATGGGGAAACTGAGACAGGTAGCTAAACAAGGTTGAGCAATTTACAGCCAGATAATAAATCGTGAGGTCTTATATTCTCTAACCAAGGACAGTTAAAGCAGCAAATGGTTGGCACATTCCAGACCCTGCTGTGGGCAGACCTGCCTCCCTTCCAGTCCTCTCCGGTGACATTCTTTGAAGCAAAACTGACCAGAGAATGACCCTGACCTCTCTAAAAGTTCATTTTGATGGATTAACATATTAAACAACACAGCTGGAAAGCTGGCGACTATTTTATTGAGATCCTTCCGAGAGAATGTCCCTAAAATGCCAGCCTTTAGAAAACAGATTTAAATCTCTTAAGACAAAGGACCACGGGTGTGCTCTCTCTCTCTGAGCATGCCCCTACCTCACCACCCCGTCTCCTTTTTCTCAGGCATGTATATCTTTGCTGTTTTTCTCTTTAGCTCAAAGGATTCCCATGAGACTTGCAACCTGAAGAGCAGTAGGCAGCAGCAGCTGGTCCTGGACTAACCCTAATCCTTTCTCTGAGGGTCCTTCTTTTGGCTCTGTAACTTGTTTTCTGAGTCCATGTAGTCCACGTGGCTCACTTCTTCTGCCTCTGTGACTTTCTCTCTAAAGGACCAAGGCATCCTCACCTAGGCTCACCTCTCCCTCACATTTCCAAAGAGCCAGGGCAGCTCCACCTAGGCTCGCTAGCTCCCGTTTCTATAATCCTAAAGAAGCTCCACCCAGGCTCACTCCTGTTGCTGTAATCTTGTCTCTGATAAATCCTTCCTTTCCCCAAGTGATGGATGGAGAATGACATAAACTCTACCTTCAGTCCAAACATTCCGGAACACCTAACTAGGCACCTTATATGGACTGTACATTGAACCACCAATCAGCACCTGCCAAATACCTTAAGGCCCCCCTCCCCCCATTCCTAAGTCCCTAATTATGTGCCTTATTTGAAACCACCAATCAGAGTGTGCTGAGTACCCTAAACCCAGTTCCTTCCCTTTCCTCCCCTCAAAAGGCGCCTTCACCCCTGCTCGTGTGCTCTTTCTCCCTTTGGAAGGTAGCCCGGCAGGGTTCCTGCTCCTGTAATAAAGCCTGTGTCCTGCTCTCCAGCCCCTCTGTCTCATCTTTCAGCCTCTTCTATCATCTGTTTCACTATCCCCAGCTTTAATAAGCGTACTTTCAAAATCTTCTAGACTTGTGTTGTGAAATCTTTCCTGCACAATCAAGAACCCTCATACTGCAGACTGTGCCAGGGCAAACCTATTTCAGTCCCGGTCCCCTTCCAGTGACAACCTAACTTGCATATGATTTTCCATTTCAAAAACTAAAAGTAGTTACACAGGTCTTTCCATCATCAGATCGTTAGAATCATGTCAAAATTATTTTCTCTCCCTGTTTCCCTCCTACCCTGACCCCTCTTTTCTCTCACCTCCAACTTATCAATAGAAAACAAACCATTGATGTTTTTATGGTCAGAGAGTACCTTGAGAGAGGAAATACTTCTATTTCCTCTTGAGGGCAGTCTAGTAAATTCTGCTAACACACTAAGAGGTGTGAATCAGTCCAGCAAGGCCAAAGGGATCATAAGGCTGAATTCAGACCGTGAAGCAGTTATTTGATATAAATGACTTTGCCACTAATTGCTTTATGATATATTAAGGGCCATAGACTGTAAAGATGATCAAATAGCAAGAATTTTAGGGTAGTATATTTGAATTACTTGTTGAGTTTTACTTGTGGTAGGTAGACGTGGTGTGAAAACATAACTGACCCAGTCAAAGGTCAGTGCTTAATATATTCATAATTAGAATGTGTATATTTATTTATTTATAGCCTTTCTTATCTCAGAAAGGATTTAAGATTATTTACCAAAATATATGTGACACACAGAGATAAATAGAAAGCCAGTGAATGAGGGGACTGAGACCTCACTGAGGGCAGAAAAGAGTCAGGTGAAGCTAGGAGTGGCAGCTGGGTACGGAGAAACTCTATGGTTATCATTCCCCTAGTACTTTGGGCAGCTAGAATTAAATAATTTACTTCTTATTTAGGCCTCTGTTCAGATGTTAACTGCTCTTCCTGCTCAACTGCTTTTGTTTTCACTAATGTAGTCATAAGTTGCTGATATGAGGTCTCTTTATCCAGCAGGAGGAGATAATTTTAGGGTCGCTAAGAATGTTTTGTAGGAGGAAAGAATGTCCTCAGGGTAGCTGGGAGCGGCTGACCCCCAGGAGACTGAGGGGAAAGAACATCATCTGTGACTAAAGACAGACTTCTATCTCAGTTCCCTGGAACTCTGGAACTCTCCCTCTCTTAGTTTTGTGGAGGTAAATGACCAAACCTGTAGAGAAATTTTATGAGCTTAATTGAGCCAAACTGATGACAATTACTAGGAAACAAAATCTCAATGGATTGAGAGCTTGTTCGGAGGTTCTAGCAGGGGAGAGCAGCTACTCTATACCCTTGACCGAAGCCCGTCCTCTCCTCTTGGGGGAAAGTCGTCCTCTTCGACCGAGCGCGCAGCTTCAGGAGGGACGCACATGGATCGGTGAGGGAGGAGGGGGACACCCGCCTAGCCAGCCAGATCAGCCAAATCAACCCTGGCGATCAATGGGGTGACAGATGTCGCAGCCAGATCGCCCTCATATTCTCTCAATGGGTTGAGAAAATGCTCTGGAAAGGGCAGATTTACCGCATAAGGGGGGTTATATGAAATCCATTGGTGATAGATTAGGGTGGAGGGAGAAAGCAAAGCAGGGAAATCTCTGGGATTGGATAAAAAGTAAAATGAATAGGCACTTTTTTTTTTTTTTTTTTTTTTTTTTTTTTTTTTTTTACATTAGTGGGTATTGGATAGTTAACAGTTAACATGCTAATGGTAACAATGAGGGTTTCTGAGGTTCCAAGCTCTGGTGCAGTGATTGTGCCCTGAGGTGTCTGGAAAAAGGGGAGTTACTCTGACAGACCAAGGGTATGTTATCACAGGTGCAAAAAAAACAATGGACAGGCTCAGTGAAGGTAGAGATTGACCTTTGTCAGGGAAGATACTAGCGCTAGACCAGTGGTCGGCAAACTAATTAGTCAACAAAGCCAAATATCAACAGTACAATGATTTAAATTTCTTTTGAGAGCCACATTTTTTAAACTTAAACTTTTTCTAATGCTACTTCTTCAAAACAGACTCGCCCAGGCTGTGGTATTTTGTGGAAGAGCCACACTCAAGGGGCCAAAGAGCCACATGTGGTTTGAGAGCCTCACTTTGCCAGCCACTGAACTAAATACTTAATTTTTTTTTAAATATTCTACAAATGTAATATTTTATTTTAAAATTTGGAACAATAGTAAACTTTCACAAAGCTGTAAGTATAGTGCAAGGAAGGACACTTTGTCTTCCTGAATAATTTGAGAATAAGTTGCTGACCTGATATTTCATTATCCCTAAATACTTTAGTGCATTTCCCTCTAAACCTATTTTCCTACATAACCACAAAATAACCACCAATATCAGGAAAATAACATTAAAGTGCTGGTAACCTTTGTTCCCAAGGTCCCATTTAAGTTTATAGCAAAAGGACCAGATTCAGAATCCCATATGGTATTTAGTTGTCATATTAGTCTCCTTCAGTCTTAAAGAAGTCCTTAGTCTTCCTTTGACTTTTGCAACCTTGACAGGTGGCTGGGTTGGAGTGCCACCTGGTACAGCAAAAAGGTTGCAGGTTCAATTCCATGTCTGGGCACATACCTAGGTTTCAGGTTCCATTCCTGGTCGGGTGCATAAGAGAGGCAACTGATGGATGTTTCTCTCACATTGATATTTCTCTCTCTCTCAAAAAGTTAATAAAAACATATCCTCAGGCAAGGCTTAAAAAAACACACAAAAGAATCACAGGCCAATTACTTGGTAAAATGTCCCTTAATTTGGGGTTGTCTAACGTTTCATGATGACATTCTGGTTATTCATATTGGTGGGAATGTTGCAATATTCTTTTTGCATCCTGCCAGGTGATATATAGCTTAGCTTTATCCCATCACTGATGAAATCTGCTTTGATCCCCTGATTAAAGTCCTAAGATTTTCCATTGAAAGTTAACTCTTACTACCTCTCATACTTTGAAGCTGTATTTCTCATCAAACTTTAAATCCATCCACTATTAAAAATCTGTGTATATTGAAAATCATGATACTTCCAACTCCATTCCAATGCCATGGGGTTCATTCTAGGTTTCTTTCTTTCCATAGCTGTGCCTTCTTTCTCTGACAAGGAGGAATCTGACTCTTCATGTCCTTAATTTATTTACTCATTTCATCAATCTCTTCATACATAAACTATTTTTGCCCTGCCCTCTTGCCACATGGACGCCCACCTCTCTCAGCTGAAACCCTATGCCTGGCTGTCCCACATCCTGCACACTTGGTTATCCTGTTTGGGCTCCAACGCTGTGCTGGGCGATCCCATGGCTAGTTGTCCTCCTCACCCTGCCTGGGCTCTGGCAGGCTACACCAGGCTGACCTTTCTAAGGAAAACCAGCGCCAGCCCTGACCCCTTGTAACAGTGATTCCCAAAGTGGTCTATATCAACCCCCAGGGGTCTATGACAACCTGCAAGGGGTCTACGTCAGCGAAAAAAAAATTTGGGGGTCCATGAAATGAAAATGGGGGTCCACGATAGTGGATCTCAACATACACTGATAGTACCTATTTACTTACATCATATTATCTTATAATATAAAAACATATAAATTATTTATAAAAGTACCTATGAAGTAAAAAATTTATTATATATGTTTATAAAATTGTGTAAGTTGTAGGATAAAAACCTGCACATAATGATATACCAGTATCATCTTGTTATAAGCATACGCACAGTAAACATTCTTGCCAATTTTTGTCTCAAAGCTTCGCGAACTTGCACCGACTTGTTCAATTCGTCACTCTATAAATATGAATGTGAGAAAAATACGTTCATTCGTTTCCTGAATCTTGAATAGGAAAGTGCTGAGAAAATATTTAAAAAAATATAAACTGGTAGTTTATCATACAAATTATAGTGAATCAGTGTTATTTTGTTTGAGAATGCCGGAGAAAAGTAGGTACATTATTTTTTATTAAATTTTAACACTAAACTTCACTACAGTTAGAAATTTACAAAAAAATCAATATCAGGTAAGTAGGGGGTCTACCCAAAACCGAAAAACATGGCAAGGGGTCTACGGCACAAACAAGTTTGGGAACCTCTGCCTTGTAAGATAGCCATCTTGGGAGGCCACTCCTTGCTTTCTTCGAGCTCCGATGCCCTGTTCTGGGCCACTCTGACTTTCTCCTTTGGGGGCAGGTACCTACTTTACTAAGTGTACCAGTTAATAATGCAGATTTCCTTCCCCCAATAGATGGAGTGACACATATGTTGATATATATGCAATTTGATATGTAATCTATTTTGTTGTATGGACACCAAGCTTCAAAACTTCACATGTCAAATTTTCTGAAGGTGTAAACACTGATTGCTACGCACCCACTCTATTCATCAGACCTTGCTCCTTCAGATTACCACTTGTTCCGATCGATGGCACTCGCACTTTCTAAGCAGCACTTCAAAATGTACAAAGAGAAGTGGAACATTGGGTCTCTGAATGGTCTGCCTCAAAACAAGAAAAGTTCTATTGGAATAGTATCCACAAATTACCTGAAAGATGGGGAAATGTGTAGCTAGTGATGGATATTACTTTTGATGTTTCTCTTAAAATTAGTGTTTTATTACAAAATCTGCATTATTAATGGGTTAATAATTAATCTGCATTTTTAACCAGTTAATAGTGCGGTTGAACTATTAATCGGTTAAAAATGTGGATTAATTTTTAACCGGTTAATCGTACAGATTAATTATTAACTGGTTAATAGTGAGGATTGGCTATTAACTGGTTAAAAATGAGGATTATATTTTAACCTGTTAATAGTGTGAATTTTGTAATAAAAGAAAACACACTGCCAAAACCGGTTTGGCTCGGTGGATAGAGCTTCGGCCTGTGGACTGAAGGGTCCCGGGTTCGATTCCGGTTGGGGGCATGTACCTTGGTTGCAGGCACATCCCCAGTGGGGTGCACAGAAGGTAGCTGATTGATGATTAAAAAAAAAAGAAATTAGCGTGTTTTAATATATTTTATTTCTTTTTTTTAAAATATATTTTATTGATTTTTTACAGAGAGGAAGGGAGAGGGATAGAGAGTTAGAAACATCGATGAGAGAGAAACATTGATAAGCTGCCTCCTGTGCACCCCCCACTGGGGATGTGCCCACAACCAAGGTACATGCCCCCGACCGGAATCGAACCCGGGACCCTTCAGTCCGCAGGCCGATGCTCTATCCACCGAGCCAAACCGGTTCCGGCAAAACACGCTAATTTTATTTATTTATTTATTTATTTATTTATTTATTTATTTATTTAATTATTATTTTTTTAAAATATATTTTATTGATTTTTTTTTTGCCCCCCACCCTCCCTCCCATACATACCCTCCCTCCCCAGAGTTTTATGTCCATTGGTTGTACTTATATGCATGTATGCAAGTCCTTCGGTTGATCTATAACACGCGAATTTCAAGAGAAACATCAAAAGTAATGTCCATCACTAGCTGCACATTTCCCCATCTTTCAGGTAATTTGTGGATAATGTTCCAATAGAACTGAGGCAGACCATTCAGAGACCCAATTTTCCAGTTCTCTTTGTACATTTTGAAGTGCTGCTCAGAAAGTGCGTGTGCCATTGACTGGAACAAGTGGTAATCTGAAGGAGCAAGGTCTGGTGAATACAGCGGTGGGTTAGTACTTCCCAGGCAAGATCTCTTAATGTGTCTTTAACTGGTTTTGAAGTGTGTGATGGTGCATTATCATGAAGCAAAATTACTTTGCTGTGTCTTCTGGAACATTTTGGTCATCTCACAATCTAAGTGTGGTTCAAATTGATTATTTGTTGTCAGTAGTGATCAGTATTATTAAGGGTTTCACCTGGTTTTAGAAGCTTATATACTCTACACCTTCCTGATCCCACCAAATGCAGAGCATTGTCTTCTTTCTGAAGCGATTTGGCCTTGCAGTGGATGTTGATGGTTGACCTGGTTCAATCCATGATTTTGTGTATTTGGGATTCTCAAAATAAATCCACTTTTCATCACCAGTCACAATTCGATGCAAAAAACTTGCTTTTGTGCCGTTGAAGCAACATTTTACTGATGACTTTTCGGTTTTCCATTTGTCTTTTGTTCAGTTGATGTGGCACCCATTTTTCTTCCTTTAAAATCTTTCCCATTGCTTGTAAGTGTTTTTGTCTTTAACATCGAAATCATCACTTTTTTAAAAAATATATATTTTATTGATTTTACACAGAGAGGAATTGAGAGGGATAGAGAGTTAGAAAAGTTGATGAGAGAGAAACATCGACCAGCTGCCTCTTGCACACCCCCTACTGGGGATGTACCCGCAACCAAGGTACATGCCCTTGACCCGAATGGAACCCGGGACCTTTCAGTCCACAGTCTGATGCTCTATCCACTGAGCCAAACCAGTTTCAGC
The DNA here is from genome assembly GCF_964339955.1 of Pipistrellus hanaki. Taxonomy (NCBI): domain Eukaryota; kingdom Metazoa; phylum Chordata; class Mammalia; order Chiroptera; family Vespertilionidae; genus Pipistrellus; species Pipistrellus hanaki. The sequence continues at coordinate 19,487,775 of NC_140504.1, forward strand.
GAAATCATCACTTTTAAAGTGTTTAAACCAGCTTTCACAAATATTCTGAGAAGGAGCATGTTCACCGTAAGCTTCCTGAAGTATTCAGCAGCACTTTTCTTCAAAATAAAATAATGAATTAAAATTTCCTGCAAATGCTCTTCTTTTTGGCACAAAATTAGACATTTTTAAGTGTAAAAATATCTATGATGTTAACACCTTTAGAAAATCTGATGTATGAAGTTTTGAAGCTTGTTGTCAATATATCAGAGCACATATATATATTAACATCTGTGTAATGTAATTCCATCTATTGAAAAGATAATCTGCATTATTAATTGGTTTTCTCTGCCCTACTTCCTGGCTTCAGGACTGTGCTATTAGGAAGGAAAAGAGGGGGGAAAGGGAGAGAGGAAAAAGAAAAGTAAGATCTATTTTAAATTTAAAGGAAATGAAACAATGTACACAATCTATTTGTTTTATATACCAAGAAGTGAGGCTTTCTCTAAGTCTTTTAAAGATTAAAAGATTAAAAAAAAGTTTAAATGATTAAATATGTTTTTAAGTTTTACACTTATTTCTTCTGGGGACTAATGTAATGCTGGGTAATTAGACTCAGGTTTCTTATTTATATTCTTATTTGGGGCCAGAAGGAAAGTCTCTTTTAATATACAGCTTTCTCTTTGTAAATATGCCCATAAGGGCTGGAAAATATTGGGAATTAACAATTATTGGTGAAGAGACTAGATTGTAAAGCTATTATAATTTAAAATAAAGGTCAGCATTGTTTCCTTTAATCACTTCATGCAATTTCACCCCAAAGGCATTTATTCTTGTCTTTATCTGTTGAAATGCATTGTAAACCTTATTAACTTAATCCAGATGAAGTCAAACAGTAATTTTTTACTCCATTTTGCTGTTCTGTTGAGGTGATTACTACCAAGTGATCAGTGATTGAATCTGAAAAATGCATTTAATTATTATTAATTGAATAACCACTGAGTTAATTGAATTGTCCCAGGATATTAGATTGGAAATTAATTAATTATAATATATCTATCTACCTTCAAGAAGTTATATTCTGAGGGTCATGACAGAGGAAGAGTAATACTTTTCACTTAGATAAAAAGATAGTAACTGCTCATTAAAATAAATATTTTCTTAATATCTGAGAGCTGGGATGACTTGGGGGAGATAAATAATAAATTTTAGTCATGTAATATGGCAAACATCTCAAATTAATTAGCAAAGTTGTAAAATCCAGTGTCTTCTCTGAGAATTTTATATCTAGCCAATACATGTGTTTATATAGTCACATTTATTTTTATTTTTTTTACTTTTTTATGTAAAAGCTAGTAACAGTCAGATTAAATTAAGGTAAATACCCTAAAGTCAAAGGGCTTAAAAATGGCTACAAGCCCATTCCTTTCTTTTTCTTTTAAAATTCAAGAAGCCAAGCAATTTTCTTAAATAATAACAGAGCATAAAGTACAGGTTTTCTGTCTCTGACTTAGCCTTGCATTGTTCCATGATTCTGGCTAACCATAAATGAGGAAGAATCGCAGGGCCTTAATGCAAGCCATGATTCTGGAATGATTGTCTCATAAATTCACAGATTACAAAAGAAGTGAGATGTTTTGCACTTGGAAATGCAACGAGAGGGTCTGAGGCGGTTTGGCAAGTAGGTGAAGTGCCTCTAAAGAACTCAGAGTCCAGGAAGCTACACTTACTCACTGAAAAGGAAAGATGACCAAAATACCCAACAATGTGCTTAGTGTTTCATCATGACCTTCAAAATACATTTCACTTTTCTTAAATGAATGTGTGTTTAAATACATTAAACAGAGCCTGAATTCAGTGTCAAGGATTCAGCAATCTTTGAAGAGCATTGAAACATAGAATCAATAGAAATGAATGGAACGAAACTGTGAACATAGATGACATGATCAAGATCTATGAAAATAGTAAAAAAAGAAAAAAGATTCCTGAACACTGAATGAGGCCCCTGTTTGAGTTCTGAGACAACAGAAGAGCAATAAAGTGATGAATCAATAGGAAAAGTCCTTTGCTAAGAGGCAAGAACAACACGTTTGCTTTTAGAAGCAAACAACTCTGAGACCTCAAAGAAAACCTTTCTTCTTTTTTTTTCTTTCTATCTTTCATTTTCATTTCTTTTGTTTAAATATTTAAGAACTTAGTCACAGAACTGTGCCCGATGATTGCATAGTGGATTTGGGGGAACCACTCTCTCAAGCCTGGTCTGTTAAATCAGTCATCTGCAACATCCCTCCTAAGTCCCTGCCCACCTCCCAAACCCTGGACTACTTCCAGACACAGTCCATTCTGAAGCCATATCTGAATTTTAAAAAGCTTGCCTGAGAAAATGGAGTTCTTAGAACGTAAAGGTCTTAAACAGGGACTTTTTTCAAGCACAAAACCAGGTTAAGTGGGAAGGAAGGGCTATCTTTTTGAGGACTAGTTTGTGTTCATTTTATAAATACAAAAACATGAGGGTCCATTACACAACAATGCAAAAACAGTTTAAGAGATAAGGAGAGGGACAGAAGGGGGTAGCTATGGCCCCTTCAGTGTGGGCCTTAGAAAGACCAGAGGAGCAGACCTGAACCCAACCGGAAGCCCTAAGTTCAGCCTGGCCCCCGCTGAGCCCAGCCAACCTGCAGACTCAGAGGATGTGTTTGCACTCCACTGACCTAATAAACTACTTCACAGGCTTGCTTTCAAAATTCACTTCTTAGTATAAATTCTGAAGATCAAATGACATTACAATTGGCATCATCACCCCCACATATTTCTAATGTTGTTTCAAAATTAATAGCCTCAAAACCTTCAAATATAAAAATACCTGGTGTCCGCCCCCTGGTGGAACTCCCGATCTATGGGACAATTTGCATATTAGCCTGTTATTATATAGGACTAGTGGCCCAGTGCATGAAATTTGTGCACAGGGGCCGGGGTGGGGGGATTGTCCCTTAGTCCGGCCTGCACTCTCTCCAATCTGGGACCCCTCGAAGGATGTTCTACTGCCAGTTTACAGGGATCAGGCCTAAACCAGCAGTTGGACATCCCTCTCGCAATCCAGGACTGCTGGCTCCTAACCACCCACCTGCCTGCCTGCCTGATTGCCCCTAACCACTCTGCCTGTTGGCCTGCTCATCCCCAACTGCCCCCTGCCACCAGCCTGCTCACCCCCAAATGCCCCCCCCCCCACTAGCCTGATCACCCTCAACTGCCTCCCGATGCCAGTGTGCTTACCCCCAACTGTCCCCCCCTGCTGGCCTGCTTGGCCCACCTTCCCTCCCCACTGGCCTGCTTGCCCCCAACTGCCCCCCTGCTGGCCTACTCACTCCAAACTGCCTCCCCCACTGTCCTGATCATCTCCAACTGACCCCCACTGATGGCCTGCTCACCCCCAAATGGCCCTCCTGCTGGTCTGCTCACTCCCAACTGCCCTCCCTGCTGCCGGCCTGATCACCCACAACTGGGAACTCAGTGTTAACAGCTGAACATAGAAAGCTATATTTTTAAAAAATCACAACTTAATATTAAAGTAATGTAGAAACTGAACATTTATAAACTTCCTCAAACTGGAATTGCTGACTGTTCAGAAAGTCCACAGATGGATCATGAGCTGTGAGCAGCTAAAGGGGCTCTGGGTGTCCCCGATGAGCCATGTTAACGTGTGATGTACATTGGGGATGCAAAGATGAATTAGACACAACTTATGACCTCAAGCATCTTGATTGGAAGGTAAACGTGGAAAGGTTGATTGTTGTCAGGTGTGGAGGACCTTGAGTGAAAGACTAAGGAATCTTATTTCATCATGTAGACAATGGTGTGGGGAGAGTGTCGGTGGATTTTAAGTAGGGGAGCACTACTATTAAACTGTCATTTTAGAAAAATTAATCTGCTGATGGTGGAGGAGGTACAGAAAGACTAACGGAAGGGCTATTTTAATAATGTAGGTGTGAGAAGATGAGGGCCTGGGCTAGATAGAGTGCTGGTGAATGGAATGAAAGAGCATAATCAGAAAGGAGGAAGACTAGAAAATAAAAACAAGGTATTAGATATGTGAGGGACAAGGAGGCGAAGAAGAAGAAGAATTTAAGAATAACTCTGAGATCCCCCGTCTGTGATGCCATTGGGGAAGGGTGAAGGAGGTGGAAGATAACAGCTGTCAGGGATAACAACTCATTCATGGAAAAATGTCCGTAAGGGCAATTTCTGAAGTGGGATTGGATGGGGCTTGGTAGAAAAGTCATGCCAGAACTAGAAGGTTGTAGTGTGTGGTCACACTGAAAATAATGAGCACATGAGGTATTTAAGAGAGTGCTTGCAGAGAGAGGACAGCACAGGGCTTTGGGAGAATAAGGAAGAATCAGAAAAGGAGACTGGGGAGTAATCAGAAAGGTGGGAGAAGAATAGGTAATTTTTATTGAGCACTTACCATGTCCTGAGAATTTTATATGTATCCTTCACCTATTCCTCACAGCCTCCCCAGGGAGAAGCGTTACCAATATTGCAGATGAGCTAACTGAGACAGAGAGATGTTTAAGATCTTTTCCCTTAAAGTCAGATAGCTACTAAATAGTGATGCCAGATCTACTCAACAACAAAAATCTATGTTCTTAATCATTGCAAAAACACAAATAGTCTGTTTTACACAAACCAATGCATGGAAAATGGCTGTCGAGGAGTTGACCAGCAGGCCACATGCTGCAGAGTTCAGGAGGAATGCTGATTGAGAAAAGCCCATTTACTTGATGAACAGCAAGTGACTGTTGTGAGCAGAATGATGGAACAGGATCTTCACTACTGGGCAAAAGTGTGGGTGGGTGGAGACACAAGGAAGGAATTGATAGAGACAGCCAATCAAGAAACAGTTGGTGAAAGAACAAGAGCAAGGATTAGATTCTAGAGGGATGTCGGAACTAAGTTAATGTAAATTATTATTAATTTCTTATTAATTTCCATGTAATTATTTCCAAGACAAAGAGACTGCTTACAGACCACACAAAAGGATATAGTAGAGTCATGGAAGCACCACAAGGAAGGTGCAAATGGGGTTGGTAATTTTTGGAGGAGAATGGAAAGACTGGGATCTAAAGTCTGGGATCCATAGGACCAGCTGTGGGATGAGAAGGGCACCTGCTTATTTTCAGAGCTGAGTGAAGGTATTTATTCAATTTATTTAAATTAAACTGAATTTTTTTTTTTACTGCACTGGCACCAAATAAAGCCAATTTTAGTTTAGATTAAATCAAAATTAAGTTTTCCAATTATTAAAGTATCTGAGGGTTTGTGAAAATGGGAGGACAGATCTTTAAGCTTATAAGTAAAAATTTTATTTGTGAAACAAAATTATAATAATTCCTTCAAGTTATGCTCCAGAGTCCTTAGTAGTATATTTTAGGAAACACCTATTTCTACACCCACTGAGCTCGCTTCCAGTGCCTGGTCTGTATTTTGACTTTAAAATTAAAATGCTATTTAAAAAGTACTCTTCTTTAGAATACATTTTATGCAGCTCTTTGTAAAAACATTATTAAGGACATCTTTGCATCTTAAATTTGTTTTGGCAGCTTTAAGTCATGTTATATAAATCTCAATAACTTACCAGTTTCTTATATAAATTTCAAGCCACTTCTAAGGGTCTGCCATTGCACTCGCATCAACTACTTTCTGAACAATCAGAAAGGCTTTAGGATGAATTACATGCTTAAACATTTAGTAACTCCCCAGAAAAATCAGTGGAATAAAATGTCCAGAAATCGTCCCCTCTGTATGCTGACTAAAGCCAGCCTTGAGGAATGTCCTTGGCATTGGTAGGATTTAAGGAACATGAAGATTATTAGGAAATTCTTATAAGATTTAAAAAGGAACAGGAACACGCTATAAAAAAGGAGAGGAACTCAATGTATTTGTCAGAAGCAAGTTTCCTTATAAAAAGGAATTGTAATTTAATTTGCATTTTTTTTTTTGTTTTGTTTTGTGTGTTTTTTTGGTCAACTCTGGTTTATTTTGTTGCTTTTGTGTATTTGCTTGGAAGATTTTGGCTGTTGGGCCCTTGGACTAAGGCCTAAAGAACTCTGAGTTCCATTACCCTTGACTTACCAAGTGGTGTAGGGAAATTGCATCTTTTTTATATTTGTGAGTCTTGGGACAGAGGGGATTATTATGCTACTTAAGTTTTTAGGAAGCCTGGAGAGTTTTTATTATGTTTTAATAGTCTTTGTGTTTTCTGAGACTTGATTTGTTTTCACAATCAGAAAAAAATTTATTTAAAAAAATGTGGACTGGTGATAAAGCAATGGGTTCTCTGTATAAATATTAGCAGCTGAAATGACAGCTCCAAGTGATGACAAGGGAGGGGCTTGGAGTGGGGGGAGTTGGATCCTTCATGCTCTAAGCCTTAGAGGTCTTTACACTCCAACAGCTGTGATCCTGTCACCTGCATGGTAAATGCTGAGTCCCCTTCACTGGAAGAATCGGGCAGTTTCCTTGGCCGCCTTGCATTCTGCTAGTGACTTCTTTATACTGGAAGCTCACTGTGACAGTATTGGCTGCGGTGGATATCCATTTGCATTCATTGGAAACTGATATAACAATAGGATTTCAGGAGACAACAATATTGCAGTGATGCCAAGAACATGAATATGCACGTGAGGGGTGTTTGTGGGGAAAAGCATAAGATAACTCTCTGTGAAATGTTCCAGAGAGTCCTGGTTAAAATGCTCTCAAATCAGTTCGTAAAGCACACATACCCCAAGTATTATATTTCATGGTTAATTTTTCTAGATAGACATTTCCCAACTGAGGTTTTAGTTAAATGAAAAGGATGGGCCCTATTCTGATTTTTGTGTTTATAAGCTAGCTTGGCAAACAGGATCATTATTTTTCTCTCTCAAGAGAAAAGGCATTTAAACAATTTCTTCCAAATCATAATAGCTCTGAATTAAGAGGGAACACAATACTCCCCAGGCAAATCTGATGTATAAAAGTGAATCTCGGTTAAGAACAGTGCAACACATAGAGTTCTTACTGATTACACAAAACCCCAGTCTAGATAGAGAGAGGAATGGGGCAGGGGAGGAATCTTAACATAAAATAATGAGAAATAAAAAGATTGATTTCTACAAAATACATTTCAAAGTAATTGTTTTGTTGTCATAACACCTGTGTAAAAATAGGTGTATGGCCCTAACCGGTTTGGCTCAGTGGATAGAGCATTGGCCTATGGACAGAGCATTGGCCTGCGGATTGAAGGGTCCCAGATTCGATTCCAGTCAAGGGCATGTATTTCGGTTTCGGGCACATCCCCAGTGGGGTTATGCAGGAGGCAGCTGATCAATGTTTCTCTCTCATTGATGTTTCAAACTCTATCCCTCTCCCTTCCTCTCTGTAAAACATCAATAAAAACTATATTAAAAAATAGGTGTATATATACTATCTAATAAAAGGGTAATATTCAAATTAACCACGACTCCATCACAAATATGGCAGTGCCCATACCCACAAGATGGCGGCTCCCAGTCCCTTCAGCCTTGCCAGAGTTCCCCAGTCCTGAGAGCGGGCAGTGTGAGTGACCTGGTGGAATTCTTGCTTCATCGCTGCAGTGATGCCCTGGTCACGGGAGGGCCTCTGGGGGACAGGGGTGGTGGCCTGCAGCCTCTGCAGCCAAGCTACAGGCCGGGAGAAGAGATGGCGGGCTTGCCTCCCACGGAAGCAGAATTGGCACAGGTCCCATGGAAACAGTGTGGCTCCCACTGGCACACTGTGGTTCCTGCTGGCTCCTGCAGAAGCCGTGGGCAGCCTACTGTGGGTGATATCGTGTGATGGGCTACTAGTATGTCTGTAAATGTGTACTATACTGACATGTGTGTACCAGTATTATCCTGATATAAAGTGACCGGTGGTTAAAAAATAAAGCAAAAAAGAATTGTAAAATAATTCAAAAAGGAAAAATTAGAATTTACTACTAAACCCCCGTTCCCCCATTTCCTATGAGGTCTCATGGAATACTGTTATTCTTATGAAGAAATGACTCTGTCATCTGTTTGAACACTTTATATTTTCACATTTTTTGAGTGCTTCATTACTTTTCTAGGTTCTAAGTATGAAGTGAATTCTAATCATTTTATTGGTTGAAAAACAGATGAAACGTATTTTCTTTCTATTCAATGCAAACTTTGTAAAAGTCTGTTCCACCAAGGCGTAAGGAACTATTAAATATAATGTGTCTGATTATCATGTTACCAAAAAAAAAAAATATGCACAAGAAAGCTCCAGGATATCTATCTCCCCTTCTCTTAACCCCAGATAGATTTTCTTTGAAGAAAACACATTCAATATGTTCTGGATGGAGGGTGTGGAATGAGAAGAATGTCAGTATCCAAAGTGCTTGGCAAGGCTGGGGTCCTCATGATAGGACCCAGGAGCCAAGACTTCAGTCAGGGCTGCTCGCCTATTCTGCCTCGTACATGATGAGGGCCTTGTACAACCTGGTAACAGAAGCAAACACACACACATGAGGTGGTGGAAACCTGCCTCATCAGCACCCTCCTCACCTAGGCGGGTATCTGAGAAAACATGACCTTGGGCATTGTCCTGCTCCTATACGTTTCATACAGCCCACTACCTGCTCCACCTACTTGGCTCTACTCCTTTCTCTTCCCTGGTCCCCAAGCTTCCAGCTTGGTTCCAGTTCTCACTTCCTGCTGTTGTCTCTGGTATGGTTGACCTTGAGGGCCTCTTCTGGAAATGCTCCTCCTGCTTGGTATGGAATTCCTCCTCAGACACCATCCCAACTTCACCTCCAGGATCCCCAGTCTGTGACCGTGGGTGAAAGATACACCACATGCTCTCTGCCTTCACCCCTGCCATCTCGGCCCATTTCCTATCTAACTTCCCTGCCAGGGAAGGGAATTGGATAAAGGGGAGCACATCAAGGGGGAGCAGAGGCATTAGGAAACATGGCTTATATGTGGACATTAGTCATATTATTTCTATTAAAATAGAGGGTGCGGTGGTGAATGTTATGTGTTAATTTGACTGGCCTACGGGATGCCTAGAGAGCTGGTAAAACATTATTTCTTGGTGTGTCCATGAGGGGGTGAATCTGGAAGAGGTTGGCATTTGACTCAGTAGACCAAATAAAGACATCTACTGTCACCAGCGGTGGGTGGACAGTATCCAATCTATTGGGGGCAAAATGGAACACAAAGGTGAAGGAAGTGCGAATTCTTCCTTTCTTCTTTTTAAAAAATATATTGTATTGATTTTTTACAGAGAGGAAGGGAAGGTGATAGAGAGTTAGAAACATCTATGAGAGAGAAACATCGATCAGCTGCCTCCTACACACCCCCTACTGGGGATGTGCTCACACTCAAGGTACATGCCCTTGATGGGAATCGAACCTGGGACCCTTCAGTCTGCAGGCCGATGCTCTATCCAGTGAGCCAAACCCGTTTCAGCCTTGCTTTCTTCTTGAGCTGGGATCTGCCCTGGAACACCAGAACTCCCAGTTCTCAGTTTTTGAACAGCTAGTTCTCAGGCCTTTGACTTGGACTAATTCATACCACTGACTTTTTTTTGGACTGATCTCATACTTTTGAGAATGGATCCATCAGGAGCACTGAAACCATTTTAATCGATGAAAGTATTTAATAGATTAAATAAAAATTTCTTTTATTTGCCATATACTTTAATGTTCACAAAAAAGTTTTATATTATAGTTTTGATTACTGTGAAACAAACTCCTGTGGAACTCTTAAATTAATACTTTTGCTCATTTATGTACATTTTTTCCTCCCATATTTTAACAGTTCTGAATTCAAGAATGAGTCTTATAATTGGCACCCATCAGGAATGACTATGACTAGCTATCACTCAAGCTTGGTGCTAGCGCTTTGCGTTGTGAGTTTAATTGAGTCATGTGCATGGTCAACACCACATGTGCTAATTGATGTTCAGTAGGTCTGGAAATATTATATGATTTGCATTTGAAAAAATAAAGTTATCATGTACACAGGAAAGTACAGAAACAAGAGGTCTGGGATGAAATGGGACTTAGTGAGCCAAAGAGCCGTTATTAGAGGAATGTCTGCAGTTCCATGTGGTGATGCAAAGCAACCATTAAATGCTCTACCTGAGAAAGAAACACACCACCCTGTGGATAAATCCATGCTTAATTTTGTTGCTGAAATGGATACAAAAGAATTACCTATCACATATCACACAAAGTACCTAAAGTCAGAAGAAACTACCAGATCCCTCAGATAACAGATAAAAGACATTTTGAAGTAAAGCACACCTCATTGGACATTATTAAGGCATCACATTGTAATTTCATTGGTAGGATTTTCCCTTCCTTAGTGGAGTGTCTTTATCAAGCACCTATTCAGTTAAAGGTTCTCTGCTTTCACATGACATGTAAGCCTCACACCAATTCTGTCCCATCTCATCCCAACCTAGAGATGAGAGCTGAGCATTTTGCTCAGATTGGTAGTTTGGTTTTGGTTAGAATTAGGACTTGAATTCTCATGTACCCATGGCCAGAGCCTGTACCTCTTTCTCTAGATTCCACTGTGCTGGTAGAAATTTCCCTGATTTGCCAACCCTTCTATCTTTTTTTTGTGTGTGAAGGTGTTTTCTTAATTTTTATTATTTTAGTTGTTTTAAAATCATGTCTGATAACATATTCTGAAAACACTGTCCTGAGGCTGTTCCCAGAGGGAGCTGAGCTGTTTACAGATCCCTGCCCTGTGTGAATAAGAACATGCATTTGTACCCACACCCACCAAGGACCGAGGGCAGAGCCACCTGGGTCCAGCCCTGTGCCTACCCATCTAACAAACTGCACATCGGAGGTGAGAGGACTCTCTCTGCAGCCCCTGCTTCTGGGAATTTCTGATCCATACAGGCCTGGCAGGAAATGACGCGATGATGGAAAGATCTGGATCCAACCCTCTATCTTTCAGAAGAATCTTTGGGGAGGAATGGCACCAAGATGTCTATACACAAGATGGGTTTTTCTTCATTTTTCATCTGAAAACTGAGTTAGATTTTGGGGACTGGAAATCCCAATGAGGGCATTTTTGGTATTTACTTCTCTCCAGTACACCTTGAATTTGGCTCACATAGCCTCTCACATCACCTCACAATTGTTTCCAAAAATGGAAAATGCTTTTCAACCAGGTAATCTTTACTTATGCCTGGGAATAAGCCATACTCAATAGGCCCCAAAGGACCATCTTTAATTCAAAGGCAATACATTGAAGATGGTCCAGTAAATGTCCCTCAACATCACCAGCTAAGTATTTTCTAGAAAACCTAGTATTAAAAAAAGCATTTTTTTTTTTTTTTTTACCAACTCCAGGTTCTCAAGAAATAATCAGATGAGATTCTCACACATAAACATTTATATTTTCCATGGATATTTGGGTGGGAAAAGAGTCCAAATGAAGTAAAAAATGAAAACCACTTGAATTTCAGTCCATGCTTAGAATTGTATTTATATCAACATTTTTAAAGGTTTAGACATGTTTAGAAATGTGGTTTCTTCTTAGACCAGGAGCAGGAATGGCTGCCCTCTTGGGAAAGGCCAGTCTGTGGTAAGCAAGGGTGGAAGTGCCAGAAATATCAGTGGGAAACTGAGGATTCTGAAATTCCTTGTGTGATGCTGAACCCAGGAGAATTTGGCTGCATTTGGAATCACTGCATCATGGAATGAAACCAGAAGGAAGATTATTTACCCCTCATTCATTTATTTATCTTTAGATCTGGTTTCAAGGCTTTGAGAATTGTGTTTTAAGCTAGAGGCATTTCATTAATTAAGTAACAAGGATGTAGTAACAAGCAGCAAAAATAATTATTTTCCTCCAAATTGAGCTGGTAGGGCCATTCTCTTCTTTCTGGGGACAAGCATTTAGTGAAAACAGAATCAGTACGGAACTGGCGTTTTACTGTAACCTCTGCTATGAAAGGTTCAAGCACATGATTGGCATTTAAATTATTAATCACTAATGCAGTGTCACTTAATATTTTATTTCTATTAATCAGTTACCCATTTTTCCTAATCAATCAAACTAGCTAGGGTTACTCATTGACCCTTAAGAAGCAGTTGGTAATCCTAGCTGGTTTGGCTCAGTGGATAGAGATTGGCCTGTAGACCGAAGGGTCCTAGGTTTGATTCTGGCCAAGGGCATGTACTTGGTTGCAGGCTCCTCCCTGCCCTGGGCCCAGGGCCTGTGCAGGAGGCAACCAATCGATAGTAGAGTTTAAAATAATGTTTAGGGAACCATTTACACATGTTTTCTCACCCTCTCTTGCCCAGCTTCATAGAAGGGGGTGTCCCACTAGTCCCAAGATAAATCACTTGTCTATATTCTGAATGTATACATTAAAATTGAATTTGCCATGGGCCCACCTATTAAACTGTTGCTTGGAAATTTTTTCTCTCAGTGAATGCTGCCATCTTCATTAGCTTTCCCAAGAAAGCATTAGGGGTCATCAGAGACTTCTCCACATTCTGGCACACCAGCTCTCTCCAACCCATCAGTATCTTGTCCATTTCACTGGTTCAATATTTTTTCCCCCTGAACTTTCATTTCCCTCTGTCTCCCAGCCACTACATTGGGCTAGGTCCTAAATACCTCCTACACACCTCCTAAATCATCTCCCTGCAATAATATCCCATATCCCTTTCTCTATACCATTCTCAAAATGATTTATCTCTTCTTAAAACCTTTTAATAGTGCTTCACTAACTTAAGGACAAAGTTCAAGATCCTTAGCCCTCTGGAACCAAGCCCTTTATGCCATAGCCCAGCATAATCCTGCACCATTCCTTAAAAGGCCCCATATGTTCCAATCCCAGGGAAGGATTTGCTGTTTTGCAAATGGACCATGTTCCCTCTCTCTCCTTTGCCTTTGCAAGATGGTCCCCTCTCCTGACCATTTGCTCTGTGTCTGCCAGAAACACTCTGAATAGTTCTTTAAGGCAAGCTCATTATTTGACAACTCTGGGAAGCAGGGAGGGAGCCCACACTGAGTTCAAAGTCAGTTGCGGTGGTGGTGCCTTCTCCTGTGTTCTCACAAACCTCCATCAAGGTACTTGCCACAGAGCATTTCCGTTTTTGTTGTAAACATCTGACTCTTCCCCTACACTGTACGTTCCTTGAATGGAGGAGTTGAGTCTTTTATTTTTGTCTCTCCAGGCCAAGCATGGTACCTGTTGCTTGGTAGCTGCTCCCTAAATTGCTACGGCAAAAAGGAGCTTAATCTTTTTCATCACTTCTGAAAACATCCAGGCAGCCCTGAGAAGGTCTTTTGCCTTGCTCACCCTGAATAATGTCAACTAATTCCACATATTCAGTGATCACCCATATATCCAACAAGCCCAACTTTTGACCTCCAGAACTCCATTTCCCACCTGCAATAACTTTTGTGTCCCCCAATACCTCAAAGCTTATATGTTAAAAGTGAATCGTTTCCTTCATCAGTTGGCCTCTTTTCTATTTCCTGTACTGGTGAGTTAGCAGTAGTCAAGGATGAACTAAGGGTATTGACTACTTGTTATCTTTCTCTGGGTTTCTATACTAAATCACAAGGTTAGTAAATTTCTAGGGGAAAAAAAAATGATCCTTTATGTATAGCCCAAGTTTGCTTTTTGTATTAGTGATCTACTGCTACATAACCAATCACTGCACGCTTAGCAGCTTAAAAAAGCAGATATTTATTATCTTGAAGTTTCCGTGGGTCAGGAGTCCAAGTATGGCTCAGCTAGGTCCTCTGCTCAGGGTTTGCAAAGCTGAAGTCAAGGTGTGGGCTGGGGCTGGGCTCTTACCCGAGGCTGGGGATCCTCTTCCAGGCTCACTGGTTGCTGGCAAAATTCATTTCCTTGAAGCTGTAGGGTTCATAGCAGCTTGCTTATTCCAGGCCAGTGAAAGAGAGTCTCTGACTTGCTTTTAAAGGGCTCATCTGACTAGGTCAGGCTCACCTAGGATCATATCCTTTTGATGACCTCAAAGTCAGCCGATTAAGGACCTTCATTATATCTTGCAAAATCTCTTTACCCTTGCCATAGAATAGCACATAATTGGGAGAGAGACGAGTCTATCTCTTTTGCCATATTCCACTAGTTAGAAACAAGTTACAGGTTCCACCACACTCAATGGGAGAAGGTTACACAGGGTGTGGGTCACTGGGAGTCATTCCAGAATTCTGCTTCCCACAGCTTGATTCTTTAAAAAAAAAAAAGTATGGGTAATGGCAAAACCCAAAATCTCAAGTTTAAATGGGAGTAGCACAAAATTTGGGGATGGAGAACATGATTTCCTATGCTTACCCTAGCTTACACAGATGCTCTGAAATTAATGCAGATGCCACCAGGATATAAAATGTGCTAGGAATCCTGCCATTTTTGGGTACTGCTTCTGAGGAAAAACTGTTCCCCTGGTAATTAGTAAAAAAACCCCACAAAAACAAACACATGACTCGGCGAATTTATCTTTTTTTTCCTTCTTGACATTGGCAGTGATAGAGCAATGCCATTGTACACAGTCAGTGTGAGGTCGGCTTGCGAGTCCCTACAGATATGTGGTTACCTCTCGACTTTCTCTCTCTTTTGCTTGGGCAACTGCCACATTGATGCACTGAAGCCACTCTTCGGCGTTCTTCTCATCCTTGGCCTTGAAGACATAGGTTTTATTGTCTGTGAAGATTTCAAAAGCCCGAGGGAGTGAGCGGTCCCTGCGTTTCCTGCCCACAACCTTCACGCTCTGTACTTTGCTGAGTTCTATTGGAGAGTCATCAGGATCGTCTTTCTGAAATGCATATGGGAAGTAAAATACATGAGCTGGCTGGCTCCCAGAGTATGGGAAGACCTCTGGCTACTGGAGACTTTTCCAAGAGGATCAGAATCCTTTCCCTTCATCTGGCTCAAAGCCTTTGTTATTTGGGGCACCATTGCCTCAAAGGGTCGTTAGAACAAGAAAGGAGTGAACAATTGGCCCTTTGCTATTATATCATAAATTGGCACAAGATAGCTAATTTATAGAAATTAGGCCTTGGGATTGGAGAAAATGCTTAATTCATATTTCTTTGATTTTATGTCATTTTCTATTAATATGAAAACTTCATTAGTAGAGCAAAACTTAACAGTGCAATTTGGAGTACCGTTAACTCAGAATTTGAGATAATTTGGGAAACATGGAATTTAATTTTACTTTGTGCTATATCTGAGAAAGGGGGGTTAATAGATAACAAGGGTTTCAGTGTTTTAAGTAGATCATACTGTTTTTGAAACTCTGTGGAACTTTGGAAGCATCATTTGTCTGCTCACATGAATAGTTTTAAGGGGTCAGATACTTGTTTAAAGCAATTTCAGGTCTTTAACTCTGTTTTGTCTCCTGGAGAATGTACCTGTGGTTGAGGATTTTTTCAGTTCCCCTTTCCCACCTCTCCTGTACCATCACCCTTCTTCCACTTCGCAATGAAAAGATACCCTTCTCATTCACCCCAAACTTTCCATGGTGTATTATGCAACTTGGAAGAATCTCAAGAGCATCAAACAAATTTAAAAAGGCAGTACAGAATATTAATGTCAGTAAGCATCCTTCAAACAAGGCAACATTATCATCCCCATTTATTTTTGTTAAGAGATGCATTTCCAATAGCATTTCACTTATTAATGGTTAATAACTAGTAACATAATAATACATTTGGTATTATACTATGGCTTTTCATAAATGATATTTTTAAAAGAGAAAAATAAAAAACCTTAGTATTTAGAGCCTGATGGTCACAAGAAATTAAAATTAAATTTCAATTTATATACATAGTTTTATTGCAATGAAAAATGATAGGGCGTTTACAGTGAAATGCTGTGGGAGAGGTAGGATAAAAATATGATTTCAAGGAAAAATGACACAATGCAAACATTTCTGTTAAAGAAAAACTAATTTATATAATTTTTAAATGGATAGTGTTAGGTGTCAAATTGCTATGGTATTTTATTTCAGTGGTTACGTTTAAATAAAATATGTGATATTTTATTTAAAAATGAAAATGCCTATAATTCAACAGAAAGTACACTTTGTGCAACTGTTTAAATTTATGATTAAAGTGTTGATACAATTTAAAATACTATTGGTAATATAGTTCCCTTTCCAATTCTTTTAGGGGCTATATAGGATAAACTTGGAAGATATCTGCACTAGACAGTATTTGTCAGCTTATCTGAGAATAATAAAATTGTATTTCTTTGGATTAGCCTACAGTACAGAGACTGATAAGTGAAAGAACTGATAAAAAAGTTGTTATAGTTATTTCAAGAAGGACAGTGAATTAACCAAGATAGAAATGGCAAGAAAGTTAAAGGACACCATTGCCTAGCTGGTTGGTAGAGATCTTAACAGTAGAAAATTTTAGTTTTTATTTTAAAGTGCACATTTTTTCCCTCATTTATAAGAAAGGCCTTTTACAATGTGGCTAGACTGCTGACCACTGCCAGGTTACTGTGTCCCTGGGGATGAAGGAGATTTTGCTGTGGCCCTTGTACTATTTTATA
Organism: Pipistrellus hanaki; assembly: GCF_964339955.1. Taxonomy (NCBI): domain Eukaryota; kingdom Metazoa; phylum Chordata; class Mammalia; order Chiroptera; family Vespertilionidae; genus Pipistrellus; species Pipistrellus hanaki. The sequence continues at coordinate 19,504,341 of NC_140504.1, forward strand.
CTATTTCCCAATGTTTGAGCCATATGTTTTGTCAGGTTTCTGGAATGTTAAACCATTATTTCCCGATAAAGATGTCAAACAGGTTCGCCAACTATAAAATAGTTTATTCTGTAAACTTTATTAAAAAGCTCTGAATCAAGAAGGATAAAGGTCATTATTTGAGTTCAGGAAAAACACTCTTATGCACTGACTCTGCTTTGACTCAAGGGATCTGAGAAGTCACTACATTTTGACTTGTATTCCTGACTTTTTAAATGGAAACAGGAAATTCAGATGGCCATTTGAACCTATATTAAACAAAAATAATGTTTCTTAAACCTCCAATAACTGTCTAAATTGAACACACTATACTTCCCTTTTAAAAAGATCTTCAGCCACAGAAAAATCCATCTGTCTATTTTATTATACACACAAATGAAGAAAGTAACCTGAGTTTAGAATAGGTGACTTCAAAGTCTTTTTTTACTCAAAAAGTTAACATGAAGTTTTATAGATTGAAAAAGCACTGATCAGCATTTGTCAGATTCAGATATGCCATATTTGATTCTATTGGGTAATATAAATTTCATAATGAGCACTCTAAAAATATAGTGCATATATTCTCAGTGCATTATGTTTTTAAGTAATTTAAGACCTTCCATTAATTAATTCAGATGCAGTTGGCTTTGCCACTGGCTCTGTGTGTAAGTGTACAAGGAAGCAGGACTAAGGACTCACTTAAGAAATGTTTGGTGTCGTACTGCCCAAGCCTGACTCCAGTTTTGCCCTCTTTACCTTACTGGCTCTATCTTTGGTCAAGCCAATCAGTCTCTTTGAGCCTTGTTTCCCCTTCTGTAAAGTGGCAACAATAATAGTGCTGACCTCAAAGGATTGTTTGAGGCAATCCAGGGTGGCATGTGGTGAACTCTGATGAATTTCTATTATTATTATTAATTAATTATTATTATATTTCAAAGTAGCCAAGAAGTAGGTCAAGATTTTATTTCCCTGATCCTGATTGAGTAGATTTGAATGACAATCAATCTGATTTGAAAAGAAGAGGAAAACTTGACATTGTTAATAGGTTTCCCCCTGAAAATTCAGAATACAGATATTTCCTCAGCATCCTTGTTCACATGGAAAATTCTATTAAGTAAATATTTATTAATTATTTTAGAATCCCATTTTATTCATTCACTGAATGAAAGATAGCATTTTCCCCCCTAATCAAATTAAACTTTGGTGATTTCAAAAGTAACTTAAAGTAGACCAGCCTTTTTTTCCTCCCTCCCTGTCCATGGTTCCCCTTCCTTCGGTCCCCATCTCTAAATAAAACCTGTAACTATAAAAGAAATCGCTGTCAATATGATGAGCCATAAATGTATGTAGGTGATCCGCAGGAAACCAAAAGGCATGGTGTCGCAGTCAAGAGCAGTTTATCATCTAAAAACTTAAGTCAACAAAAAATAAACAGCTCCCATAATAAAATGAAGACGGACAGTGAACCAACTAACATAGACATGAACAGAATGGGCAGTGAAAGGAACATGATAATAAAACAACACTGTAAAATTGTAAAATGGAGAAGAAAAAAAAATATTGATATTTAACTCGAGACAAAATGCCTACTTAGCTGGTTGGTGGAAATCAAGACTTTAAAAATGCAGGTGTAATAAACAGCAGAGGAACTTACAGACTTTCCTTTTTGAAACAGAAGTTGGTTTCCAGCCAGTGTGAAGTAACGGGTTTTCCACCTTTTGATGAACTTCCATCTGACTTGCTTCTCTTTAAGTTTCCCTTCTATGAGAGGCTGGCCGTCTTGATTTACAACTGTTGAAGAATGATCAAGCCATTTATTTTTCCGTTAGTTATTTGGCAAGTGATCAAAAGTCAGAATTGTCTAGGGAACCAGAACCCAGTAAAGCATATTTGGAAAGTGGTCTAATAAATTATGAATTTGGTTAACCTTTCTCCCTTTGTCCCTGAAAGGATGCACAGTTTGGATGATGGGAAAGTGTTGAAAGACCTCAGAGAGATTTTTCAAAAGAAATATGGTCCAGAAAAAGAGCATCTGGTTACCAGTTTCTAAGGTTGATCCAGATAGCCTGCTTTCTGTGCTTTGTAACTACTTTGTTTCATGATATTCTGTTCACATGAACCGCTGAGAAATATAACTTCATAAATAATCACAAAACACATATATTTAGCTATTTGGCAGCAAAAGTCAACACACTGCTCCAAAAAGACATGTTTTCCTAAAGCCATAACAGCTGCAAAGGCAAATTTACCCAGTTCTTTTGAACATTATATTTCCACTCTCTGGAACCTTACATACTCTCTCTTCACCTTCCATACTCCCACTTTGCCTAGTTAACAACCAATAATGCATGTTTCATCTCCAGTGTTGCTTCCTTTGGTAGACTTTCCCAAAACCAGAGTGGCTTTTCCTGTTATATGTTCTCATAGCATCTGGCATGATTCTTTTATATCAGGCATCGTCATCTGTAGATTGTTAGTAGTGTTTAGCTGATAAATGCCTTTTCCCCCCATCCAACTGAAAGCTCCCTGAGGGCAGTGCCCCTGCTTTGTTCACTGTTGTATCATCAGGCCTTCAACACAGTGCCTGGAAAATAACAGGAAGCCTATACATATTTGTTGAATGAACGGATTAACTAGACATTGAAGTAGAGTGTTTATCATTACACATAATCATAGAATTAGAAAGATGAGTTAGCATGTCAGAAGGTTAAAAGGAAAAATTTATTTTTTTAAAAAAAACAATTACATTAAATTCACTTTTTAAATTTATATAAAAGCATCTAATTTCTGGGGAGTATGACAAAATTTACTTCTACAGATTTATGTTCAATTTTCACAGCAATTGGAAAGGAATGACATGTTTTCTATCACTTGGAAATTTGGACAATGCCTGTTTGACCATATCCTTACTACCCTACTATTTCCCTTTTCTAATTTAGATCCAATAAGTATCTCAGGGGAAGATTTGTCCATCTTGACTGCATTTTCAAGGTAAGAATAATGAAATAGGTAGCTTTCACAAACAAAGTTCTAATGAGGCGAGTTTGGCTTTTTTCCCTTGTCTGAAAAAGTAGTCAATTAGATGTCTCAATGTCAATCCCAAATTAAGGCTGAAAACAGAAAATACATATCATGGGGTGGATGGGTAAGAGATCAACCAAAGGACTTGTATGCATGCATATGAGCATAACGAATAGACACAGACACTAGGGGGTTGAGGGCATGTGCTGGGGGTGGGGGGTGGGCGGTGGTGGGAGTGTCAGGGAAAGGTCAGTGGGAGATAAAGGAGACTTAATGTAATACTTTAAAGAATTTTAAAGAAAAAAATGATTTGTGTTCTGCTTTGTTTTATTAGGAATCAATCATCTGACTTAGAACATTCTTGAAGCTAGTAATATTCTTTGCAAATTTAAATTTTCATAAACAAGGAGCTTCCTTGGTGCAGGCTCTCTGCAGTTACTTCAGGTCCTACTGCAGGTAAAGTTAGCTCAGGCGAAGCACTTAGGACACAGGTCTTCTCCAGGTGCTCTGCTTTCCTTTCACACAGCGTCTGCCTGGGCTGTGTGTTCAGTGAGTATTTACTAACAGGGTGCTGTGGAGGCAGAATGGCGGGCACAGTGGCCTGCCTGGGAAGAGGAGGGAAAGGTCCAAGAGCAGATCCAAGAGGAGAAAAACAGGAAACAACAAGCCACCAACAACAAAAATCCAAACCAAAGTAGCTTACCATTTTATTATTTATTTGTTTATCTATTTATTTTTATTAAGGTATTATATGTGTACATATCTTTCCATTGTCCCCCCCTCCAGTCCCATATATGCCCTCCCCTCCCCCCCCCCCGATTTTTTTGTCCATTGGTTTTGCTTATATGCATGTATATAAGCCTTTCGGTCGATCTCTTATCTCCCCCATATCTCCCTATCCTCCCCGCTGTAATTTGACAGTCTGTTTGTTGCTTTACTCTCTGTATCTATCTTTTTGTTCATCAGTTTATAATGTTCTTTATTATCCATAAATGAGTGAGGTCATGTGGTGTTTCTCTTTCATTGACTGGCTTATTTCACTCAGCATGATGTTCTCCAAGTAGCTTACCATTTTAAAAAAGATATATTTTTTATTGATTTCAGAAGGGAAGGGAGAGGGGGAGAGAGATAGAAACATGACTGATGAGAGAGAATCACTGATTGGCTGCCTCCTGCCTGCCACACTGGGGATCCAGCCCACAACCCGGGCATGTGCCCTTGCCTGGAATCAAACCCGGAACCCTGCAGTCCACAGGCTGATGCTCTATTAACTGAGCCAAACCAGCTAGATCTAGATTAAAAAAAAAAAATTAACACCATGTCCATGCTTTCAAATTAGAAAAAAAAAATTGCTAACCTAACTGTAATGTTCAAGGACTTTTAAATAAAATTTCAGAAGAGTTAGATTTGAGTCTTCTCAACTACAGTTTTCTGATCAGCAATGAGGAAATAACAATAGCTCTCTCCTGCTTGCCAAGACTATTGAGGGATCAACATCAGAATAAAGAAATATATGTGAGGACACTAGGTAGGTGGCAGAGCACTCCTCTCACCCCCTGTCACTACTTTTATTAAAGACTTTACTTCATAATTTGTAATCACATTGCTTTCTTCCACTGTTTTCATGGAAAGATGATTTAAGGCAATGTCATTTACTAACAGTACATTTTTCCTGTCTTAGTTTTCCACATTTACTCAAAGAAGCATTTGAGATAACCATGGGAGCTGAGCCCATTTGAAACCATGATTGATCTAGATAATATTTAGGCACATGGGAGATTAGCTACAAGTATTTCTCCTCAAGGCAGACCCAAATGTTTCACTTGAAGAGTATGCGTCAGAGGTTTGTGAGGAGCACTTGGCAAAGGAGTTGAAGGAGTTGTCTGAGACAAGATTAGGGTGGGTTATCACGCCCACATACCCGCATGGCCATAATGACAGTGGAGGACTCAAGACAAAATGATAGTCTTACTTGAGAACAAAGGAAAAAGGACTATAGAGAAATGCTGTTAAGAAAAGATTTAAAAGTCAGTGGAAAGGGTCTTAGGAACTTTTACATAGCTACATGTGAGGGCTCCAGTTTAGGCATCAGAGTTAGCGTTAGATAATTCTGTAAAAGACAGGTTGTTTATAGCTGTAGGATTAATTTAAAAATAGTTTCAAGAGGCAACAACAACAACAAAGACTTCAAATTTTTTCCAGCTGCTATCTCATGTCTTAATTTTTTTCAATTTGTCTAGCATATGCATGACTGACCATGTGTCATTTTAATAGGTCTATTGCCCATAGCATGTCCTTGTATGTAAGCAATAATTCTCATATAATATTATAGTCTCTTTATGCCTAAAACATGAAAATAATTCTTTCGAAGGATGATCATATTTCATCGTATTTGAAAAATACGATTCAGAATGAGACTATTAGGGAATGAGTACATGTTTAAAACTACCTTGTTTGCAGGTAATGTATACAGGATATTTAAATATTTTCTCATTTGTCAATTAGCACATTATTTTATTCAAAGCACCACAATTTGGCTAAGACATTCTCTACCAAGCTGGATCTGTTCCTTTTCTTAATTATCAGTTGGCTGAAAGAACTATGGGATATTAAACTGAATTCTTTAGTGCTATTGGAACCTTTTATCATGTTCCCAATATAAAAGTCTTTCAGAATGCTAATACACGTTTATACAGTACTTGTATTTCTTTTGTGCACCAAGCGTTGAAAATATTTATGTTGATAAAAGATGAATTTTGACGGTGTTAATCTTATTCAACATGAGGTTGGTGAATAAGATTGAAATAATATCAAACATATACCTTAAAGCTCAGAAACCCCACTACAGGAGTAAAGCAGTAAAGAATATGCATCTATTTATCTCTCAACCACCCACTCATCTTATGCATATTTTTGGGCACAGATAAGCTGTAAGGCACTGTGTTTGGATCTGAGGAGTTATAAAGCCCAGCTTAGCGGGAGCTTGAATTTATCATCTTGTGGAGAGATAAAGCATTTTACAAATTCTACAGCTCAATATAGAGTCTGGTGAATACCACTGGAGAAGTAAAAGCCAAGCATTATAGCACTTGGAGAAAGGAAGTTCTACTTCTAGCTGTGAGGAGGTAACATGAGAGCCAGGCCCCTGCTGAAGAAGGGAGAAAGAATATTCTAGGAAGAGTGCAGAAAAGAACTGAGGTAGCAAGAGGGATATATGAGGGATAGCACATAAAAAACCCCCACACACCTAAAAAAGCTAGACGAATGAATGAACTCACAAGTAAGTCATAAAGCAGTTGCGTTGGAACACACAGTAATGGGCTGAAGGCTGAGGATATGAGGGTGATTCATAATTCCCAAATGGAAGATCCAGGAGACTGGGTATCAAATGGTCATGGGGAGGTCATACTGGGCTTTATTTGAAAGTTCTTCTGAAGCCCCATGAGGGGAGGACCTTGCTTTTTTCAAGGATGGAGGGGCCCAAAGCCTGTGAAGGTCCAGTCAGCACAGCTACCAGATGGTATCAGCTATGCTTTATGTAGGATCCTGGCAGGAGACAGATGGCACCTCAGGTTGGTAATTAGGGTGAGTTAATAAAGGGACTGTTTACATAGATGTTGGAAATATATAGGAAAAGCACCATGCTACTCTGAACCCAGAACCTATTAGGAGGCATAATAAACAGTTATCTGCCTGAAGAGGAAAAGGGAGAGGACACTTAGCACCCAGAGGTAGACCTGGGTGGAGGGTGCTGCCTGACAGGAGCTGTGGCCGTGGGTGGAGGACACAGTCAACCTGCAGTGAACAAGCAGAGAGGAAACTGGGCCTCATTCTTCTCCTTCTCTCTTTTCTATTTTTAAAATTATTATTATTCTTCAATCCTTTCCCCAGGACATGCTTTTATTTTATTCATTTATTTAAAATATGTTTTTATTGGTTTTAGAGAGAAAGGAAGGCAGAGGGAGAGAGAAACATCATTTAGGTGCCTCTTGCAGGTCCCCAATCAGAGATCAAGCCCACAACCCAGGCATATAACCTGCCCAGGAACTGAACCCATGACCTTTTGGTTCATGGGCCAATGCTCAACCATCTGAGCCATTTTAGTCAAGTGTTTATCTCTCTCTTATCTCCTGCTGGTATCCTCATTGGTCAAATGTATCCAAAAGCAAGAGCTAAGGGAGACCAGAACAAGCAGGAGAGGCACGTATTCTAAACTGGAGTGTAGGAAGCAGAAAAACCTCCTGGGACTGATGTTGACTGAGCTGAACTATGAGGGACAAGTAGCAGGTTTGAACATGAAGGAAGGAAGGGTATTTTTTTGGGGGGTGGGAGGGAAATCGTATGCAAAGGGTCAATGCTTAGAGAGGGGGCATCAAATGCATTTTGAGAATTATCACTCATTCTATGTAATGGAATCTGGTGGGACTTGAGAGCAAGGGATGAGGAGTGAGAATCAGGAGACCAATCCTCATGATCATGCAAAGTGGAACCTAAAACTTTGTAATGTAGCGTAATGAAAGATAATAATTTCTGTAGTAATACATAAGAGTATAAGAATTCAATAGTTCAAGGTTTCCATCTTGTTCTAAGATTTCTTGCAATTCTGAATGTCTTTATCCAATTATAATTTATTGAAACATGGTTTGTTTTCATTCATGTTTAGTCCTCATTACAATAGATCATATAGAGATGAACCAAAAACATTTTTCTGGTAGAGGCCTGTAGTTTACAGAAGTCCAGAGTCTGCTACCTAACAGCTGTCTGGTCCTGTGCAAGTTATTTAACTTCAGTGAGCTTTAGCTTCCTCCTCTCCAGAGTTGTCATGTTTAACAACAGGGCCACCATGAATGGCTGCGCAGGCTGTTCACTGCTGTAGAGCACACAGCCAGGGTGATGAGTAAGGGCTGAAGTTCAGCCTTAACCTTATAGTGGAAGCCATGTAACCCCAAGTGGACTTCAAACATCATCATTAAAGACACATAAAAACACCAAAAAGTTGCTACTATAATCATGATCATGATCATGACCAACATAAAATGACCACCCTCATCCTTTTACTAAAATGATGAACAGTTAGTTTTTATAAATACCATATCTTCATGATTCCTGGATAAAACCCACCCCTCTCTCCCTCCAATCTAGAATGTAATGAAACATACTTGAAAGCATTAGGCATAGTGAGAAAATTCAGCGTGAGACAAGAACCCTCTCAAGGTTCAAGGACTGCAGGCTTTGAACGTAAGGTGTGACAGGCAATTCAAGGTCCCCAAAAGGAGATAAGCTCCTGTTTTTGAGTAATTGATCCTTTTATTCACCAACATTTCCATTTTCAAGCCATCCCAATAATGGGTTGGGCTGCATTGGGAATGTTTTTCACTCTACCTGTGGTTTCTCCCCTTTCCTCCAGATTTCCTGCTTGTGCTTATGACAGTAGATGGTGATCTCCACATAAATACTATTTACCTTGCACACCGGCTTCCAGACTCAAAATCACTCCTACTGTATACTTTCCAGCTTATGCAACTTTTGCTTGAAAGTATTGCAATGAATACCCCATAATTGACCTTGTCATGAATCTAATTTATGATATTTGAATTCTTAAATACTCTTTACTGACTTTTAAAGATAAATACCTTCAAAAGAAGATATATTCTGAAAGAAAAGTTATAAATATCAAATACATAATTTTAAAATAAAAATGGAGAGAAAATATGTCTTAATATTACCCCTCCCCCTTTGAAATCCCTGCTTCTGGGACTTACAACTACTATATAGTCTGTGGGGAATTTCTTTGTATGTATTGAGAGTCTCAAATTTAGTTTAATTTCCTTCCGTGGTTTTACTGATTTTTGTGTGTGTGTATGTGCCAGTTGTAATAAAGCCAACTATGATTGCAGAGAATATGCTTAAAGAGGGATAGAAGCATTATTAAATGAGGAGGTCATGGGAGCCACAGTTAGCAGACTGAGTGTCTGTGGTTTTTGAAATCACTAAGGATCGCAGTGAATGGCATGTTTGTTATGAATATCCAGGCAGTGTATTAAAGTGCCATACCTTGTCAGTAGTGAATAAATGAGGAGGCATAATCCAGCATAGATTTTGTAACATCCTACAGGATCCTGTGGGTCCAAAATAGTACAGACAAACTCAATTTGACAGCAGACCTCTGAGGGCACTTATACATGTGACTGAATGGCTTCCTTTCTCGATCGTTTCATGCCTATCAAAATGCGATATGCTTTCTTGGCTTCTCTACCAATCACTGAAATATTGATCTGAAAAGCCCCAGGACTACTATTTTGTATGTCTGTAGAGCAATGGTTCCAAACTCTGTTCTGAGGGCCACCTACATTGGAATTAACTGCTGGGTTATTAAAAGGCACATTCCAAGGCACAACTCCAAACCTCTTGAATCACAATTTTTTGGGTAGGGGGGAGGGATCACCCTTCTTAATAAGATCCCCTGGTGATTTTACTGGAGCTTAGAAACTTCTAGGAAATGATGGAAGCCTCATGATAAATCATAGTAATCTACCATATAAGATATAATATAGTAAAACTGCAAAATCAATGATGGGAATAAAATTGTTGCCCTAGAACAGGGGTCCTCAAACTTTTTAAAGTGGGGGCCAGATCACGGTCCCTCAGAGAGCTGGAGGGCCGGACTATAAGAACTACTAATCCCTACTGTAACACCTTGGCTGCGCTCACTGCTCAAAAAACCTGGCGGGCAGGATCAGACTCCCCTGGGGGCTGCATGTGGCCCACGGGCCGTAGTTTGAAGACCCCTGCCCTAGAAGGTTTGGCTCAGTGGATTAAGCTTTATCCTGTAGGCTAAAGGGTCCAGGGTTCAATTCCTGTCAAGTGCATATGCCCGGGTAGTGGGCTCAATCTTTAGTAGGGGGCATGCAGGAGGCAGCCGATCAATGACTCTCTCTCAACATTGATGTTTCTATCTCTGCCCTCTCCCTTCCTTTCTGAAATAAATAAAAATATATTTTAAAAACATTTGAAAAATGTTTTTATGGTCTTTGCATGAATTTTTTTTTTTTTAAATAAGGTAGTAGTATAACATCATACGCATATCCTTGGCTCAAGTCAACAGAGTTATAGAAAAAAATGCTCAGAATCAGTGTTTATAGAATTTGGCTTATTTACTGTGTCATCAGTGAAACAAAAATTCTAAAGTCACTTGCCAAGAAAATAAAATTTTCAGTAGTTCTGAGCAGTAATTTTGGCCACGTCTGTGCTTTTATGAGAAGATATAAAAGAAGATTGGCACGCACATGCCAAGTAATGATTGATAGGGGCCCATTGGAAAAGATCAGGAATGGTGGAAATGAATGGAAATAGTTGTTCAATCTCAGAATTGACCTTTGAATAAGAAACGGCTGCAAATACATTTCCCATGTTGGTCCCTGTTGCCATCCTATTGATATGATCCCATGGATAGGGATTATGGACAAAATCTGGCTATAGGATTTTAGAAAGTTTTAAATGTTGAGTGCTTTCCCACACTGCCTTTACATTACATAGCTTTCCTTACATGGGGAAACACAGATCTGACATACCTGCACCAGGTCTGTGATAAGGAGGGTCACTTTGTTTGGGTTGTACAAGTTGAAAACATCTTAGCCATTCGCCCACATTCTAGGCATTGTCTATAATGTTTTTATGGAATTATTTAACACAAGTTCTATCTGTTGTGGTTGAGGCCTCAAACCATTTGGAAATAAATAGAAGTTTTACAATGTCTGCACTGGAAAGTTTATGTATGACATATATACACCATCATACTTTGCATGTATTTGATTATATGCATACACCCACAATACCTTACTTTCCGTGAAATAAAATGATGTCATACTATCTTTGAAAATAACTTATTTAAGAAGATGTTGTTTATATGAAGAATACATTTGACACACAAAGTACACCAGGAATGTCAAAATATGAATATGATTTATCTTGAAAGGTAAATCACTGTGAATTCATGAATTTGTATTTTGTTACCATTTGCCTAAGAAAAATTTTCCTAAAAATTTCTGAGAAGGTACAGACTTTGGATATTCATTTATTTGGTAAATATTTATTGTGCCAGGATTGAGAATGGATGGATCAGGGGAGCTTCCTTCATAGAACTTACTATTTACTGGGAGGAAATACATATTCATCAAACATTCACAAGTTAAAAAGAATGAGATGGCAGCTCTAATAAGTGTTATGAGAACAGGTCCTAGGTGCTATGAGGTTCTAGGTATTAGGGAGGTGACTGAGGGGTTCCCATGTCAGTGAATTTGAGTTGTAATGGAAAAGCTAAAATATATGTTAATTAACTAGGCGAGGATGGGAGAAAGAGCACTCTTGGCAGAAAAACAACACGTGCAAAAGCCTGATGTCAGGAAGAAATGGGGTGTGTATGGAAACGGATTGAAGGTCCTTCCCACCAGAGCAGAGGGGAACAGTGCATGGGACAAGATGAGACTTGGAAAGACCATTGCATTTGAGGTTGTGAGGGGCAATTTATGGAGTTTGGTCTTCAAAATAAGAGCAGTGGAGAGTTATTGTAAGGTTTTGTGTAGGGACTGGCACAATCAGCTTTTTGCTTTAAAGAAATCATTCTATCTGAGTGTGGGAGGGAGATCATTAAGGTCCAGATTAGCTCAGTTAGGAGGCTATTGCCTTTATTTTAGGTCAGAGGTGAATGCATCTTGCTCTAGGGCAATAGAGAGAAGCAGACAGAGTTGAAAGAAATTAAGAAATGCACAATATTGGGTGATGGATTGGAAAGGGGTGAAGGAGAGAACAGTGGGTTGCTGGCTGGCACAACAGAATAAGTGATGTGTTTCTTGAGATAGGAAATTCTGGAAGAAAACCAAGTGGTTTTTAGGACAAGGGTGAGACAACCATAAATTTTAATTTAATAAGCCGAGTTTGAGGTGCCTTTGAAGCAGTTGAGTAGGCCCTGGTAGATGTATATCTAGAGTTCAAGGGAGGCCTGGACTGCATATGCACAGTTGGGAGTTGTCTCATCCAAATGGTGAGTAAGCTGCAGGATCTGCAGGATTGACTGGGGATAGTGTGCAGAGTGAGGAGGAGGGAAAATGCTCTAACCGTGAATAGCTGGAGAGAGAAGAGGGCCTGGAAAGGAGGCTGAGAAGTGTCTACAGAGTCAGAAGGAGAGCAGAGGAGTGTATTACACAAGTTCAAGGAAGAAAATATTTGAAGAAGGTGGAAATGGTCAACAGAGTTGAATGCTGTGACAAGGCAAGTAGCACAAGGACTGAAACATATCCAGTGTGTGGGTGACTTGCAGGACTTTAATGGCCATAGAGATAATGGCTCAGGAGGAGAAGGAGGCAAGGGTGTGCAGAGTTTGAGCATTGGCAACTCATTTGGCTTTAAAGAGGAGGTGAGAGGCAGCAGGTGAAGAGAAAGGAGAGAGTAAGCCAGTTGAGTGTGTTTAAAAGCCAATGGGAGGAGTCAGTTGGTATGGAGAACTGATCAGAGAGAGAGAGAGAGAGAGAGAGAGAGAGAGAGAGAGAGAGAGAGAGAGAGAGAGAGAGAGAGAAATGATAATCAATACAACAGAGTTTCTCAGAAAGCAGGAAGATTTAACAGAGAGAGAGTAATGCCTAGAGAGGCATCAACCATGGGAAGAGTGGGAAAGGAAGAAGATTCCAGGATAATAACTTATTTCAGTTTAGAAATGTGTTTTTGTTTTGGCATAAAAGAACTCAAGTCTCTTTGAATAACAGGCTGAGGTTTTACATAATCAATACATATTCAGAAGTCACTAGCAGTATGTAGATGTGGAAGTGTCCTATATGTGCAGTGTACTGGTTTTGGTGATTTAAGACTTAACATGACAATTTATGATATGTGGTAGAAGGGAAGGCATTATAACACAAACCCAGCCATTGCATAAATCCAAAATGGGTTTTCTTTTGCCACCTTTAAAGTTCAATGAACATGGACACTGATATTAAATGGAAATGATCCACGTGAATGGACTTACAAGGCTATTTGTCTCCCACAGTTGGGTCCTCAGAGGTCACTTAGCCTATTTTCACATTGACATCTGGAATGGAAGATCACCTAGCTCACCCTGAAGGTGTCCAGCAAAGGATAGCCACAGATCTCTTTACAAAGGCTTTTCTTTTCTTTTAAAAAAATGTATTTTATTGATTTTTTTATAGAGAGGAAGGGAGAGGGATAGAGAGTCAGAAACATTGATGGGAGAGGAACATCTATCAGCTGCCTCCTGCACACACCTTACTGGGGATGTGCCTGCAACCAAGCAGTTGAGTAGACCATGATAGATGTATATCTAAAGTTCCAAGAGAGGCTTGGATTACATATGCCCTTGACCGGAATCGAACCTGGGACCTTTCAGTCCGCAGACCAACGCTCTATCCACTGAGCCAAAACAGTCAAGGCAGAAAGACTTCTCTTATTCTGATACAATTTTGAAACCATCTCTACTTGCCATGTACATAACAGCCTTCTCTTACAGCACAAATGTTTGACATAAGTTCTGAAGAGGAATCATGATAGCAGGTTGTCTGGAAAAAAAAAATCTTTCATTTTCCTTTATCACCTAAGGAGACCTCCTATTGACAATCACATGCAGAATCTAAATATCTAATGACTAAGAGAGAATCACACTGGGGAGCATTCAGATTTGTGGAGGAAGACAGAGCTGTTTTGCAGTTGTTTTTTTTGTAGGGCGTAAGAGCATAGGCATCCCACAAGTCTCAAGGAACAAGAGTGAAGTTATGACCTAGTTATCCCTTGTCCTTGTGAAAAATGTGTCTGAAGGAAAGCCAGGCGTGTTCCAGGACGGCCAGCTGACTAACGCCTACTGTTAACATGCACCAGCTATTCCAGGACAGGAGGTGACTGACAAACAGATTTGCTTGGTTTTCCAGAAATAAGAGCTGTTCTGTTAAGTCTACTTGCTCAAGCTCCATCCTCCGGTTTGTGAGAGGTAAAGGGATTGGCAAGAAACACTACCAGGCAAGTCTCCCAGGACTCTCGAGTTATTTCAGTAATTTTCTAATCTACTCAGGACCTTTATAAACTGATTATCAGAAACTGAATCAGCAATTGGAGAGTCTGGAAAGAGTTTCTAATGTAACAATTTCCCGCATGTAATCATGACTCACACATTATTGCACAAAGTCCCTGCTCTTCTTTAAGCCGAATAAGTCGGCTGGAAGGTAGCTCACTCGCTGTTCTTTCCATGATAAGAAATTTGAATAATCATGATTGGAATTTCCAATATTCCATGTCCTTAACTTGGATTTGGCCTAGAGATGGAAGTTTCAGGTTCAGGAATTAAACTAGATTTTAAAATCCTAGTTCTGCTTAGTAGCTGTGTTACTTTGCGAAAATTACTTGATGAGAAAAAAAAATGCATGTTAAGTTTAGCACAGAGTTAGCATGATAAAATACCAACAATTGCAGCCATTTTTTGGACCTTAACACTATTCTGACTTTATCTGCATCTAATTGGATAAAAATATATTTTATCGACTAGCAGATATTAAACTGAGATATTTCTGTGTGTTGGTGGTAGAGTTGGTGGGGTGATGAGATTTTTACCCGAAGAGGGGAATGTACTTAAGTGACCATGTAAGCCAGCTGACTGGCTGTCAATTTCTGGAGTGCCATAGTTCCATCTCCACACTATTAAGAAATATTTATATTTCAGTATGTCTAATGATCTTCTAATTGCCTTTTGTGCATTCCTCATTTATGGAAATGCTGCAAATATTTTTTTTCAATACTGGAACAATACATTCTTGACAAGTTACTGTATCATTTGTCAGTACCTTAAAAAAACACACAAAAAAACCCAAATCTAGTTTCTTCAGCCTTTTGTCTTAGACTCCAATCCTACTTCTCTAGACCCTCCTTTCTGAGGCTGACAGGACATCTGGTCCAAGCGGGGCCACTGATGAAACCCAGAGAGTAACAGGATTCGGCACAGAATGTCCAGCACTGGACAGGAAGGGAAGTGGACCCTTTCTGTTACACGGGGTCACTTCTCTCAAGAAGGAAACAAGCTCCAAACTCCATTGACGAGATTCCAAATGTACTGGGTATGGAATAGTGATGTATGTGACATACTCAACACATAATTACAATATTGAAACATCATATTTTAATATTTAGGGCTTTGGCTTTGCCATTTCTAAACATTCCTTCATTCTTTCATTCACTTACTCAACAAGTATTTATTATGTGCTAAAAGTATACTAGGAAGTATGCTAGATTTTTCTATCTGTATCTTCTAGTCCTAGCTGGATTATGAATCTTTTTGGAGCAATGATATTGTAGCTTATTCATTATTCAACACTTGGCCTGTAGGAGGCATTTAACCAACTCAATAAATATGCATTACATAAATGAAAAATGCGATGCCACTACTATGCCAGGCATACATAATCAAATCACAAAATATTTACTCCTATGTCTTGATCATCTTTAAACTTACAATTTTAGTAGGACATGAATGCAAATATTATCTCCATGAATAATATATGTACCATCAGTATTTTGTTAGACCTTTCACTTAGATTAAATATATAATTCATATGTTTATATAAAAATAAGATCAACAATCATGCAAACTTTTCAGGAATTCAAGAGCTTCTGGTGAAAATCCGAGTTTAAAATAGGACTTCTGCCGAAACCGGTTTGGCTCAATGGATAGAGCGTCGGCTTGGGGACTGAAAGGTCCCGGGTTTGATTCTGGTCAAGGGCATGTACCTTGATTGCGGGCATATCCCCAGTAGGGGGTGTGCAAGAGGCAGCCAATCGATGACTCTCTCTCATCGATGTTTCTAACTCTCTATCTCTCTCCCTTCCTCTCTGTACAAAATCAATAAAATATATTTAAAATAAAATAAAATAAAATAAAATAGGACTTCTCTCCGACTCAAACCCCCTTTCATGATACAAAATGAACTGAGCAAAGAAATTCTAGCACACTGAAGTTCTCAGGGCCAAACATTTTGATTCAATATGTTCTGCTATACAATATTGGCCTTGTTTGAATTTTTTTGCTATATGTTCTCAATCTATATTTAACTGCGAGAAACACAAATAAGAAAGAATGTGCAAAATAATTGTTTTCAAGTGCATGGCAGTGAATTTGAGAAAACATATATTAAAGGAACACTTCGTAGTTTTAACTTTCCATCCCTTTCCCGAGGCCTCCCTGGGCCAGATACGATGACCTGCTTATTGAACTAAGGACCCGGCTTGCTTGGCATGAAAATTCTGAAGGGCCGCTCAGAGCCACCTATGATACACACCTTACTTTGTCATACTCTCAGCATTTCTTTTAAGCTCTCTTCCTAGGTGACATTAGAAATGTTTATAATAGAGACATTTAATTCCCCAAATCCTCATTTGCTCGAATTAACTTTCTGAAAATTGGGGTGTCCGCTCTGGATCAGCTCAATCCTAATGAACCAGCCAACCATCTGCCTCACCAAGGCTGCATCCTAATCTGCCAGCCTCTTCCATCCACCCCTTCTCCATGGGGTAATGCATTTTAATTGGTGCTTCTTTGCAAACCCCTCACATCTCCATCTGGCCAAATAAACACATTTTCCCCCCATGTTCAGCCTCAACATCTTGGCAGTTTGCAAGAGGATAGACTTGCCACAGTGGGTAATCTCTAAACTGAAAAAAATTCTAAAATTAAAGGCATAGGATGGCTCTCTCAAGGATGGCTCGTCTACAAAGTGGCTTTGTGCTAGACAGTGGTTTTTCTCTTTTCTTGATTTTTTAGAGAGAGACAGAAACATTGATGAGAGAGAGACATTGGTTGGCTGCCTTCTGCACACACTCCCCACTGGAGAATGAGCCCACAACCTGGGCATGTGCCCCGACCAAGACTCAAACCAGTGACTTTTTGGTGCATGTTGTCAACATTCAACCACTGAGCCACACCGGCCGGGCTTAACAGTGTTTTGATACTGCTTCCTTGGTCTGCATTGCAGTTTCTGAGCTCGTGTTAAGAACTGTGTCTTCTCCCAGGGCAAATCACTGATGACAAATTCCAAGCACAGTATCACTTTTGAACACAGGCTTATTACCACCCAATTTCCACTGGTCAGGTTGGGACCAGTATTATCAGGAGACAGAAGGATGAAATGGTTAAGACTGTGGGCTCTGGAGGCAGGTTGAGTTCCCACCTGTGGGACTTTGGGCAGTTACCACGTTGTTCCGTGCCTCAGTTTCTCCATCAGTGAAAACAGAGATAATATTAGTACTAACCTCACAAGATTACTGTGAAGTTAAATGAAGCATCTGAGATGTTTAACACAGAGCTTGGCTCATATTCACTGACTATTATTTTTAGGGCAGGAATGTAGACTGAATTCCTTGGGCAGCAGGAAGGAAGGGAAAGAATAACCAGTTACGGAGTTATTCCTCAAATAAGTCCTTTCTCTTTAAGAGTTTAGCTATATTTTTCTTACACGGTTTAATCATAAAGCAAGTGTAAGGGATGACTGGGAGATGACACGGTCTGTGTGCTCATTCATTCATTAAGTGCTCTCTCCTTTTTTTGAGGCTCTGGACAGAATGCTCCTTTTCCCCTCTAACCCTCATGGCCATTTGTGTGGAAATGAAGAATGGTTCCAGGGCTAAGTGGCCAGTACTGCTTCCTTGGCAGCTGTATATAAAAGGTATTGTTTCTCTCGCTCACTTCTGGTTTATGTGTCTCTCCCTTCCATCAGCTCTTTTCCTCACTCCCACTTTGATGAGATACTGTTCTCAGAACTGAGCAGTGGCCATCAGGCACACCTCTGCACGTTACTGCAACTGAGGATGTTTATGCAAGAAGCCGGCCAACTAGAACAGTGGGGCTCATGGGTCCCTGTCCTCCCCCCGGGCACGCATGATTTGGAGCAGTAAGGGGGGTGGTGGTGGTGTCTCTCACCGGTTGCTTTTTCAGGGTTGTTACACATGAAGCATTGCCACGCTCCTGCTGCTTCGCTGAAGCCAAACACGTCAAAGAACCTCACTTCTTCCAGATGGAGCTGTACCTGGTCCAGATCCTGTTTCAGGAACACAAAGCACAGGGAGCATAAGTGGATCTGCCTGCTGCATGGCATTCTGAAACTGGAGAGGGGGCCTTGGATGCAGATGGCCAATGCTCAATCTCAGTGATAAGGATGAGGAGGGAGTGTTCAGAAGATACCTCTCCCCTCACTGTGAAAAAGAACAGCATCTCAAACCCTTCCGGGAGTGTCTTAAATGCAGTGGGCATGGCCCCAGGCCTGGGCACCAGGGTAAGTGGTGAGGGGTCAGAGTACCCAGAATGTTCTTGCATTTAGACACAGTGTCAGAATTTCTAAAAAGAAGGGCTATCCGGGTGGCAGTGTGGTTAAAAGGAACACTATTGGGGGGTTTGTCTTTTAGGTACCCTTGACATGAACTTGAGAATCAATTATTTCTATTAAAAATTATGGTTATTAGGTTGGCTTTGCAGGGGATTGGTGGAAAATAGGAAGAAGGGCTTAATCCTTCAGCCCTTGGCCCCAGGATTGATTTAGTTGTATGCTTTATCTTAAAAGTGTATGCAAATTTTACAATCTATTCCCTAATATGGCTTTATTGGTTTTAATGGGAAATAATGTCTTAAATTGCATATCAGTAAATTAGTTAACCTTTTCCCCTCGAAATGGTTGAGTGGAATTGACACACCAAGAAGACTGACCATGCTTTATGTGCCCCATGGCATTGTGCCAGTGCGTTCCTATTTAAGAGGCAGAGGAGAGAGTTTCCATTACACCATGAATGGATGGAAAACGATTAGCCTAACCAAATTAAATAGCTCTACTGTCCTCCTGAGGCTTTGCTATTATGTAAATGACATGTATCCTCTGCTACAGGGCAGCCAGACCTGCGCTCTTAAAAGGTGCTTTCCTAAGAGGGAATTGATGTTCTTGCTAGCCTTGCACGTGCCTTGCCAACTTATGTGTTTACCCTCTGTTGAGCTGTTATTTTATTTCTTCTTCTGGCCTACACACTCTTTAAAAAAGGTGTCTTGATTTTTAGAGCGTGAGAAGAAGGGAGAGGGATAGATAGGAACATCAATGAGGGATAGATAGGCATCATTGAGTGCCTCCTGCACTCCCCCTACTGGGGATTGAGCACACAACCTCAGTATGTGCCCGTACTGGGAATCAAACCAGTGAAGTCTTGGTTCCTAGGTGGATGCTCAACCACTGAGCCACACCAGCCAGGCGGCCCACATACTCTTCTCTCCTACCCATAGTAACATCTCCTATTGTGTCCAAGAGCTGAGGGGTGAACTGCTTACGGTGGACCTAAAATAGAGAATGACCAAGTAGTTACCCATATTCTGCCACAAAGTTCTGGTTTCCCAGGTCTATGTTTGTTGACAGAAGTGAGACATATGTTAGACTCTAAGTTCATTGAGGGAAGAAATATATCTACCTTGTTCACAGTTGTATTGCCAGAGTCTAGTCCAGCATCAGGAATGGATTAATGTCATTGATTTGCAGGCCCAGTGAAAAAGTTTACCGGTGGACTATACAAACAGTATAAAGAGAATTTTAAAAGGACTTCTTTTTAGAGAACATTCCCAGTCATTGGAACATAAACCCAATGAGGACAGGGGTTTTGTCTGTCGATTTGGCTGTTGCAAACTCAGTACCTAAAAGTGCCCTTCACATAAGCAAGCATTAAATAAACACATGTGGAATAATAAGAGGTATAAGATGGGACTAGAAATGAATCCTTTTCAAACATCCTTTATTAACATTATTACAGCTCATGTGCTTGGATTGGACGTTTTGGAGGCTCCACATGCTGAACACAGCATTTCAAGTTGCTAACATTTAATACCATAATTTGGCATTCCATCAGACACTGTACATACAGAATGTTGTTTCAACAAAAGTGACTTCAAATGTGTTTAATGAAAAAAAGGAGGCTGAAACAATTTTTTCCCCCTTAAAACCGTGTTCCCAAGATAAAGACTGAAGAAGCACCTGGGAGTTTTGTAGGTTTCAAAGGATGAAATCCATATTAAAATTTATGGAGGAAAAACAGATGTTCATAAATACCAGTTTCAAAAGTGCTAAGTCTCTGAAGTCTGTACTTGGCCATTGGCATGCAAATCACTTCCCTGTTTTCCACACAATTAAAGTTCAATTTTTCATTCACCACAAACACTGTTAGCAAACAAAGTATTTAATACTTACGGGTTCCTTCATTTTTCCTGTCCTGAAACCAGAAATGTCCCAGGCTGTCACCTATAAACTACATTTGTCTTGGTAAAGAGTTATTTAAGAAGTTTAAGGCAGCTGAAACCGGTTTGGCTCAGCAGATAGAGTGTCGGTCTGCGGACTGAAGGGTCCCAGGTTCGAATCCAGTCAAGGGCATGTACATTGGTTGTGGGCACATCCCCGGTGGGGACTGTGCAGGAGGCAGCTGGTCGATGTATCACTCTTATTGATGTTTCTAGCTCTCTATTCCTCTCCCTTCCTCTCTGTGAAAAATCAATAAAGATATATTAAAAAAAAAAAAAGAAATTTAAGGTAGATGGCAAGCTCCACCCCAGTGTTCACGTTCTGAAGTCAAAAGCATGCAGCTATAGATCCTTCTTCTTCAGAGGGTTTAGGTGTCATACAGAGAGAACTACTGAAGAAGATAGTCGGTTCTGTAAACTGTCAAAATCGGCATAACAGCCAACTTGAATACAGAGACAGAGGAAACACTAGCAGTTCTAAATATTGGTGGAAAATCAAAGCAAAATAAATCACAAAACAAGCAAACCAACAACCAGAGATACCTAAATATTTTTTAAAAAATATATTTTATTGATTTTCCACAGAGAGGAAGGGAGAGGGATAGAGAGCTAGAAACGTCAATGAGAAAGAAACATCGACCAGCTGCCTTCTGCACACCCCCTAATGGGGATGTGCCTGCAACCAATGTACTTACCGGAATCGAACCTGGGACCTTTCAGTCCGCAGACCAATGCTCTCTCCACTGAGCCAAACCGGTTTCGGCAGATACCTAAATATTTGAAAATTTGCTCTCTTAATATCCTTGAGGTCATTATTTCTCTACTTAATCTTCTTTACCCTCCTGGGTCCTATAGCTTCCCCCGGCATTGCCCAATAATTTCTACATGATTTCTCCCCCCTCTTTATCTCCCCCCAAAACAAGAGAACTAAGATGGACTTGATTAGAGAATTGCAAACTTCCTTTAAGACAGCTAGACTCCAGAAGAGTAGTAAAACTCATTCATATTCAAGTAGAGTCAGTCATTCTCTAAGTTTTTATTTCAATGGGATTGTAATGGACAGACCTTAGAGTGACAGCCCTCCCCCTAATAATTGTGTTCATCCCTTTGGAGAGTCCCCTGTTCTTAAGTGTGGGAGGGATCTGTGATTTGCTTCTAACCAAGAATATGGCAAAAGTGTTAGGACATCAATCCTCTGATTGTCATAATGCACACACACACACACACACACACACACACACACACACACACCCCAACCTGTCTTGCTAGATGCAAAGGGAGACTCTCCTCCTGGACTTGAAGAATCAAACTCCTTAGTTGTGAATGACCCATGGACAGGGCCACATGGCAGGGAACTGTGGGTGGCCTTCCAGGACCTAAAGGTAGCCTTCAGCCGATAGCCAGTAAGAAACCCTGGCCTTCATTGCCTACACATCCCAAGAAATGGTTTCTGCCAAGAACCTGAGTGAGTCTGGAAGCAGATCCTCCCCATTTAAACCTCTAAATGAGAACACAGCCCAGACAATATCTTGTAGCCTTGTGAGACCTTGAGCAGAGGACCCAACTAAGTCACATGCAGACTCCTGACCCGAGGAAACGGTGAGATAACAAATATGTATTGTTCTAAGCTTCTAGGCTTGTGGTATTTGTTATACGGCATTGAGAATCAATCCTGAGATTATGCCATGAAGAAGGGAGGGGTCTCCCTTTTGGCCAATTCTCAATGAAAATAATGGTTTTGCTTAGAGGGGACACATTCTTCCAAGAGCACTTCAAATCAGGCCTCAATAAAACCCAAAGAATTTTGAAGTCCAAATTATTTCTGCTGACTTAAAGAAAAGTATATATAACCATAGTAAGCATGCCATTAAGAAGGATTTTTCTAATAAACACCATCTAATTCAAGAGGGGTAAAAGCCCCTGGAGGGAAAATAATGTTTTTAACCAGTTTTAGGAGAAAATCATTAATGAGAGCAGGAATTTGGGAAACTACATAAAAAGTCCCGTGTGAAGCCTCCTAGGGGAAAAATAAGCCAGGCAGCATGGAAAGATGAGAGGATATTTGCAACATTATTTTGATGACAGTGACAGCATGAGTCAGCGCTATGGATTCCATAAAAGTGCAAAGTGGCCGCTGGATGTTATAATGTGGCCTGTGTACTGTGAGAGGGTACTGAGAAGCAATTTTCCAAAAATCAGTGAAAGCATACATCTGGAAGAAGTTTGGATCCTGGCACATTTAAATTCTGTTCTAAAGTTATTTTTGCACAGATACAAACATAAGATTGCCTCATGTGCTCCGTGTGCCTATGGTTAATAGGATCAATTGTAGGCACATATTTCAAGTATGTGTTTAAGAAACATAAACCAGAGGGTTGTTTTTTTTTTCTAGTATAAATAATCTCCAATATTTTCACATAATAGCAGGGCTTTATGTCCTTATGGCCATTTCCAGTGCACATATTTTTAATTATAGGGAGTTCAGAGTGTCAAGTAAATTTATTGAGGGATGAAAATTAATGATTCATTTCTATATTATTCATCTTCATATTATTTATATTGACCTAGATTTTGTAAGAGTAGTGTCTTATAAGAAACACTTTGATTAAATAAATATACTAACAAAAGGACTCTAAAGAATATTTTCGGCCCAGCCGGCATGGCTTAGTGGTTGAGCATTGACCCATAAATCAGGAGGTCATGGTTGCAATTCCTGATCAGAGCACATGCCTGGGTTGTGGGCTGATCCCCAGTAGAGGGTGTGCAAGAGGTAAACAATCAATGATTCTCTGTCATCATTGATGTTTCTATCTCTCTCCCTCTCCCTTCCTCTCTGAAATCTACTACTACTCCTCATGGAGAAAAATTGGAATATACCATTATTAGTATTTGGTTGTGATTGTTATTAAGCTTATTTTAGTATGAATCTTTTGACTCTTAACTGGACTAAAGCTCTTTAGCAAGGAAACTTATTTATTTTGTAGCTTCTGAAAATACTTAGTATAGCACTTTGCCAATAGTAGACGTTCAATACATTTAAAAAATATATTTTATTGATTTTTTACAGAGAGGAAGAGAGAGAGATAGAGAGTTAGAAACATCGATGAGAGAGAATCATCTATCAGCTGCCTCTTGCACACCCCCTACTGGGGATGTGTCCGCAACCAAGGTACATGCCCTTGACCGGAATCAAACCCGGGACCTTTCAGTCCACAGACCGACACTCTATCCACTGAGCCAAACCGGTTTTGGCTCAATACATTTTTTATAAATTTTTACTAATTGAGACACAAAGACTTTATCTCAAATTTATATGAAACATAGGATTTAGGGTTTCATTTTTTATGTTTATTCAACTATGGCCATAAAGCTCTTTCAGAACACATTTCTTTTAAAAAATATCTACAAGCATCTCTATGTGTATTACAGGAACCCATTTTATTTAATTTTATGAAACAAGTTTTTAGAATACAATGTTAGTAATTGAAGAAGAATGTTTGTCTGACTTCATCATGATAGCATGTTGATTTCATGCTCTCAAGACTCTCATCTTTTCCAGATCACCAGTGCTCAGGAGTCCAGGGAAAGTTGTTATAAACACCAGATACCGGTTCCACTCCTGGAAACCTAACCCCATAAGCCTGTGTTCAGGCCAGGAACATACATTTCTCAACAAGCTTCCCCAGGTTTTCGGATATTCACCGACTGGGAAATTCATCTTACACCCTTGGGAACAGATGTGGGGCTGGCTGATCTGTCTCCATTAATTGGTATTTGTGGAATTGGTCAGCCCTCCTGGGCTTCACTACAATAGGTTTCATATGACAACACATATAAGCTGGTTGCAAGAGCAAAAATTCCATTCTTAAAAATCAGAGATGTTATTATCCCAGGTTGTGCAATATAGAAGGAAGAGGTGACGTGTGAAAATGGACCTTTTCTGACACTTGGCAGAAGGCTGAGCTGTATGTGAGGGAGGGTGGGACAACAGGTGAGAGACAGACTCTTAGCAGAGGCAGCAAGGGCGCTGATCTGGAAGAACTCAGTGTGGTTCAGTATTCAACATGGGTGTTACACATGTTGCACTGTCTCCCCTTTTCTATTCCAAATTAGTAAGATGACTGCAGGCACACACGAATAGATGAGGTCAAAGTGGCAAGTTTCTTACTTTTACTGGAGATCATGGCAAAGACATGACTATCTTCCTCTCCTAGGAGTCCCTGTATGTTGGGAAGCACTGGGTTGCTTTTCGGCAAGTCCTGGCAATTCTGACTATGGGTCTGGCTCCGAGTGGCTGGAAGAAGGCACTCATCTTTATTTCATTCATTTCAGAGAGAAGTTCTGAAGAACGCTTTAAGAACCAACCAATGTGATAGACTATTTGACTTGGTTCAAAAAGTCAAATTTCCACACTCATCTAAGAATCATGGAAAAATAATCTCATCCCAGAATGTTGGCAGTAAACATGGCAAGAGTTTATATAAAGTGATTTATAGAAAAGCTAATAAAAGCACATGAATTGATTAGAAAATAAAGGTGGCACACTGAGTAAAGTTGAATAAATGTATTTTATAAATACAATACAATTTTTAGCCCACTAAATCCAGCAAAGCATTTTTATTAAAAATCAAAGTGGAAGCAAGGACAAAAAATTACCAATCCTCAAAATGTTAAGAAAACATTGACATTTCTATAGTGGTGACAGCAGTAAAATGTCATCACCAGGACTGTTGGCAGTGAAAGCCATCACCCACAGGACCTTGTGTTATATTAGAAAGCAAAGAATTGCAGTGATTGTTTTTTCCTAATCGATGATGGCCACCTACATTTAGCAACCATATACTGAGCATCTAGTACAACTGTGCACAGGGTGCTGATGTGAAAGAGCTCATTGGAGGGGCTTTCCTTTTTTAAAAAAATCCTCACTTGATGATATTCCCCCCTCCACCCACTTATTTCTAGAGAGAATAGAGGGAGAAGGAGAGAGAGAGAGAGAGAGAGAGAGAGAGAGAGAGAGAGAGAGAGAGAGAGAGAGAGAGAGAGAGAGAGAGAGAGAGAGAGAGAGAGAGAGAGAGAGAGAGATGTGAGAGAGACACATTGACTGGTTGCCTCCTGCACATGCCCCTACCTACACTAGTGAACCTGCAAATTAGGTATATGCTCTTGATGGGTATTGAACTCTCAACCCTTCGATCTATAGGCCAACACTGGCCAGGGCTCTTTTTCTTCCTTTGAAAATCAGTTAGTGAGGTTATGCTCCTCAGCTATGGAACAAGGTTCCTCTCTTGTCTTATTTGCCCCCCTTTATCCCTGATACTGCTCTCATTCCAAGTCTGTTCCTCCCATCTCCCCGAGCAACATTTAGTGTATTTTTCATTTTCCCAAGTGATGTTATGCCATAGACTGCATTCTATTTCTTGCTTGTTTCACTCAAGATCTCTACATGGTGTTGTATGTGCATTTAGTTGCCTCTACCTCCACAAAGTGATTTCATAATGTGAATCCACCACCGTCTACATGTTACCTAACCATTCCCCTGGTGATGGGCCCAAGGATGCTTCCATCTTTTCACTCACAGGAACCCATGCCAACAATGGATAACCTCAAACCTGTCCGCTTGCGGGTGTGAGCAAGAATTTTTTTGGATTAATCATTCCAGAGTAGATCATAGGGAATTATAAGGCTGTAGAGGAAATATTTTTACTTTTTTTTTGCACAGTTTGGGTTTTCTGTGCAAATTTTACTGAAACTTTGGACCTGGGCTAAGAGAAAAGCTTGAGAAGTTAATTTATGACTGATTAGAAGTGAGAGGCCATCTTGAGAGGTTTCTCTTCCTAGAGTATGAGTTTAACCTTTCAAGGTGGGGATGAGACCCAGGTTTGGAGACATCCCTGGTTGTCAAGTCTTACCTTCCCCTTGGAAAGATTTAGTGTATCCGAAAGGGTCACAGTAGGAAACCAGCATCTTTCCCAAGGAGCACAGATCTTTCTTCCCTTTCTTGCAGAAGAGTGGGAATAGCTGTCCATCCCCTATTTAAACACCCCATGTTCTTATTTTCAGGGTTCCCTAACTTCAGTACAGACCCTAGAATGTGTAGGATGATATTTGGTTCTCATAGTGTTGTCCCAGGCAACTGAGGCAAAGGGAAAGTGGTGAGGTGATTTGCTGTAAGTAATAATAATGATGTGCTTTGCTCCAGAAAACCTGGTTTGCATGAGACATTAAAAATGCAACATTATGCATATCTTTAACTTCACTAGGTTCTGATAAATTGCTTTCCAAAATGGCTGTCCAATTTACATTCCCACCAGCACAGCATGAAGAATTTCTTTTCCACAGCATAATGAAAGGGCTTTCTAGGCTTTGAAGTTTCTGGAAGAATTACCATCCAACAACCCTTTCCCATGTCTGAAACAGGCCATCTTTTTGGTGACCACAGACTGATTGCATTAGGGGCTTGCAGCAGTCTCCAGTGGCTTCTTAAAGCATTGTTTCTTCAACCATGAGAAAGACCAACCACCTTTCTGTAGCAATTGCTGCATTTCTCTCCATTTTTATTGCCTTTTGGTATCATAAGAAGTATTCCAGATCCTGGGAATCAGACCACCCTTTTCAGGTACAATTATTTTAATTCACTAGTACATGCCAACATTTGGCCACAGTCTAGTTTTACTTCAAGAACTACTCTTTTATTGTTGTGTTTATTACTTGGAGCAGCTACAAAGGATATCAAACTTACCATGACTTTACCATGGACTTAAGTAGAAGGCATTGCTTCCCATGGCGTGGGAACTTCAAAATTTTCATTTAGTCGTTCAACAGATAGAACATAACCTTAAGCATTGGTGAAGTAATAGTGATCAAGGCAGACATAATAAGTTGAACTACCCCTTAGTAGAGAAATGGATAAAACAAACTATGGCCTGTTTACACAATGGAAAATTTAATAGATGCTAAAATGAAGGAGCTAACTCTACATGTATGAACAGATATATTTTAAAAAGATAATCTTAAGTTCAGAAAGCTTATTGCAAAAGGTACACAAAGCTTGGTAACACACATGTAAAACCCCCAAACACTCAGGGAACTAATACCAACCTCAGGAGCGTATTCACAACAGCTTCTTTCTGTTTTTGAAGAGAAATAATTGAAGTAAATATGGGAGAAATGTAAGCACCTCTTCTATCTTGTGGTGGGAATGGGTATCACCTGTCTTTACTTTTCTGAATTTGTCAGTTATTTCTGAATTTAATAAAAAGAAAAGTGAGTTAGAGAACACAGTGCAGTGAAGCAAGGAGACTGGCAGGGGTTGGAATCTGTGAGGAAGGAAGATTCTGCATGTGGTGGGGGTGTTCCTTGGTACCTCACATGCCCCCTTGTGGAGGAAACCCTTTATTTTTCCTTGGAGGTGAAAGTCATTAAAGGACCATATCTTTCTCCTGATTTTTGCATTGATTCCTATTAGAGGGGAGGGGAAGTGTCATGTTAAGGCCTCTTTTATTCTAAATCTCCAAACTGGGAGACAGATAAGCATGGAATGTCAAATGTTTGGAATACGTTCTGTTGTTTTGTTTTAGAAAACAAACCAGTCCTACAGTCTGCCAACATCACATTCTATCCTAGGGTTAGAATATATTAAATGGGTTAAATAACAGAAGTAACACTTAGGTTAAGATTATTGTTTTCCCCTGCAGGGTGGTATGGAGTAAAGAAGGTAGGTTTCAGAGACAGAAGATCTGAGTTTGCACCCTGTCACCATTATTCGCTAGAGCCCTTGGGAATCATCTTCATTTCTCAGTGTTTTCAATGCACTCTCAATCTGTAAAACGACAATGATTCCTAAGCTGTCTCCTTCAGAGAGTTTTTGCCCCAAATCAACTCATGGGTAATTACACTAACAGTAAAGAAATAAGAAAAAATAGCAATAATGGTGATGATTTGAACAAAGCAAACAAAGAAGCCCCTTTTTATGCAAATAAAACATATTCTTTTGTTTGTTTCCTAGCCAGAGAAATATATGTAAATCTTTCTGAAATGAATGACTTGTTTAAGAAACACTGATGTTATGTGCCTGAGAAACATATTTCATTTTCTAAAAGCAAGTGACATAGTTATCTGTCTGTTTTTGTTAGTGTGTTGTCAAACCTAGGGATACTGAATGTAATGAGATGCAAACACAACAAGATGTAATGCAACGTGAACATTTGAAAGGGATATAATGACATGTGCATGTCTGATGGGGCCCTAATGAGATGTACAAATAGAAATGCACATAGAAATGTGCATGGGTAATGGTGTAATGAGATGCATAAATGGATGGGTGTAATGATAAAGGCATTTAAGGGGAGGTAATGCGATTTATAAATGGAAGCATTAAATGGGAAGGTTGGAAAGGGCAGGTTGTGATAAAAAGGAGAGAGAAAGAATGCAGCACTATGCATGAATGGAGGAGCTAATAATATGTGCATGATGAGGATGTAATGAGATAAAAATGGAGTGGCATAATGAGGTCCACAGATGGAAGGATGTAATGAGCTGTGCAGAAAGGAGGGAATAATGAGAAGCATAAAAGGAAGGATTTAATACTCTGCACGAAGAAATGGACATAAAAAGATGTGAGGATTGAAAGGAGGAACAGAAAAAAAAGGGGCATTGGTGGAGGGATGGGGAATAACAAGGTGGGCAAATGGAGCACTCTAATGAGATGCTGGAAGTAAAGCGTGCAATGAGGTGTGCCCATTTAGGGAATAATTAGACACCCATATAGGATTATAATGAGGTACCGGGCCCTGATCAGACATGGACCATAGCACTCAGTTCTTACAAAGGAGGTGAAAATGGAAAACAATTCAGAGCAGAGCCACAGAGATATCTAAATTGTTACAAACCCAGAAACGAGAAAACAAAGCAGGTGATTGAACCACAGCATAGGAATTTATGAAGTAATGGTTGTATAGGTGCTGTTGGGGGAATTTGTGCCAGGTGGTCTGCTGGGTGCTCAATTAAATGTATCATCTCATTTCCCCTTTCTAGCAACCTTATGAGGCAGATGGATTAGTTCCTGGATTATAGATGAAGACTGAGCTACGGGGAGGTCAACCAATTTATTCAGATTACCAGAGTACATCAGTGGTGGAGTTATGAATCAAATCAAGCCAACCGGATGCCAGGTACCTTTGTCTTCCTCTCGTGCTTCTGTAAAAGCAGTCTGTCACATCTCCTGCCTAGAGTCACCTGGATCACTTGTCAAAGATGCAGAGTCCCAGGCTCATCCCAGTGAGTACCAGTGGCAAGTTCCACAGAGGCCCCGGAAACTTCCATTTGAATAAGCTCTCCCGGGCGTCCCGCATGCACTAAGATCTGGGCACTATTTAGTGAGACCAGCACTAGAGTGGGGGACATTCTAATGCTTCCCATTAGCTCTGGGAAAAGATTGTGAAGAAAGGGACATGCATTCAGCATGAGCAATGTGGGCTGGCTGCAGGGGCATTGTAGCAGGAACTGCCAGGCCCTGAGTGAGGCATCAAGTGAGTCTGAGTTTTTGACAGGAGAAAGTCCCCTTCTCTTCAGATTGGTCTTCAATAGGAGCCCCAAATTATATTGAAAATAGTATAAAATGCAGAAATGTATTGAAAATAATTAGACTAAGAAATGTTGGTTTGCCAAATTAAAGAGAGAGAGAGAGAGAGAGAGAGAGAGAGAGAGAGAGAGAGAGGGAGATCACTCCATAGGCTTGCAAGGACTTTGAAGAGGATAATGTGTTCTTAGAACCCAAAGTTGGCCAATCTACATGCAACTTTCAGGGTTCTAAAAAAAGCAAATAGTGCCACTGTTCTCTTTCTTGATATGTCTAGTATCGAGATATTTAAATTGCTATGATTTTCTAGCTTAAAAACCCAGAATTTATATTTTGAAATGTGTGTTAATTATACTAATCACATATTAGCGACACAGCCTCTGCTCAAAAACATTTTTAGAAGTTTCTTTTGGGATGTTTTTAGATGGAGTGCTCTATTTTTATAATAGACCTGGGCCTGGATAAAATTTTGTCTATTGTGAAAATAAAGCCCATTCTCAAGAGATGGAGCCTTTGTCATTCATTTTGTCTTTGGGGGGGGGAGGGGTTCTTGCAGAGGAAGTGCAATATTAGTTACCATTTACTTAACTCTTACTATGTGCCAGTCACTGTTCCGATCATTTTACATTTATATATCTTCTAGATCTATTATATCACAAAATCTCTGTGAAGTGGGAACTAGTATTTTCTGCAGTTGGCAGGTAGAGGAGATGAGATGCAGAGGACTGAAATAAAAGAACTAGGAAGTGGCAGAACCAAGATTTGAACCAAGATCCCGAGCTTTTAACTACCACACGTTCACCTTGCTTGAAAAGAGGTGCTGTTTATTCTAATAGTTCAGTGCCCAGTGTTTGTAAGTAGTCACACACTATTCATAATCATGTCAAGGGAAAAGAAAAAAAAATTCCCTCGTGCATTGATTATTTAAGAAAAGAACCTACACCACTATTGGATTAACAGACATTTCAGAGGAACGGCATACCTCTGTTCCCCTAGGAATAGAGTTATTTCGGTAACCATTTTCTAAAGTATTTCTCTTTTTTTTCAATTTCCCTGACTGATGCAGAACATCTGGCTGACTGTGAAGGAATGTTCACTACAGTAGTAAAATTGACATGCTTCGTTATAGGATAGTCTGACTTGTGTAACCTAAAGGAGGTATAATACAATACGTGTGATACACCAAGAATTCAATAAATCAAGAAAATATTTCTTACGCCAATTTTAATTTCCTTAAAAAAGCTTATGTACAACAGAAGTACAGTGTATGTGGAGAGTGGAGCATATCAATTAGCCAAGTATAAGGGTAATGACTTTCTAATTTTTCAATAGTGAATGGAACTGTCACTTATATGCAATGCGTTTACAGAATCATATGCAATCACTTAATGAGTTGTGCGTAAGGAATTGTTTAAATGAGTGGTCCTATAGATTGTTATAATGTACAGCTCTTAAGGGGAAAAAATGAATTCAAATGGAGGTAGAGAGAGTGTTTTGGGAGGCAAAGTTTAGAATTTGGCTGGACTTTCACACTCAGTGGCCCCAAGGCATCAATAAAAGTCGTGCTTGTAAAAGTCTCCAGAAGGCGTGTCAGTTCCCAAGGACTCTTCACCTTCCAGCCTCTCCTCTTACGTTAAGTTAATCACATTAATCCCAGATGAACATTTACGGGGCTTCGGCGGAGGAGGGCGAGTCCACTGGTACTATGAAAACTGTGATAAAAATTCACCTCATGCTTAAGCTAATACTCTCCTGGTGCTACCTAGCATTGCAGGCCTTACGCACCGAGCCTGGTGTGGACGGGGCCCTGGTTACAGCCTGTCTCCCCTTGCTCGGCTGTCTGTCTGCCATAGCCTCGGCCAGCCTTGTGATAAATGAGCTTGTGTCCTTGTTTCCCAGGGGGAATAGCAGAGCATCTGTTGGGGCTGGGAGGAAAAGCAGAGGGTTCTTGTGCAAAGATGCACAAATCCATCATCTTCTTTGTTCAGAAAATAACTTTTTTTTTTTCTGGGCTCAAAAATGCATCTTTATGTTTCTCAAATCAGGTTTCCTATGTGTAGACTTTTCTTTAGCATTTTAAATCTTTCCCTTTGGTCTGCATCTTTACCCTCTGTCATCTCAAACATAGATCTCTTCCTACATCCTTGAAAACTTTTACCATTTCAATACCACTGAGCCAGAAAAAAAAAAAAAAAAAAAAAAAAAAAAAGCTCAGTTTAGCACTTGAACAGCTGATCATTGCTGGAGAAAAAGCATATTTCCGTCATTTTACTTTAAATCTATTATATTATCTCAGATCCCGAATGAATGTTCCTCATTAGCCAGATGATTCTGTTATTCTTCTCTAGTAAGTACATGGTTCCTTTCTCTAAGAATTTCATCTCAGACATTCTCTTTCCTTAAATCTCCCACATTCTAGCCCTCTTTTCCCCTCCTCACTTTTAGCCGATGGCCTCACCTCTTATGTCACCGAAAAAGATGAAAAGCCATCAAAAAGCACTAACACATCTTTCCACCATCCAATCTCCTACTTGATCTGGGTCTGCATGCAGTGACTTTTCTCTCTCATCTGCTTACTATTTTCACTCTCTATTGCATCATCCCAACAACTTACAAACATGCTCTGGGGTTTCCATATTAAACCATCTCCATACTTCCTCCATTACCAGCCCATTCAGCGCCAGACTTTTACAACAGCTTTCTGCATATGCCGTTTCCTTTCTCATTCTTTCCTTCCCAGCATTTCTCCACCGACTTCTGTTTGCACCTGGCCCTTCAAACTCCATTGAAATTGCTCTTTCCAAGTTGCCCAAATAGATGGACACTTTTTCTGTGCGTATCTTCTTGATCTGGCTGCCAAATCCCATCCATACCCTGACTCTTTCTTGGACATTCTCTTGATATCTGTGACCTCTACACTTCCTGGGGCTCTTGTGTCTCTCAGCTGCTCTCTGGGTTGATTTTTGAACTGGGTCCTTTTTCTTTCTGTGCTCCTCCCAGATTGCCTTAATCTGAGGATGTCCTCATTTGTATTATATTTGTGTCCTAAACCTCTTCACATTTGCCTGCTAGACAATTCCACTAGAACATCCCATAGGCATTTTCCATGTAAGATGTTTGAAAGCCTCACACCTCACCCATTAGTTGATTATGTCCCCTTTATCTCCAAATCGTGTATGGATGTGCCATTTTTCCTATCCCTGTGTCATTTTTCCTGTCCTGATTGGGACCATCCCAGTTTAAGCTGCTCTCTTCTCTCATCTGGATCATCAATCATCTGCATGATCTCCCTGATTCTGCTTTTGCCCCTGTCTGATCCAGTCTCCACACCGCAGACTGAGTGATCTTTTGAAGACAAGCTGGGTAGTGTCTGCTGCTAAACTCTTTAGGGACACCCACCGAGGACAATAAAATTGCAGCTCCTTGCTTTGGCTTACGAGGCCAGAGGACAGTTCCCCCAGATGAACTCTTGCATTGCCCTTTTGGTCACTGGCCTCCATCTTGATCCTTCTACTTCCTCCAACGCTGTGGAGGGGGAGTGAGTTCCCGCTGGGTAGGCATGCCCATCCACAGTGATATAGGGAGAAGAAACGATTAGAACTTTCACTGTACTTTTCATCTCGTGCTTTAAAACTTCCATTTTTGAATGTGTCTTATAATGGAAATGAGTGTAATAATATGTGTACATAATCTATAAGTAAATAAATACAAATGTGGAGGTGCCTGTTCAGAAATTTTTCTGATGGGAAGTGTGATTTAAATTCAGAGGAGAATACTCTAATATGCCAAGGTTTTTTTTTGTTTGTTTGTTTTACCTTGCTTTGTTTATTCTTCCTCTCCTTTTGGTTTTTGATCTCAAAGTCTTTGTGCAAAACGTTCTCTCTGCCAGAAAAACTCATCAGACACCACCTTAGAGAAGCCTCTCCTGACCACCCAATAAATGCTCTCTTCTTCACTTTCTTCAGGCTTTATATATTATACTAGAGGCCCAGTGCACGAAATTCATGCACTGGCGGGGGGCAGGGGAGGGGCTGTTACGCACTCTCCTGCAGTCTGGGAGCCCTTGGGGGATGTCCGACTGATGGCTTAGGCTTGCTTCCTATCAGTCGGACATCCTTAGCACTGCCACGGAGGCAGGAGAGGCTCCTGCCACTGCTGCTGTGCTCACCAGCCATGAGCCTGGCTCCTGGCTGAGTGGCACTCCCCTTGTGGAAGCCACTGACTAAAAGGGGGAAGCTCCTGCATTGAGTGTCTGCCCCCTAATGGTCAGTGCACATCATAGTGAGAAGTTGAGCATCCTTAACATATCATTAGCATATTATGCTTTGATTGGTTGAACGGATGACTGGATGACCGGATCCTTAGCATATTAGGCTTTTATTATATGGGATAGTCTCTGTCAGGGTGGAGTTGTGTATTTATTTACTTGTATATTACTGTCTCCAACAGGACAGGGCATGATAGCTTATATTGGGTCTCTGCACAGTGCTTGGCCTAGAGCAGGCATTTCCCCCAAATATTTTTAGGGTCACATTTACCATATCTGTACAGCGATTTTTTTTTTTTTAAATCTCCTCCATGTCATTGCTGGTGTCATTCCCTTTACATGGAATCATTTTCCTCTTTCTTAAAAAAAACCCAGACTCTGTATTTTAATGTCCACTAGCCACCCAACCAGTTTGCTCTTCACTAGGAGTGTCCCAGATATTGGCATCTGCAGTCACACCCCCACCTTCAATCTGCCCTTTTAACCCCCTTGCCTTCAGTTTCCTGCCATGATTTGCATTCTCATGGAGTTCACCCCTTAATCCATGGATTTACCCCTTGGCCTGCCTTCTTTGGACAGGCTCGTATTCACACATTCTTTTAATCTCCTTACCTTCAGTTTTTAGACACTGCCTGTCAGATTTTCCTGGTTCTGGGCTCAGAGCCCAGGGGTCCCCACCCCCATCTAGGCTTCTACAATCCCAAACCGAATTCTCATTTACTGCATTCCCACCTAGCTTGCTCTGAAAGTGAGGTTCACCATCGCTAACCTTTCTCCAACACCATGATTCATTCACATTGCTCTCCCTTGAGGTTGGCCTGCAACACTTGTCACTCACATCACACGTGTAGACTTAAATTTCTCTTAAGAATTTGAATAGTTAACAGCCTTTATATATAATAAGCCCATTTCTCATTTACTTCCTTACGCGTTTATTTATTAAAGTGCTGCATTAACAGTGCATCTCAAAACACTCAATCTAAGCATAGGGATCATCGGGTCTCTTTTTGTTCCACACAGAATTGCTGCTTTAGTTTTATTTGGGCTTGGACAGAACTGCCAATTACTCTGGGAACTGTCAAGTGTGTTTTCAGCGATGTGGACTGAAAACAAATCTCCAAATGTTAGCCAGATGGGGCCCATTTTGTTTCAGCAGCAAATTAATGTTTTTTTTTTTTTATTTTTTATGTTTTGTTTTGTTTCCATAATGGGCATAGTCTTGAGACCTCATCTCTATGGCATATGGAATTTCTCCAGGCTTTGGGAACTGGAACATGTGTGTCAATAAAGGAGACTTCTCTCTCAGATTCTAGTCCGGGAGCAATTCCCCAGTCAACTCACTGTCTGGTCCTCTGATGATCAGAGTGCCTCTGAAGGGTGGAAATATTAACTGTATCTCTGTTTACTTCATGGAGGCCCTTCTCCCCATTTCTTAAACAAATCAATGGATTTTCTACCCTTTAAAAAAAAATCCTTATTCTATAATGAAAATTGATTATCTTTTTTTTTTATATATATATTTTATTGATTTTTATACACAGAGGAAGGGAGAGAGATAGAGAGTTAGAAACATCGATGAGAGAGAGTCATCGACCAGCTGCCTCTTGCACACCCCCTACTGGGGATATGCCTGCAACCAAGGTACATGCCCTTGACCGGAATCGAACCCGGGACCCTTCAGTCCCCAAGCCGATGCTCTATCCATTGAGCCAAACCGGTCCCGGCGAAAATTGATTATCTTAAGTAAGCTGCTCATTTATATTTCCTTACATAAAATAGTATACCTAAGAGTGGTACTTGTACAATGAAATTTTTTTCCTTGATTACAAAAGAAATACATATTTCTTGAGAAGATTTAGAAAATACTAGTCCCATCAACCAGAGCTAACCATTGCTCACATTTGGGTATATTTCTTTTTGGTTGTTTTAGTGGGCAATTCTCTAAGTACTCTTTATATAAATAAATTTGTATTTTGCAGTGTGGTATTTCATGTAAATATAGTTTCGTGTCATTAAACATTTCCCATAATTTGCATGGTTCCTTAATATTCTTCCATATGGATGAATATATTACTTTATTTCTTCAATCTCTAGATATATCTATATATCTCTACATTTATATCTAAGACTCTCTTTCTCCCATCTTTAGATATTTAGACTATTTACAAATCACTCCACAATACTTTTTGGTATGTGTGTCTTAAGTTTTGCGCACATTTCATATAATTTCTTCAGAACAGATTCCTAGAAGTAGGATCACTGTGTTAAAGGATATGAATATTTTTAAGACTCTTGACAGTATTGCTAAATTGCTTTTTTTTTTTTTTAGGAATGTTGAAATAATTTACACTTTAACTAGAAATGTGTGAGAGTGTCTGAACTCCCTTAATCTAGTCAACACTGATTACTGTCTTTTAAAAAATGAATTAAAAAGGGCCATTCTATTTTAATTTTAGTGTTTATATTTTGACTACTAATGAGACAGAATACTTTTTCTGGACTTCAAGTCTTATTTGCTCATGCCTTTGACCAACCCCAATGATTAATATGAATGAGCTTAAGTATCTTAAGGATATTAAATTTTGCCTTGTATGCTGTGACACATATTTTAATTTAAGTTATTGTATATATAGGTTTTATAAACTTTATATTTTATGGAGTCAAATCTATCAATCCTCAACTCTTAGACATTACTTACAAATTTAATTTAATTTGAATTAATTACATGGATAATATAAAAAATACTCATGAACTTGTCAGCCAAATACTTATATTTTGCTTCTTATTTTTTAAAAACAAAATTACTGATGAAATAGAGATCCCCTTAATCTTGTTCCCAGTAACACTTCCCTCCCTCTTTCCCTAATTTTCTTGTTATTTAGAGACAATGCCATCATGAATTTGGTGTGAGTCTAAACATGGCACTATATTTTGATCACAAGTATATATGTACCCATAAATAATGCATAGTACTGCTTAGTGTGCTTTAACAATTTATGCAAGCTGGCATACTATTCATGTCTTACTCTTGCAACTTTCTTAATATAACTCAATATTCTGTTTTCAAGATTTATCTCATGTTGCTACATGTAGATCTAATTAATTCCCTTTTATTGCTTGTATAACAAAAATGACTATACCACAACATTTTTTTCTTTCTTCTACTGATGTTCATTTTCATTGCTTCTGATATATATATATATATATATATATATAAATAAATAAAATCTGGCCACTCGTGTGTGTGTGTGTGTGTGTGTGTGTGTGTGTGTGTGTGTATTAGAGGCCCAGTGCATGAATTCATGCATGGGTGGGGTCCAGCCAGCCTGGCCAGGGGGAGGGGACATTGGCAGTTGGCCAGGCTGCCTGCTGATCAAACTTCTGATCAAGGGGACAATTTGTATGTTAGCCTTTTATTATATAGGATATTCACTGAGTGGCCAGATTATTATGTGTTCAGTGTGTGTGTGTGTCTAATATAATCTGGCCACTCAGTGTGTGTGTGTGTGTCTAATATAATATATTATATATATATATATATATATATATATATATAATTTATTTATTTATTTATTTATTTATTTATTTATTTATTTATTGGTTCAAACAGTGCTCAGTTAACATCTGTTCATGTCTCCTATATAGGTATGTGAGAGTTCTAACTAGAAAAGGAATTGCAATATAACAGGTACAATGAATTTATAATATATTCAACTATTGTCAGATTGCTCTTTTAAAAATGTAAAGGACAACTTGACTTAAACCTAGTCAAGTTTTGTCTAGTATGGAACATTTTTGTAAATTATAATTAAAAACGTCTTTATGGAAAGAAAGACACTTCTCTGATAAAATGTTTAAACTCTGTTTACAAATGTTAAATGTTCTCATGGAAGGGAGAGAAATATAATGTTATGAATGTTAATTAGATAGGAGACTCCTTTGGAAGGGATGCTTAAACATTTTTAAAAATAAGCTTTAAATGAGAGGAAGACTTCTGGAAAACTAGTTACTCACCCATTTTGACTGTCAGCTAGCTGTCTAGTTTAATTATTATATATGTTATTTACATTTATATTTGAGTATGATTTAATTATTACATACTAGAGGCCTGGTGCATGAATTTGTGTGTGGGTGGGGTCTGGCGACTCATCTTAATTAAGGCTGATTGGGCTGGACTGGCCAGGGGGTAAGGGACAAGGGAGGTTGGCCAGTCAATCCTACCCTCTGGTCGAACTTCCAGTCCAGGGGACTATTTGCATATTAACCTTTTATTATATTGGAGGATTTTTTTTTCTTAAATACTAGTAATTTTTTCCTAAATATGTAAACCTGTTTTATTCTCATTTATTCTTTATAAATATCCTCATTCTTTTATGTATTTGACAAGACTTTTATTGTCACTATTCTTTATTCTCACCAGTGTCTGTGTCCATTGGTTATGCTTATATGCATGCATACAAGTCCTTTGGTTGATCTCTCCCTCTTACTCCCACCCTCTCACCAGTTTTTGATCATTGTAAAATGGGGTTATCGTTTAAAAAATTTTAAATCAATTATTTCAATAATTTTTAGTGAGTCTAAGCATCTTATATTTTTGGTCATTTGAGTTTCCTGTTGGATGAATTTTCTGTTCATGTTCTTCATTAAATTTTTTCTTTGGTTGTCTCTACTGTGTTGATTTATAGAAGATTTTGTGTGTAAGTTATACATATTTCAAATACCTTCTTATAGCTTGTTCGTACCTTTAAACTTTGTTATGGTGTGTTTTGTTATAGAGAAATTTAAACTTTTTGTGTAGCCAAATCTGTTATTCATATTTGCTTCATGATTTCTGTTCACTTAGGTCTTAAGAAATCCTTTCTTATCCTGAAGTCATAAAGGTAAACTTCAATATTTTCTTCTACTTCTAAGGTTTCATTGATTATATTTAGGCCTCTAATCTATAATATCTGGAGTTGATTTATGTATATAATGTCTGAGAGGGGTCTGATTTTATCTTTTCAATCTGGAGAGTCACCTGTTCCCATACTATTTTGAAAACATTTCATTTTCTTCTCCTTAAATAAAAAAAATCTACCAAGTGTCTATATATGCTTGAGGCTATATCTTGAATCTTTATTCTTTACCATTAATTTATCCCTGCAGCAATAATCATGCTCTCATTTTTTTTTAAGAGCTAACATTTGGTGTTTATTATATTACACAGGAATTGTTCTAAGGGGTTTGTAGGTATTATTTGATCATTACAATCCTGTTAGTAGATACTCTTAAAAACACTGATTTTATTTTTATTAATTTATCTTTATTGTTGAAAGTATTACAGATTTCCCTTCTATCCCTCCCCATTAACTCTCTCCACACTTCTCCTGCCTCACCCCAACACCCAAGCCTTCACTGCACCAGTGAACTATGAAAAGGGATGGGTCACTCGAAGCAGAAACTTTTAAAAGTCCGTCTGTGATTCTCCGAATTCCCTGTCTTCCTCCACTGTGGTGACTGTAGATGCAAATGTTGATATTGAGTTGCCAGAAGATGGACACAGAACAGAAGATGCACCTGGAATTCTAAGCCACCACATGGAGGACTGTGGCTCTGGAGAGCCATCCAGACCCACCACACTCTTTGCATGGGGAAGATATAATCTTTCTTTTTCTTATCCTTTTAAAAAAATATATTTTATTGAATTTTTTTACAGAGAGGAAGGGAGAGGGATAGAGCGTTAGAAACATCGATGAGAGAGAAACATAGATCAGCCGCCTCCTGCACACCTCCCACTGGGGATATGCCCGCAATCAAGGTACATGCCCTTGACTGGAATCAAACCTGGGACCCTTCAGTCTGCAGGCCGATGCTCTATCCACTGAGCCAAACCAGCTGGGGTGGGGGGTGGCGGGAGAGGGAAGAGAGACAATCTTTTGCACTCTAGTTCTATTGACTAGCTATGTGACCTTCACCAGGTCCTTTTGCTTCTCATTTTAACATCCAGAAAATGACAAGATTAATTTATTTATTCAGTTAGTTCCCATTATATATTGAGCTCCTAACCAGGCACCGTGTGGCCTTGGAAAAATAATAGTAAAAAACGGTGCAATCCTTGTACTCAAGCACTTTCCA
This sequence comes from Pipistrellus hanaki, assembly GCF_964339955.1. Taxonomy (NCBI): domain Eukaryota; kingdom Metazoa; phylum Chordata; class Mammalia; order Chiroptera; family Vespertilionidae; genus Pipistrellus; species Pipistrellus hanaki. The sequence goes on from NC_140504.1 coordinate 19,544,640, forward strand.
AGTTAATAAACATCATATTGTTGATTTTCAGTTCTGAAATTCCAGAATTTTATTAAAAGGCAACAGCAAGAGCAAGCCCTCTAGCATCATATTCTAGAGAGTGAGGCATTTTCCCAGGAGTTTTCTCCTTCCTTCTAAATCCACTTAGCCACTTAGCCACAGTGTCAACTCCATCACTGCAGCGGATGCAGAAATGCTCATCATTTTCAATCACCAGTGAATATTACAGTGTACATATGCTAAAAAAAATAAAGCAGCCTTTGGACCATTCTCACAGCAATTTTGATTTTAGTGGGCACAACACTTCATAAAAAATAGAAGAAAATCAGTTTGATTGAGAAATACCTAGGCCGATAACTGCCAAACATGTACATTCTAGATGTTAAAGACTTTTTCAATTACTTATGAATAAACCAAATTATAAAATTAAAAAATTTTAAAGCATTTTGGTTTGCAGTTAAATTTTCTCCAGAGGACTATGCATTTGTATAAAATAGAAGAAATACTAATAAGTATACTGTGAGCATGCACAAAATGGATCTGCCAAGTTTTAAAAAAAATCTCTTAGGACTCGAAGCAGCATGCCAAGTTCTAATTTACTAGTTGCCTCTAGTTAAAATACAGTTCACAATGAAAAATTTATATGAATTTGAGGCATTGTCTCTAGACATGATACACAGTTTAAAATTTGAGTGAAATATACAAAGAATTCCATTCTACTTTGTATTGGTGCAATTGTGGCATTTCCTTTATTCTTTCATACTGCATACCTAATTCTTAAACCAAAGCCAAAAGTAGTGATGCAATAATTGAATGTGCCTTACCTTAAATAAACTTCTGATTCATTATACCTTTTTGTCGTCCTTTCACAATCATTCAGCACTTTAGAGATATTGAGTTAATTTTACAATATAACAGTTTTTTTTTTTTACTAAATTGCTACTTGTTTGTACTTTGAGTTTATTTAATATTGGTATGTTTACTCCCCTTCTCAATAGTAAAACAAAGACAAGATCACGATCATATATGTATTCGTATAACCTCTGGTTTGCTTAGTAAGCATCCAATGGTTATTACTGTGTTTTCTTAAAGGTAAAACATGAATAATCAAGATCTTTGTGCACAGTAAGGGCTTAGAGAAGCTGGTAGTATTTGCTAAAGAGAGATCCATAACCAATCTCTATTCTCATTGTACATATTCTATTTCTCTGAGTGATTCAATCCAGTATCATAATGTCAAGTTCTACCTTATGTTTCCCAAACCCATACCTCCAGTCTGGTCTTCTTGAGATCCATTTCAACCACCATCATCACGTAGTGGTTGAAACAACTTCAACACAAATATGTAAACCAGAATGCTTTACCTTCTTTTTCCACAGTGGCTTCCTTTGTGGCCTCAATTTTTCAGGATGGAGCCATCATCATGCATTTACCCACACGATGCGCCTGGAGTCATCCTTGGTTTTTCCAGTTTCCTTATCAGGCACCGAGTGCTGTTGATTTTACTTCTTTAAGAACCTTACATTCATCATCTTCCTACAACATCCAGCTTTTATTCATGCCTTCATTTCCTACCTGATTACAGTAACAGCTTCCTAGGTAGTCTTCCTGCCTCCAGTCAGCATTCCTCCAATCATTCTCTCCATGCTCAGGCCTGTGACTTCTCTCACACACAAAACTGACCACATCAGTGTCCGTCCATGTCCAGTTTCACTTTACTGATTGGATGGGTGTAGTTCCACATTCTGATCTTTTCCAAGTTTGGGGGCCTGCTTAGGTGGTCTCAGGCCACTGTGTCCTGAGAGCTATGGCCCTGTTTTCACACTCTTAAAATGCTCTAGGTCTCAAGTCATACTTGCCTGCCTCAGCACAGCTCCTTCTCCCTGACCATGCTTTCTCTCTTCCTGTTCACCTTATCTTCATTTATTTTTTCTGCTCTGTGGTGATTGCAGAGGACAAGGGCAGGAGAGGAAGTTTGGAAGGAAGAAATAAAAGGCACTGAAAAACCTCGAGCCCAGTTCACTGGTGCTCATTCCCTTTTGATCCCAGAGTTTATGTTCTTCTTTTATAAAATGTTTTCTATTCCATGTCGTATGAGTAGTTTTTGAGTAGCTTTTAGTGGATTGTACCATGTCAGTCTGTGAGCCTCAAGCTACAGTGCCAATGTTTAACTAAGCTACTCCAGGCTATTGCTGCCTTGGCATCCATCTTGTTTGGTCACGCAGCCCATGGAGGCCTTAAACCAACACTGGCCACCTAATGTAAGTGCACGGTCCAGACAACAGCCTACAGAGTCACGAGCAAATGTAAGTTTCTGCTATGATTTCCCCAGCAGCCCTGTGATCAAGTTTTCCCTGCTTCCCAGGGCCTTCTCCTTGGGTGTGCCTTAGATAAGACTTTCATGGGCTTACCAAAAACCCCATTCTTTTTGGTTTGAATTGGACAATCTGGCCTTAACCTGGGAAACCCAAAGTACTCTCTCCACAGACCAAATAAAGGCATGTGTCCCAGAACCTTCCCTTCCCTCCCCTCCATTCTCCCTCTCTCTGTCTGCATCTCCCCAATTGGCCCCTCAAGGCCTGCTGTGTACCTCCTCTAGGACCTGTGAGTAATAAACTTGTCTATTTCAGTTTCTCTTATGGTCTTTTGTTGTGCAGAGCTCACCATCCGGTACCCTGTGCCCCACTTCACAAATGTTGATTTAACAAAGTCACAGTAGGCAATGACCCCGTCTACTGACACCACTCCCTGAGGCCACTGTAGCACCACATGCAATTTGGTGCTATATTACTTAAGTGTTTGTTTAAAAAAATAATAATAAAAGAAGATCAAGTAAGAGAAGGAAAAAATGGAACTGCTGAGAAATAGGCGAACTGCTTCAAGATAATCTTGAATCTTAGTTTAAAATAACATAAACCGGGAAAGAAGCATTTACCTTCTGCTGTGGAAATGTGGACTCCAGCATGGCTGTTTCGAAGCTGTGAGCTCCCTCTACCTGGGTCTTCTCCCACAGAGATCTGAGAAATTGCACAGAACGGCTCTGGATGGACAGGGGCTCCGGAAATAGGCTCTGAAAGGACATTAGTGAGAAAAACATGTCTCTCGTCTCACTGAGATTGTTTGATTGGCTACAGTCACTATTTGGGCTTGGTTTGAACTTTAACATGGTTTAAATTTAAATAGAAGAACAAAGCTACCTTGAAGATTGAACATATGATATATTTTCGGCTTTTCATTTTTTTTAATAGAAAAATTAAAAGTATTGAATAAGATTTTCAAGGCAGTTGACAGTGATCTCTATAAATGTGCCTAATTTTATAACATAGTATTTATTTCAATCATTTCCCAAGCATGTTAACCTAATTGGAAAATGGTCACTATAAATATTTATTTTTCAAAGCACTGAGAATTAATGGATAAAATTAAATCTAAAGCACAAATATCAGAGTAGATTATGAAGGCTAGAAATTAAATAATTGAGTGTTCATTTGACACATATTCAAATATGAACATTGTGAATAGATGTGTGGGGGGGAAAAAACATTTTTAATCCTAAAATGTATAATGGATGGATATTCCTAGAACTTCAAAATATTCTAAGTGTTAGATAGTAAGGTTGTTTATGTAAAGAAAAAATCATATTTATGTATATTTTACTCAAGCTAATAAAGATAAAAAGTTCAAAGAAAATTTTAAATTGTATATTTACTAATCTATTATGTTTTTAATAGTTATTTACACGTTGTGATATTGTAACTTTAAATGTGAGCATTTCAAGTCAAAGGAACAATTTTATTTTATTTATTTATTTATTTATTTTTTAAAAATATATTTTATTGATTTTGTCCAGAGAGGAAGGGAGAGAGATAGAGAGTTAGAAACATTGATGAGAGAGAGTCATCGATCAGCTGCCTCTTGCACACCCCCTACTGGGGGTATGCCCACAACCAAGGTACATGCCCTTGACCAGAATCGAACCCGGGACCCTTCAGTCCCCAAGCCAACGCTCTATTCATTGAGCCAAACCGGTTTTGGCCAAAGGACCAATTTTATAAAAACATACAGAATGTAACAGAGAGTATAAAATATTATTTATATACACATAAAACCATTTATGTATTATATTTTATGCTAAAGTATGACAAAATTATAGTATTGGCTTATAAATCCTATTTTCTATGACAGTGACCTTCAACCATTGACTTATGAAACTCTCTATGTAGTTTCTGCATAAGAAATTTCTATTTAGCCGAAACCAGTTTGACACAGTAGATAGAGCATCAGCCTGTGGACTGAAGGGTCCCAGGTTCGATTCCGGTCAAGGGCATGTATCGATACCTTGGTTATAGGAACATTCCCAGTAAGGGGTGTGCAAGAGGCAGCTGATCGATGTTTCTCTCTCATTGGTGTTTCTAGCTTTCTATCCCTCTCTGTAAAAACTCAATAAAATATATTAAAAAAAGAAATTTCTATTTAGTAAATAAAAATTAGTAAGTTTTCCCCCCTGAGAAAATGTCATTACTATGAAGATGAGCTATTTCTTGTACTGAGTGGGGAAAAGTGAAAAACTTCATACTCTAAGTGGCCTGCAAATTAAAAAAGGCTAAGAGCCAGTACCAGGTAAGCTGATTATACAACCATAGTGTGGACACATCTGGGAATTTATTTAATTACCAGAAAGTTATGTAGCACATGATCTTTCATTTAAAGAGAAGCAGAGCCTGGCCATTGTGGCACAGTGGGTGAGAGTCAACCTATGAACCAGGAGGTTACAGATTTGATTCCCGGTCACGGCACATGTCCAGGTTGCAGGCTAAATCCCCAGTAGGGGGCATGCAGGAGGCAGCTGATCAATGATTCTCATCATTGATGCTTCTATCTATCTCCCTTACTCTCTGAAATCAATAAAAATATATTTAAAAAAATAAAGAGAAGCAGAACCTGATTTTATTAATCATCAATCCAAAGAGTAGCATTTAGACTGGAATCAGTGGGTTAGAGAGCTCCATGAATCTGTTAAATTGACAGAAGAGTCTATCCAGCATACAAGGCTAGGTTTGTAATCATGAAATCAAAGGTTTGTTTTTTACTCAAAGCTTTTATTGATGTTGTGAAGTCAGGGCTTATCCAGACCACACAATATCAAAGCTATGGAAAAAGAAAGGAACCATTACAGTAAAATGAACAAAGAAGAAAAGTAGTATACTAGTGAACATGTTTTTGGGTGATTTTGCTTAAAGAAAAAGACAAAAAATCAGACTATGTCAATAAAATAAGATAAAGGGGCAAAAATAAAAGCAAGTTTTCTTGGTTTGTTTTCAGAAAACTGACAACTGTTAAGAACAAAGCCAAAGATCAAACCAAATACAAAATCACTGATGAAAACTATTTGAAAACTGTAAGTAAAATAAAATAAGGTCATTCTTTTAAGAAATGGAACAAAAATCAATGCTGTGTGTTTTTTTTTGTGTGTTTTTTGTGTTTTTTTTTTTATTTTTATTCCAATACAACTTGTTTCACATTAAAACATGAGTTGTGAGTTATTAAGTCTTACAGGAAAAGGTGATAGATAGTCTTAAGTTAACTACTACAGTCCCATTTTATGATACATTCAGCTGCTTTTATTTATAAAATATAACTGCCTGGTTGTGACTTTTGTAGGGGGTATAATATAAATATTTTATTAATAGAAGTAAATAAACTATCTTACCACTTGGCCTAATTTTTAAGCATCTTGCAGCATTTGAATTGCTTTTCCCTCCTTTTTTTTCTGTACTGGCCTGCATCCATTCATTTTATTTTCTAACATGTGTGCAATAACGAAAAGGCCACTGGGTGAGGAGTCAGGTGATCTGAATTCTGCCCTTAAATTTTCTTATCAGTAAAAAGGATGTCCAAAGCCTCTTGTATTAGTAACACTTTATAATCTACTATGGGCACAGTGCATGAATTCATGCACATCAAATGGAACTGTGGGCCTTGAGGCTGGGGTAGGCACAGGGGTGGGTCTCCGCCCATGCCCAACCTCCACACCTCTGCCCAGCCCCTCCCACTACAAACCTGGTCCCCTGTCTGCCTGCAGCTTTGCTCCTGCCACCCCTCTCACATGCTGACTGTGCTAACCCTGCTCTCATTCACTGACAGCGTGGAGTGATTGGCGCCCACACCAACAGCCGGTGGGGGTGGCAACTGCTGCCCTGATCGCCCTTCAGGAGCAGGAGGAGGTGGAGAAGCTCTCAGGGGTGATCGGGGCTGGCGCCGGGCACAGGCAGCGGGTACAAGCAGTGGCTCTGGTGCTGGCAGCAGGTGTGAGCACCAGGCAGGACCGTGGCACGTGGGAGCAAAAAATTTTCAGAGGCTCACCCCTATGACAGTGACTGGCGCTCGCCTGGTCTGGTACCTGTGCTCACCTGCTCCACCATCCCATGTTCCACGCTCTGCACCTGCTGCCGACACCTGCCATGTTCTGTGTGTGACCCCTGGTGGTCAGTGCACATCATAGCAATGGGTTGTTTGGTTGTTCTGCCATTAGGTCTATTTGCATATTAGCCTTTTATTGTACAGGATATTATAATTTACATGAAAATTTAATGCATTTGAGATAAATATTTCCATAAAAGAATATATATATATATATATTTGCCTTCATGTCATTTCTTTTTTTTCTTTGTTGAGAGTATTACATATATCGCTCTTTCCCCCCCATTGACCCCTCCATTTCATCCCTCCTCCTCACCACTCCATTGTCTGTGTCCATGGGCCATGCATATATGTGTTCAAGGTCCTTGGTTGATTACCTTCCATCCACCAACCTTCCCTTACCTTCCCTCTGAGATTCCACACTCTGTTCCATGCTTCTATATTCTGGATTCACTTCATTCATAAGTTCATTTTGTTACTTAGCTCAAATAAGAATCTTTTTTTAATGCTAAAATATTTGCATCAAAATTTTAGTTTTTAAGTTGAAAGTTTCTCATTATGAAATTTTATCTATAGTGATATATTTTGTGGGGAAAAAATAGCATTCCAGTATTTTAACAATGTCTAAAAGGATGTGCTGATGTGAAAATTAATGGGAGCTTGAAAAACTATAAATAAAGGCTAGCTCTTCCCCCAAATAAGCTGGTATTTTTGTTGTTTCACTAAAAAGTATTTTCCCTTTTATTCTCCTCCTTTATTAATAAACTGAGGCCCGATACACAAAATTTATGTCAGGGGCTCGGCCCTCATAGCCCTGGCTTTGTTAGGAAGGTCATCCATAAGGATGTCTGGAAGGTTGTCCAGTCTAATTAGCATATTATGCTTTTATTATTATAAATATTAATAAAATTGGTCTCCTGATTATGTAGTAATCCAGAACTTTTTATAAGAAAAATATCCTAAAATATTTTTTAAATCCTTATTAAAAATTAGTGATGAAATGTGTATGTATTACTGTTCCCTACATATCAACTTTGGTCCAATAATAATTCAGTAAAAACGATCATAAACTCATACCAAGGAGCCATGATGAACTTAGGTTATACACACCTGCTGAAACAGAAACATGATCTGGATCCATGGCTGAGGCTCTTGGCTGATGAGAATAAAACTGGACTTACTGTACAGGCAGTAATGGCCCTTCAGGGAGCAGGTGAAGAACAACTTGGCTACACAGCTTCTAACAGAATCTAGGAATAAATACACATAGCACTGAACGTTCGAGTCTTCTCGGAGTTACACTTTATACTTCAACACACAAACACCTTTACATTGTAGAAATACATTCCTCAGTTTTCAGTCTGACAACCAATAACTCCCAACAGCTGTGTATTTGGGAGAGGATCCACTACATGGAATGTAGATTTAAATGCAGGTGTGTTTATCCATCTTTCTCTAGTTTTAATGAACGATGCATGAGGAATCTCCAAGCAACTAACACGGAAGAGTTAACTTCTCTCCAGTAAAAAAGGAGGTACTGTGTCATTTCCTTCTTATTGGGCACCTTGAAATGATACCGTGGGAGGAATAAGCAATTGGATGGAGGAAACCCAGCCATTTTTTTTGGACCGTGGATGGTGTGTCATGAATCAGGGCCCTGGTTCACCTGATTGTGCAGGGGCCACACAGACAGCCTCCAAAGTAACTTTCCAGAAGTGTGGCTTCCTGTGAACTGGCCTGGTCTGATTCTAAAAGGTCATTTCATCTTGAAGAGCTTCAGCAAGGATCATCCTTTAGGGACAAGAAAGTGGGGGAAGATAGTGGAGGAGTAGAGTAAAAGTGGTGAGAAGGTCATCTATAGGAGGAGCCATTTAATCTTTACAATCCTACAAGATGGGCATTATTAGTTCTATTTTAAAGATGAGGAAGCTTAGCTATTTGAAGGTCAATGTGACCTTGATACATGACTTGCAAGAGATGCTCCACAGAGAATATCTGGACAGATGAATGATGCTCAGGGATCCAGAAAAAAATATTGCTGAAGGCTGCCTAACCTGTGGCAGAACCAGAATTTGAAGTCAGCTGAACTGATGCCATGTTGGAATGCTTTAGACACTACCATGCCGGGATCTTAAAATCTGTAGTCATATTAACAGTTCATGGAGTATATATTGTTTCAGATTTAATCTGACATTTTACATGAAACATGTTGAAAATTAATAGATTTAGTATGCCCTACAATTACAAATGAAAATGGATTAGCATTTATTAAAAGTGAATGGGGACCCTAATAAGGTGGCAGATTCAGTCCATATCCTTGCTCCATCAGGTGTGAGGACATATCAGGCTTTTCAGGAAGAGTTTGGAAGTGTTCAGGGAAGGTGGCCAATGACAGATTAGAGGAGAAGGCACTGGAAACAAAGCAATAAAGCCACAAGGCAATTTAAAAATATGTACTGGAATCTTAATATTACTTAACAGCTTTCCGTGATTCTGAAAAACAAACAAACAGTTTTTATGAAGTTAATTGTTTTGGGGAATTAAAAAATGTTGGGTTCAGAATTCAATGTCCTTGTTTAAAAATCAGAAATCATTCCTGCATTCTGAGGGTGAATGATGGGTCATGACATGTAAAGAGAGTTTGAAGTTTCAGTGGAAAAGACCAGGAGGCCTGGATCTGGGAAAGACAGACCTCAGAATTGAATGGAGCACTGACCAAGTTAAAATTGCCCTATCAGAAACTGTTTGACAAGGGTAATGAAAAATATATTTTGGCACCGATGCTCTGAAATTTGTAATTTAATCTATACTAGGAGAAATAAGAAACAAGTATATCAAGAGAGCCACACAAAAATGGTATTTAAAATAAATTGAATGTATATAGACATTGAGATAGCAACATGTTTCACTTTCATAGAAAGTATCAAAAGCAAAGTTCTTTCCTAAGAACCCATGCAGTGGCATGTCAGTTGTAAGTTGAACTTCAGACCTCTGTCATGAGAAAAAGTTTTTGTCTATTTACTTCACTAAATTCTTACTGCTCATTCATGTTTTCTTTTGAAAATGAACATTGCTTAGATTTATTTACTCACCCAGAGTCTACCAGCTTTCTATACACAAACCCACAGGGGTCCCAGATCACATTAAATGGGTGAAGAGGTAAAGCAGAGACCTTTAACTTAGAAGCATAGGCACTGGCTGGAAAAATAAATCAGTTCTGGGGTAGAAGGTTTTTGTCAATATTTTCAGTAAAGCTATTTTTCTTTCCTGTATCACTATTTTTCTTCTCATTTTTTTTTCCTTGAGCTTTCCTGACTTTGGAAAGCTTTCCCCACAGTATCAATATTTAGTTCTTACTTTTTCTCTGTAATTTTCCTCCCTCCTGTTCATTCAATGGTACTGAATGGTAAACATGCAATAAATGTTGAATAAATAAATGTCAGACACTGTGTGTGAGAGCGAGAGAAACCATGATATTGACCCTACTCTTAAGAGGCTTACAGCACAATAGGAGAAATGTCTATAAACATTGCTTATAAACACCTAGAAACAGCATTTATAAAAAAAAACTGGTATATGCCCATGAGATGATGGAGAAACACACTATTATGACTTTCAGAGAAAAGAGCAGCTTCTTCTCCCTGAAGAAGAAATACTTGAGGTGAACTATGAAAGATGATCCTGATTTTGAATTTAGAAGAAGTGTGAGGGAGACAAACATTTTAAGTGTAGGAAAAACCCTAAAAATAATCTTCAAGGTAATGAATCTTCAAGGTAATTCCAGGTAGTAAATTTAGAATATATGGGTCATTAAGACATGGTATACTCATGATGCCCAAAGGCTGTTCATTTTGCTAGACCTACGTAAAGAGAGAGAAGATCAAATGGGAGAACCATCAGAAAGAGCATTTATAAAAAATTTCTTAAGTCCATAAGATACTGAAGTTTTTGAGGAAAAACCATATCATATCATACCATTTGATCACCATGACTTATGACTGTTGATGTTGACCTTGGTCGCCTGGCTGAGGCAGTGTTTATCATGTTTCTCCACTGTAAAGGGCCGACACTCTATCCACTGAGCCAAACTGGCTAGGCCTCCACATTGTATTCTTTGAAGGGAGTTACTATGTGAAAGTAGGGAGTTTGCTTTACCTCCTTGAGGGCAAAATAGCTACATAAATTATGCAGAATTCTTCTGCATAGATTTGTTTCTTCCTTCTCCAGTTATTTTATTCAAATTATTTAATTATTCTATTGGTATGTGCATATAAATACTTCATACTTTAATACTATTTTATTTTTGCTCTGATTGTTCCAGCTTTGGCCATTAGGAGTTCTTTCAGTTGGCTCCTGTGTCCATTTCATGTGCCCTTATCATTGTGGGGGTGAATGTGTGTGTGTATGTGTGTGTGTGTGTGTTTCTTATGTTAGTACTTATTTACTTTCTGGAACTAAAAGATACTCCTGGCTCATTTTGTATGTTTTTTGGTCCTGTCTTCGAATCAGTCATTTCTCCAAGGAGTTCTGATTTTTTTTATTTTTTATTGGAGAACTAGAGGCCCGGTGCATGAAATTCATGCACAGGGAGGGGTGGTGTCCCTCAGCCCAGCTTGTGCCCTCTTGCAATCCAGGACCCTTTGGGTAGGATCCCTAGGCCTGGCTGGCGATCAGGGCCTATCAGGGCTTTCCTTCCCCCGGCTGCCCGCAGCTGGCCCTGTCTCTGCCACTTACACTGCTTGCCATCTGTGCAGAGCTGCCCACCACCCTCTGCAGGTGACAAGCATGGGGTACAATCACTTGGCTGGCCTGGGCCTCCTTCTGCAGAGCTATCACTGGCCGGCCCCACACACCTGCTGCAGTGCTGCTGGCTGGGTAGCCCGGGCCTCCCTCTGTGGGGCGATTGTGGGGTGATTGCAGGGCCACCCAACCAATTGCATTGCACCCACCTTGACTAGCATGGTCATCCAGATGGTGAGGGTGAGGGGGGCAGCGACTGGTTGAGTGGCCCTTCCCTCTACTTACATATTATGCTTTTATTATTATAAATGGTATTAGAAATCAAGATTTAGGTGCTAGGTGTGCTTGTTGCTACTGAAGCAGCATTATTCCTTGGCCCTCTCAGCTAAAAGAGTGAGGAAATAATATGTGTACACTAATATATATATATATATATATATATATATATATATATATATATATGCAAATTTTTCTATATATAACTGTCTTTATCTATATTAAGCTAAACATAAGTTCATACTGATGACTTCAATTCTAATTTTTTATTACATGGAAAGTTTAGCCTTGTTTACCTGTAACTCCCACATCACAGTGAGAAGCCTAGCTTCTATTCCTTTAAAAAAAATACATTTTTTATTGATTTTAGAAAGGAAGGAAGAGGAAGAGAAAGATAGAAACATCAATGATAAGAAATAAACATTGATTGGCTGCCTCTTGCATGCCAATTCCTCTCTCCCCCACCTGCAAAATGGCTGCGGCCATGAAATGAGCAACAGGCATGGTTTTCCCAGCAATGGAGGAAGCCAAGTTTCCTACCCGCCCTGGCTGGCCCTGTCCTCTGCTCAAGGCTACAAAGTTTTAATTATAGAATATAAATAAATCCCAATCAAGATGGCAGTAGCCACAGAGAAAGCAGGAGGCTTGGGTTGTCCCAGGCAATGGAGGAAGCCAAACTTCCTGGCTGGCCCTGGCCTCTGCTGAAGGCTACAAAGTTTAAATTATAGAAGATAAGTAAACCCCAGATACCAGGGCCTCTGCTTGGGTTTCCAGGGAGAATGGCTGGCCTGCAAACCATCGCAGGCCCCTCGACCAGGCCTCCCCATGCCCCAGGAGAACCCCCACCCTGATCCAGGGCATCCTGATCAGGCCAAAATGGGCAGTCAGACATCTCTTGAGGGAAGGGTTCAAGATTAGAGAGGGTACAGGCTGGGCTAAGGGACACCCCTACCCTCCACCCCCTTATGTACCGGGTCTCTAGTCTATAATAATAAAAGCATAATATGCTAATTGGACCAGAGGTCCTTCTGGACATACTTCCGAATGAAGCTGTGGCAGCGGGGGCTGAGCCCCTTGCATGAATTTTGTGCATTGGCCCTCTAGTTTTGTAATAATGTTTTAAAAGTCAAGGGGAAATTCTAAATCAAGCAAAACTATAATAAAAATAAGATTTTAGTTTATATATGTGAATTACTTAAAATATTACAGCAAGTTAATATGTGGAATAACTAATATTAGTGTTTACTTTTATACCAATCACTCTGTTAGGTGTTTTATATAATTATCATTTTATCCCCATAGTTAGCTATTATTATCTCTATCTTTACTTAAGAGGTTAAAGTATCAGAAAATTAAATGACTTAATCAAGTAAGATGCAGAACCAAGATTTGGGACTCAAGTTCATAAAAAATGTAAGACCTATATTTTGTTCACAAAATGATACTCCTCCTCCACAGTCACTGTCTAATGGATTTGAACCTGCCTTCCCAGCCAAGTTATCTATAATTTTTGTGGGGATAGGGTGGACAATCCAAAATAAATTGTCTGTATTTAACAAGACCACACAAGTTGCCAGATATAGAAATATAACCTAAGGCATTAACATTTATATAATTAGCATATAGTCAGCAAAATTCACTAACCTGGTGGTAGGACAAATCCTATATAATAAAAGCCTAATATGCAAATTGACCGAATGGTAGAATGACCAGTCACTCTGATGCACACTGACCACCAGGGGGCAGATGCTCAATGCAGGAGCTGATCCCTGGTGGTCAGAGCACTCCCATAGGGGGAGCACCACTCAGCCAGAACCTGGGTTCATGGCTGGTGAGTGCAGTGGCTGTGGCGGAAGCCTCTCCTGCCTCTGCTGCAGGTGGGTTGTAAGGAGCAAGGGGTTCCAGACTGCCACAGATGGTGAGAGGGATTCTGGTCTACAAGAGGGCGCAGGCTGGGCTAAGCAACTCTTCCTCCCATTCCCCCCCCCCCCCCCCCCCCCCCCCCCGGCTCAAGTGCATGAATCTCACACATTGGCCTCTGGTCTTTTCGTAAGTCTAAAGAGCCATGGCAAATCTATAAAGAAAAGCTCTTTCTAGGCCTGTGTAAAGTAGAAATAATTGGCCTCTTTTATCTCTAAATATAGTAGGAGAAAATAGGGGAGGGTTCTGAACCCAGAGGAAATAATCAAAATGAATAGGCTCAGAGTTTCTTAGAGGTGAAGAAAGCTAAAGGGAGGGCTGTGGTGTTAACTTAAATGGCCTGTGATCTGCTATCAGTTGATAAGTGGTTTTAATACTTATCTCTATTGGATCTGAGGAACACACAATCCTTCTTGGTAGACTAGACACATGACTCATCTCGCAGGGCGGCCAGTTATGTATAATCTATGTTATCGTATACTTTTTATTTAGAGATTAGTGCCTTTTAGGAATAAAAATAGAATATGGCTTTGATTTTTATTACAGCTAGTAGAAATATCAAAGAGTTGGCTTTATTTTTTGGAAAAAGGAATGTTAGCTCTTGTTTTGAATTATTTACCAAACTTACACTGTGAAAGTCCTCCAGCTAAATAAGGGTCAACTAAAAGAGTCTGGCTTGTTTCCCAGGTTTTTCAACTGAGTCATTCTTCTCCACATCCAAACTATATTTCTAGAATGATTTATAAAATTCAAACATGGGACTATTTTGCTGAATTTGCTAGATTGCTCATGTAAATAAGCAACAGATTCGGAGAAGGCATTTGAAGGAACTTAGCAGGAAGGGAGCTAATTTTCATTGCCTCCTTACTTTGTACCTAGGTGCAGGTGCAACATATTACATTGAAGACTCAAGAAGCAGGTCTTGTTCTCCCTGTTTTATGGAGAAGGAAATCTCAAGATCAAACTTCCAGGAAGCAAATGAGTAGGAATTTGGGCCCAGGTTCCATAGTTTATTCTCCTCCGAATGAATCATAAAATAAAGGTAATAGAATTAACTCAAAAAAGCAAGTATGGTCCAGTGGAAAGATCCTTGGCCCAGGTATCAGATAACCAGGGCCTTAGTGGGTAGACTATTGTGCTATTTCTCCCTGTCTCCTTTCTTCTTCTCCCTCTCCCCCCCCCTCCTCCTCCTCTTCCTCCTCCTCCTCCTCTTCTTCTTCTTCTTCTTCTTCTTCTTCTTCTTCTTCTTCTTCTTCTTCTTCTAATTTAAATTATTGTTTAAAGCATTATATATGTCTCTCCTTTCCCCCATTGTGTCCTTATTATGAGACAGGCTAAAAAATTGATCTAGAATGTACTTTCTAAAATTTTACATTTTTATTTGCTATTACCATTCTCACTCTAGGGTGTAAGTTCCATGAGGGTAGGATTTTTTTTTTTAAGTTGAGATTTTAACCATTTTTAGGTGTACAGTTCAATGGTATTAAATACATTCAGGTTGTTGTACAGTCATCATGCCCATCCATCTCCAAAAATTTTCATCTTCTCCAACTGAAACTCTATATTCATTGAACTATAATTCTCCAATTACCTCTTCCCCCAGCCCTTGGCAATGAGAAATTTATTTTCTGGGTATGAATTTGGACACTTTAAATACCCCAGATAAGTAGAATCATACAATATTTGTTCTCTTGTGTCTGGCTTATGCCATGCAGCCTAGTGTCTTGGAGGTTCATTTATGTTGTAGGATATATCAGAATTTTATTCCTCTTTAAGGCTGAGTACTTTTCCACTGTATGTATGTACCATGCTTTGTTTACCCATGCAGCTGTTGATGGGCATTTGGGTTGTTTCCACCTTTGAACTGTGACTGTTGTGAAAAATGCAGCCATGAACATGGGTGTGCAAAGATCTCTTTTAGTTTCTGATTTCAGTTCTTTGGGGTATATTCCCACAAGTGGATTGCCAGATCATATTCTATGTTTAATTTTTTTAGTAACTGCCACACTAGAATGTACTGTTTAGCTCTGAAATTCTGTGATTTGATGAGGGGCTGTAGAGGCACACAAAGAAATGTATCTCTGATGACTGCTCAGAGCAGGGTTGGATGTTTGCCCGGGGTGATCAGGACTTGCTCTCAGCACTCAACACAGGACAGATGGCAGCAGGGTCTGTTAGAGTAGATTTCCTCCTTCTCCTTGACACTTGCCAGACAGGAACCACTGGAGCCATTTCTTCCGTCTTCCATTTAATTCTTCTTTGATGTATTTCAAAGACATGGAATTCAAAATACTGACCCAGAATGAATAAATAATACTGTCATTTCACTATATAAATATCCCAAATTGGACAGAAAAGAAGTAGGAGGAAATGAAACTGGCAATTTATCTGATGAGATCGTTTTCAAAGTAGATAAAATAAAACATGTTTTTGAAGTCGACTCTAAATTACAATTTGGGGGGAAATGTAGAACAAGCTTATCACTCTAAAGTACTGTAAAGTATTTTATTACTCGTAAAACATAATAGGAACGAAATACTTTTGATTTTGCCTGACAAATGGAGGAAAGCATCACAAGCCAGTGTGAACCACTTAGCAAGCTTTAATTCCACATGATTTGTAAAATGTATTTTTGTCTTGGATGAAACTGTACCCTCACTCCCAAATTAAAGAACAAATTAAAGTTTAGAAGTTTTAAACAGAATAACAATTATTTCATTAACGTTGATTTAGGAAACAGAGGGAAAGATATTCCCAGGTTAAAAAAAAAATAGATTCTCAAAAGTGAAGATGATTTTTTGAAATGACTGTTTGAAACAGTGCTTTCACCAGCTTGACATTTCCAGGGCTTGTTTCTGCAGTAGGTTCCCAGCGTTGTGAGCTGTTGAACTCATGTGTGCTTAAGGGCAAATCTACCAAACTTTTCATTTGATAAAGACATTGGGGCAGGAGGACAATGAGTAAGAAGACTGTCTTGTTTTCACCGAGCACTACTTATGACATTACTGGTTGAGAAATACATGATCCCTTCTCAGCATCTAATATATATATATATATATATATATATATATATATATATATATATATATATATATATATATATATATATAATTGATTTCAGAGAAGGAGTGGGAGTGAGAGATAGAAACAACAATGATAGGGAATTATTGATCAGCTGCCTCCTACATGCACCTCTCCCTCCACTGGGGATCGAGCCCACAACCTGGACAGGCACCCTTGACTGGAATAAAACGTGGGACCCTTCAGTCTGCAGGCTGAGTGAGCCAAACTGGCTAGGGCAAGTAATTGCTTTAATAATGCAAATAAAATTCTGAGAAGCAAAGGGAAATTTGGTAATTATATATTCAGAAATGTGCAAACTATAGGTGTACAACATCCTATTCTTTGGCAAGTAAAAATTATGTATTAGTATATGAACCCCCACACACATACACACAAGGGAGAAAGGTTTGTAAGGCTATAGATCAACCAGTGAAAGAGGTTATTCTGAGTTCAGATGGGGAAAGTGGGCATGGAGACCATGGACTTTTTATTCTATACACTTCTGTATTACTGTCATTCTCTCCTTATAGGATTATATTCATGTTACCTGTATCATTTGAAAAGAAAAAATCACATACAATGGGAAAGTTGCTATTGGCTAAAATAGGTAATTTAAATAATGTCTCAC
The DNA here is from genome assembly GCF_964339955.1 of Pipistrellus hanaki. Classification (NCBI taxonomy): domain Eukaryota; kingdom Metazoa; phylum Chordata; class Mammalia; order Chiroptera; family Vespertilionidae; genus Pipistrellus; species Pipistrellus hanaki. Next base: position 19,561,687 of record NC_140504.1, read on the forward strand.
TAAATTACCATGCAATTTGGGGCTAATATTTATAGTTTTAAATGTATTTTTCTCTTTTGCCTTCCTGAGTTTACCACCTTTGGCCTATTCTACCTGTGCCTCCACCTACCTGGCAGTCAAGTGGGCATAAGAATGATGGTATACTAAACGTCAGATAGTTTTAGGAGTAAAAAGAGAAAGACCAAGATAAGATAGATTTTAAATACCAGAGTTGGATTATGCAACATAACAATATCCTTGAAAGCAAAGCTCCTGTCTAAATTTCTTTAACTCCTTTTAGTCTATCAACCCCTAAGCATGGAGGACTTACATTGTAGACCTGTGGCATAGAGGGGTTGGCAGCCTGGTCAGTTCTAAGTTTGGCAGGGAGAAGACTATAACACAGAAGGAGTGAAATAGACTTTTCAGTCTGACAGGGGTTGATTGTGGAGAGGAGAGAGACAAGTGTGATGCCATTAGAAGTAGTCCTGACTTCCCCATCTTTGGACTTGGGGAAGTGGGGATATATTAGATAAGTTGTGACAACCCTGAGGGCAATCTCCTTAGGAAGGAGATCCATTCCCCGGTGGCTCCCAGGACTAGCACAGAGCAGCCAACCTCTTGAAAAGTACAGATCACAGAGCCAGGCAGGAAGAGGTCTGAGGTTCAACTCTCATGAGTCACCCTTGCCTGGGGTATTATGAGGGAGAAGCTGAGGTTCTTGCTGGACAGCTATTCACAGAAAGAACCATGGGGGGTGGAAAGAGATATGCACAGTGGACTGAACAGACAACAGTCCAAGCCAGGTCTCAGAGGGGGCCACAGTGGGCACTGAGATGAGGTCAGATTTCCCAGGTAGAGCGATAGTCCTGCCCTTGTGCACAGTGCCTAGAGGATAAGTTACATCATCCTGGACTTCAGCTGTGAGTGCCAGCTAGGAGAGGGTAATCAAACAAGCAAAGGACATCTATCTTTAGGTAAGAAGACATTCCCTCCTTGAACCCACACCCAGACACAATGCTTTTCTGCCAACACCAGGAAATAGAATCCACTTCCTTATACCCCCAGATGTCACTTTTGGGAGACAGGTATGGGTAATAAAAATAACATTTTAATCTAAATGAGAAATTGTTTCTTTTCTAAAGTATATGTTTTATTGATTTTAGAGAGAGAGGAAGGGAAAGGGAGAGAGACAGAGAAACATTGATGTGAGAAAGGAACATTGATCGGTCACCTCCTGCCTGAAGCCCAATCAGACACAGAGAAACCTGGGAATGTGCTCTGATCAGTGCTCAGGATGATGCTAAAGCAAATGAACTATACTGGCCAGGGCTGAGAAATTGTTTTTTCAATATACAAATGATCAGTTAGGACTAAATTTCAACAGGGACTCCTAATTTTCCTCCTCACAACACTGTTCTTAGTTGCTTATAATGAGTTCTAGACAAAAATGACAGTACGTTTTCTCTGCACATCTAAGTTGTAATGTGAAAGTTTGTAATCTCACAATACGTAAAATGTAATGACAGAGAATAAAATGTCAGTGAATAAGAAGATTCAGTCTGAGGAAGAAATCCTAATAAAAAAGTCAGAATCTTAAGAGTTAGCAGGTATAGGGTAGAGGGAGGGCATCAGATATTTTGCACACAAGGGCTGACATCTAATTACACTCAGTGGAATGTGGTGTCTCTTGGTGCATGTATGATAGATTGTATATTTCTTATGTTAAAATAGTTTAAAAATTGTACCAGCTTGAGGTTTTATGTTGCTACTAGAGGCCTGGTGCATTAAATTTGTGCACTGGGGGGAAGGGGAGGGGGTGTCCTTCAGCCCAGCCTGCACTCTCTCCAATCTGGGATCCCTCTCACAATCCAGGACTGCTGGCTTCCAACTGCTCACCTGCCTGCCTTCCTGATTGCCCCTAACTGCTTCTGCCTGCCAGCCTGATCACCCCCTAATCACTTCCATGCCAGCCTAATTGATGTCTAACTGCTCCCCTGTCAGCCTATTTACCCCCAACTTCCCTTCTCTGCTGGTCTGGTCACCCCTAACTGCCCTCCCCTGCAGGCCTGGTGCCTCCCAACTGCCCTCCCCTGCTAACCTGATCACCCACAACTGCCCTCCCTTGCAGGCCTGGTCCCTCCCACCTGCCCTCCCCTGCTGGCCATCTTGTGGTGGCCATCTTGTGTCCACATGGGGGCAGCCATATTGTGTGTTGGAGTGATGGCCAATCTGCATATTACTCTTTTATTAGATAGGATAGAGGCCTGGTGCATGGGTGGGAGCCAGCTGGTTTGCCCTGAAGAGTATCCCAAATCAGGGTGGGGGTTCCCTTGGGGTGTGGGGCAGCCTGGGCAAGGGGCCTATGGTGGTTTGCAGGCCAGCCATGCCCCCTGGTGACCCAAGCAGAGGCCCTGGTATCTGGAATTTTTTACCTTCTACAATTGAAACTTTGTAGCCTGGAGCAGAGCCAAGCCTTCTATTTGCTTCATGGCTGCTGCTTACCTTCTATAATTGAAACTTTGTAGTCTTGGGTGAAGGCCTAGGCCAGCTAGGGCAGGCGGAAAGCTTGGTTTCTTCCATTGCCAGAGAAATCCAAGCCTCCCTCCTGCTCTCTGTGGTTGCAGCCATCTTGGTTGGGGTTAATTTGCATACTCACTCTGATTGGCGGGTTGGTGTGGCTGGTGGGCGTGGCTTGTGGGTGTAGCAGAGGTATGATCAGTTTTAATATTACTCTTTTATTAGATAAGATTGAATCATAGAGTGAGACTTGCCCATTGACCTTCAGGTGGTGGAGATTCCTGGATGCTGTAGGACACAAAGGCTGAAGAGCCCCTCCCCTCAGAAGACATTCCAGAGCCAATGGTTCTGACACCTCATCCAGAATCCAGTTTGCTCTAAGGTGGTGGTTAAGAGCACAGACTCTGGAGCTAGGCTCTCCTACTTGCTGGCTTTATATCCTTGGGCAAGTTACACAAACTCTGAGACTTAACTGAGAATAATTCTAACAGCGGCGAGACTTCCAGTGCTAAAACTGTGTAAGCTCCGGGGGGAAGCAAGAGGAACTGGAATTGGTCACGCTGGTTCATGGGAACGTAACACGTGAGCTTCTCTGACAGAAGTTCACTGGGCACAGAGTGAGGGCTTCATGATGTTTGTTGTCATTATCACAATCACTATGACAACTGCTGCTATTGTATATGGAAAAAGAAGTGATCCCTCAGCCACAGTGCTGCTTTACGTAGAGAAAAGGGGCTGATTAATAACTTTTTGAACTTCTAGGTCTCTTCGGGTCCTGAAGTTTTCATCTAATTGTTTATTTTTTTTAAAATAACCTAAATATATACAATGGAAATACATTTCTCTGGGGACATGGCAGAAGATGTAGCAAGGAAGATCTAAAAACCATGCTTGAAGATATCTGCTTGGTCTCTCCAAATCACTCAAAGTTCTCATACTCCAGGCAGGAGCAAGTGAGATTTTTGATGCTAATGTTGTTTTGAGACTCAGAAGCACAGAAATGTGGCAAGAAAACTACCAGGAAGCCCTAAGGAAAGGTTTGCTATTTTGCTGTATTCAAAGCATTATATGTAAGAGGACAACTTTCTTGCAGTTGAATAAGGAAAAATTAGTTCACCATAACTAATTGGTGTATATATATTGGGCACAAGTCTAAGCGCTTTAGGCAAGTATTGCCACTTAGTGCTCACAGCAATCCTATGACATAGATCTTTCTAGTTTAGAGGAAGAGGCTGAGGCTCACAGATGACAAATAATTTATTATACTAAGGCTAAACAATGATTAATAACAGTTGAAGTCAAATTTATATCCAGGTATTTTTAGTGATGCAAATCCTATTGTAAATTGTGTATCACTTTCACTCACACAGTATTTAGAGATTTGTTGATAGTTTTGGTTTTGATTGTGGTTTTCATCTTCATGGTACTGTATAATTGGCTGAGTTATGTGCTACATTTCCACTCATGCTCAACCTTGTCTGGAGGGAAGCCCATGTGATTGACCCATGAAATCCCAGCTCAGTATTACTGTTCCCCAGTGGGAACCACCTGAGCTGGAAGCAGAGCAATCAGGGAAATAAGTCAAGGAAATAGATGGCCTCTGTGCAGTTAGCTTTGGAAACTAGAAAGGCTACAGTAGAAACAAATGTCATAATTACAAAATCATTTTTTTTATAAATTAATGTTGCACAAGACAGAGGCCAATATGTCTTTGAAAGTCTTAGTTTTATCCTTTGCTTCTTTCAAGTTGTACTCAGATGTACCTTGTTTCCTTCTTAGGTAACCTAAGATCCAGTTGTACTCAGATGTACCTTGTTTCCTTCTTAGGTAACCTAAGATCTTAAGTAGCCAATCTGTCCCCCCTACCCCCCCCCCCCCAAAAAAAATAGTAAGATCCAATGGCAACAATTAATCAATTCAGTTCTAGAAAGAGGATCATGAACACTTATTCAATCACAAGTGTACAAGTCAGTGACATTAAAGATAGTAAACTTTTTTACTCTTTCTGGTTAATTATTTCTATCTTCATTTTCATATTTCTGGCTAGAGACAAATTTATATAATAAAATAGAGTAGCAATATTATTCAGCTTCCAGAACCTCAACTTTCTACTTGCAAATTTTAAATAGATGGTTGTATATTTTGTCCCATAGAGGAAAACAGAAAGATCTCTTAAAGAAGTAACATGAGAACTTATAGGGTTTCATTATCCCTGCCTCAATTGTCTCCATGGTCCATGCATTAGCATGAACTTTGCGGTGAGAATAAAATCAACATTAATTCACAGAGGATTCAGGAGTGACCTACTGCCCCCAGAAACTCTGGCATTTCAAATATTTGCCTGGTGTGGAAATTTGATGCCAGGTGCCAGTTAAAAATCATAACATCCCAGAGCTGGAAGGAACTTTGAATGGTAGGCCCTCTCTTATAAGATAGGATTGAATGGAACCAGTTCCAAAAGCTATTCTGCAGGGCTACTGCTTACAGCCACACAGCCTTTCCACTGCAATGGTCTGGGGGCTGTCATTCCCACAGGCCACAGTACAAATGGTGCCCTTCTCAAATAGCAATGTGGAGGCTCTGCTTATCCAATGCAAAGGAGCCACACCTGTTAAACAGTGTGATTTGGGATTGTATGGCAATGACTGGAGTAGGCTATTCTATTTTTTTTTTAATCACCCACGATTTCTTAGCCTCATTCTCTGTTCTTATAGTAATCTCTACTTCTCTCAACCTCCTGCATACCTCGTAATCAAAACCCTACTTTATGACTCAACCAAACCTCATTTAGCTAACTAAGTCTAACCCCAGGAATGAAGGGAGGAAGAGAGAGATTTTAGAAAGTGCATGCAGCTTTTGTCCCAATAGAAGGAGACTACAGGAGGCCACAGGATAGCCCTGACCACAGCCAATAGCCTGACAGAGCGTGATAAATTTGCACTGAGAGGGAACGAGACTTCTTGTGGTTCTTTACGGCATACGTATGTTCAATAGTAATTAGACAAATAAATAATAAAGGCGAGAGAAATATGATTTTACAGATTTGAATAAAAATATCCTGCTCTTTAAGAACTTAAACTTCATCAACACTTTTCTGAGAACCTGAGGACATGTGGCCATAACCACATCAGCTTTATCATCACAAGATCAGCACAACCTACAGCACAGCAGCTAACAGTGTAGATTCTGCTGCCAGACAAATGGGAATCCCAGCTCAGGTGTACATATCTATGTGCTATCATCTATGTGCTAATCATTAATCTAGGGAAATTTTGTTTAATATATTTCAGTTTCTGCATTTTAATTTGAGGAATAATATGACTTTAATTAGAGTAAAAAAATTAAAATGATGCCTAGCATATACTGCTTGCTGCTACTATAGCACAGATAGGTTAACCATAACCACACTATAATTATGCTTTATTTATGGAAAGTCTGCTGCTTATTAAGGATGGAGTTTGTCACGGGATGTACTCTCATAGAGTTTTTATTATAAACTACATGACACAAAATTTACTATTTTAGCCATTTTAAGTGTACAAGTCAGTGACATTAAGTACAGTTATAATATTGTACAACCATCACCTCTATTTAGTTGCAGAAATTTGTCATTATGAAGTCCAAATTTAAAAATAAAACCATTGTAATAACTGTGAAAGAGATATACCTGAATAGTCACATCTGTAGTCATTTTCCTTGTTCTCTGATTGTACAGACAAATGAGTAGCAACCCTTTCAAAATGTGTTCTAATCAGGATAATTTCGATTGGGTTACTGACTTGGGATAATTATAGAAAAGGGTTATTATCATAACATTGATCATATTTTTATGTTAGTTCCAATGTCATTTCTAATATTTCCAGGAATTTAGCCAATCTGCCCCCCCCCAAAAAAAAATAGTAAGATCCAATGGCAACAATTAATCAATTCAGTTCTAGAAAGAAGAACATGAGCACTTATTCAATCACAAATACTCCAGGGTAAGTTCATTTGTAAGAAGTCAACTTTTTCTTACAATGCACTCCTGATGGTTACCAAATACAGGTTACATGTCCAAATAGTAAGAATACAAAATAGTCTACATCAATGTGATGAGAAGTAAATCTGGGATATTTTTATAGAAGCTAGGACAATTTGCAGATGCAAAAGTAATTTTGGAATTTATATAAATTTTAAATCAAATACATACATATGCATGCATGTATATATAAATATACATATAGATTTTGCATGATGCTAATGTAGTTGATTTCTGGCAATGATACAGAGTACTTTGTGGTTGTATTGAGTCAGTAGAAGCCCATGTGTTATAAATAAACATTTGGCTCTACCAAACAGAGATTTATCAAAAGTTGTGCAGAGGCAAACAAGGCAGGCAAGCCGTGATCCCCTGCAGGTACTGGTCCATGTGCTACCAATTACTTCACAATTCTGCAAAATGTATAACAGCAACCATATTGAGGGCACATACAATTTTCGGAAATTTTATTATTAAATTCTACTAACATGGATCTGTGTACATTTCTTCCTTCTGAAGAAGAACAGGCCTAAGATTATCTATATGTGAATCATCTAGCTCATGCTCTCTCCAGTTGTTGGTTCTGAACTAAGACCATAAGGCCTATCCACCAGCCAGCAGCCTCAGGAGAACACTCTTGGGAAAGATGATAGGTACTATTTACCCAGATGCTTGATTAGGTCAGATAGGTTGGTCTAAAATGCATGGGACTTCCGCACAACGTACATCGACTATCTCAACCTCTTTGCAGCTTTTGCAAGAAGCGGCCTTTAGTAACTCCTAATCCAACCTGGCTTTCTTAGGATGTTCACTAGGGATCTGTTCTAAGCTGATTCCATAATCAGGTGTCTGATGTCAAAAAACTGTGGAACATCTTGTTTCATTCATTATTACTAAGTACAGTTTCACTGAATTGAAAGTAACTACTTTTGTGCAAGCAGATGTGAACAAATACCATGAGTCTGGAAGCTAATTTTAGAACACAACTCTAGTCTTAAGAGAAACTCAATACTACAGCCGATAAGTATGATGGAAAGCCTCCAAGGAAGGTACTTTTATATGACTTGTATTCTTACAGCATACATTCTAAAAGATGTAACTGATTACTTTTCACTGATGCCGTTGCTGTAATAATATGGATAACCTGATAAGCTTGAAGAAAGTTGATTTTATTTGTTACCCTGCACCAGGAAAATGTCTAACATAATCATTATTAGTACTGAGAGCCTTGTAATTTAAAAAGAGATATTAGGAATATATGAACCTAAAAAATGTAATCCAAGGTAAAGTGCATTTTTTTTTAATCCATCATAGTATTTTGCACACCATACAAGTGCTTACATATCTGTTTATTGTTTATTCTCTATCATGCTAAAATGCTTCTCCTTGAGCCCCCTCACTTTGGGGTGGGGGGACAGGAACTTAGAGAAGGATCTGAACTGCTTCTTTGTCCCAGTCTTTATGGAAAATTATGTCTTCCCAGTGCCTCTAGGTGTGAGTGGAGAATGTTCCCTCCTCCACCCAGCTGGGGGATCAGTTTAGCATCTGTATTATCAGAATCCCCCAGGCAAGTGCCATTGTAAGTTCTTCAAAACCCCGTATAATTTACCTTTTGGAGGGAAGGTAGCTCTACAACTATTTTTATCTGGTTTTTGCTCTGATGACAGAAGTGTTAGTAATGGTATCCTGTGCTAAATGCTTTACTCCATAAAGTGCAAAATTAGTAGTTACTGGAATCATTGAGAACAGAAGGAGCAAGACTGGATTAAGACTTGATGAATGGCAGGTCTAGATAAATGGAGCAGAGGGCTTGTAGAGGAGTAATTGCATGGCCGAAAGCATGGGTGTGGGGAGGGAAATGGCACATCTATAAAGGCAGTGTAGGACAGCCAGCCAGTGACAAGGCCATGAATCCAAGGTTGAGTCCTGACTCTGCCTTTTGTTGGTTATATTACCTTGAACAGGCTATTTTACTTTCTAAATTTTTCTCATCCATAAAATTAGGACAATAATAAGTAGACTGCTAGCTTTTCATCAGGATTAAATGAAATAATTGATTTAGTTATTATTTTATTCAATAAATATTAAGCACTATAAAGAATCTCAATAAAGTAAGATACTTTACTGAAAAATAATAAATTGGCCTATTTGGAAAGAGCAAGTCCATGGAGAAATTACTGGAGCCTGAAACTAGAGGCATAAACCACATGCAAACAACAAATGACAGCCACTGTCCATTTATAGCCCTCAATATAGCACTAACACAGACAAACCAATAGCAGAGACCAAATGGTAGTTTATTTCTTTTATTATAATACATGCATTTCTTTGTTCAATGATTTACAAATAATGCCCTATTTCTTATTTGTTTGTTTTTAAAGGGAAAGGACTAGCTGGGAAGAAGATAATAGAAATAAAAACTGAAAAAAAATAAAATCCCCAAATACCCAGACATATGAAGGTTAGTTTGGGCTCCTTTTAAAGGTTTGGCTTTTCTAAGCATTAGTAAAAATAATTATTAAAAGAGGTTTAATATAGTATAGGCATAGACTCAGGAATTTTCAAAACGTCATTCATTCAACATGCATTTATTGAGTTCCTGCAGTGTAGCCATTAACTATGCAGTAGTAAATAAAATATGTGCTACCTATTTTGTCTAGTGGGGAAAAGAAAAAACAAAGAACAATACAGCAAAACACAAGATGTTTCATTCTAAGTGCTATGAGAAAAAATACACAGAAAAAAAATGCCCTTTTCCAAATAATATGGGGACAACTAATTTAGATAGGGATGGGGTCAGAGAGGGCTACTCTGAAGAAACAACTTTTGTGCTGAGACCTCAAAGACAGGCAGGAGGGAGTGAGGTAAAGAGTGAGGATAAAGTGGTCCCGGTCTGGGACTTAGGGTAAGAAAGAACCTGAATAATGGTGCTGGTGTAAACAGCCCCCAAAGATCTCTCTAGTCCTGGTAGCTTGTGTTTATTTTTAAATTTATATAAACCTTAATAGATGACTTCATAGACAAGTTGGCCTGGATGACTTCTAAGATCCATTGTCAACTCTTAGAAGAGAACTTTGAAAATTATTTCTGGCCACAGGGGTGGTTTATTTTCAAAGCATCCATAGAAAGATGACTTATACAATGTCGCCCCACTTCAAGAGATCACATTCACATGAAGCAACTCACATCAGACCCAGTGAATTTATAGAAAATGACGTGACCGTACTGTGCTTTGAGGATAAAATGCTAAGAAAGAGTGTAACGAAAGAGGAAAGGTTAATTTATTTCCTTTTTAAGATTATAACTCCTCCATGTATGTTGTTCTAATGAGATGACCAAAGCTCTTCCTACTCTCGTCTTGTTAAATAGGCCCTTCTCCAAATACAACTACCACTTAGCATACATCCAAGGGTAAACAAGAGCAGGTTGTCAGCAGATGTCCTTACAGACAGTTCTGGGCACACAGGTGCCTTAGGAATCCACATTAATGTAGAATCTAGTAGGCTGGAGACCAGATGCCACCATGAGCAGACAGCATCCAGTGGGAAATATAGCAGGGTTAATGCCCCACAGGAGAGACTATGCTTCCTTGTATTTTATACCTTTCCTGTCCCATGAAGGGAGGAAGAGCTGCTGAATTTGATTTGGTTTTAATTTTACCTTCTGTCAAAACTGAAAATCAGTAACCGGCCTCCTCCCTTAGTCACTTTCCTTGATATTGTGATGCTCTATGCTCAGTGAAATGCGCTCTGAGAAGATGCTGTTGAAAATCTGTGAGTGTGAGATACAAGGGGGTGTTTGTTCCTTGACATTCTCAAAGAGAGTAGACCAAACTACAGACTGAAAGGAATGTGCATGGGCTAAGGAAATGCAAATACAATGAACTGAGGACAGGAGACAGAACATCAAAGATAGGAATATTTATTATGAGGAGAAGAAGTCAAATCAGAGGGAAGACCAGAATGTGATGGTGGTGGTAAAAATCCAAGTAGTCTAATTGTTTTCTCTGCGAGTGGAACAAACAGGACCTGAATATAACTAGTGTCTGCTTTGGGACAAAAGAGAAAATAAAGCACACAAAATGTCTGTCTCAGAAAACTCAGGCAACTTTGCATATTTTTTTTTCTCATAAAGGCAATGAGGGTTATTGGCTCAGAATAGGTGAAGCCTGTTCTATACGAGCCCAGTGGCCCTTGAAGTGTGCATCTGTCACAACAGAGCACACACTTCCTAACACACGGCCTTTGTCTGTGGGGCTCACACAGGGCCGTAGAGTGAGTCACCTGAATAGCCCACCAAGCACCATAGCGACCAGCCTCCTTCTGTCTGCCACTTCTTCTGTGGACAGAGACCCAGACATGCAAATCAGCACCACAGAAGCCATCTTTCTGCCATTCCTTGTCTTCCGATTTGGGGCCCTTCCTTCATCACACGATGGCATCTCATCAGTGGGTACTAAGAAGACACTGCAAATATGAGCTAATGTTCTTTTGGCTCTTAGAAAGAAGGCTGGAGGGAAAGCGTTTCAGGATAGGTTGATAGCAGAAAAGCCCTGATGTTACACTGCTAGTTCTTACTGGCACTATTCTTTTTATTTTTTTATTTTTTATTGATTTCGGAGAGGAAGAGAGAGATAGAAACATCAATGATGAGAGAGAATCATTGATCAGCTGCCTCCCACACTTCTCCTACTGGGAATTGAGCCTGCAACCCTGGGCATGTGTCCTTGACCAAAATTGAACCTGGGACCCTTTGGCCTGCAGGCTCTATCCACTGGATGGTTAGGTTTGAGCCTAACCATCCAGGGCTGGCACCATTCTTCTCATTCCACAAGCTCATTGAATACCAAACATTTACCATTGGAGTCAGGCCCCCATCTTCACCCCCATCCACTCACTGGAGTTTTACAAATAAGCTCAACCAGTGATTGCATCAGGTGAGGACACAGAGCTTCCTTAAGAACCAATTTGCACCCCTCCTACACCAGGTCACTAAGTGTGAGTAGAACTGTAGAAAATTCTTCTCATGTGGCGCCTCGCTTAGCCCACAAGTGCTATTACAGACACTATTTACTACCACGTCTACACCTCTTTATTCTGCCAAACATTTGTTGACATCTTTTGTCTACTATCTTCTCCATTCTCCTAAGCTTATGCCTTTTCACTTTTTTATACCTTGTAAGTGGAGTTTTAGTGGTAGTATAGGTAAACATGTGTTCAATCAGCCATGTTTACTAAAAGTCGTGTGTGTGTGTGTGTGTGTGTGTGTGTGTGTGTTAGGAGGGGTGTCAGAAGTCCTTAAATACCATCTATAAACATAAAACTTGGGGTGAATGTGGTGATCAATATAAACTGAATGTCTAGAACAGGGCTTCATAAACTATGGCTCTGGGCCAGGTTTGACTCACTGCTTGTTTGTATAAAGTTTTATTGAAACACAGTTATGTCCATCCATTTATGTATTATTTTTGGATGCTTTTATACTACAGTGACAGAATTAAGTAGTTGTAACAGAGACTGCATGGCCTGTCTTAAAATTTTACTATCTGGCTTTTTATTTAAAAACTTTGCCAGCCTCTGGTTTAGAATACAAGCTGATAATATTAACATTGCAAGACTTGATATAAATATTTTTCTATATTTCAAACTTGTTTGAAAAACGTTAAAATTTTTGGAATTACTACATTTAATCTTGATATCATAGTGAATGCCATGGGAAAGAAATATATTTTACTAAGGTATGGCATAAGAAAATCCTTTTAAAGAAAGGTAGTGATACAGATTTAATATCTTGTAACCAATATGGCAGTGAGATAAATGTTACTCATAGAGGAAAATCTGACAACTCTTCACATGTTAAATTTGAAAACTGTTAGTCCACCCTGCTCTTCCTCCTGGGCTGACATCAAACACTGGGCCCTGTACTGGGTGATCAAGTACAAAGGCAGCTACCAGCTATGATTGTTCTTCTGATGCTGTTCCATTCACTGGGGACACCATACCACACACTCTCCCTTTGAGTTCTGTGTCTCCAGACCCTCATCTGCCTGGAGAACTTCAGCCCCTTCTGTTTGAAGGAAATGGAAAAAGGGGGAGAATCCAAAGAGATGCACTGCTGATAGAATTTATTTGCAGCTCCTGCTCAAGGAGGTGTAGACTTTGGATTAGAAAAGAGAAGGGGAGCCCAGCTGGTGTGGTAGTGATTGAACATCAACCTATGAAGTAGGAGGTCATGCTTTGATTCCTTGTTGGTGCACATGTCCAGGTTGGGGGCTCGATCCCCATTAGTGGGTGTGCAGGAAGCAGTGGATCAATGATTCTCTCTCATCATTGATGTTTCTATCCCTCTCCATTCCTCTCTGAAATCAATAACAATATAAAAAGAGAATGAGAATTCTCAGATTGTCCGTGGCCCCTAACCCCCATCATTACTTTTTAATGGGTAGTTCCATGCCCAACCTTACCCAACATGAATGAGCATAATGGTCTATCTACATCTCCCTGCACACACCTTGCCCACAACCAGCTGATTCCTGATTCTATGTCAAGTTAGGTTTTGTTTCATTTTTAAAGGTATCTGAACTAGAAGGAAAGGAGTCTGACCAAGAACTGAAAAAGGATTTTTTTTTTTTTCTTCAAAAGTCAGCAGGGTCATTGTTACAGCAATTTGATGCAAGTCTTGTCAAAGGCCGTTTCTTGATGAGATTTCTATTATCAGTAACACACCTCAGAAGGATCAGAAAATTTCACCAAACCACATCTTGATGGATAAAGTGAAAGTGAATTTGAATTCACTTAATTACATTTCCTTGAAATGCAGACAAGTTCATGTTAGCAATAGCAATGCTTGATGACAAGCATTTGGGAATTTCTTAAACCCCAAGTGTTTGAAAAACTAGGCTCTAACTTAAATTTAGATGTGTTTCTTCCCCATTAGGACAATATAATTTACATTAAAAGTATTCACAGATAACTAACAAACCAAGGATGGCAACATACTATTGCTTAATCTTTTCTTTGGACGTTTCTTCATATTTTAGTACTTTTAAATTCCCAAATAAACCCTTTAATTTTATATAGTTACTGAATTACTTTAGGAAGACAGAATATTATTCTTGCTGTTTCACGTAAGTTAAAAATATACAATGATCCAGAGAATGCAAAATTTAATATAACAAAGTTTCTGTAAACATTAACAAATATCGTAAGTGTTTAATATATATTTGACATTGGAATTACAGCAAGATGATATTACATCAATATTGTAAGAATACAAAGGGTGTCTATGTTGGTCTTGATTCTTTTACTGTAGATTCAATTGTTTATAAGAGTTCAAAAGCTTTGTTAAAAGCCAATGAACAAAAACCCTCAGGGTGTAACTGTATTTGAGCTGGTATGAAAAAAAAAAAAAATTCAGTAGAAAGATATGATAAGGATGTAGGAAGTGTCTTAATTGTCTACATTTACCAGAAAGAATAGCTTTTACTTAAATATTTGTAAGGTTCTTTTTAAAAGAACTTAGAAAAAAATCATGTAGATTCAGTAAAGAAAAGATGGTCCAAAGTACAACAAATTCAGTTTCTTTTAAAAGGAATGAGGAACAACAGATTCATCTTTAAATATCAATGATAGGTGAAATCACATATAGAGAATTGTCTCAAACTACTGTTCAATGTTTTGAATTTAGGAAAGCTTATGTGTTTCTTTTTCTTTTTGCTTAATTTAAATTCTCTGCATATTTTAAGGGAAATGTAATCTGTATGTTTTGAGTTCATTTATACAACATGGCTGTGCATGATTAAAACATATTTGATACTTGTAGGTATTTTAAAGCTAGCTGTTAAAGCTCCCTTTCTTGAGAAACTAAATGCTATGTACATAAGAAGTCAGAAGGTCACATTGCTGAAAATTCAAACAGATACCAAGGAGTACAGTTTCCTGTCTTCCAGGCCAATTTATTCTTTTAAAAAACCCTATCCTGTGAAAGGAACCAAAGGGCAATGGGTACCACAAATGAAGTGCCTTGAGCAGTCCCAATGACTAACCCGGGTATCTCTGAGTGTCTGTGAGAAGAACACTCATCTCTTCAATGGAGAGGAGATGATTAAACGAAGAGTGAATTAAATCACCAAGTCCTTGTAAGGAAGAAAATTCTTTACTACTGGGAAATATTATTATTTCCACAGTAATAATGCTTCTCCAACAGTAATGCACATATGCATCACCAGAGACATCTTGTTAAACTGTAGATGCTGATTCAGTAAGTCTAGGATAGGCCTTATAACCTGAATTTCTATTGGGTATCTAGGGGATTTCAATGTTGCTGGTCGCTGGACCACATTTTGAGAACCAAATAGTCTTTCAAGGTCTCTCAACCACTACTGATGTTTTGGTTTGGATGAATCTTTGTCTTGGGGCTTTTCTATTTGTTGTAGGCAGTTTGGCAGCATCCACTGGCTGCCAGGAGCCCCTGTCTCTCCTCCCTCAGTCAGATAAACGCAAATGTATCTAGACATTACCAAAAGTCCCCAGCCTGGGGACAAATTGCCTCTAGCTGAGAACCAGTGCTCTATTGTGATATTCAGTGGTTACGCTTCTTCTGAGGAACCAGCTTCAGTGAGCACAGTAGTCATCAATCAAATAAGTAAACAGCTCTCTTTTTTTCTCCTGGGAAATTGTCATACTTTTATTTATGGACATTGTGAATTTTTAACTGATTTTTGTTTCCCTCCTTATTATGGCTACTAGGGTACTCAGAAGTAAATGTATAAATTTTCAGACATAAATTTTTGAAAAATAACTCAACTACTGGATATATTTTATTTCTCTATCTTTGTTTTCCCCTCACATTCTGTGAATCATCTTTTTTATTTTATTATATATTTTATAGGCTCTCTTACACAATTTAAAATAAGATTGATTTTCATTAAGTATCGGTAAGGTAACCCAAACAATTTGACTAGAAATAGACCAGCCAGGACCGGCACAATGCATTAATTTGCTAACCATAATTGGTCATTTGCTGTTTGATAGCTATTAATAAGTTTGACAGATAGATACCTCAAAAGTATTAAACAAGCCAGCCTACTTTCTCCCAATAAAATGTAATAAACTGATGAATGCAGATGTCTGGAGAAAAAAAACAAAACAATAAATTAACGTGAAATAAAAACACTATTTTAAAATTTCATTATGAAGATATAATATTAGCAAATGAAGTTGAGGCTGATGAAGAACTTGGCCAAATAACTAGTGTTTTACATTTTGCCAGCTTTGACATAAGGCACACAGAAATAATTAATTTAGAGCATAAAGGACCTTTTAGGGGAAAAAAACATAAAAATTATCCAGCTGAGTGTTTTTCAAGTTTCTTTAAGCTGTAGAATTCTTGGTTTAAATATCCATCAGGAAGATCAATGTGTAAACTCTGCTAACTCATAGCTGCTCTGTAGGCAGGGAAAGAAGGAAAGGGGAGTCTGAGCAGAGGTTGAAAGCCCATGACCCTGTGATACACTCTTGGGATAAGGGTGAGGAAGTGGAGGTGTAAGGAGATGAAGAACCTGTTTGAGGAATTGAAACTGCCCAACAACAGAGTTTGGGACTGAAACCCAATCCTATAGACTCTGGTTAGACAGGATGCTGGGGAGTCTGGAGTTTTCACCTGGGTCAAAGTTACCAGCATCTCTCTCCAAAACTTCAAATTATGCATGTTTCTCCTTTCCCTTCCCTTCCTCCTCAGCCCCCATCTCCAGTCTGATTCTTCAGAGAAAATTGGTGTAATAGTTTAATGTTTTCTTTAGAACTCTTCCACTCCTTCTCTTTGGTCTTAGCCAGCTCTATTTTTACTTTTATCATAACAGTTAATACTTTTTAACGCCCTATATAGTTAATGCATTTATCATTTCTATTATTTATTGTGTATCTTTTCCCACTAAAACAGTCTCTGGGAAGGCAAGGATATTTGTTTTGTTCACCAATATTTTCTAAATCCCTAGACTGATGCTGGCTATTAGTAGGCCCTCAGAAATAGTTGTAGAATGAATGAGTGAATGAATAATAAATAGGATGAATAAGCAGAGCACAGAGAATTTAAGGGGAGTAAAACTATTCTGTGTAATATTATGGGGAGTGTTATATCCATACAATGAAATATTACTCAGCTCTAAAATGAAATGAACTGTCAAGCCATGAAGGAACCTTAAATGCATACTACTAGTGAAGAAGCCAATCTGAAAAAGCTACTTAGAAGTTAGAAAATAGGAAGTTTGATGTGAGAAGCAGAGTCATATTCAACCTTTCCACAATGGAATTTAATTTCACGCATCTGTGGCTCATTTTAATGGTGGTATACTATTTTTAATGACTGTTGAATAATGGATGAGAACATTTCATCTGAAAAGTGATTATCTTCTATAAACAGCTTATTCCTAAAAGTCCACTGGATCCTTTTGTAAGAAAAGGAAAAGATGCCTTTTATAATTTCTTACTGGTCTCTGAGGTGCTCAGAGCAGCAGTGTGGACAGAGGAAACCCAGGAATTCAGTGTCCTTCATGTAGCTTTTTTCACCCCATCCAAGTGTACCTGCCAACATGTGACATAGGCTCTGTCTCCTTCAGACAGACTCATCTACAGTGTGTAAACATCCCCTCTCTGAAAATGGACTACAACACAAATTAATGCTGCCAATGATCAAATACCCACATCTCTGATTGCCAACTATGCAATTGCTTATGTTTTTAGGAAAAACACTTAAAAATCCTTAATCATCTGAAGTTTAGTTGTGGAAAAACAAGAGGAAATTATCCTTTTTTCTTTTCCCCTGTCATACTGAAACCCTTTACTTAGCTGTATAATCTCTTTTTTAGTTCCCCAGCTACCTGCTTTTCATCACCAATAGTGCTCAGAAATATGGATTTGCTCATTTTTAAAATCAGATTTGTTAATATCTTGGGACCATTTTGTTTCCCTAAAGGACATATCATGCCAGTTTCATAAAGGAAGTAAATGGAAAAATAACATTCACTTTCTTGAGATTCGGTTTGTGGCAAACTGGATCTGAATGGCCTCTTCTGCTGGGAACCTCAGTGCTCGAGACTGTTTCACACAACACTGTATACTCGGGAGCAAAGACTGTCTTCAAACAACAATAATGGGTGACGGATAATAATCTCGGAGTAGGAGCTTCCCTAAAACAAGATAACAATACTCTGGCAGATGTAAGAGTACAATGCCTTATATTAAAAAAAAAAAACATAATACAATTAGAAGAAAATATTTAAGATTATTAAATATGCCACCACAAACTACTTCTGCTCCTAAAAAATGCCTCCTGTTCTCCTTCTCTTTCATCTTCTAAGGTGGCTACCTTTAGGGTCAGATGTACTGAAATGCAGTCCTATACAGTTTTGCTCTATGTATGTATATACTTGTACTCCTGTTTATTTATTAAAGGTTCCTTTACATTTACTAGGAACATAGTCAAGGTGGATACTATATTAGAGAAACTGTCCATTTCAAAGAGTTTAGATGACTCATTCCATTTACAGACAGATAATCTCTCCTGATTTTTCACACAAAAATGGCCCAAGAATGTACATGTGCTTTCCAATTTTACTTTAAGCTGCTTCCTGGTTGGGTAAATGTATATCTTTTCTGTAGATAAATATCATGTAAACCAAGATGAAGATAAAAAACAAAACAAAACACATACCATTTTATCCATTAGCATTGTTTGGATATTTTTCTTTATTTCATTGTTCAAAGAAAATGCAACTTTTGCATTTTCTAAGAGGGAGGAGTTTTTGAACACGTAATTAATGAGAAGTAAAGTTATTTGATGTCCTCTGGTGGGATGCTGCAACATGTTTCATGGATTTAAGAGTGTAACATCCTCACCCCTGATGTGATGAGCTGGTGTTAACACAATAGCGTAACTTGGAGGCAATCTTTTCAAAAGGCTTTGTAGTTCTTTCTTATTATTTGGATGTTTCTTGTAGGCCATTGCAGATGACTAGATCCAGGATATGTGTGGTAGGAGAAAGTAAAGGGGAGAACCCAGTCACTGTTTTATCTGTCTGCTTTTGACTAAAATCCACACTTTGGAGAAATGGAAATTGATGAATAAACTAAGGTAATCCAAGATAAATTTCAAAGGACCGAGAAAAATTCTCTAGAAAAGATTTTCCTAACTGGGCCCAGGGGATCAATTCAATTAAAAAAAAAAACGGCTTCAGGAGATTTGTAACATCTATACTATTTGCTGTTTTTTTTCCCTATCGGATTGCGAGTAAAAACTTCAGGGTTTTTGTTTTTTTCCTTTCTCTAAGTCTTACAATTCTCCCCATGGAATGATCTCAGTCTCATGAGTAAACCAAACTTTTTTTTTTTTTTTTTTTTTTTTAAGATACCTTTCCCAGAACCAGTAAGTGGATGTTTCCATTACATCCCCCAGACTGGACCAACTGATCAGGAATAGATCGGGACCGGTCTTGGCTTTGCTCCTCTGACATCCCAACATGAGATGGACTTGACTACATGCAAAATTTCAATAAGGAAGCTTTATTTGTAATTACTGTTGAAAACAGCTTCTGGTGCTTGATAGTGACACTGAACTTTATTTCACTTTTAGATATCCTTATATCTGTTCAAGTCAAGAAAAATCAACTCATGTGGGTCTATTAGAGAAAGGACAACATTACTAGCTTTAAAATCAGCTTTCTGTAAGTCAGGCTTGCTGATATGCTCTCCAGATGGGATTTATTTTCACCCAATCGAGAAATACTTCAAAGCTAACTAAAGCAGCATTGATGGGTTCTTGTAAGCTTTTAAATCATTCTTTATGGAAATCTAGTGATGAGCCAGATTTTCAAGGATTTATTTCAATATCAGGATTTTTTTTAACCTCTAGTCATTTTTGTTCACATAAATGAACACCAGTGGTTCAGATTTTTAACATGCCCTTTAGTAGATGAACTGAATTGCTTTGGTCTTGTATGTAAATATAATTAGGCAGTGATATGAGACCATCAGTCTGCATATGAATATATAACTTGCAGTAGTTGGCAAACCTGCACCCGTGCTAAAGCCTTGAAGATCCAGTGGAGAATTATTGACTTGGGGACAACAGGCTCTTTCATAACCAAAATGACACTGCTGACCCAAACTCAATAAGACCTGGGGTTTGACAGCTTTTCTAGACATTCTGGTAGATTTGTGCTGATCTCTTTATACTCTACTAGAGACCTAGTGGACGAATTTGGGGAGGGGGCGGTTCACCCCTCTGCGCCCTTTTGCAATCTGGGAGTCCTTGGGGAATGTCGGATTGACAGCTTAGGCCTGAACCATCAGTTGGACATCCTTAGTGCTGCTGTGGAGGCGGGAGAGGCTCCCGCCACCACCACTGCACTCACCAGCCATGAGCCTGGCTTTTGGCTGAGCAGCACTCCCCCTGTGGGAGTGCACTGGAGGCTCCTGCATTGATCTTCTACCCCTGGTGGTCAATGCACATCATAGCAACCAGTCATTCTGCCATTAGGTCTATTTGTATATTAGCCTTTTATTATATAGGACTAGAGGTCTGGTGCACGAAATTCGTGCATGGGGCGAGGGAGGGGTGTGTGTCCCTCAGCCCAGCCTGCAACTCTCCAATCTAGGACCACTCAAGGGATGTCTGACTGCTGCTTTAGACAGTCGGACATTCCTTTCACAATCCAGGACTGTTGGCTCCCAACTGCTCGCCTGCCTTCCTTCCTGATTGCTCCTAAACACTTCTGCCTACCAGCCTGATCACCCCCTAACCACTCCCGTGTCAGCCTGATTGATGTCTAACTGCTTCCCTGCCAGCCTGCTTGCCCCCAACTTCCCTCCTCTGCTGGCCTGGTCACCCCTAACTTAAGGTGACCAGACGTTCCACCAAGACCTTACCCTAACTACCCTCCCCTGCAGGGTTGATCGCCTCTAACTGCCCTTCCTTGCAGGCCTGGTCTCTCTCAACTGCCCTCCCTTATAGGTCTGGTGCCTCCCAACTGCCCTCCCATGCTGACCATCTTGTGGTGGCCATCTTGTGTCCACATGGGGGTAGCCATCTTTGACCACATGGGGGTAGCCATCTTTGACCACATGGGGGCAGCCATCTTGTGTGTTGGAATGATGGTCAATCTGCCTATTACTCTTTTATTAGATAGGATAGATGCCTGATGCACGGGTGGGGGCTCGCTGGTTTGCCCTGAAGGGTATCCCAGATCAGGCTAGAGGTTCCCTTGGGGCGAGGGGTGGCCTGAGTGAGGAGCCTGTGGTGGTTTGCAGGCCAGCCATGCCCTCTGGTGACCCAAGCGGAGGTCCTGGTATCTGGAATTTATTTACCTTCTATAATTGAAACTTTGTAGCCTGGAGCAGAGCCAAGTCTTCTGCTTGCTCCATGGTGGCAGTTGTTTCTGTTTGGATTTGTTTACCTTCTATAATTGAAACTTTGTAGCTTTGCGTGGAAGCTTAGGCCAGCAAGGGCAGTCGGAAAGCTTGGCTTCCTCTGTTGCTGGGGAAACCCAAGCCTCCCTACTGGTAGCCATCTTGGTTGGGTTTATTTGCATACTTGCTCTGATGGGCTGGTGTGTGTGGCTGGTAGGTGTGGCTTGTGAGTGTAGCAGAGTGATGGTTAATTTGCATATTACTCTTTTATTATGTAGGATTGCCTGTTCACATTGTGATCAATAATAAGATAGCTGACTGGAGGTAGGAGAGCTATTTGTGTCCTTGATTCACCACATTCTGAATTCTGCTGTACTGTACCTAGTCAGGTACCTGTTTCTTCAACCCCTATTACCAAAGTGTTAAGTTGAATTGTATGCGCGTGATGGTTTGCAGGTCAAAATATAGGAAGTCAAATATCAGTTGTGGCATATGATTCTAACCAATACCAAAAAGCACTTCTTTAAAGGGTTGTTTTGTAATGTTTTTGTAGTATGGACTTTGTAACACCAGACTAAAATCATCCCAACCTTTTGTTGTTGATCTTATTTCCTGCTGGCTATTTGTCTGTTTAACTTTAATATTGTGGGAGTGATTTTTATGCTTCTTCCTTGTGTACCTTGATTACTTTGCATAAGTTATCAAGAAAGACATCATATACCAAAAACACATTAAGCGTAACAATATCTAAGCCTAAAT
This sequence comes from Pipistrellus hanaki, assembly GCF_964339955.1. NCBI lineage: Eukaryota > Metazoa > Chordata > Mammalia > Chiroptera > Vespertilionidae > Pipistrellus > Pipistrellus hanaki. The sequence continues at coordinate 19,583,365 of NC_140504.1, forward strand.
ATTTCTTCTATAAATCTTTATGAAAGAAGCACTGTATTGCTGAGCTGAGTGAACTCATGAGACCAAGCAAAACTGTGTCACCCAGATGACTGTTGGCATTTTGCTGAATGGTTTACACAATCTCTGAAATAATAACAGCATGTCCCCTGCAGTCAGCATGAGGCCTTTCTTGGTGGATATATTTACAGTGAGTCATATAAATCTTCCATCCCTCACACATATATCTGCACAAGGAATTTACCAAGGACATCCAGGAAATTATAAAAGTATGAGTGAATTCCAAAGTGTCAACTTAAAAATATACATACTCAGTTTTAGGTCATTACTGGTGGAAAACATCAAAGAATTTTTTTTTTTCTTTAGTAAAGATGATGGATTCATTCAATATTTTGAATTAAGAAAAAACAGTCACCTAGTTAACTCTCAAACACCCAAAATAATTCAAGGCAATAAGAAATATCACATGTGTTTGAGAACTAGATGCTTGAAGTAACTGCAGGGCTTTACCATGTAGCATACCTTCAATGCTTTAGGCTAAACTTAAAACAAAATAAGAAAATCCCAAAACAAAAAGTATTCTTGTAGATGGAAATGTGGCTAACTTTCTATTGCTATAAACTTCCTCCATCAAACTGGGAAATTGATTTAACCCTCTCTTATATCAAGTTCTTCAACTTGTGCACAAATGCATAGATTACTAGTGAAATGGGCATTTGTAAAGAGTTTGTATTATTTGAGTTTGATTGATTTTAGTTGTTCCCAAGTCCTGGTATACTTCATTATCCAAAAGTTATATTCAATATGAGCGATGTCACTTTTATTTTCAAAACTTAAAAAAAAAATTTTTAAGAAGGCTAATCAATAAATGAATGTAAACACCTTTGAAAATGTCAGATTCTAGACAGACATGTTAAATAATAATATCCATCATTCTCAAACCCTAAAACCCACTAATCCCCTTGCATTTGTTATTGTGAGAATACCTTCTTTCCTCTGATTTGGAGTGAAAGAAGGGATAGAAAGTAGAATAGGAAAACCTCTCCTAAACCTGGAAAGGAATGATGGTCAGTAAATGAGTAACTATGAACTGGAATTACTATCCTTCAACTGTATTTCTTCCTGGAAGTTGCCTGGCTTTTTCAGTGAGGGCTGTAGCCTGTGAAAAGTGTCATGTCCAAGGAGAGGGCTGACTGTCATTGAATCTCAAGGGAAGAACATGCCTGCTGCCTAAGAATGACTGTAGGAAAGATATAATTGGCCGGACAGTGCCTTGGAGCCATCCAAACCAGACCAGAGGGTGAGCCTGCCTTGGCACTCTGTCATTTAAAAGAAAAGAAATTAAATATATATATTGATTTCAGAGAGGAAGGGAGAGGGAGAGATAGACACATCAGTGATAAGAGAGAATCATTGATAGGCTGCCTCCTGCATGCCCCACACTGTGGATCAAGCCCACCACCCAGGGATATGCCCTGATTGGGAATCAAACTGTGACCTCCTAGTTCATAGGTCAAAGCTCAACCACTGAGCCACACCAGCCAGGCAACTCTGCCATTTTTAGTACCTGTGTCTCAAATCCATCATCTTTCCCAGGGGCAGGACTAAGGCATGAAATGTGAGGAGGCACCAGAAAATTGGGTACTCAAGATAAACAATATTTAAAAAAATAGAAATGAATACAAAAAGTCCACAATGAACAAAATATCAAAAGCTATACATATAGACGTGATCCACATTACTACTTACCTCATCTCCAATGTGGCTGGCAAGACATTGCTGCTGATTCTGCTGTTACTTCAAATTTTACTGAGTTTTGGGGCACCTCCTTAACATGTGCACCCCAGAGAAGTCTCCACCCCTGACATCCTTTTCTCACTTTGGCCTTTGTTTTCTGACCAGCTCACATTCTCACTTGCCCCTGACCTGCACCGCCTCCTGACCATGGCTGTGCTCTTTTCTTTCTCTACTCTAATCTTTCTTTCTCACTCTAACCTAGAAAGGGGTTTCTCTTGAATGCTAGGGTCAAGAAACCAGAAATGATATATCCTGAGTTTCAAACAAATCAGATTAAGTAGATTCAAATGAGAATTAGAAAGATGGTTGACCTTATTGGAGGGAAAGTAATTAAAATAATGTAGTGGTGCTTCAAAATGATCTATTTCTCAAAAGGACCAGAAAATGCAATTTCTATCCTTTTGGAACTTTTTTTTTTAAATGATATATTAAAATTTTCAACTTTAGGGAGTTCAGAGATCTTACCTTCAATGGTACACTGGTCAGGAACTGGAATTTTCTTTCCAATTTCCATGGCGTATGCTTTCACTTTACTGAGGTTCTTCTTTAAGTGCAAGTAGAGCTTATCTTGGTATTCTACAGGGGTTACAGTTGTCTCTGGAGTGTCTTCCTGATAGCTTTTTTTTACGGTTTCTGGCAGATTCTCTGACTCTATATGTATAATGCTTGGGTGTGAAACTGAAGAATTTCCCAGCTGTGATCCATCAGTGTCTGCCTTAAAGGATGACTTATTTCCGTGGCCAAGTGAGGCTAATTCTGAAAGGGAGATGCTGGCTGGTATATCTCCTCTCTCAACAACTTCCCCATCATCTGAACTCATGCCCTTTGTGAGCACTGTGTGCAGAGCCAGACTCTTTGTCCTGTAATACAAACAAAGGGAAGGCCGAGACAGTAAAGAGTGACCATCCACTGATAAGGAAAAGAAAGAATAACAACGCTGGGACAAAAGCTATTTCCTCTAGAGTGTGAAACTGGAAACCAGTGCTTTTAAAGACTTGATAAAACATAGACTGCCAAGTTATGTAATAAGCCAATCCTTCGAAGATGTCGATCACCTGCCCAAAGATTTAAAAATCAATCTTGTGGCAAAACTAGCTAGAACATGATGGACTTACATATTTATTTATATTTTTTTCCACTTCTGCTTCAGTTTTTTCATCAGAAATTAAGAGAAGCTTTTGAAAGTCATTATCTGTATCTATAGAATTTAAAATGTATTTTTAAAAATGAGCCATTTGTATTCTCATGTTTTTTCTTCTTCAAGAGTGAGCTTCTTTGGATAATTAAAGCATTGTGAAGGAAGTTTCATTCATGAGAGGATGGAATTTTGGGTGACTATAAGTAAAAGATACTTTAAAAACACCCCATAACAGTACGATAATAAAGTGAATAGCCAATGTGAATTACATATTTGAAAACAAAAAAACAGCAAAGCAAAATTTATACCTGTTAAATCTAATGTCTTTTCGTTCTTCCTTGGAAACTTGGCCCAAACTATATCTTCTGATAGATCCAGGGGTATTGATCTCAGCATTTATTTTGTCTTCAAAAGCCTGTATTTTAACATGGAGCTTTTCCTGGTCTTCATTTTCAACTGTGGTGAGCTTGGTTCCTTCTAGCTTCTCAGGGAATTCAATTTCAGTGCTGATTTTTCTCCTAAAGGAATAAAGATTATTGCATTAGATACTAGTCATATATCCCCTTCAGAACAGCATTGCTCTCTAACTGCTTTTAATTTAGAACTGAAAACTTTACCTGATGCATTTTTTCTTAAAACATATTTTTATTGATTTCAGAGAGGAAGGGAGAAGGAGAGAGAGAAATAAAAACAACAATGATGAAAGAGAATCATTGATTGGTTGCCTCCTGCATGCCCCACACTAGGAATTGAGCACATAACCCTGGGCATGTGCCCTAAGAATCAAACTGTAATGTCCTGGTCCATAGGTCAAGGCTCAAACACTGAGCCACACCAGTCAGGCTGGTAAATTTTTATTAGTCATTTAACAAATGTTTTATTGAGTAACATCTATAAACATAGGTCTTTGAAATTGTTTCTATAGCTTATTCTGCCAGAAGTTTAGAAACATTGATGTTTACGTCAACTTTGTATTAGAAATACTTTGAAGGACTCAGAGAATACAAAGCAGTTTGTATGGTCATCTGCCATATTCTTACCTAGCTCTCCAAAAGCATGGCTTTTATATGAAATTCATGCAGGGTAGTTCTAGAAAATTTACATATGCTGTTCTGTTTGTACTGAAATGATAGAATGAGAACATTTCAAATGGAGGGGGGAAATCATTATTTTGCTAATTTTATGGAAATCAGTATGATTCTCTCATCTTACAAAGCAGGAAACACCTTTTTGAATTTTAATATGTTGAATAAAAAAGGTTTTCCATGAATGATATTAGTAGTTCCAAATATCTTTTACATAACACCCCATGGGTCATTCCAATGACCTCCTTTAAGGCAGGGGCTATTTGTGGAATAATTTTGGAACCCCTCTAAGGACAAACTCAGTGCCCTAAGTAGAGTATCAGCTATAGCTGCAGAAATAGCTTGCTGATGCTCACGAAGGTGCTGAATGGTTACAGAGGTGAATTTGCATTTATCTTCCCTAACATGCCTTCTACTATGAGCCCACCTAGAGTTATTTTAATTTAACAATCACTATCAATCATATCACGTGGGATGCGTATTAATTCCTTTCTTACAAACACAGGTTTAATAATCCCTAGAAGTCTATTCAAGACAGCTCGATGACTCTGTTGCTTTTTCTTGTGTGTATTTATTTACTTGGTTCTCTTAGCATTTTTTCCTAGAGATTGAGGAAAGGGCTTCAAATTTTACAGAAACATCCTGTTTTTTGCAAACATATGACTGTTTTCCCCTAAGGGCCAAAGTAAACCTGGCAGAGTACTTAGCTGAGGGTGAGAAAAATATAAATTTTTAAATGGCCTTGCTTTTTAAAAGAAAAACCAAGATAAGCTGGAGACAGTTTCTTTTTCAGTTATGTTCCACCCATTCCTGGGCCATGTCTCTGGTGAGCACTGGGAAGGTTGGTTGACAGGGTTGCGGCCAGACGAGAGGGATCCTTTCTTGAGGGAAGGTTCATAGTTTGGGGTCCTCAATGGTCAGAATCCCTTTGTTAGTCCAGCCAATGACAGATGTTAATGGTACAAGCTGGGAAGGACAGCAGATCATCCCTTAGGTAACCAGGACATTGTTTCTTGCCTAGTAAGCTATTGCTGAATTATACATTTTTAATATAATTTTATAGGCTTCCTCTGTGTGTTTTTTCATACATAATGAAAAATTTATTATCCAAAGTCATGTATGATTGAAACATACACGAGTCAAATGGGAATAAAGGCTAATCATGAACATGTTTCCCTTTCTGACACATGTATGATACTGGCTGCCCACAACTAGATGGGGGACTCTGACATCACTTATCCAGAAGTGGTTTCATTTCCTATTACAAATGAAGTCAAGACAGTGTAATTCATTGGATGCTATTTTACAAACCATGATGATTACCAAGGTTAATATTAAAAGATCCAATAAACTCTCTTCAGATGAGAAATTTGGGTGTTTTTTTATTTTCTGTCAATTTCTCTGGTTCCAATAAATTCATTTCAGAGATTTCTATAGCTGGGATTATAAAAACTTAAAAAATGTGTAGAGCACAAAGTATACACACACACACACACACACACACACACACACACACATATATATACATATATATATCAGATATTGAGCATTATATATACTTTTAATTCTCAAAATATGTGAGTTCTTGAATAATTTCTCATAAATTTACTTGCTTTTTCTTTGTACATAATAGCTTTTATGGGGGGTTGTTTTTGTTGAGTTTGGCTAATGGAAAGCACCAGCAGGATATTAGATGGAAGAAAATGGGTCGGGACTATTAGTCTCCTGGCTTCCTCCCTACCAAGGCACAGGTTCCCCTACTGAGGCCAGAGCTCCTATCGCAAAGCTTGTAGGAGAATGTAACATTTCTCTCCCTCTCTCTCTCTCTCTCTCTCTCTCTCTCTCTCTCTCTCTCTCTCTCTCTCTCTCTCTCCATCAGCCGCCTCCCCCATGCACCCTGACCAGGGATCAAACCCGCAACCTGGTCATGAGCCCTGAATGGGAATCAAACCAGCGACCTTTCAGTGCACATGATGACCCTCATTCAACTGAGCTACCACAAGCCTGGATTCCTCTTGGTTTTTAAATTTAAAGAGATTGAAGAGAATTTGTTAAAAAACAAAGACCCTTTTCAGAGATAAAGTCTGCACTCCTTCTAAAATAAGGAAACACATCCCAAATCTAAAAGAATCTAGAGCTATGGGACCTCTAGATAATGAGGCTGATGAGTAGAATTCTCACCACGAAGATTTTCTGTTATACACAATCTTTATTGTCTTCTGTTTGGGGGTGGGGGCCAGTGGGCTGGGTTGTTATTTCTTTTCCATTTATCACTTTTAACACCAGAGGTAATTTTATGGAAATCTTTGTCAGAGTTCTATAATCCCCTAAATATTAACTTGGCTTTAACTCAACACGCCACATTTATGCGAGGCTCAGATGATTTCCAGTCTGAATGATTTCTGGTCTCAGTTGCCAAAATAAAGTTTTTTAAAAAATATACCTCTAGGGATGCCCAGGGGAGGCCTAATTACCTCCCTCTGTGGGAGCGGGACTCCCCTTGGAAGCAAATTGGCCCCTGGGCAGCTTTCTGCTCTAACTACGCTGGGAGATGAGACTACAAACCTGGCGGGCATGGAGAGATTGGCAGCCTGTCTTCCTGGATCCTTAAATCAAAGGAAAATCATATTAGTTAATGTTTGAAGAGCTTGGCTTACGGTCCCTGGACCAGGATGTGTACTCTTTCAGAGTCAAGCTTGTTAGAGGAGAAGGAGGAGAACAAAATGGATAAAATCCACAGGAGAGCCCTAAATTCTTGGGATGCTATGCTCCTGACTCTTCAGCAATTTCTTGGGTCATTGGTCATCATAAGAATGACAGAGGCAAACCCCCCATCTGTTTGGGGACTGCATTGAGTAATGCTGCTGAACCACTATACCACAGTCAAATACTAAGGGAAAGGACGATGAGTTAGTCTAGTTCTTGGTACTCTGTTCTGCCTTGGACCTGCTCATGGGTAAGATCAGAAATCAGCAGGAGCCTAGTGATATGGGGGCCAGAGTGTGGTCATGCCACTGGGAGAACTTTGCTCAAATGAGATGACTAGGGTCTATTCCATTCACACAATATTTTAAAAATATATATATATTTTTATTGATTTCAGAGAGGAAGTGAGAGGGGAAAAGAGATAGAAACATCAATGATGAGAGAGAATCATTGATTGGCTGCTTCCTGCACTCCCACCCTGGAGACTGAGTCCACACCTGGGCATATGCCCCAATTGGGAATTGAACCATGACCTCTTGGTTCACAGGTCAATGTTCAACCAACCACTGAGCAACACTGGTTGGGCCGAACAATATTTTAAAAAGAGATTTCAAAAGGAGGAGATTGGGAGGAAGTGAACTAAATCTGGCATTACTGGGAAGGGACCTGGGTTCATGACTCCAGAATCCTGTTTATCAGGAATGTGGCGAGTCTTTTTATGACTTCATGTGTCATTATCGTCATTTAAAATGGGACTAATGACACTGCATCACCAGATTGCTGAGAGTGTGATGTAAGATTTGACTATGTAGCCCATACAGATGGGCATGAAAATGTCAAATGGTAAACGCCGGGTGGCTGCTGCCTGGTGTGGGTATGGATGGCTGACTCTAAAAGACCGTAGCTTGTACTTGAGAAACAAAGCCAGGGAGGACTGTGTGGTCCCTCCTACCACTGCAGCATCCCACAGAGCATGGACTAAAGGAGAGGGTCCTCCCTGCTGGGTGAACATACAAGAACTGGGATGTGGAAATAGTTGATTTAAAAATTTCTGTATTTCATGTATGAATCCTGAGCAATTACAATGATCACTCAAATGCAGCTGCTCAGTTATTTGCTCACTTTTCATTCAACCAACATGACGAAGAGTAGGACATGGAAAAAGCATGAGCAAAAAGCCCAGCCCTGGTGGCTCAGTGGTTGAGCATCAACCCATGAACCAAGAGGTCAGTGGCTTTGATTCCTGGTCAGGGCACATGCCCAGGTTGTGGCTCAATCCCTAATAGGGGGTTTGCTGGAGGTAGCTGATCGATGATGTGTGTTTTTTTCCCCCTCATTGATGTTTCTATCTCTCTATCCCTCGCCCTTCCTCCCTCTAAAAATCAATAAAAACATATTTTTTAAAAATGAGCAAAAAGTGCAAAGCCCTTGCCCTCGCTACTTTGGTGGAGGCACTGGACATCAGCATCCCCACGGAGGTTGTTGGGGATATGGGGCTCTGCTCCATTCTTATCAAATCAGAATCCCCAGGGGTCCCACTGGCAGGTGCAGGTCTGAGAAACACTGGCCCAAACCACTAGAAAACAGAATCTTAATCTTAGCAAGGCAGCTCACTAAGGGTTTCTTTCACTCATTTTGCAGAGAAGTGAGACTAAGAACAGTATGTGCAGTGTTTGGAGCTGGTTCATGGTAAAGTGTATGCAGTTCCCATTCCAGAGTTTTGTAATCTGCAAGATGTTCAGGTCTTTTTGTTTGTTTGTTTTTTGTTAATCCTCTTATTATTTATTTATTTATTTATTTATTTATTTAGAGAGTGTGGAAGGAACGGGGAGAGACAGAGAGAGAGAAACATTGAGGTGAGAGAGACATATCAATTGGTTGCCTCCTGCACACACTCTGACTTGGGTCAGGGATGGAACCTACAGTTGATGTATGTGCTCTTGACCAGATTTGAATCTGCAACCCTTCACTCCATGGGCTGATGCTCTATCCCCTGAGCCAAATCGACCAGGGCAAGACATTTAGGTCCTTATTGATTTTTAGTGAAGGTACCTTGTCAGTTTTTGCCACTGATAAATACTGTTCATATGTCCCCCGGGTCTTCAGTGGAGACCCCTGAGACTAGAATGGCAGACTGCATGAGCGGCAGCCTGAACAGAAGGCTCCCGGATCCTAATGAATGGCCATCTGGACGTGGCACAGGCCACAAAAGCACTTGCAAGCTGTAAAGGGGTGTAAATGGGAAGTGGTAATCTCATGAGCACACTTTGAATCAGGGGTGAGAACTGTAAAAACAACACACTCCTCTTTTTCTAGCCTAACTTTACAGTCTGGGAACATGAGCAGGTGACAGGGCCTGGCGGTGCGGATAAAGGAGGGGGTATTTGCCTTGGAGAGAACAAGAGTTAACACGTGTCACTCCCCAGCTTTTGAGGCTGGAAGAGCAGGATAATGGTGAACTTTTCCTTTTTGCCATATCCTTTCGTAGTCTCTGCCCCAAACATGATATCCTATGCTATTTTAATGGAGAAATAGAGTCAAACTCAGAAATGGAGAAACAGAGTTAGTGAAACTCACTGATAAATGAGCTGGGGCTAGAACTGTACACATAACCCTGTGTATGGGGGACAATTCCTAGTCCACCTAGAATTTAGCTTTTACCTACAATAAAATCTAGCGGACAGCCTTCGGCGTCCCAGCTAATACAAAGTCCACCTGTTGCATGATAATAAATATGAACATCATTAAGAACTGTTTCTCCTCAGCTGAGCTAGTTCACAATAGCTGCATCTAAATTATGATTGACATGTGTATTCACTACCTTTCATTCATGAAATCTCTTTTTTTTAGATCCCAAAGGAAACTGTGCGGAGTAAAATATTAGTTATTATAGGTAGTTCTGAGATCTGTCCAGGCTCAGCTGCGTTGAGCATCTAATGCAATGCTTCTCAAACCACCCTTTTATATTTTTTATTTTCATATGTCACAGACCAATATTTTTGTAAAATACAGTAAAAATAAATTACCAGAGAAATAAAATGGGTAAAATAAAAACAAACATGGTATAAGCCCACCGTTCATGCATTTGGGTGTTGCAGCAATGTCAAATTACTACAAAAGTTCTAAGCCAGTGGTTCCCAACCTTTTTGTGGCCATGCCCCACCTAAGCATCTCTAAAATCCTGATGCCTCCCCCTCCCCTGTGACTTATAATTCTTATTATTAAAAAAGTGAACTCCCATTCACGTGGAGGAAGCCCAAAAGGCCATTAATGTGGTCTCAACAAGCTTCTAAAGAACATACCATCCATGAAAGAGAAAAATCCAATATAATAAAAGGGCAATATGCAAATTGACCTAACGAAAGACAATTGGTTGTTTGCTATGATGCACACTGACCACCAGGGGCAGACGCTCAGTGCTGGAGCTGCCCGCTGGTGGTCACTGCACTCCCACTGTCAGCCACAAACTGGGCTGACGGCTGGCGAGTGCAGTGGCAGGGAGCGGGCCTGAGCAGTCAGTTGGATATCCCTCGAGGGCTCCTGGACTGTGAAAGGGTGAAGGCCAGGCTGAGGGGCCTCCCCACCCACAGGCACAAATGTCATGCACCAGGGCCTCTAGTAAAAGAATGAAAGGACAGTTAAAGTACTGAGGAAGAAATCACAAAGAAATTGTTTTAAAAATAATAATAATATGAAGTGATATGAAAAAAATAGCAAATAAAGTTTCAAAACATATCATAGAGAATGGAAATGCATAAATATGTCACAATATATATTTATATACTGTATATGAGGCTCCTAGAACTATAAGAAATGCCAAAAATTCACTGTTAATGACTCACTCTTGAATTGCCCCCCTTAAAAATCAAATTGTCCCCCTGTGGGGCATGTGCCCCACATTGGGAACCATTGTTCTAATCTCTTAATTTTAGTCTCTATAATAACTTGATGCAGGCTGGTAAGGAACAGTTTGCAGATGTAGCTCACGAGCTATGCTTTGAGTAGCTGTGGTCTAATGGACATGCTAAGTGAGATCACCTACTCTAATACCCACCTGGAACAGAGTACTGATGCTATTAATTTTTATTTTATTTTAATTTTATTGTTTAAACTATTACAAATAGTGGTACATATATCTCCTTTCCCCCCGCATTGATCTTCCCCCAGCCTCCCCTGGCCCCTGGCACATGCCCTCATCTCCCTTCCTCCCCCCCACAGTGTCTTGTGTATACACATGCATACAAGTCCTTCGGTTGATCTCTTCCTCTCTCCCCTCCCCCCACTTTGCTGTTAACATTTACTGAGGGCTTCCTCAGCACAAGGCACTCTGTTCTAGTTGGCTACATGTATTACTTCTCCCATGATCCACTGGGGCAGATGAAGAAGCTGAGGGACAGAGATGTTGAGTAACGTACTGAAGATCAACTAGTAAACCCAGCATTAAACCCTGCCTCCAGAGTGCACTCACTTCACTCCTTTCTCCCACTGCCTCTCAGTATATGTTGAGTTCAGATGGCATCTGAGTCTACCCTAGGAATAAGTAATACTTATTATGGGATTGGTGATTGTGCAGTTACCAACAAGAATTATTGTACCCTAGTATCTCTTAGTAACATCCTAGAGGAATGGTCACCAGAACAGAATTGACATTTAATTAGTGTGCAACCCTTCACAGGGATCTGAAACACGAATTTTGGCATCCCCTTCAACCAAAACTGAAACGGTGCTCACAACTCAGGAAATGTCATGCAACTAGCCACCTCCAAGTTCAGTGTTGATGGATACCAAAAAGGAGCATTTGGGGAACTAAAATAGCAAATAACTAGGTCATGGGGTCAAGTAAGAACTGTTTTAGCCTCAGCTGTCACCCCTCCCACAGGGCTGTAGGGGTCAAGTTGCTCTCCCCTCTTCGTTCACAGTGCATTTTTTCCTTGCCTCCAAGCTAAAGGTTTGGTGTTCCTTTCTTGTTTGTAATGGGAAACCGAGCCCTGGAGCTTGATGAAAAGCTGTTTTCCTTTTTGGTGTATCTTGTATTTTGAACACTGCTGTCTTACAGGAAAGGGGCCCGGTTCCCTGGCATAGCTGTAATTGTGCTGGCAGGGCGCCCCTGCCCCCCAGCCCCTGCCCCCTCTGTCCACACTTGCAGAGTCAGCCCTTCTGGGGCCTCACACTTCCTGGGCTTCCTTCACTGTCTCCAAAGCTGATAATGATGTCTCCCACCTACATCTCTTGCTGATAAACGAATTCCTGAAATACCTTTACAGACCTTCACATCACCATAAACACTGCTTTAAGGGAGGACAAATGGTGGAGTAAATGAGCAACAGATGGAACGTAAATGGTACCACATGTCAGACTTTAACCTCTTCAGCGAGAAGAGGGGTAAAACCCCAAAAGCCTTCCTTCCTTCCCCATGCAAGAAGAAATAACAATAGCCACACTTACTGCCACAAATAACTGCTCTGATGTTCCTTTTATACAAGTGACTAGCACAAGACCTCTCTTGCTTGGAAGATATATTATTTTTTAATTAAAACCCTGGTTACTTTGGTGGGGTGAAATTACATTTCGCTTTCTCTAAGCAGGGGGCAATACTGACCCAGAACATCACATGTTTTTAATTATGGTCCTGAACCTCCTCATGTACATTCTGTGAGCCAACAGTTGCTCTCAAAGAATCAATTTCTCCTTGTATAAACATGCGTCGCTTAAAATGGTGGGAGTTCTTGTAAGCACTTTTTTGTTTTTAATCCTCTTCTGAGGATATTTTTTCCATTGATTTTTAGAGAGAGTGGAAGAGAGAGGGAAAAACAGAGAGAAACATTAATGTGAAGGAAACGTCATCTAGTTGCCTACTGACCAGGGCCCAGGCTGGGGAAGAGCCTAGAACCAAGATACGTGCCCTTGACCAGAATCGAACCTGAGATCCTTGACCAGAATCTAACCCGATGCTCTATCCCCTTAGCCAAACCACATTGTAAGCACTTTAACCACTATTTCTTTCCACTGAGCAAAGGTTTTGAATATTAGCTCTCAAGTCTGGGGGACACTGGAGGGGCACAAGGAAAGGTACCTAACACTCCAGGCAGGACTGTGAGTGCAGACAAGGGGAGAAGCTGTTTGAGCTGAAGGAGTTTGAGGACAGAAGGTCTCCATGGGCAGGAGTGAGTGGGAAAGACCTCAAGGGGAGGTGGAACCAAACTGGAGTCTGGGAGAAGGGAGGCCTTTGATGGGAAGAGAGGCACAAAAAGGGCATTCTAGAAGGTAATGATAAAGGCTACTGAGGTACCCCTTTTGGAAGGAAAAGGCAAAAATCACCCTTGACATTCCTTTACATTTTTTTAAATTATCCATGATTTACTATGAACATTGTAATTCTCATCTATGCTAAAATTTGGGATCCATTGGAGTATGTTGAAAAAATAAATGAAGAAAAACTCCATGAGCTGGTATCTGGGCATTTACACTATAGTGTTCTAAGGATTGTCATGGACCTAGAAGCGGGTGGGAAACTGGGTAAGAATTTTATTTTGTTCTTGCCTATACTCAAGGTGTATTCCATTGTGCCTCTGTACAATCCTTACATACTGTATATTTAAAGATGTTGTTGCTGTGAGGATTAAACAATATAGCAGCAAAAGACCCTAGCATAGAATCTGTCATGCAGTAATGATACCATTGAAATTAGAAATGGAGCAAAGGGAAGGCCAGACACTGTAGGCATGTCATTTGGGCAGCTTCTCCAGGAAGCTGCAACTTTGCACTCCCCAGGGAACCGCTGGCCTATTTCCTGCAAAACACTCGGGGAAGGGATCCAACCAAGGGGGAGATAGACTCATGCCCAGTAAAGTTGGATAACATAGGGAAGGTACTTGCTTGTCAGTCAAACTTGGGAACAGAGATCATTGGCCAGAATGGGGGTGGCCACTGCAAGCATGGGAACATTTGAGAACACTTAATCTACTAAACAAAGGAGTTTGTTCTCCTGGCTCTTGGTGACTCTTGACTCTCAGGGCTCTGTTGGTCCTGCTTTCAAGCACATACCTGAAAGGCCCTCAGCCATGCAGAAGGAACAGATGGACTGCTGTGGGAAACAGAAGCTCAGCTAGCCTGACCCTGCCACTGGACCTGGCTCCAACAGAATGGAAAGAAATGCTGGACACTGGCTCTGTTTTAGCTCTACTGAAGCCCCAGCTACTTTTTTCCATGACTGGACCAAGGAAAACAGAACTTTGGCAACTCAGTGGTGTAATTCCACGGAAATAATGTTTTCATCATATCTCATTCTCCCTGTGTGAGTCTCCAAAAATTCCTTTTCTCAGGGCATTACAAGAACCCCCCCCCCCCCCCCATAAGCAATAGGGGGAGCTAAGGCCCTCTCACTTCCATTAATAACAGTAAGAGCTAATCAAACCTATAGACACAGTCTTCCTTGAAAAATTGTAGAGAACTTGGCTTCCTGCTCTCTACAATCTCTATTGTGGACTCAGTACAGAGGCATCACCCTGAAGCTCCTGGGCAATGCATTCAGAGACTGTATATGACCCAGGCTTAGGTTCATATGTGACTGTCAGGATGGGAACTCTGGAATGACAAGTTGCAAAAGGTCTCAGAGTTTGAAAAGGGTCTTTACAGGTTATGTTACTTATCTATACATTAGGGCCACAGACTAACTCAAATTCCTGGCTCTCCCCAGTCATTCATCTCTTTGATGTTCATTGCATGAAACTTAGGATAAACCAAAAAAACTCTGGGGCCATTCCAAGGAGGCAGATTTCCTGGAGCCATTCTACTGTGAACATGCTCTCCTTATTCTATTTATCATTCATTCTCTCACACACAATGTGTGTTTTTGTAATCTTCACCTGATGATATATTTTTATTGATTTTTTTTTTTTTTTTTAGAAAGAGAGGAAGGGAGAGAGAAAGAGAACCATTGATGGGTTGCTATTGAATCTGCAACTTAGGTATGTGACTTGACTGGGAATAAAACCCACAACCTTTATGGAGATGATGCTCCAAAGGAGCCACCCTGCTAGAGCCACACAATGCTCTATTTTTTCCCCTTCCATCTGCCATCTCTTTTCATTTATACCTAAGTCAGAAACACACCTATCCAACTGGTTTTGTCTATAAGTTACCTTTCATTCTCCTTTTTAAAATGTTTTCCAGGCCTAACTCTTTTTTTAAAAAAATATATTTTATTGATTTTGTACAGAGAGGAAGGGAAAGAGATAGAGAGTTAGAAACATCGATGAGAGAGTCATCGATCAGCTGCCTCTTGCACACCCCCTACTGGGGATATGCCCACAACCAAGGTACATGCCCTTGACCGGAATCTAACCCGGGACCTTTCAGTCCCAAAGCCAACGCTCTATCCATTGAGCCAAACCGGTTTCGGCCCAGGCCTAACTCTTAAAAGCAGAACAACAATAAACACAAAATCTCACCACTACTACCACCATCACCACCAAAACAACAAAAGAACATATCACCCATTTAACCAAGCGAGAAGTTTGTGGGAAAGTTTTAATCACACACTTTATGTTAAAACTGTTCTTATAAACAACTCCCCCTCCGCAGTCCCATAGCTTTGATGGCTTTGGCTGGGGTTTGAAAGATGGATCTGAGGGAACTGTCACTTCTGCCCCTCAGATCCCCACCGTGGCTCTGGACTTGGAGCTGTACAGGTGCTCTATCTCCTTCCCCTCTGCTTTCCCCTTCTGCCTTTTCCCATTGCCCTCCTTTCTCCCTACCTTTTCTCATTACTCCTATTTACATCCAACCCCAATTTTCTTTCCACAAGTTTCGTCTCTCAAAGTTTCCATCCCCAATTGGGGCCTGAGCTGACCCTCCTACTAAGACCACCTGTGACAAACTGTCCCCAACTCTGATGGTGCCTGATTAGAGCAGTCTCCCTGGTGCCACATGCCTTTGGCAAAGGCACCTTTGAGTCTCTGATCAATGGCTGCTTAGCCAGTGCACAGTGGTCGGAAGTCTCCTTCCCCAGCTTCTCCCAGGTCCTGGCAAGCGCACATAATGAATAGTGGTTCAAAGGCTCACACACCTTTTCCCCTATCTTAACTCCTTCTCTTTTCTAATCCACAATTGCTGTTATCCCCCTTCTGCAACCCTAGAATTAATTTCAAAATCTAAACTCTTTGCTTAGCTGTCCTGTTTGTTAGCCTTTGTTGTTTTATTATTTAGATGTAAGCACTTTTTTCCTAAGACACAGGAACAAGAAAGGTGCCAGTGTGCTTACCTGGTGCATCTAATAAAGCCCACCCCATTAATTCAGAGTCACTCTGCACAAAGAAGGCTCCTGTCTGCTTTAGTTTTTCCTTCTCTCTAGGATGCTAATTGTTTTCCTTTTCATTATCTGATAGCTTTGGCCTGGAGTCTAAAATCTGGCCTGCTGGGCTATGTGTCAGATTTGTAAATTAGATGACATCTGTTTTGAATTTTATCATCTTTAATTTTCTTTCAAGCTCTCTTCATTTATTCATTTCCCCGCCAATTGTGAAGATCAGACTTTGCTGGATGCGACAAAAGCATCGACCTTTCTGCTTTTGGGGGGCACAGATTAAAATTACTGAAGTTAAATGGTCACAATGAAGGCTATTCAAGGAGAAGATGTTGGGAGAGAAGCCTTAGCAACCATCCCAGAGAGGATGAGTGGTTACCACAAAAGGCTGGCTGTCCACACCAACGTTTTGAAGTTCCCACCGAATAATTATAATCGATCAGAAGGAGATTGACAGGGGAGGTTGAACTGGGTGAAGTATTTTGAATTGAAGAGGTGGTGGCGATGGCAATGGTGATAGTACGTGAGGTGACTAGTGACCTTTTATCTCTTCACATTTAATTATCCTCTTTGCTTTTTGCTTTTTTTCTCAGAGAAATAATAAAGGGAAACTTTAATGCATTCTCATAATGAAGACTCATTTTGATAGTGAGACCTTATGTTTTCCCCCTCTCTACATACCTGCTAAATTCTTCTTTT
Source organism: Pipistrellus hanaki (assembly GCF_964339955.1). Lineage (NCBI taxonomy): Eukaryota > Metazoa > Chordata > Mammalia > Chiroptera > Vespertilionidae > Pipistrellus > Pipistrellus hanaki. The sequence continues at coordinate 19,600,091 of NC_140504.1, forward strand.
CATGGGGAAATTGTTTATTGCTTATGGGATTGGACTTACTTATAAAGGATGAATTTATCTGTTAGAATGCCTAATGTAATACCCTTGTATAACATGTCTTCCCTTTATATAAACCTTTTTCACACATATAATCTCACAGATGTCAGTTGGCCTCTTGCAACTTTGCATTTGTAGAGGCAATAGAGAACGGATGAGCGGCTGGCCAAAACATGTGCCTATGCGCTCACATCGGATCCAGATGTTAGTCATCAACTGGGAAGAAGAAATAGCAGGCTGGCTGTGGGCAGAATACAAAATGGCTCCCCCAAGCACCAGCTGTAGAAGCTCTAAACAAATTTCCGAAACGACCCCCTGGACATTGGCCAGCAGTAACTTTGTGCTTGCACATAAATGACAAATCACCCCTTCATGATACTGGCCCTGGATTTCTTGGATGCTGCCATGTTTGGGCTGTTGCTAGGCAGGTCATAGGTCTGTGAAAATTTCATTTGTGAATAGAGTATATAGATAGCAGTGGTTTCCAAGTAGGGGTGATTTATTAATGTCTGGAGACGTTTGTGGTTGTCATAAGTGAAAGAGAGGGTTGCTATTAGCACCTAGTGGCTAGAGGCCAGGGATGCTGGCAAATATTCTATAATTCACAGGAAAGCTTAACAATCAAGAATTACCTAGTCCAAATTTTAATCATACTAGAGTTAGAAGCCCTGGAATATAGACATCTATATATTGAACCAGGTAATGACAGAGTTTCATATACACAACCAAAACTATGGTGTTGATAGAAAAGAGCACTTTACAATTTGTCTTCCTTAGATTGTTGACCTTGATGACCACTTTGGCCAGAGTATACCCTCTGTTATAGAATGGGCAAAGGGACCCTTCTAGATTGGCTTCCCTCTTGCTACCTCTTTTCTTAGTTATCAGCATCATCTTCCATGTGTATTCAGTCACTCAAACTAGAATCCCTAGGTTTTCATCCAATCTTCTCCCCTTCTCCTCACCACACCTCCTACTAGTGATCAATTCCTCATAATCCTGGTCTCTCTCTCATTGTAATGATCTGCCCCAACTTCTTAAATTCCCCACCACCGACCACAATTGAAGGAGCCTATTGTTAAGGTTTCTGAACTAACATCCTGGTCGCTCTCTCTCTCTGGCCAGCCTGCTGCTCTTGCCAAATCCATCCAGAGCTCCATAACATTAGCCACTTCCTCATTCATCTAGTCCGTTGGTGAGAAAATATTTATTAAGCCCCTACTATATGGTCATTCCCTGGATTAAAATCTTCCCAAGTTTCCATGTTGCTTACAGGACAAACCCTTTGATGCAGCATGTAAGACCTCTGATAATCTGCCTCTGACCTAACTTTTCGGCTTAGACTCATACCCTGATGACCTTAAACCTACCACATTGAATCAACTGCTTTTCCTTAGTCCAGCTCACACACTCTTGAGCTCTTATATCCTTGCATGTGAGGAGTGTCCTTTCTATTTGCACTGTCCTTTCTACTCTTATTATTCATCCTATATAACTTTCTCTAGTACCTACACAGATGCTTGGCACATGAACACTATTCAAAAAATATGGAATGAACTTAAATTTCACCTTCTCTGTGAAACACTCTTTAATTTCCTGGCTGTTGGTCAGTAATGTGTCTCATGCTCCCTAGTTCATTGTTGGCACTTCTGTGAAAACCCTGTCACATAGTCTGATTATGAACCCCTTGAGGGATGGTGTTTGAGAGTACCCTATATTTAGAAGAAGTTCTGGTAAGTGTCATAATTTAGGGGTTACTCTAGGTTGAGGTAGTGGGTTTGGCTTTCTTTGGGAAGTTTAATACCTACAAAAGAAAGTGTAGCTGCCTGTGCTCCGCCTCCCTGGGTTTTCGGCAGATTCCCGTGTCCACAGTAATTCCCGCTCACCTGCCACTTTGGGGCTTGGTGGTTTCCAGTTGTCTGGTAAGGAGCTTGGCAATGGCAGTGAAGCTGTTGCTCATGCGGAAGATGTCTCTGCTCTGAGGGCCCAGGAGGGAGGAGAATGTGTCTGTGATGCTCTTAATCTCCAGCAGGAGGATATGGTGAAAGGAGTGCTCCATGTTGGCCAGCTGACTCACCAGAAATGGCAGGCAGCTCCTGGCTCTCTCCTGCCAAGAACAACAAAGAATATGCGCAAGTGTTGGTGGGAGTGTAAACTAGGACAGCCGCTATGAAAACCAGTATGGAGGTTCCTCAAGAAATTAAAAATAGAGCTACCATATGATCCAACAATCCTACTTCTGGGAATATACCCAAAATAAACGAAATCATTATCTTGAAGAAATAGCTGCACTCTCATATTCATTGCAGCATTATTCACAATGTCTAAGACATGGAAACAAGTGTCCATTGAAAATGAATGGTTAAAGAAAATTTAAAGAAAATGCAATAGAATAATATTCAGCCATAAAAAAAGAAGGAAATCCTGCCATTTGTATTATCATGGATGAAACTGGAGGACAGTATGACAACTGAAATAAGCCAGGCAGAGAAAGACAAATACTGCATGGTATTAGTTTTATGTGGAATCTGAAACAAACAAACACTCTACACACTGAGTCCAGAAAAGAGGTTGCCAGGAAGGGAAAAATAGGGAGCATAAAAGGGTACAAATGTTTAGTTATAAGATTATAAAATCTGAGGACCTCATGTATAACATGGTGCTTACAGCTGATAACATTATACTGTGTAATTGAAATTTGCTAAAATATGTGAGGTGATGGATATGTTAATTAACTCAATGGGGGAATACTTTCACAGTGTATATGTATATCAAGTCATCACATTAAACACTTTAAATATCTTATAATTTAACTTGCCAATCATACCTCAACAAACCTGTGGGGAGGGAATGAGGAAGAACAATGAAGAACAAAGGTCTATATTTTAAGAGTCCCGGGACCTGCAGATGGCAGTACAATGGGAGTTTACTTAGAGAGCTAGCTGAAGCTAAACTGTATCATTCAGAGTGCCTCTGAATTGGCTTCTTTGAAGTTTTACTTTTCCCCCCTGATTTTCAAATAAAACTTTTTAAAATAAAACTTTGGTTCTGTTACTCCTTTCTTTATAAATAGGTAAATAGTCTCATTGACCTATCTCTCCTGGTCTACATCTCTCAACCACCATTAATAATCTGACCTCACACATCTACCTTTCCCAAGTTTGTGACTTTCTCTGGCCTGCCTCCAAGTCTGTGCCTCACTAATTCTACCTGCACAGGAGAGGCCCGGTCAATCCTGGATCCATCCATCTGCCTTGTATCAAACCCGTGTCCAAAGTTCACCTCCTCTCCACACGACACTCTCACTCATCTGTTTACTTAGGGCATCTTTCAGTATGTTCCACAGTGCATGTGCCTGCTCAAACAAGTAGATTGTATTACTTAGTTTTAATCAAGTTAACTCTCACAAATGACTTAAAAAAAACTGAAGAAGAACAATAACGTGAACAATGCAGGCATGAGTGAATAACATGAAAATGGATTAGCTGATGTGTTTCCTATACCTATCAAAACTCCTCAGCAGCCATAGTAGGAGGTGCTATAATTTAATCCAGCATGACTAGAACTTATCCAGATTTTTAAAAATTGTCAATAAAGTTACTTGAAATGCAAATGTGCACCCAACATAAATAATGACATACCATTAAAAAGTAAAAATAATTTTAAATATGGCTTATTTCATTTTTAATCCCTCTTTTAAAATCTTATTTTTATATATTCAATATTTTTATAATGTTAGCATAATAGAAAATATGTATAATTATAAATAAGTATATACATTGGAAGTTGATGCTCAAAATCCCAAGTGATAAATGTATAGGTCAAAATTACTCTTCTAACCAGGAACTCCCTTTCACCCCTTGTTCTAGCATTTGATGCCTTAATTTCTTTCAATATAAAATCTTGTCCTGTCTTCACGATGAAGCTCTCCACTGTGCCCATTTCTGTCTGAATTTTCACTGTATTATAGATTATTTTTTAAAATCTTTATTAGCACTTGATCATTTTTTTTATTCTTGCTTTTATTTAGTTACAAAATGGGTATTACATGCATATATATGCTAGTGCCAGATTCTAGATGACAAAGATGAATTGGTCTCTGCCTTTAAGAGACCCACAATCCCCCTTTCATTTATAATTCTCTAGTGGTCACATGTACCAGTCAAGTCTCCTAAAGGGGCTACTTCTCATATATCAGTCATCTGCCTGGCACAGGACTGAGCCTGCAGAGTCTACACCCAGTGTGTATGTCTCGGTTCATTATTTGAAGCAATCTCACGTGCCAAAATATGACCTGACAAATAAAGCATGTTGTTGCAAAGGAATCTGTGCTTTTACAAGAAATAGTTTTATGGAACAGATTGAAGTAGTGAAGTTCTCTACTCTTAAATACTTAACTTCATTTTCAAAGATTCCATGTACAATTGCCCTGGAATACATCTCTTGGAGGAGTAGAATACATAGCTTGACAGCTAATTGGAGAGATATGTATTCATTAAAGGATTAAAATATTAGGTAAATAAAAAATAAGACCACTGGAACAAGTTCCTGAAAGCCCATTTTCTATTTTTGGCTCATACAATTCCCAGGTTACAGAAAGACACTTAGATGTTCATATATATGTATATAATATATAATATATAATATATAATATATAATATATATATATATATATATATGAAATAGATATACTAATTAAGTGGGGCACCATAACAAATTGACCAGACAGGAGGTTGCGCACGCAGAGTTGTGGACAGGGGAGCAGGGGCTTCTGCACGCTTGTGCTGTGGGAGGTGCCTGATCAGCAGGGGTCACAGCTGCTTCAAGGGCCAGAGAGGGAGGGAGGGCTGGCTGGGTGACTCGAGGGTGGGCAGTGCTGCTCTATTTCAAATCACACACTGGGCTCCTAATATATATATATTGCAATATAGAGTCTTTCATGCATGCAAGGGCTTTGAATGTGAATTCATAGTATGCAATGCATCTCAGGGACATTTTCCATTCCCCATTTAAAGGCAAAAGCTGGATGAGTCCCTACCAAGTGCTAGGACCCATTATAGAAGCTAGAAACACAGAATTGAAGAAAAGACCTGCCATGATCACGAGGCAACAGATAATAAATAAAACGCATATGTAAAATATGTAGTGTGTTGGATAGAGAAGTGTGCCTCAAAAAAAGATGGGGCAGGGAAGGTGTCAATGTTAAATAGTGTCACCAGGTCAGATCTCACAGAGAAGGAGATACTTGAATTCAACAAGCTTTTAGAATCTAAACCCAACCTTCTCAGTAACCATAGAGAATAATTACAGCAAAAGTCACCTGTTCAATACAGGGAGGTCAGGAGATGTAAGAACTGGGACTCAGGAGATGTGCCATTTCTCTACTGAGAATGTAATTTCAAATTACAAGTAACTTCCTCAGCTTCTGATTCAGATTTCTCTTTAGCAATTTTTTAATGCCACATTTTATGTGCTTATCTAAGTGTCCCTATAATCTCATTAAGAATTCACACCCTGGCCTGGTGGCTCAATAGGTTGGAGCATTGATCTGAACACCAAAAGGTTGTGGGTTTGATTCCAGGTCAGGACACATACATAGGTTTGAGGTTTGATCTCCCACTCTGGGTGTGTAGAGGAGGCAATTGATCGTTCTCTCTTTCTCTCTCTCTCCATTCCTTTCTCTAAACATATCCTTGGGTGAGAATTTAAAAAAATAAAGAATTCTTTCCATTATAAAAATTAGCAAGACTTTTCTTTAGAGCATTTGTCTTCCTAAAGGTGAGGATGGCTGAATGAGCATTTGCTGAAAACGACATAATTCTGAATGATCTTCTGGCAGGCAAATTGAGCTGAAGGGAAAATTAATCACAGTGCAGGAACAAGAAAAAATCATGGCTCTGGAACTAAAATATGAATTCAAGCCAACTTCACATGGTTAGTCTGAAACCTTGGAACATGTCCATGTACCTCTCAGGAGTAACAGATATAATTTGGGATTAGAAAGTGTGATGTTAGGGTAAGAAGGGGGTTAGGAGATTCTGATTTCTTTCTTGGCTTCATGATATTTTGTCTCAGGAGCCAGTGATTACATTTTTTCTGCTTTCAGTCACCTCATTGTGGGGACATGGTCAGAGAGGGAGGGAGAAGGAGAGAGAGATGGAAACATCAAGAATGAGAAAGAATCATTGATTGCCTGCCTCCTGCATGCCCCCACTGGAGATCAAGTCCAAAATTGGGCATGTGCCCTTGACTGGAATTGAACCTAGGACCCTTAATTTCCAAGTTGATGGTCTATCCACTGAGCGAAACCACCTAGGGAAGTACATTTTAATTTTATACCTAGCCTCATTTCTACTGACATAAATTGATTATTTATTATTAAAATAATAATAGCTAGCTTACAGAGAGCACTTAATCTAAAAACTTATATGTTTTAAAAATGCAAAGGACCTAAATATACCTCTTTTAAAAGAGGACATACAGAAGGCCAAGAGTTATATGAAAACATGTTCAGAGTCACTAATCATCTGAGAGATGCAAATTAAAACGATAGTGAGGTACCATCTCATACCTGTCAGAATGGCTATCATCAACAAATCAATAAACAACAAGTGCTGGAGAGGATCTAGAGAAAAAGGAACCCTTGTGACTACTGGTGGGAATGCAGATTGGTTCAGCCACTGTGGAAAACAGATTAAAGTTTCCTCAAAAAATTAAAAATGGAACTCCCATTTGACCCAGTAATTCCATTTCTAGGAATATATCCCAAGAAACCAGAAATACCAATCAGAAAGGATATATGCACGCCTATGTTTATAGCAGCACAATTCACCATAGCTAAGATTTGAAAGCAGCCTAAGTGCACATCAGCAGATGAGTGCATTAGAAAACTGTGGTACATCTACACAATGGAATACTATGCTGCTGTAATAAAGAAGGAACCCTTACCATTTGCAATAGCATAGATGGACCTGGAGAGCATTATGCTAAATGAGATAAGCGAGTTGGAGGAAGATAAATACCACATGATCTCACTCATTTTTGAAATATAATAAACATAAACTGATGAACTAAAATAGATCCAGAGACATAGAAGCATCAAACAGACCATCCAATCTCAGAGGGAAGGTAGGAGGGGAAGGGTTGTGGGGGAATGAGAGATCAACCAAAGGACTTGTATGCATGCATATAAGCATAACCCATGGACACAAACAATGTGGGTGAGAGCATGTGCTGGGGATGGGAACAATCAGGGAGAGGTCAATCAGGGAAAAATCAGAGACATATATAATACTTTAAACAATAAAGAATTAAATAAAAATATATATATTTCTACATTTCTCCCAATAATACTATGAGGTAAGTCCTGTGATCAGTGCCGGGGGAAACTGAGGCACAGATAGAAAACCAACTTGCTCAAGGTCACATTACCCTCTCTGCCTCTATAGCTGTGTCCTCATTGGCTATATACCCCAGCCCCTCCTGTAAGGATTCTAAACTCACTCATGCTCATATTTTTCCTTGTTCATCTCATGCTCATATTTTTCCTTGTTCATTATCAGTTATGTGGTCCTTTTTAAAAAAATATATATTTTATTGATTTTGTACAGAGAAGAAGGGAGAGAGATAGGAAGTTAGAAACATCAATGAGAGAGAGTCATCGATCAGCTGCCTCCTGCACACCCCCTACTGGGGTGTTCATGGACCACACTAAGAACGGAAGAATTAAAATCAAGGGTCAGCAAACATTTTTTGTAAAGGACCAGACAGTGAATATTTTTGGCTTGGCGGGCTATATGGTCTTTGTTGTGGGAAAACAGCTCCCAATAAGTCTGCAAACAGGTGTGGCTGGATTTGGCCCACGGGCATTCATTTACTGACCCTTGAACTAGGTTATATGATTGCCACATTGCCTTGGCCACTCCATTCTTCTCCTTCTTCTTCTTCTTCTTCTTCTTCTTCTTCTTCTTCTTCTTCTTCTTCTTCTTCTTCTTCTTCTTCTTCTTCTTCTTCTTTTTAAAAATATATTTTATTTATTTTTTCACAGGGAGGAAGAGAGGGATAGAGAGTTAGAAACATCGATAAGAGAGAAACATTGATCAGCTGCCTCCTGCACACCCCCTCCTGGGGATGTGTCTGCAACCAAGGTACATGCCTTTGACCTGAATCGAACCCAGGACCTTCCAGTCTGCAGGCATACGCTCTATCCACTGAGCCAAACTGGTTTCAGCATACCATTCATTTTTATTAGTTTATTTGTTTTTAAAATACTGCTACTCTTATTTCATAAAGCTCCTTAGTCATTCTTTGTCAGGATAACAGGATGTAATTCAGAATGTGGCCAAACATGGAAGTGTGGGTGCCTGGTTAGGACTACAATAATTTCCCTTTATTAAGCATCCACTGTGTGTCAGATACTTGGCATATGCTTCCTCACTTACTCCTCACAAATAACTACCTAGCAAAGGAGTATCAGGATGGATCCTGAGGTCAAAGGGCCAACCACCTGACTAAGGTCACACAGGGGATAAAGTCAGTGTCAGAGCAAGACTCAATCAAGATCTGCCTGGATTCTGATTGTTTCCACTTGGCCTGGCTGAAAAAGACCCTTTAGTGCAACCCTGCGTGTTGCAACCTTCCTCTCTCTGGCACCCACGACAGCATCACCAATTGATTATAGTGCCTTTTCTCGGCTGAACTTTCCCAAGACCCTTCTTCCACACTGTTCTCCTTGTGAGGATATTGTAATGGCTGCACATCTCCCCTCCCCAGTCCCATATAATGTGATTGAATTGGATGTGGTCCAGGCATGGGAATTTTTTAAACCTCCCAGATAATTTTAATTTTTAGTTCCAAATCTCTAACATTTTGAGAATTTTGCTGATTTAGGAAATGTAGATTTGGTCCTAAAATCCACACTTTCTCTTCTCTTCTCTTCTCTTCTCTTCTCTTCTCTTCTCTTCTCTTCTCTTCTCTTCTCTTCTCTCTTCTCTTCATTAATTTGCAAACCAGTAATGGAAGATAATATATTTAGCTGTCTGCATAAAATTATTTTAGTCAGCATCTGTTATTCTTGCTTTTATGTTTTATTTTATTTTATTTGTGTGTGAGGGTGGTGGCACTGCTATTTATTTATTTTTAAAGTTTGTCTTTATTGTTGAAAGTATTACAGATGTTCTATCTCCCCTCCATTGACTACCCCCCCTTGCTCTGACCCCCCCCCATTCCTGTCTCCTGCTTTTTTATTTTATAATGACAAAATCATTATATTTCTTCACAATGCAACTCTTTGAGAGACACTTGTGAGAACTATTAGAAATGTAAATCAAATGAGTTTGGCCTCAGTGCTTTCTCAATGAAGCTTCGCCAGGGAAACGCAGGCCTCTTTAGGAGCCCTCAGAAGCCTGAGGGGGGCCAGTGCTGCTTAACTGCTTGGGCGTGTATTTATCCCATGATTCTCTTTCTTTCTTTTAAAAAATTTTTTTTTAAATTGATTTCAGAGAGGAAGGGAGAGGGAGAGAGAGAGAGAGATAGCAAACATCAATGATGAGAATCATTGATCGGCTGCCTCCTGCACTCACCTACTGGGTATCAAGCCTATAACCTGGGCATGTGCCCTTGACGAGAATCGAACCTGGGACCCTTCAGTCCGCAGGCTGACGCTCTATCCACTGAGGGCATGCATGAGTCTCTTTCTTAATGGTGGTGGGATTATTAGCTCCTGAGCAAAATTTGATGAGTTTGTGTGGCTCTCTTTCCCCAGTCCCCTCCCACACACCCCACACACACACCCCAAATCTTCAGTTTTGAGAAATTCTGGAGTAGAAAAACCAATTCTTATCAGTTTGTCCTGGAGTTTCCCCAGTTTTACCATTGAAAGTCCCTTATCTTGGAAAACCTTTCAGTCGAAGGCAAATTGAAACAGTTGGTCACCCTACTCTAGAGTCTGGGAGTAGGTGGGAAATTATTTTACCTTAGATGACTCTGCTCAGTAAACTCCATCACCAGTGAATATGATAATATATCATTCTCTCTCTCTCTCTCTCTCTCTCTGTGTGTGTGTGTGTGTGTGTGTGTGTGTGTGTGTGTGTGTGTGTACACACAGTCAATTATTATTGTTCATGGCAGCTATGCTCTAAAAAGTCACTTCAAACACTAAATTAGTGATACTGAAACATTGCCCCTAAGGGAATATGTTCCTGCAAGCCTCTGGTCACACATTTTCATTGATACAAAGCCTTGTTTTATATGTGAATCTATGTAAAAACATCTTAATTAATATATGTTCTTAATTCATTAAAATTGAAGTCAAACCAACAGCACTATGCATGACTCATGCATGAATGAAGTTTGTGTATCACACCAATTTTCTCTGTAAGGCACATCACAGCCTTCTTGCATTTAAGAACACCAGAGAGCACTTTAACAAAAGAGAAAAATGTGGCAATAAATAGGACCCTCGAAAGAACAGACACTTGTTTATAAGAAGAGAGCTTAAAGAAGGCCAACCATTGACTTGTTGGACCTCAGCTGGAAAGCTTGTGTCCGGTGACTCAAAATTTTCACTGCTCTGTGCCTGCCTCTGAATGACCCCAGAAGTGCCTCAAGTATTGATTTGGGGTCACAAACACATTTTAGTGAGTAGGTAAATTTGCAAATATGAAATCTGTGTGGTGGATAGGAAGAAAGATAGATGATAGCTAGATCAACCTATTGATCTCAAATCTTTGTGGATCTCCTAGAAAAGAGAAATTTCTGCTTTTATCTTGGTTGGTCAGAGTTGAAAGACATTCCAAACTGGAAAGTCATATCTACAGAGTTGAAAGATATTCTAAACTGTTAAGACATGGCTTTCCATTATGCCATTACTATTGTGTTGAGAATGCAAGTTCAGCTTTTCCGAGGTCAGATGAAGTGTGGTTTGAGTTTAGGTTGCCAGCCCATCTTCCAGTTGGTCTTTCCTTCTACTTTCCACCATGAGCAGATGCTCTCCTTGCCTTTAAACTAAGGTTTCCCTTCTTGAGCAAGTTACTAAACAGTTGCTCCTTGGTATTTCAGGGGGATTGGTTCCAAGACCCCCGCTGATACCACTTTAAAACGTCTCTGGATTACCTAATACAATGGGAATGCTATGTAAATAATGGTTATACTGTATTGTTTGTGGAATAATGACAAGAAAAAAAAGGTCTGTACGTGTTCAGTACAGATGCAACCATCACAGGCCTAACTACATAGTACATGTCAACAACAATGAAACATTTAAAAAAATATTTTTTTTAATTCTTGGTTAGTTGAAGCCACAGATGCTGAACCCGCAGATACAAGGGGTTCATATGCATTTGGACTATCCATCCAAATGCATATGAGCTCTATTTTTTATCCACATATTAATTCTCCCCATTATACATTACTAGTAGCCCAGTGCACAAAATTCATGCACAGAGGTGTGTATCCCTCAGCCTCTCCAATCTGGGGCTCCTCGGGGGATGTCTGACTGCTGGTTTAGGCCCAGTCTCTGTGGGATTGGGTCTAAACTGGCAGTCAGACATCCCTCTCACAATCTGGGACTGCTGGCTCCAACTGCTTACCTGCCTGCCTGATCGCCCCCTAACCACTCCCCTGCCAGCCTGCTCACTCGCAACTACCCCCCCCTTGCTGGCTTTATTGCCCCCAATTGTTCCCCCTGATGGCCTGCTCACACCAACTCCCCATTTCCCCGCTGGCCTTCTTGCCCCCAACTGCTCCCCCTTGCTGGCTTGATTGCTTCCAACTGCCAACCCCCCCAACAGCCTGCTTACCCCCAATTTCCCCCCTGCCAGCCTGATCACCCCAATTATCCCCCACCAGCCTGCTCACCCCCAACTGCCTGCACCTGCTGGCTTGGTCACCCCAACTGCCCCCCACCAGCCTGCTCACCCCCAACTGCCCCCACCTGCTGGCCTGATCACCAACTGTCTCCCTTTACTAGCCTGCTCATCCCCAACTTACCCCCCGCTGGACTGCTTTCACCCAACTTCCCTCCCCTCCTGGCCTGATCACCCCTAACTACTTCTGCCTTGGCTCTGCCATCATGGCTTTGTCCAGAAGGACATCCGGAAGGTCTCCAGTCTAATTAGCATATTACCCTATTATTAGTATAGATTTTGTATGCATGACCCAACTCGGGTGTGTAGATTGAAGAATGGCCACAGCCATTTGTCTTTTGCAATGCAATTGTTCATAGCAGATAATGAAAAATGTGGGTAAC